>NC_091951.1:130778056-131378056 GCF_031021105.1 Erythrolamprus reginae
AGAGAGAGAAACCCAGGCGGGCGAGGGGACAGCCCAGAAAAGCCAAAGATGGCCGGATTAAAGGGGGAATGGTAGGAAACTGGCCGGGCCTTCATGCCACTCTCAAATTTCCTGAGAATTTTTTCCCGGCTCAGGTTCTTAAGTAGAAAATGGTTTTTAAGAAGAGGCAAAAAAATCTTGAACACCCGGTTCTTATCTAGAAAAGTTCTTAAGTAGAGGCGTTCTTAAGTAGAAGTACCACTGTATTTTATAACAATGCTGTAAATATTAATAGACTATTTTAGAACAATGCTATTAATAGTAATAGAAAGTTTCAGAAAAAAATTTAAGGGCAGAAAAGTCACTTGATTATATTTTATAACATAGAAGCAGTATATAAGTTTCAGTTTATTCTTAAAAACTAAAGGAGCTACTGCATCTTTCTCATATGTTGTTAATAGAAAGTAATGGCAGAAATCAGGAGAAGCATTAAGTCATGAATTTTTAAAAAGTCATAGATCATCAAGCAATCAAGAATTAAAACAGCCATCTTCAGATTCTGGAATGAAAAGTCAATTTTATTTTTAAGTTTTCAATTTAGTAGACATTGTTCAATAGTTGTGAAATTGTATAGAAATAACCCTCTAGTCTTGCTATACAACCCTTATCTTCCCCATACATAGATTAAAATAAACATTTTGCATATTTTATTCATTCCTAATTTCTTCTAGCTGGTCTGTGGTAGGATCTTTGCTGCACTTATCATTAGTGGTGGTTGCTGTTTATTTCTTTTCACCAGATCATTCAGTTACAATATTATGCCATTCAAATATTTTATGTCAATAATAAATATTCAGCTCATTGGACAACCAGTTACTCTTTCTTCTCTTAGTCCAAGCTACTACAGACAGTAATTGTTGTAAAAAAACAAAAGGAGGAAAGAGGACTATGTAGTACACTCTGAACTCTTGAATGAGAAGTAATCAATAAATCTATAAATAAAAAGTGTTAATCTGCTACAAAATCATCTTGTTTATTTTCACGCAGTCAAAGTATCCCGTGAAATGAACAGGGAAAATAGCATCTTG
Organism: Erythrolamprus reginae; assembly: GCF_031021105.1. Taxonomy (NCBI): domain Eukaryota; kingdom Metazoa; phylum Chordata; class Lepidosauria; order Squamata; family Dipsadidae; genus Erythrolamprus; species Erythrolamprus reginae. The sequence goes on from NC_091951.1 coordinate 130,779,124, forward strand.
ATATAACATAGATTTTTTTTTCCTGATAGATTTCAGTCTGATGCCTTAAATACTTTAAATGCTTTCCCTTTATATTTTTACCTATTTTTGCGCAAAATGGATTAATATTGTCTATAGTTTACACTAGAAATTATTAGAATAACACTGACAACTTTTAAACTGAAAGTTAAATTGACCTGAGAACTTTAAAAATATAAATCTAAGGCTTTCTTTTGAAGGAAAACCAAGTGTATGGTTGTGTATGGTTCTTAGTGCGAAATATTCAAGCCGGCTTTAGAAAAGGCTAAGGAATGCAGCATATTATTAGTGATGTACACTAGATAACTGAGAAAGCCAAAGAATACCAAAAAAAAAAAAGGAGAAAGAAAAAAATAAATAAATAAAAGGAGTCGTCAGTACATGCTTTATTGATTATAGAAAAGCCTGCAATTGTGTCAATCATGTCAAGCTGTGGAATGTACTTAAGAGAAATCCCAGAAAATTTCATTTCCCTCATGAGAAATCTATATACAGGTCAAGAAGCCACAATACCGACAGAATATGGTAAAAGAATCGGGTTCCAAGTTGGCAAATGAGTGGGACAAGGCTGCATGCTCTTCCTATAATTATTCATTATTCCTGCTGAATATATGTTAAATTCAATATACTGATATCACTGTTCTGATAGATAAGACTGCAAAGGATCTTGAGTATTGGATGTCAATGAATATGTGAAATAACGGGACTAAATTAAATATAAAGAAGACCATATTAACAGCAGGTACAACTTAGAAACGATAACGAATATAGTGAAGTGGTGAACAGTTCTACTATTTGGAATCAATCATTAACAGTAAATGACGAAGAAATCAAGAAAAGTATACGACTAGCACTTGGTGAAGTAGTCATGGTCTTGGAATCATATTCATGTACCATGATATGATTTTCAAAGATCAGAATCACGTAGGCAACGGTATCATTTGAAGTTTAAAAGTTGAATTTGTGATTTATCACTAACTTAATTTTACCACAATTGTTTGTTTAGTTGTACATGGTGACTCCCATTTATGGTATTTTATTTGTACCGCTTGAGAGCTTTCCTTGAATGATTTTTCATATATATATTATTATTTGTTAAATTAATAATTTATGGGAGTTGTTGTAAAGATTTATCAGCTAAAATTAGTTCTGTGAATGACAGATAAAAATTCATGTATTTTTGTAACACTATTCAATTACGTAATGAAAACTCAGCCAAACAATCCTCCTCCCCCTTTACACCCCACCCCACCATAAATAATGGGCTGCATATCAAAATAGAAAGCAACCACTTTTATATATACATTATTTGAATGACAGTTCCTTAAAACAGTGAATGGCCTATTAATGATGTAGCCAAGTAAAAGAGCTAGGTTTCTGCACAGCAGGAGTCATGTCATAACAGCAGGAGATGCCAAAAGCATTAAATACTACATTGCAAAGGACAGAATTGGAATTTGTGGCTTTTGGAATGAATGGTAGCATTTTAACATTTGGGTGGCAAGGTTTTAGTATTGTTTTCAATAATAAATTAAATACTATTCTTAAAAATAAAATTCTTGGACCACAATAATTTTACTAACTAATATGGAATAGGAAAAACACATCATCATACCCAAATAACCAAGAAATAGGAATATAAATGAATTATATCCCATCCATAACTTTTTGTTTGAGGCAATCTATTGGAAACCCAAATCTAAGTTCTCAGCTGTGGGAAAATGGACCCCTGGATGTAGGGCTAAATAAATTGTATAGGAACATAGAAAGCTTAGCTTTCTTCTTTGCCACTCCAGCATAAAGAAAATGAACAATATAAAAACGTTCATTTAACTAATTTAAATCATGCAAGTAACCAACTGTTAAGTATATTTAATGTAAGTCAATCAATTTGAAATCACAATATATGATTATCTTCAGTAATCATACTTAAATGGGATGATGGTCTTACCTGATATGCCTTTTCTCATCAGGTGGAGCCATCATTCAGGATGGGATATCCTCATCAACTCAGAATGAGGACCCAGCTGTTACTTTTTGCTGGATCCGCCCTCCTAGGACCCAGCTTCAATTAGATTGAAAGGGCAGACTGCTAACAACAGGATACAGTCAAATAGATGAAGGCTCCCCTTCCTAACACAGATTCAGTAAGACTCCTCATGTACCCTCTTTAGGACCCAATGGCCAAAGGCTGCATCTACCAACATGAACTTTTCTATTTTGTAGTGGCAGATGAACTGAGAAATCCATGTTGCCGTTTGACAAGCCACTGTCAAGGTTGTTTGGGTCGCCCAGGCAGCTAATGTTGCAACACTATGCATGGAGTGGACCATGATTCCAAGTGGCCATGGCAGAGCAGAGTGTTTGCATGCTTTTGCAATGGTTCTACAAATCCAACATGGAGGACACCTTCTGACACGAAGAATGAGGCAAGACAGCTACCAGAAGTGCTTCAATCTTGCGGAATTGGCATGTCCTGTCGATATAAATGTGTAAGGCCCTACATCTCCAACAAATGAGACAGATTCGAACAAAAATTGTGTAGGATTATCTCCTGAACCCTATGAAAGGTGGAATTAACCTTGGGAATGAATGAAGGATACAATTGTAGAACAACATGGTCTAAATGAAAATACATAAGTCCTTCTGGATGCAAAGTGTGGAAAGTTCAGAGATCCTGCGAGCTGATGTGATCGCCCCAAGGAAGGCAACTTTGTAGGATAGATACTGCAGGGTAGCTGACCAAAGCGGTTCATAAGGAGATACCATCAGTGATTGCAATATCCTGGGAAGATCCTAGGTTGGGTAAGTGTATAACCAGAAGGAGAAGATTGGAAGCCCCCTGCAAAAATTGGTGAACTGAGGGAAATTGCCCCAGAGTCTACCTGGTCAAAGGAAAGGACAGATGACATGGTTGCCCCCTGGTGGTGAAGAGTGTTGGGGGAGAGACCCATCCCCATCCCCTACTGGAGGAATGTTATACCTTTGGAAGAGGTTTATGTGTAAGCAAAAAACCCTCTGATGTGCACCAGGAACATGAAGGATTGATGAGCTGCCATCAACTCCAGGACCTTTGTGAAAACTCTGGGGGTACAGGAGAGCCAAAGGAGAAAGTCCTGTACTGGAAATGCCTACCTGCATAGGAGAACCAAAGGAACTGCTGGTGAAGATGGTTAATTGGTATATTCAGGTAGTCCTTGGTCAGGTCCAAGGAAGGCAGGAGACTGCCTTGCTTTATGCACTCCAGGATAGACTGAAGGGAAGGTATTTTGAATCATCTATATTTAATATAGCGGCTCAAATGCTTTAAATCTAGAATTGCCCTTCACACACACACAAGGCTTTGGAGACAACAAAGACGATGGAAAAGTACCCCAGCCCCTGCTGCTACAGATGGACTCCTGAATGGCACAAATGTCCAGCAGGTGCTGGACCACTTTTTCCAAAAGGGCTTTCTTGAAGAGCACCTGTATATGGGGCACCAGATGAAGAATGGGGAGAGAAATTCTAGGGAAAGCCCCTGGTTAACTGTGTCCAGCATCTATCCTGGGTGGTTGCTCCCAGACTGAGACAAAGAATGCAAGTTGACTTCCTATGGGAGGTGTGGGAAGGACCTAGCTGGAGTTTCAGAAGGGACGACCTCCCTCTCTTCCCCTGAAGGGTCACTTGAACTGCCTCCTCCTTCCGGATCTCTCCAGGGGCTGGTGCTGCCGAGATCTGGACTTACCTTGGGGCCAGAAGAAGCTGAAGCCCTGGTCAGCAGTGCTATTGGGAATAGGGGAAATGGCGGAAGTTGCCTTTCTGGGAAAGGGAAGGCAGCACCTTCCTCCTATCTCAAATTTCAATGAGTATCTGGTCCAAGGCATCACCAAACAGATGTTGACCCCATAAGAGGGATGTGGCCAGGTACCACTTTTGGTGGGTGTCTGTGGACCACTGATATAGCCAGTGCATGCATTTTGTGACCACAGAAGCCACTATTGCCTTGGATGCGAATCAGGAGGTGTGAAATGTAATATCTGCTGCAAACTAGGTGGCCATGAAGGTCCTGTTGCAGCCTTGTGTTGGATGTTGGGTATTGGAGGGTCTGGCCTTTTTCTCCTCTGGGGTGCAGCAATTTATTTTGTGGAGACACTTACCCCACAGCTTCTCCCATGGCCCACCCCAATTCACCATTTTGAGGCCTGGACGGTTTTTTAAAATGGCCACCAAAAAGTTTTACATGAACAATGGTTGCTGGCAGGAGATTGCAAAGCTGCAGATGCCAACCAGGACAAGTCCTTGATAATTGAGGCACCACACAATCCAGTCAGGGGTTCAGGCCACTCTCTGGGCAACATGAAGCTGGCGGAGAAGTTTAGGGTGTGATAGACAGGCACAAGCTCCAGCGTCGGGTGATCAGGCCTAAATAACGTCACAGATGGCAGCCACTGCAGGAGATGGAATTTTGTCAAAACAAGTGGCAGGGAGGAATATAGGAGGTGACTGAAGTCTGAAAGCTGGTAAGTTTCAGTGTGGTGCTTCCGAAACTGGTAAACTAGCTCATGCGGCCAAATGGCTGAATGATGCTCGTAAAGCTATTATGTTCTGGGGCTGCATTTCCGAAGCAGGACGAAAATCAGTTCACAGCCAAACAGCCCTCCCTTGTACTTGGCAATCCTCCTAAGCCACCCGGCCTCCCTAAGATATTTTAATTGCTGTCCAGAGTGCTGGGGAAGCACAGCCACAAAAGTAAACATGAGCAAGCCCTGACTGTCAATGCCAGTTATTAGAAGTGAGAAATTGTGTTATGGCAGGAGCTGAGGCTCTACTGCAAAGCAACTAGATGGAATAGTGTTTGCTCCTTAAAGTCTCAAAAGTCACTCAAAAATATGAAACTCAAGAACAGTGCATCCAATAATTCGAAATAGCCAAGATTCAGGAAGGGAGAATGGTGCCCCATCCGTCGAGTCTGAGGACTGAGTCAAACCTGGGTCCTAGGAGGGCAGATCTAGCAAAAATAACACATTCAGTCCTCATTCTGAGTTGATGAGAACATCCCATCCTGAATGATGGGTCCACCTATGATGATAGCATTTGGGGTTTGAACAACAAATAAAACTGGAATAAATTTAAGATGGAAAGATAAGTATATGATCTTGTGATTTTGCAAAACAAAATAGGTATCAGCCCTACCATATAAACCAGACAGAAAACACCAGCAGTTAACCTAATTCTACTTTACTGTAAGGTTACACTAACAGAATCTTGCAAGTCTGAAAGTACAAATCTCTTAACACTTTTAATAGCCTGATTAGTTAGGGTGGGTTTATTTTTATGACCATAAGCAACTGCAGGCTACCCCTTCTCTTGTGTAATCATTTCCTAAACAGAATGTCTTTGTTTTACTCCTTGATGTCATTCCGACATACCACTACCTCAGGCAAGCTTCAGGGAAAGATCTAGTGAGCATTTAAACATTAAACAACTAGAATGCACACCAACAATTCTATCTATCTTTTTCATTATGCAGTTTCAGATTCAATTCTAAACTGAATTATTTATGGAACATTGTCCATTTAGACTAGAATTCTCATCAGTGAAATCCTGGAATTTAATTATCACTGCAACTTCACAAGCAGAGCATGGAAGTAGCAACTACCTCAATTGCTTATGTAGATCATCTATTACAGGGTTGCAAATATGACCTAGTAAGATGCTGGATTTGTGGGGGTATTTATTTGACAAAACAAACAAATTGTTCTGTACAGTACTGTTGTTATATGACCTACAACAGTTTGCAAAATTATGTGAATGCTACTACTTAACTATAACGTTTTATCTTCCTAGCCATTTTTTCTCAGCATACTTCCCTACTGATTTACAATGTGAATATTCTCTCTCTCTCTCTCTCTCTTTTCCTCCCTCCCTCCTTCCCTTTTAAAATTGGGGGAAATGACAGGGAGGTCACTTTTGGCCATGAAGAAGGAGAAAGAGTTGTATTTGTTGTAACTATGTATATTATTAATGCCTAAAACCAGGCTTATACACCTTCCTGTGAAAGATGTGCTTTCAGTGTGTAAGTCACATGTATATCAATATTCCTATATTTCACAAAAATAAAATAATTCAAACCGTGTTGCTTGTTTTTTACACAAATAACCTAAATTCTATTAAAACTGGATAATATGGAATGTTATGTTACAGGTTTGGTTAATTTTTATTTACACGTCTCCACTTAGAGAATAAAACTGATTATTTTCTAGTTTGTCAAAATTTTGTATCAAAGAGAATTACATTTTCCTGTCCTAAAAGGTTTCCTATCCTAAAATTATCCTTCTAGTAAAACAGAGAATGAAAACACAAATCTATCCTTGAAAATGTTAAAATCTCTATATACAACAGAAATTGCATGATCTTCATTTAGTCAAAAAGTCTGTAATATAGACTGATTTATCTCTTCGAAGTAATATAATCTCTCTTTAAAAAAGATAGAAGTTGGCTGAACAAATCAAAGAAAACTCATTCCTTTTGTAGATGAGACGTGCAGAACATTAATATAATTTTATCATAAGCAAATACCAATATTTTCTGAAAGTTTATTATCAAGAAAATGGTCATAGTTAGCGATGCTGTTAAGGTTGCTACCTAGTTAAAACCATGTTATTTATTTCCTTTGTAAATTGTGGAGTTATGCATTTAAATGGAGTTAAAGGTGACCATATCAATCATCATGCATTTAAACACTTTCCTTCTTATCTTCAATTACTTTACTTTAAAAGTAGACCAGGGAATAGATGCTTTTATAATTTACAATGTTGTTTATAAAACCTGAAAAATTCTGCTCAACAAAAATCTTCAGAAGAAATTTTAAAAGGATGAATATTCCAATGCATAACAGTCATCTAGCAAAACAACATATTCACTTTGATTATAATTTAAAATGAATTAATGTGTATTTAAAATATGTTATATTTACAAAGCATGATGAAAGTATCCCAATACATAGCATTACAAATGTCTACAAAACTGACTGAGATCCCTCTCTTGCACACCAACTGATTTACTAACAATGACAGCTTGAAACTATCCATCACAAGGTTGTCAACATTAAGAGGAGTTCTTTTGAATACCTGGCATGAGCTGTCAAGCAAACCAAATCCATAACAACATTGCATGTATCACCATATTGTTGAAGAAGTCAAACTCAGCCAAAATAAGGAGTAATCTCACCTGAATGAAAGTCTTTTTTTTAAAAGAGAACATAAGATTTAACTTTGAAACAGGTAAGTAAAGAATCTGGCAATGCAGAATCCAACAACTATGGTCCTCCTACACTAAGTCTGCAGGGTAGAAAGCAACTTCTCACATCCTTACAATTTTACAAATGTTTAAAATGAACACTGATACAACAACATAACAAATAAAGTGATGCCTTAATATTATTCTTGGTATAACTATCAACAGTTTAATTTCTATTATGTTTAAAAGTACAAAGTGTACAGAAAGCATGAGGTAGTTAAAGAAATGTTCCTGGTAAATTAAAAAAATAGCAAAAAGAAAGCTAATGAAACCACCCTGAGTGGTGAGGGACTATGTTACAAGTATTAAAAGAGATGAATTACATTAACCCCTGCCCTTCCCCATTATATTCACTGCCCACTGAAAACAACAGAAATACTAAAATCCCACACTCTCTAATGGGATGATAATAGAATTCAGAGGCCATTAGGGTAAAGGCAATCCATATTTTACAATTTAATAAGCTCCAGCTGAAGATTTGCATCCTAAACCCAACAATTACCTATTTAAGATTAAGCTTTATTCTGCCATACAGGTACAAAAAAAGAATTGGAAAAATGCTATTATTTGCAGTAACAGAGTTTACTACTTTTATTTCAGAGTACTTGGACTATGAAATATGTAATGGTTATTCTATTATACTGAGCATACTTTTAAACTCTAAACATCTCTTCTCTCTCTCTCTCTAATGGTTCATCATCAGTAAAACAAGTTTTTACAGTTTAGTATTCAGGTATTTATTGACTGAGGAGAGAAAAAACTCAAGCAAAACATTTTCTGATCTGGATTTTTTTTTTTACACCATGAAGATATAATATACCTTATTTTTTGGTGTATAAGACATACCGGGGTATAAGATGCACCTAGATTTTAGAGGAGGAAAACAAAGAAAAAAGTATCCTGAACCAAATGGTGTAGTATTATATTGTTTAATAAAATACCACTTTAGCAGAATACTTTTTAAAACCATGTACACTTTTTACAAACTTCAAGCTTGAGAGCTTCAAGATTTGTGGATGTTAACTCCCAGAATTCCTCCACAAGTCATGCTAGCTCAGAAATGGGAATTGAAGTCCACAAGCCTTAAACTTGCCAGGTTTGAAGATCCTTGCACTCCTAACCCCTACAAGTCTTGAAGCTGTCAAATTTGAAGACCCTAGTTAGGGGTAGGAGTGCAAGGATCTTCAAACCATGGATTTCATCTCCCATTCCTAAGATAGCATGACTGGTGGAGGAATTCTGGAAGTTGAAGTGCATAAGTCTTAAAGATGTCAAGTTTGAAACACCTGAGTTAGGGGTTAGAAGTTCAAGAGTCTTCAAACCTGGCAAGATTAAGGCTCTGAGATGAAAATCAGGACAAACATTGGCACACAGAGTTTAGGAATTTATTTGCTCTCCATCTTGTATCCAATGTCTTTGGATAGAGTCCAGAGTCTTTACCTACTTTGGACCTCGAGACAAGGCGGGCACGCCGCCTGAGTTAGCTGGTCCCAGCAGAGGCAGCGGCAGTAGCAATTGCTGAGGCGGCTCCGGCGGCTCCCCTTCAAGGAACAGCAGCACCGGGAATGTCATGTCCATGCCCGAGGACATTGCCACCGCCGAATCACGAGGCAGAGGAGGTCGGTGAACAGACCCTGAAGGGGCAGAGCCATCATCCGCACCGGCGCCATGTTGTTGGGTGGTGGGCTCAGCTTCGGCAAGCGGCTGTCACAGGGGCCAGGCAGTGGCTGCCTCTCCCAGGCTGAGGCAGCTTCGCTCAGAGCGAAGCTGGCCCTGATTGTCCGGCGGGAGGGGGCTCGTCTCCATCAGTCTGCAACCCAATCTCCCACCTTCGGGGGTGGCTTTGGGAGGGCGCAGTGGTCGGTGATTTTGCGGTGGCAGCAGTGGGGGCTTGGACATGACATTCCTGGTGTTGCTTAGTTGCCCGAGCTGCCTCAGCGGTTGCCACCGCTGTTGCCCCTGTCTCTGCCAGGACCGGCTAACTCAGGCAGCACACCCACCTTATCTCTGCCAGCCGGAGGCCCCGGGCAGCTGCCTGGAATGTGACGTCTTACTGCTGGTGCTTAACCTGGTGTGGGGTGGAGCCGCTCGCCTGAGCCGCTTTTCAGCCTGCGTCTTATACACCGAAAAATACTGTATTGTAAGGAGATCTTTAAAATATGTTATTCTTTAAATTAGAGCAGTTTTGAGGTTTCCTCATCAGTAAAATAAATTCTGAGACCAATAACAAAAGATATTCCAGAGCTAAATTGCAATACCTACAAAATCTTGAAGAGAAATAGAATCAGTGATAAGTGAAAATGATGCACTTTTTATTCCTCCAGATAGGTCTATGTATAAGATCTATATAAAGTCATATTTCCTATTTTACAGCAATCTTTTGAGTAAATCAAACTTAAGTAGTGTTATGTTTAATCCTTTCCTCTCTAACATTTTTTCCCCTCAAAGTAATCCCCCCAAATGTGATTCAAATTTGGAAACAATGATTTTTGGTGCTGCACTTCTTCAAAAATAGATGATTTAATCTTTTTCAGCTGTTAGCAGGGCAAAGTCATTGACCTCAGATTCACAAGCTTCGCTTAAACAGGGGAATTTATTCTGTCAGTTAGAAAACACTATTGAAATCTACACTAAACATGTTACCTCTGATAAATTGAGCTAGGTAACTAAGATTATTTCCTTAACTACTTTAACAATGAGAATGGGAAAATGCAACACACTAAAACTTTAAAAACTATATAACAAGTCAATCTGATGTGTACCTGGCATCAAAAACATCAGTATAAGAAATAAAATAGTGCATGTGAATATTCTGTATTCTTCTAACAGTGTATTAAGTAGCCCCTAAGAACATAACATGTTCCGTGTTAGTTTTCTAAAAACAGGCATGGTTCTGTTCGCTGAATCTGTCAGTTAAATACCAAATTCATCCTATCTTCATCTTTCGCGGATTCGCTACTTCACGGGTTTTCAAAGGGGGCTTAAATCCATTAAATCCATTGAAAATTTTAAATCCATTAAAAATTCATAAAATTCTTCTACATTACTACCGTACTCTATTAAAGAAACTGGTAGGATATCGCATATAGTTCCATATATATGCAAAGAGTGGGTTTTAAAAGTCCAAATATTCATTAAATACATAAAAAATATCTTTCCTCTACTTCATGGAAATTCATTTTTTACGGGTGGTCTTGGAACACATACCCTGCGAAAAATGAGGGATCACTGTATACACCTAAATGTATATATAAACAATTTTTATTAAATTGTTATCAATTCAATCCACTAAAAAGACCTGATGTACCACAAAATAAGAACATAAAATTGTCACATTCATCCTGTAAAAAAATTAATGAAATGAGTTCATTTGCATTCCTTTCGTAGATTTTCTACCTACCCGAATGTTTTATCCCAAATATTCTAAAAGTGTTTGAGGACCTAAAGGATAACAAATCACAAAGTAAAACTTAGTTTGTAATTTCTAACAACTAATTATAATATTATACTTCTGTAAATATGTACCTACGTGCAGTTTGAAGATTTATTAGGCATTTTATCCAATACAAATAAATTAATTTATTATGAACATAAGCAAACATGACTGACTTGAGACTTTATTTGCTGCTGTCTGCTTATATTTTTGCTGATGCTGACTATTTTACATCCCCCTCTTTCCAGAATAGTTAACTTTTTCTAAAATGTTAAGCAATCTCACCTGGACCCCTTAGAAACTAATTTAGTGACTGTCCATTCCTTACCTTCTAGTGACCTCTAGAGACTATTGTGTGATTATATATAGCCATGCACACACTTGTGTAGAAACCTAAATATTAACTCAGCACCTTTATGTACACATTTACACTCTGACACATATATACTTCATAAAAGCACTAACCCTAGTAATATTTCACATTACTTATCTTCAACATTTTTTTCAATAAATGCAATATGCCTTGCCTCTTTATTTTTACAGAGGAAGTGGGCTTTAAAAAATTATGATAGTGAATTTGGGTTGGCTACTTCTTGGATTTTTCTCACAAAAGATGTAACATTTCATACTTTTAACAATCAAAATTTTGTACTGAAAACTGTATCAAAGTTTACAATTCAAACATATCAAAGTATGGAAATTCTTTGAAGAAGGGATAATGTGTCTGTTGATGCTTGTTAAGGAAGGAAACATTTTTCAGATTTTGCTAGATCTTGATAGCATTTGTGATAGCACTTCCAGAGTGGTATCAGTTTTCAATCAAAGGGAAACAATGAGAGATATTTGTAAGGAATTCCAATGGTTTGTTCATAATAAAGCCTTTCTAAAGAGAAACATGACATCTAGGAAGATAATACAGTTATAGTATATTCCTGGAGCTTTACTAAAAACAGAACAGATATCCAAAGGGCGTTTCCTTATGCAGGAAGAATTAACATGTTATATTCAAATGTGTTTCAAATGAAGAAATCGACTGTACATTTTAATCTTAAAAAGTCATAAAAATATATTTACACTGCAATGATTTGAAATTTCATCTGTTTATAATTCAACACTGATAAAAACAGCAGTCCTATAAAATAAAATAACAATTCATCTTAGTGAAACAGCTGTTGAAATGAGGCAAACCTCCCAGAAAATAATCCCTATTAGTGCAGAATTTTATAATATTTTATTTTGTTCTTACAGAGTTTTACATCATATGGAACACTACACTGCATGATGTAAATTTTACATAACTCTGGAACACTTACAAAATGCATGGCAAATTAAGAACATTACAACATTACTGGAAATATTCATTGCTATACTTTTTGAACTATTTAAGGACTCCAAAACTTTCACTAATAAACAGTTTCAAAGCTGAGCTGATAAAAGATACCAGCTTCCAAACATAATATGCCTAAAGAGAAGTCTAATATACGATCTTTAAAAAATTGTATTAAACATCATTGGCATAACTAGTACATCTTTCTTTTGAAGCTATCAATTAATCATTTCAATTATAATAATCTCTTATTCATATACACTAGCATGTTTTAAATATTCTTTACCCATAAATATAAAATGCAATCTATAGTTAAGTCCTATTTGAAAAATCAGTAAAGGAAAAAAAATGGGCACCTACGATATTGCTTATGTAAATATTAAGATCAGATAACAGAAAAAAGCCACTACAAATTGTAACTAAATCAGTAAAATCCCAACATCTCTCTAAAATGGAATTCCATTTTAGAACAGAAAACAGTCATATTTAGAACTACTGAAATCAGTGATACTTTTATGAAGTTTTTAAAAGTTTAAAGTATCATAGTATATAATGTTAAACAAAAATGTAGGCATACAAGTTTAAATTTGGAATCTTATCATATTATTGATATAATTTTCTGTTAGAAAATTTTCTTAGAACTTGTAATGTAAGACATGAATGACATGATTCTGAAATTGATGACAAAGCATCTCCAAATTACACATACTCGCATATGTTCTAATCAGTGATTAAAATTCATATTTAAATGTACGTACAGTATGTAAAAGGAATCTAACTGCTATTCATTTGAATAGCAGAACACTACTGTCAAAGTCATTTTAGATCATCATAGGCAAAGATAGATATAAATTGAATATCTTAAAACATAACTTGGCTTTAAAACTAGTCACATGCATTTATATTTATTAAGATAAAGGGTCGTGTGCTACACAGTTCTTTGGTTAATAAACTTTTTTTTCTTTCTCTTTCAATTTTCACATGTTCCAGAACTGCTCTGGAAGACTGAGATAATTTTTTATTGTAGAGATGAGGGACATAATAAGGGCTTGAAAACAGAAAAAAGGGAAAGATAATTTCTCTTGCATGTCAGAAGCTCACTTATTAAAAAAATGAATTAAACATTTATTATTGCCTAAACTATTGTAACGCAAACAGTTTCATATTTGAAATACCAGTTATTCTAGCAGGTATGCAGTTTGGCATATGCTTTCAGAAAAAGAAAGCTATAAGTGATTTCAAATGAAGTATAGGAAGAAAGTACAGCCGACTTATACAGTATTTGACTTACAAAAAAAAAAATAGTATTCAAGATCTAACAACCGATTAAGCCAAGAACTTAGAATCTCGGTTGACAAAATCTGGATCAGCTACATAGAGCAAGCTATCATGAAATGTAGCTAAATACAAACATGGATTACAAGAGGAATAGCACATTATATTTCAGAACCAATGATGTATTTAAACATTGTTCTTCATTCTTTTGAATGTAGTGTAAATTGATGGCTTTGGAATCACTTCTAAAAAAAATAAATATTCCCACAGATAGAGGTCAGTGGTTGCCTGAAATTGCATCAGTAAGTAGCTCTCTGGTTTGCTTTGTCATGTTATCAACATTTACTTACACAAGACTTGCAGGATAACACAGCACTACATCTTCATCCATATACCGTATATTCACCTTCAGATTCTGTTTTTTAATTTTTTATGTCCCATTAAAAATCTCACAATATCAACTTTAGTGCTGGCAGCCGTGCATCCTTTCTAATTAACAATTTAGGTTTTCTGGTATTTTACAATGATTCTATTAAGTGCTCAATATTAATCAGAAAAGTCACTACTGATTTTCAATTCCATCAATATAGTAGCAACGGGTTTTTAATTTCCAAACACTTGTACTGTTGCATTGGCAACTGGGGCCCATTTTTATAATGAATCTGAGCATTATTTCTTTAAGATCATTGCGCTTCAGCTCTTCCTCTGAGAAAATTTGCATGTTAAAGGGCTTTAGTATTCAGTGATGAAATGTTCTGCATAGTAATGTACAGTAAACTGATTTTACAATTTAAAATAGCAGACGTGCTATGTGCCTAACCGAGCTGTGATCATTCCAGCAAGTGTGGCTTCAGCTTTAATAACACCTTATAGAATGGTATGAAAATGTAATGATCTCACATTACTCTTCCATCAGCAGTCAACATAATCAGGATCAGCACTGCTCAAGATTTTTCTCCCCATTGCTCCCCTCTCTCTCCTCTTTTCCCAGCCAGTTAAGTGATGTTTCTTTTGCTCTACAGCAGCATCTACTGGATTATCCGTAAAATGCTTCAATTCATATTAATCACACTGTTAATGTTGAGAAGAAGCAAGTTAGCATCTGCCAAAAAAGGCTAGGGGAGGAGTAGGAGGGGGGAGAACTATGAATGAACAGAAATTTGGTTTGACAACAAGAGTCTTTACTATTGCCCTTGGGTTTAAACTAGCCTTGTTAAAAGGACTTAACCTTTTTGTATCTGTCTTTTGAGGGATACAGAGTGTTCCCTATTTACTGCAGATTACCATTCATTTTACTAATGCAATGATTATAATGTGAAAAGGTTTGGTACTTTAAATACAGAAAATCAAAGTCTGCATTCTAGGAAGATTTAAGGGGTTTTGTACAGGAGAAAATCAAAATTGCCTCATGTATTATTTAGCTGTGTTTAAGCTGATATTTTTATAAAGAAGCAAAGTCTATTCTTTTGTTACAATAAGTTAAAAATTTACAGTGCTTATTATTGCATTGTACAGTTTGCGCAAATTTAATGTGCAATTATATTTTTTGTAATAAACCTGATTTCTACCTATGCTATGTGACTATCTTTCATTTATATTTTTCAAATGGCAGGGGGCTTTTTTACAAGAAGGAACTGCCATATAATAGAAAGAGTTATTTACATTTCTAAAATTTGACAACAAAACATACACTTTGGAGTTTTAATTCTATGAAAAAATATTGTGGATCATGTTACATGCTTTACAAAATCAATTATTCTTATATGCGATGATGTGTACTGAAACATCTGAGCAGAGAATGAAAACACTATTGAGTTTTATTTCAAATATTCATTTTAATTTTTTAGTGCCCCCCATGTAATCCTGTTTGTTATTTTCAAGTGCGCCTATTCCATGGAAAGGCTATAGTACTACAACTTTTCATCTCTTGCAGAAATTATTTAATTTACTATACAAATCTGAACCATAATTCCTGTTTTTTTTAAAAAATATTTCCTATTTTAAGTTCTTTAACATAATTGTAAGTAAAAAATCTCTAAAGCATAGGAAAAAGGAGAGATAAAAAGCCCTTCATAAAGTATTATTAGTATGTTGTATTCCACAGATCCCTATCAAGTTTGGAGTATAATTACACTGTCACTGTTACATTTTCTTACAAGCACACACTCAGACATAAAGACAACACAGAAAGAGGTTTTTAATAAAGACTTCCCAAATAATAAATATAGATAATTTTTTAAAAAAACCACCCACCATTATCCAGTATGTGATAATAAAATTTCATTGTAAGCTTACTTTATCTCTACCAGGCGAGCTACTTTCTCCTACAAAAATGTAAAGGCCTACTTATGAAAGCTGGGGACACTTACAATGCATGAGTATGGTTCCCATTCCCCAATGCAAAGTTCAGACTTTGTGACTGGTAATTAGCCTCTCTCTCTGTTAACTGTTATGCAGGAAATCCTTTATTACATCCCGGTCCACTTGCGGATATCATTGTCAGAGTTTCTCCATTGGACAGTTGACATTCATCCACTGTTCTGATTGCTGCTAAGCCTGGATGCTGTTTGCATAGGCTGAATAACCCCTTTCACTGAAAACGGCGGACCGAGGGCTTATTTAACGTAAAGCGAACCGCGCTGTTAGGTTGCAGAGCACTTTAGAGAGGGGGGGAAAAAAAACAACTTGTCATGCTTTACCAGCGATACTGGATCAACCCAGCCTCGCCAACACCTAGCCTGAGCAGTTAGCCCAAATCCCTCTTGGAAAGCGCTTCAGATCAATTGGGCATCCAACTGCAGAACGCCCGCTCCCCAGCAAGATTGCAAGCGGTGGAGATTTCCTCCAGCCCGGGTATAACCTTCCGCCAAACTCCTGCTTTGTGTCCAGTAGTGTTTTTATAAAACTCCGCGGTGAAAATAACAATTAAAGACAACCGGGGCGTGCGTCTCTCTCTGTGTGTGCGTGTGTGCAGGGGAGTCCTTCAGATCGTAGCTGCCTGCCACACAAACCCATTTTCAACTGAACCTTTAGCACGCTCCAATTCATCAGTGACTACAGGTACTTTACATCACGAACAAAAGACAGCTGGCATAAGACCTTCGCTATCCTCCACCGGAGATATTTTCCCGGGCTGAAAAGCGATGCAAACCAACAGCTTGCCTGCCCCCCCCCTCCACCGATCCTTCTTCCCATCCAGGCACTTCTTACCTGTCTCGGTGGAAGCCTTCCTTCCCTTGTTAGCAGTATGAAGCATCTCTAGCCTTCCCCAGTCTTTGCCACCGCTCGTAGATTGCACGGTTATCTTCCCCCCTTCTTTCCCCCCCCTTTCTTTTTTTATTGGGGGGGGGGAGGAAAATTCTTAACGAAAGTGATTAGCTTGGGGTGGGTGGGTGTGTAAGGGGGTCGTTGTTCCTTTTAAGTCCCTCCTGCGGAAAGGAGCAGGGGAGCAACGTGACGCCACCTATTAATCTTTTGCAAGAGTGAAAAGGCAGAAAAGGAGCGCTCGATCAAACTGAGCTTCACACATGACTAAAACTCGCCCGAGAGGCTGCTGGCTCTGGCTTAAAGCCTCACTAGGCGTGAATGTTTTTTTAAAAAAACAGAGAGAGAGAGAAAAGGGGGAAAAAACACGGAAGAGGGGCGAGTCAACGGAATGTAGCAACGTCTGTGCATCAAAAGCAAGGAAAAGAGAACAATGGGGGAGAGGAAAAGACGGGGAGAGCCGAGGAGCCGAAGCAGGGAAAACAATCTGGAGGAGTTTGAAGGGTTGAGCTTGCAGAATAAGGCAGAAAAAAAGGGGGGTAAACCCAAAAACGTCGAGCATCTTCTGTTTATCTCTCACTGAACACGACACTCTGCCTCCCTCTCGCGCGTTTGGTAACACATCCTTGAGCCTCCTGGGTTTGCCAACCGTGCCAACAGTCCTCGCGTGTGCTGTTCTCACCTCCCCGGCGTTTCCCCGTGCAGCCAAAAGCAACCAGCACGCCCCACGGCGGCCCCGCTCCTTTTCCAATAAAGCCAGGCGGAATTTAGTTCACTTACTCCTTTCTTCCCATTGCGCCCCCCCACTCTCTCCTGCTAATTTTCCCTCAATTCGCCCTGTAGTTTAACTGGCAGATGGAACTCTACTTATAACTAATGACAAACTGCCACCGGTAAACAGAAACCGCAGCAAATGTTTCACGCTGCTAATTGAATTCGCACGGCAACTAACTAAATAAATAAGTAAATAACCGGGCTGGGATTCAACTCTCTCTGTAGACGGGCGGGATCACTGACACCCTCTTCCAGCCACTCTTGTATTTGCACCCTGAAAAGGACGGAGAGTTGTGATCCGGGCAGAATGGTCAAATCAGCCAGCTTTTAAGGTTGGGCTGCAAAAGAGAGCTCTGAATGGCAATACCGACTTGAGAACTAGATTGAGATCTGCAGTTTTGCACCGTGCACTTATCTATATTCTAAAGCACCTGTAGCCAGAAGCAGGTGGCTGTGCCCATTAGCCACCATATTGATTGATTGATTTTGTTTATGTTCAGCTTTTTCTCTAATGTTGGGGCCTCCCCATCTTTTGTCCTGTCTGTGAGATAGGCTGTTCTTAAGAGAAAGGGAACGAACTCCACTATTCCTTGCTGACTAAAACTTATGAACATGTATAGAAGAATGCAAAGTTGCTTGGTCACCATAAAGTGCATGTTTTAGAATAGTACCAATCCCCCACCCCCCTAAAAATTAGCTGTTGCATACATGTATGTTTAAGAACACAAGAATACTGAGAACTTCAGAACAATTACGCTCCCTCTCCTCCTTTCCTAGCATCTGTCATTTAGAGGCATGTGGGCTCTATTCCTGGAGGATGAACATTACTATTATAATTAACAACCAGCAATGAGTGAATTTACCTTCCATTCACTGATTTAGTCCCCTCTTAAAGCCATGATTATACCTGGGGAAAATGAATCCCCTAATTGAAACTTTGGGCTGGGCAAGCACAGTATCAGAGGATGGAATTATTGGGCAGAGATGAAAGCCTGCATCCTCCAAACAGACCATCACACATGGCAGCCACCACATTACCCTTTCCTTTTGGTATTGAACTAATAGATAGAAGCACCAGCAATGGATGGTGCCCATTTTGTTCCACTAAAGAAAAGGAATGAGAGGTCTTGTTTAGTCATTTTATTTCCTTAGAAAATGCATATGCTGCATCTCCAGGTAGCTTATAAAGGAACCAGGCTTTTCCTTACCTACTTGCAGGTAGAGAGGATAGGGCTACTTTTGGTAGCCTCACACCTGTGCTATCAAATCATGAAGCAGAACTTCATCCAAGCTAGGATCAAAAAGTCTGTCTTTCTGTTATACTTAATGTTTCAATATTCATCTTTTTAGAAGTTCTATGAGAATGGAAAAAAAAAACCATTTCCATTTCTTGCATAATTTTATATGCTTTAACCATAACCCTTTTTTTCCTGAATTCTTCAAATTAAAAACTCCCAGATGCTGATATTTTTATTGTACGGATGATGTTCTGATTCAGTAATTGCTTTGTTATACACTTCTGCAATATGTTTTCTTATGCAGCTTTAGTGCTGTCACTTTCCCTTATAGGACAGCTATCATTTTAACTATCCTTTTGTGTATTTTCCACCCTGCTCCACATTCATGGATTTCCCCAGGTCTTTTGAACAGGTATGCTATGCCCAGAAGACAGTTATTTTTTTTTAAAAAAAGTGATGAAACATGGATCACTTTGCTTCTCTGGCAAGCCCTGCAAAAGGCTGTTCTGTATTGAATGGAATAGGTGAATATTGACACTTTGAAGAGCAGGTTCATAGGATGCTACACATAATGCTGACACAGACTGGACATTGACATATCCATTCAAACTTTTAATCTGCCCACATCTGTCAATGGAAAGGGAAGCAAATAACTATTTCAACATTGTCTTCGGAGAGGGGCGGCATACAAATCCAAATAATAAATAAATAGTTCAATCTTTCTTTAGCCAAATTTTAACATTTCTGCCAAGACATTTGTTGCTTCCTTATCTCTTAAGTGTTTGGTTTTTTTTTTATCAGGGCAGCCTGGTCTCTTATTCCTTGTAATATATTTTAAGTATGTTAAAATGTTTTTAGTGGTAACTCCTAAAATTATTTTTGTATCCCGTATTATTTGACTTTCAATGGGCAATTATGAAAGGCTTTCATTTACTTGTTTTGGGTTAACTAACTCTCAGCTTGATTATGTAGATTTCATTATTTCATGTTTTATTTTGTAAGATTCCTTGTATCAAGTTCATTGTACAACACTCTGGTATTCATTAGAATAAAAGGTAGTCTATAAGTATATCAATAATTTATGAATAATATATTTTAACATAATTAATAGTTTGGACATTTCATGCTCCAAAAGCGACATCTTTGTTAGATTTCTTTTATTCTAATTTGAAAAAAAAACACACCTATGATATGTAGCACTTTCCTCAATCAACAGAAAGATGCATTTCATATGACAGGAAAAAAGATGGAATTTCAAGAAAATCAATCCTTTGTCTATTAGATGTAAACACTAAAACTGTGCCCAGATAAAATTTCAACTAATCTACACCAAATATGGTCTACTGGGATATTTAGGTCAGCTTTCTCAACATCAGTGTCTTGCAAATGTGTAGACATCAACTCCCAGAATTTTCAGCAATAGCCATGTGAACTGGGAATTCTAAGAGATAAATCCATACATATGAAGAATGCCAAGACTTGAAAGTTTGCTTCACTCAAGCAAACTCAACATTCACTCAACATCTTAAGGCATGTTATTAGTGTGCTAGGGACTTCCTATGCGACACAATTTTATTTCAGCAACATAAATCTTTGCTGGCACAAATAAACTACCTTGGTGAGGAAGGAGTGTACAACTTCCCCAGAGAGCCCGGTACTTAGAGTTACATAAATATGTACATGCTATTTTTCTTCTTTAAATGTACTTTAAATGATTTCTCCAGCATCATTACCAAGCCATGCAGGAGCCATGCCACAACACATTAGAATAACAGTTACAGACCAAAATGTACTAATAATGACATTTTCCAAGGAAATGTAAATAATTGGTTTCAACCCAAAGTTTCATATAAGTTTCCTTAGCTCTAGGGAAACAGCTAATCAAAGCTTTCTTTCACTATCAACTAGCAAATCCAATTATAAGGCAAGTTTAACACTTAAAAGAAAGACTTCCTGCCTTCCTTTTTCATTCTTTAAACCCTTTCCTTCTACACAGTGATGCTGTGATATACAAACCTTCGGAATTGAGGGTTTAGACTTATATAATTTTGCAAAACAGATGAAGAGTTACCTTTTTCAAGACTGCTGTTCAGTAAAAGATTTCTTTTAGTTACTCAACCTTACTGCTAACCCTTTAATAAGATTTGTTGGACAAAATATACCTGTGGTATGACAGTTCTATTATTTATATCATTGTCATCATTATCCGTACCATTACTATTATTTCAGTGAAGAACTGATGGTCTGTGACAGCACAAATAGTGGCATTTATTCACAGAAACAAATTATAAGCCCTCCCAGAAGGCAAGATCTCTCTCTGGCTATGAAAAGCTCATGGCCAAAGCTGTAAGGTACAAATTCAGTGGTTTAAATTTAATTCTTCCCATGCAGACAGAAAAACTTCAGATAAAGCAAAATAATTTAAGATTACAACAACCTATGGATATTTAAGAAATTAATGTCTATGTGAAAAGAAAAGAAGTATTGAGCACTTTAATTTTACCAAAGAAAACTCTTTTTATATGTACATCACAAATCATTTTATAGGTGAAAATTTATAAGTTAATAAAACAAAAAAGTGAAAGATATATTTTTATATATTTATTTATTGCACACAGAGTCTTTTTTAAAAGTCAAGTGGGTTCCTAATTGAATAAATTAATTTAAAGCAATAGTATCTATATGTTGCTTCTTTTTTAAAAAAAAAAAACCCTCAGAGCAGTTTATTATAAAAAATAAACGTAATGCTTATAATTTACAAAAAACATACTCTTAAGAAGTCATAAAATATATAGCACAATATAAGGAATAAACAATAACAAAGAAGAAGCTGCAATTGAAGGTAAAACAAAACACACACTAGGTATGGGAGCCAATTCTTTCAAGATTAGAAGAAAATAGCTGAAAGCAGATTAGTCTGTTACTAAAACAATTTCAAAGCAGAAACTGTCCCCCAAATCCTTAAGTACATTATATTGTACAGCAGAAAGAAAAAGGCCCAAGAATTTAAACCTCAATTTCATTATAAATAGAGCTTGCATTGAAGAAACAAAATTATTTCATAATGGCTGCATTTTCTATTATAAATATATTTATCAAAAGCTCACATGTCTTTGAATGCTTGTTGTGCCTATTTACGGTCGAGCTTATCAAGAGGAACCTAGCATCAGCATTATTATTTAAAAAGCCTGGGAGAATAAAAATGTCTTTGCATGATGACAAGGATGTTCCAAGGGCAGTTTGCAGACTACAGAGAATGCCTGTTTTTCTATAGGCCATGAAAAATTCTTCATTCTTTTCTCCCTTATTCCACTTAGAAAGATTCCTTCTTGTTCCCGTTTTGGGTTTATTTAGCAGTTAAAGAATTATAAAGATAATAAGGTCTTCTGCTAAATGCGATCCAGTTAATGAAAGCATGGCTTGTCTAGTATAGAGTCTATCCATGCACCTCTCACCTGTACTCATAGCAAATCTATTGTTTTGGCACAGAGGGACTCAGCCAATCAGTACACGCTCAACCTGAACCACATTGATAAACCAAGTTTCTTGTTGTCAAGGATAATGTATTTTGGAATATTTTTCTGAGGTTTTCCGCAATGAGGAGAATGTATATGATGTTATGACGAAGAAAAGGAATGGGAGAAAAAAATATTTGAAGGAAGGTCAACTAAACTAAGTAGCATTTTTCATATTTCTTCTACTTTACAAATAGTTTCCCTACTAGCAATAGGGAAATCAATAATGGTGTCTTATTTGAGTCCCATAGCAAATTAATATCCATTAATCTGAATAGGATTTACCCTGTGCTAAATGTTTATGGGATTATTGTAGCCTTACTGTAATTAGTAATGTAATTTAAAGTGCTCAAATTACCGAAGAACTCAAAAATTCTACTTAGATAAAATATTTATAGGGTTCAACAGAAACTTTGCCCAGGAAAATGTCTGTTCATGTGGCAGCTTTAAAATTGCATTTTATATATGGTAATATGATCCTTCATTCGCTCAAGATCTTACAGTACATAGTGGTACCGTCTCCACTTTTCTTACCAAATAGGTTTTGTGATAGGTTGGACTATGAATTAGTGACTAGTTCAAAGTCACTCCAGTAAATTCATGGGGTGACTTTCCATGGTGGAGAACAGAGTTGAACCAAAATCATTTCCCTCTCTTGCTGCTTAGTCTAAAATCTCAACTATGATACCACAGTGGCTCTTACAGTAGGTATGGCATTACTAATATGATTTGTCTTGCTTTATATCTTATTTTTCCCTTGTGGTTTTAAAAAAGCCACTTTGTTATGGACTATTTTTACATCACTGTAAAAAATATTTTGGATCATGCTGCATAACCTTTGGCTCAGCTGATGGGTGAATTGCTATTTGACAAAGAAAGAAATACTTTTTGGAGTGTGAAAAGATCCCAATTCCATTTTGATAAATATGGTTGTTAAACAAACTATTTTTATTTCATAGATCTGTTGGTCTAGTTGTTTATTCAAGCAGCTTTTTTTTGGCAGTACATACCCAAATGCATACTTACATTCATTGTGTTAATCAACTGGCTTAAAGTGTCCTTTAAAATAATGGACTTTTTAGCAATAGCATTTAGTATTAGCATTTAGATTTATATACTGCTTCATAGTGCTTTACAGCCCTCTGTAAGCCATTTACAGAGAGTAAGCATATTGTTACCAACAACCTGGGTCCTCATTTTATCAACCTTGGAAGGATGGAAGGCTGAGTCAACCTTGAGCCTACTGAGATTCGATCTGCCAAACTGCTGGGAGCCGGTATCAGTAGAAGTAGCATGTAGCTTGCAGTACTGCACTCTAACCACTGCACCACTGAGGCTCTATACTCCATGGTGACAAACATAATTTCAAGTGTACACTTAAGATATTGCATTATGAGGCAATATGAATTTCCCAACATTGATTAGTGGTCCCTTAGTATTTTTTTAAAAATAAAGCAAGGAATGGACAGCATACAGAATAGTTTCTTAATATTGAGATGGCCCCTTTACCACCAGTGGCCACTTCAGTATGAAAAAAAAATTATACCAATATACCATGCACATGTGTATCTGTGTATTCTGTGTTGTATTTAGGAAGCACAGAAAACTACATAGCTGTGTCATATAACCAGGAATGGAGTTGAAATGAAACTTCCAGCAACAATTTAAGTTCAATGCTTCTTCCATAAGAAGGCTTTGGGACAATATTTCCAGATTCTCTTTCGGGCCTACGGCATCTCATCCTGGTGATCTCATTGCAGCCAACTTGCTTCAGCCAATCATTGTAGGACAACTCACCACGGCCATGGAACAACTTACTGTGTGACAAGAGTTACCCTAATATTGAAGAAATAGTCAAATAGAATCATTAAAGGAAGGATGCGAAAGAAGGAACAAAAATAAAATGTGGATGACAAAAATGTAAACAATTTTAAAAATAATTTTAAATAATTAATTTGAATTGTTGAATTTTCCCACAGCGTGTTGTCCTATGGCAAGGTGGCCATGATGAATTGGCCGTGTCAAGTTGGCCATGGAAAGTTGGCTGAGGCAAGTTGTCTCGTTCCATCTCTTTCTTGCAACTTCCAGAATGATCAACTCATTTTTTAATTTGCTTCCTTCTCTTTCTCTCTAATTTTGGTTCTGTTCTGTTCAGTTGTCAAAGAATTCAAGTTGCTGATGAATGGGAAGGCCTTGAGGTAGACAGGATCCCAAACTTCCATTCTAAAAAACCCCTTTGAGTCAACTCTGATGATTGTGTACTTTGCTACATATATTGTGGCTATGAAATATGCCAGATAAGACTATCTTAATTTTCTCCCCTTTTTTCTTTTTGTAAGAACAATATTACATTAAAGATAAATCTCTCCCCCACCCCCCCAAAAATATTTATTTTTTACATAGAACTGCTAGATTTGGCTTCAACGAAAGTTTATGACTGCTGTATATGCTATCTCTTTCATTCGGCTGAATGCAGGCATGGATGAACTATTGGTAGTTATTATGAATATTTTCTAACACTGTAAATTCAGAAGCATTAAAAGCAGAAGCTTTACAGTAAACATAGTTTCTGACATTTCATAAGCAAAAGATTCAGTATTACACATTTTATTTTAAAATATTTTTTAAAAGCCAGTTTGTGCAGCTGTTGCTATTTTCCAGAATAGTCCTACCTATGGCAATTACTGAAGTAGTTCAAAAACCTTACTATCAGCAAGCTCTTTTCATAATAATCTGGCTGTTATTTGAGAAATCTGGGATAAATAGGGCAAATTTAGATAATGAATAGCTAAAAACCTCTGGAAGCTGAAAGAGAAGTAGCAAGATAAATAAAAGAAATTTGCTGCTCAATAGTATATTTAATCAACATAAACACATGCTGACATGCATATTGCAAAGATGCTTAACAGTTTTTCCCTATCTGGAAGCCTTTACATATGTTGGACTTCTGCACCCATAACCCTCCAGCTGGTATGAAAACTATGGAAGTTGAAACTCTATATATCTAGAGAGTATCATTTTGGGGAAAGACTGATATTGAACACAAACTAGGTGACATTTAATGGACCTAGTTAAAAAGAAATTGAATATAACAGAATTGTGTAGGATAGCTAATATTTAGAAGACAGAAAATTCCAAGTAATCTTGATAGCTTAGAGAAATGGACTGATAATAGCAGTACGACATGCAGATTTCTTCACTTACTAAACAAATCAAATGTGTTTATTTAGAAAGGAAATTTGGCTTGGCAGGAATAATTGTGCATAAAACTATGGAACAGTAATTGATTGCCAACAGAACATTAGTCAGTAATGTGATATTCTTGGGGGGGGGGGGAAAGAAGCAAATGCAATTTTAGGTTGTAATAAAAAATACTTTTCAAACAATTGGAAGTTATAGTATCAGTGTTCCAAACAATTGGAAGTTATAGTATCAGTGTAACATCTAGATTTAAATCGGAGTCCAAGGCAAATACTTCCTCAAAGTTCCAATTTATTCTTAGAGTCATCTTGGCACGTCTCTGGGTAAACCCGGATCTGATTTCCCCAGGATTTCTACTTCCAGGTTACAGTTCATTCTCCTGTCCCACACTCACAAGTTCATTACATGGACCACTAATCTTCTGCTACCAGGTCTGTACATGCCCATCTTCTTCCAGCCAAGTGCTGACAAAAGTTGACCTTGAAGCTCAAAAAATAATTTATTTTGTCTACTTCTAACTCCTCATGCAAACACCCCTCCCCAATTCCCATAGAAAGAAGCTTTACATAGCTTAATGTGGCAGGCCAAAACCTCCAAACAATCCTGGCTTCAGTCTCACATATAGTTTTGTTTTAGTTTGCTCTGGTCAGAACCCATCTTCAGTCCTGTGTCCTATTCTGGTACTAAATGTATATGGAGATTCTCAATCATCTAGCTCATGGTTGACCCAAAGGTGCATTTTCAAAAGACAAATGGACTTTCTTTGTTTTTTATTGAAGACATTTCACTTCTTATCCAAGAAGCTTCTTCAGTTATGAATGAAATTTCTTCAGTTCAGTTCACTGAGAACTGAAGAAGCTTCTTCTATGAGAAGTGAAACGTCTTCAAGCAAAACATTATAAAATTATATAAGTCTAGTTGTTATTTGAAAAAAGCACCTTTGGAATATTATTGTACTGCAATTTTAAGAAAACAAACCAGAAAAGGTTAAGAGTAAGGCAATAAGACTTATTAGAAGATTAGAAATCCATGTAGTACCAGGAACAAGGAATGTTGGTGGGAGAGGAGGAATGGTCCATTCCAGGTGCAGTTAATCAGGAGTGCATTGGATGGCAAGAAGACTATTTGGAGGGTCAGTGGTGGATATATAATTAGGTTGCTACAGTTGACAATGTGATGCAATAACACATTGCATTCTTTTCCCAAATATGGTACAGCACTGTTAGAAACTAAGATAGAGGTAAAAAAAATGGGAATAAAGTCTGGAGAGTAATAAATGACAGTATTGTTCATACACTTTAACATTTAACACCTTGAAGAAAGTTTGATGATATTCTACAACACAGGATGTGGAATTAATGGCTTTAAGATTAGCTAAAGATAGATTCCAGTTGTACATTAAAAACATTTTAAGAAAGGTAAAACTAATATAAAGTAATATAAAGTAAGAAAAAGAAAAAACCCAGAAAGGTGTGTCAAAGGTGTCAAAAAGTAACAAGGTGGGGAAAAAACCTTTCCTACTATTACTTCCTAACAGTAGTTAAAACAAAAAAAGAAC
Organism: Erythrolamprus reginae; assembly: GCF_031021105.1. Classification (NCBI taxonomy): domain Eukaryota; kingdom Metazoa; phylum Chordata; class Lepidosauria; order Squamata; family Dipsadidae; genus Erythrolamprus; species Erythrolamprus reginae. The sequence continues at coordinate 130,806,008 of NC_091951.1, forward strand.
ATGCAATTTATGATTTCATGATTCTGATTATTTGACAGGATATATTATAAGAAAGGGGATTAAAGTACATCGTAACTATAGAGTAAGAGATAAAAATTATAATTGTACCTATATTACAACTTTACTTTTTTTCCTTTTGTTCAAATGCCAATAAGAGCTTTCTAGTCAGCAAAATGCATTTATATTGTTTTTTCTCTGAGCAAAGAAGTCAGTTTAGCAATCACAGCAAGTTCCACTATTTTCACCAATCATTTCTCCATTGTGGGTAATGCCAAATCTTTCCATCTTTGTGCTAGTATAGAAATAAACTTACAAAAACCATGTTCCATGACTTTTTTTTTTCAACTGTTTGTCCATAAATCCCAGTGTGAAGACTTCGGCTCTCAACTATATATTTTTCTTTAAAATCTTTTGAATCCAGAATAGTGTAGCTTTTTTTACACTTCCACCAAATGATAAAATGTCATTTTTTCTTGTTCACATTAATTTGAGCATTAATTTGAACTGTCTTTTTGCATTCTAGATGGTTTCTAGTACCCCATGTTATTAAAAAAATGTATATTAATGTGTTTTCCCAAAAATATGACCTACTTGGAAAGGAAGGCCCAACTTGATTTTTACACATGCTCCAAAAATAAGTTCTACCCTATAATAAATCCTAATGAAGACCATTCCAGGATGTATGGATAAACATTAAGCTAGAATGGGGATGTGTGTGTGTATGTGTAGCTTCCCTACTACTTATCTTCGGAGAATTGCAGCCAGGCCTTGCAGACCTGGGCCCATTTCTTCTGCAACCAGCAAGGCTTTCCTGGAGGTCTCTCTGCAAATCAATCCGGAGCTATTTTATCAGCTGCAGATGCCTTCAGGAAAGTCTTGCCAAGCACAGAAGAAATGGACTATGGAATGCAAGGCCTCACTGCAATTCTCCAAAGCAAATAAGTTTCTGAAGGTGGCTGATAGAAAAAAGGAAGCTTGGTGTGATGCATACAGGTGAGGAGAGTCAGTGGACATCATACCATCTGAAAATAAGATCTGGTGCCTTTTTTGGTGGCCATATATATATAAGACAGGGTCAGTTACAGGCCAATTTATCATGCATTCTTTTTCTTGCTCTTTTCTTTCAAATTTTAATAAATGTGTATACATTTTTGTATTTGTGTTCATCGTATGTATGTATGTATGTATGTATGTATGTATGTATATATGTATGTATATATGTATATGTATATGTATATATGTATGTATATAATATGCAACATATTTTTGCTGGTAAGTGAAAAGGGTGATTTGACAACACACACACACATACATATATATATAGACACAACCACAGACACACACACACACACAGTATAATTGTTTCAAGTTCATTCTTACACTATCCTAAACCATAATTTATTTTATCTAGTGAAATATTTATAATAATTACAAATAAGAGAACCTGTTGATACCTTTATCCCTCTTCTACCAGATCTATTTTATATTCTCATTGACTATATTTTAATATCTCACAATGAGTTAGCAATTTGTGTTTGGCTATAATATCTCATTTGTACACTGTTTCTCGTACTGAGAAGCATAATAATCTTTGGAGCACAACCTGGGTTTGTATCTATTTCATATTCTCAATGTCGCATGTATTTTTTTAAAAAATCCACATTAAGTGTAAGTTTCTTCTACCACAAATATCCATTCTTCTATTTCCCAGCATCATCCATTCTTTTATATAAACCAAGTAGCAAGCTGTAAAATACAGTTTCAAACTGGGTTAAAACCAACCCCCTCTTTCGTTTTTATCTTGAAACCTTATGTTTAAGCCTTGGTTCTTTTCCCTGCCACACACATTTAGATATATCCTTCTGCCATTGTTTAAGTGGTGCATCAGTTTTCAGAGCAGGTATTGTCTGAAATAAAAACATCTTTCTAAGCAAGATGTTCATTTTTCTCATATAAATTCTCCTCGGTAATGACAGCTGTAGTTCATCTCATCTTAACATGTCTTTTTAAACTTCATTCCATGTCTTAAATATATTATTTCAAAATAGCATACGGTTCATGTTCAAGCTTCTGTTTTGATATTTTTTGTTAACATCTTCCTCTTCTATTTATTATTTAACTCTGCAGATGCACTAAATCTTTTTAATTTGCCAAGTGATATTTCAAATCCCTTTAAAGGATTTTTCAAAATCAACAGTCAGTAATCTGCAAAAGCCCTGGTAAGTTCCTTTTTCTAAACTTTCTTTATTAAACAAATTTATATAGCCACCCAACTCACACATGGTGACTTTAATCTTCACTCCCACAATTTTCTCATCTGGTTTTATAGCTATATTCAGTATTTCAAGAACCAAAGTAAATAAGAGAGGTGACAGATATTGCTGTCTTAGTCCTTTTTATGTCTTATTTTCTCATATGTCCATTATCAATTATTTGTGTTTTTTATAAAGTGTAAATCAAAGTTCCCGGTACTCATTTTATATACAGTGGAACCCCGACATAAGAGCTGCTCTACTTAAGAGCAACTCGAGATAAGAGCTGGGAGGGGAGAGATATTTTTGTTCTACTTACAAGCCCAAATTCGAGATACAAGCGCCAAGGAGCTGTCTCCTGAAGCCAAACGCTAACTTCCGCCAGGAGACAGCTGTGAAGCGGCGCGCGTGTTTTAAAAGGTTGCAGCCGGCCTGGGGGGCTCGGGGGGGTGCTTGCAGCTTTCTTTCTTGCTCTTTTTCTTTCTCTCTTTTACCTTCCCTTCCTCTATTTCTTCTTTTCTTTCTCCTTCCCACCTTCTTCCCTCCCTCCCTTCACTCATTCCTCTCTTACTCTCCCCTTTCATAAGTTTCCTTGCTTCCTTCCTCTGTTCCTGTCCCTTCCCCCTTTCTTTCTTTCTTTCTTTCTTTCTTTCTTTCTTGCTCTTTTTCTTTCTCTCTTTTACCTTCCCTTCCTCTATTTCTTCTTTTCTTTCTCCTTCCCACCTTCTTCCCTCCCTCCCTTCACTCATTCCTCTCTTACTCTCCCCTTTCATAAGTTTCCTTGCTTCCTTCCTCTGTTCCTGTCCCTTCCCTCTTTCCTTCCTTCCTTCCCACCCTCCATCCATTCATTCACCCATTCCTCTCTTGATCGCTTAAAGCCGGTCCCTGGTGCAAAAAGGGTTGGGGACCTCTGTCCTACAGGATTGGGTGGCAGAGAAGTTGAACATATGTAAATTTAAAAGTTTAAGAAAGTTTACAAGTTAAGTGAAAGAAACTTCATTATTCATTTATATGTACATGTACATTTCTTCATTAAAAACATGTCTTTCTGCATAATTTAGACTAACTTTGTGAGTTTTTTGAGGGCTGGAACCAATTAAAATTATTTACATTAATTCCTATGGGGAAAAGTCGTTCGAGATAAGAGCTGCTTGACTTAAGAGCCCAGGTCCGGAACGAATTAAACTCGTATCTCGAGGTACCACTGTAGTTTTCTCCCAAATACCATTTTTTTCAAAACCAAGAAAACCCATTTTGAATTGTTAAGGCATTCTCAATATTGGAATAAGTTTATTGCAGCTTATTTTTAATTGTCTTCTTCCAAATATTCCAAAATATTTAACATATTTCTAAGCTTTCCTTTAATTGTATTCTAAATAAAAATCCCCACTGGTGCTTTATAAATTATTTTCAGCCGATCAGCTAGAATCTTTGTGAACAGCTTTTTGTCATTATCCAATAATGATATCAGCCTATAGTTTCTCATTACAATCAAATCTTGTTCCTCTTTAGGTATTAATATTATACTGGCCTCTTTCCAATTTTCTGGTATGATTCCTCCCTGTAGGATAGAGTTCACTATGCTTCGTAAAGGTTGTAAAAAATCATTCTCAAGGCATTTATAATAAGAACCAGATAATCCGTCTGGTCCAGGCACCTTTCCTAGTTTATTCTTTTTTTACAGACTCAGAAATTTTCCTTATGGTTCTAGATTCCTTCATAATATCTTCCTCTTAAATCTTCAGTAAAGTTTGTTTCTTTAGATATTCATCTATTTTCTCTAGAGGGATGTCACTTCCTTTATATAAGTTGGAATAATATTGATGAAATGCTTTTTGTATAGTCCATTAATACAGTATCACTGTATTAATAGATACAGATCCAGTTCAGTCTAATGATTAAAGCATCAGCTAGTGAGTTCAAGTTCCATCTTAGCCATGAAGTCAGTTGGATGAACTTGGGCCAGTCACTCTTTCTCAGCCCAACTAACTTCACACGGTTGTTGTTCTGGGAAAAATAGGAGAGGAACTTACATTTGACATATTCCTCATTTGGAGTTATTATTACAAATAACTCTTGCAATTTCAACATCATTTTTTTCTTTTTGAAATTTATATAATAGCCACTTCTCTGATTAGGATTTCTTTGCAATCCCCTCCCTCTTTTGCTTTTCATAGTTCCATTTATTTCCATTTCACTTACTACTAACATAGTTATTTGTTGTAGTAAAACCTTAATTTGTGAGTAATGTTTATCTTTTCTCTGTCATTTTCTATTACTGTTCCAACCAAAACAACATGTTTTAGTTATGGTTAAAAACAAAGCAAAACCTTATGATGATCCACAAGATATCCTTGAAGGACAGGGAATGGCAGGAGATCAGCTGCTGGATGATGAATCTGTCTCCAGAAAAAGAAGAGATTGTGAGATTGTCCACCTACATTTTAAATAGCTGGTCCTTGTGAATAGACAGGAAGTGAGGTTTTTGCAATCTGCATGCATCTGGGAGTCAATGAAGTTCACAGTTATAATGTGGCCTATTTGGACAAAGTTCACAAGAACTTAACTTCTAAACACTTGCAGGTGTAATTAATTTACACCTAAGGAGAAAACTTTCTCAGCAGCAGGATAAAAAATTTTCTTGGTGAGTTATTTCCCCCCCCTGAATTATAAACAAATTAAAAATGATTAAAGATTTTAAAACTTTTGTCAAAAAACCCAAAAAACATAACAAGGAGTCAATGTAAGAAATTTGAAAACAAACAAAAGTAAGTATTTTGTAAGGTTTGTTTGAAAAAATGAAGTGCTTTTAAACAAATTGGTATTAAATTAGGCAAATAAAATGTAAACTTTATGGGAATTTTTTTTTGTTTACTATTAAAGTATGCAGAAAATTGGTGTATTTAACAAAACAAAAGATGAGGTTAATAGGAGTGAGGCTTGATGTAGAATTGTAACTATGGAGATGTTGACTGTAGTAATAATATGAAATGCCAGTTGAAATGAAAGTATTACAGGCAAACAAAGAAAAAATAAGAAAAACAAAGAGGTGTGAGGGACTTGCCCTTTTCTTTTTGCCTTGTTTGGAAAACTTTCATTTTGGGGTTTGGAAATGGATCCAAACAAACAGAATTTCTGAGAAAAATTTAAATCACTCAAGATAAATTACCAAACATTTTTTTTGATGTGATGGACAATTCAATGGAGACAGAAAAAGGGCAATTCAAGAGATTATCTGAAAGGCAAATGTACTTTTCATGCCAAGAATAGACATGATTTGGATTTCCGAGTACTGAAAATGCCAAATCCTGAGAGTTTGATTTATAAAAGAGAACTACCGTATTTTTCTGTATATAAGATGCACTCTCCTCCCCCCAAAAAGTGAGTGGAAATAACATTGCATCTTTTAGAGCAAATGTTGCAAAGCCCCATCCAGCCCTGGCCCACGCCTTTCAACCTCTGCCTCCCAGTAATTGCCTCCTTGCAGCAAACAGCACACAGCCTGGTCAGCTTCAGCACAGCCTGATTTAGAATGAGCAGTTGATTGGCGGTTGGATTAGCAGTGATAGGCGGCGGAAATCCCTACTGCATGGAATGGGCCAAAAATGGGGTACACGGAGGCTGAAAATAGGTGCATATAGGTGGTGATGATGATTGACAGTGATGACAGCAGTGGGCAGCAGTGATCTCTGCAGCCTGGAACAGCAGATTCACGGTATTCCAGAAAGCCAATCCAATGCCAATCAGCTGCTCATTTTAAATCAATCTGTGCTGAAGCTGACCAGGCTATTTGCTACAAGGAGACAAATTGCTGGGAGGCAGAGACTGATTTTTTTTCCTCCCCAAAAGCTAGGTGTGTCTGCATCATTTTATTGTGTGAAAAATACAATAGTTCTTTTTGTTGGACATTAATGAATGCTGCTACAAAAAAAAAAAAAAGAATAGCAGAATAACAGAGTTGGAGATCTTCTAGTCCAGAGGTAGGTAAAGTTGGCTCTTCTAGGTCACGTGGACTTCAACTCCCAGAATTCCTTAGCTAGCATGTTTGGCACAGGAATTCTGGGTGTTGAAGAGCCAACTCATAGAAGAGCCAACTTGGCCTTTCCCTGTTCTAGTCCAACCTCTGTACAGGCAGGAGACTTTATGCCATTCCAGCCAAGTAGCTGTCCAGCCTCTTCTTTAAAACTTTCAGTGATGGAGAACTCACAACTTCTGAAGGCAAGTTCCAGTGGTTGATTGTTCTCATTATTAGGAAATTTCTCCTAAATTCTAGGTTGCTTTTTTCCTTGATTAGTTTCCACCCATTGTTTCTTTACTTACTTTCTGGGGCTGTGGAAAATAGGTTGATCTTCCTCTTCTTTATGGCAACACCTAAAATATTGGAATACTGATATCATGTCACCCTAGTCAGAGGTGGGCTGCTGTCAGAATGCCTAATTGTGCATCACCAAAACACACCTGCACAAGCATCCCTGTTTGTGATTTTGCTACCTGAATAGGTGCAGGGAGCGTAATTGCACTCAATCCCACACCCACATTCCATAGCCGTGGGACTGAACGCAATTAGGCATTCCAGAGGCAGCCCACTTCTGCCCCTAGTCCTTCTTTTCTCTGGAGTAGACATACTCAATTCCTTCAATCATCCTTCATATATTTTAGCCTCCATCCTCCTTTGTTGCTCTTTTCTTCATTCTTTCCAGATTCTCTGCATCTTTTTTTATACCGTGTTTCCCCGATAGTAAGGCAGTGTCTTACTATCTTTTTACCCCCAAAAGCCCCACTGTGTCTTACTTTGGGGGTATGTCTTACATTGTCCCGGGCACCCGGGGCCGGCTCGTCTTCGGGCTTCGGCCCGGGCGAGGCCTCTTCTCCTCCGGGCGGGCGGCGTTAGGCGGCGTTGCGCGGCGTCGGGCCTGGCCTCCATCCCTCCTGCGCCGCGGCGGGGCCGGTCCGCGATGCGCGTCCTGGGGGCGCCCGGCTGGCCGGCTCCGGAGGCTGCGGCTCCTCCCGCTGCTGCCCAACGCCGAGGATGCCCCGCGCCCAGCCCGGCTACGGCAGCAGGCAGGCAGGCAGCCCCAGGCGCGGCGGGGAGAGCAAAGGCGGCTTCGGCCCGGGCGAGGCCTCTTCTCCTCCGGGCGGGCGGCGTTGCGCGGCAGGCGCGGCTGCCTGGAGGAGAAGAGGCCTCGCCCGGGCCGAAGCCGCCTTTGCTCTCCCTGCCGCGCCTGGGGCTGCCTGCTCTCCCCGCCGCGCCGAAGCCGCCTTTGGTCTCCCCGCCGCGCCTGGGGCTGCCTGCCTGCCTGCTGCCGTAGCCGGGCTGGGCGCGGGGCATCCTCGGCATTGGGCAGCAGGCAGGCAGGCAGCCCCAGGCGCGGCGGGGAGACCAAAGGCGGCTTCGGCCCGGGCGAGGCCTCTTCTCCTCCGGGCGGGCGGCGTTAGGCGGCGTTGCGCGGCAGGCGCGGCTGCCTGGAGGAGAAGAGGCCTCGCCCGGGCCGAAGCCGCCTTTGCTCTCCCCGCCGCGCCTGGGGCTGCCTGCCTGCCTGCTGCCCAATGCCGAGGATGCCCCGCGCCCAGCCCGGCTACGGCAGCAGGCAGGCAGGCAGCCCCAGGCGCGGCGGGGAGACCAAAGGCGGCTTCGGCCCGGGCGAGGCATCTTCTCCTCCGGGCGGGCGGCGTTAGGCGGCGTTGCGCGGCAGGTGCGGCTGCCCGGAGGAGAAGAGGCCTCGCCCGGGCCGAAGCCGCCTTTGCTCTCCCCGCCGCGCCTGGGGCTGCCTGCCTGCCTGCTGGCCAACGCCGAGAATGCCCCGCGCCCAGCCCGGCTACGGCAGCAGGCAGGCAGGCAGCCCCAGGCGCGGCAGGGAGAGCAAAGGTGGCGGCGGGAGTAACGGACGCCTCCCTCGCTTTTAGTACCGTGTTTCCCCAAAAGTAAGACATATGTCTTACTTTCGGGGTATGACTTATATTAGCCGACCCCCCTGAAACCCCCCATATGTCTTACAATCGGGGGGGTCTTACTATCGGGGAAACACGGTAATATGCTGACCAAAACTGGATACAATATTCTAAGTGTGAATAGAAATAGTAGTAGTGGATAATTATATGTATAATAATTATAACAAGGGACTAAAACTATTTTTTTTAAAATACGGTTAAGGGAATGATTCAAGAACAGTTGGGATGCAAGTAAAGCTTTTATTAAGCCAGTGACCTGTCTAATTTTATTCATTTGATTTTGTTTGAGATTATAACTTTTTCTTTACTATTAAAATGGTCATAAATATGCCCACGCAAACTTCTAATATATTCTTTCACTGATGGCCAACACTGAGCATATAGGTATTCACACATTGAATTCCTTTCTATAAACTCCTTTTAAGTGTGATTATTTCTTTAAAAGCCAAAATTCTGTAATATTTGAGGTTGTTGTTGTTTTCTAATTCACAAGAACATCTGAATCAGCAGTGGGTTCTACTTATCTTCCCCACCGGTTTGAATTGCAATGGAAGTTCATGTTTTGTGCATGTCCCCTCATGCAAATTAGCTTTAGCACATTCTCAGTAATTGCAAACAATCCCTTCTCAGAGCCAGGGGTGGCACAGTGGTCAGAGTGCAGCACTTCAGGTTACTTCAGCTAATTGCTAGCTGTAGTTCAGAAGTTCACATCTCACCACTAGCTCAAGGTTGACTCCGCCTTCCATCCTTCTGAGGTGGATAAAATGAGGACCCAGATTGTTGGGTACAATATGCTGATTCTGTAAAATGCTTAGAAATGGCTGTAAAAGCTCTTTGAAGTGGTATATAAGTCTAAATACTATTGCTATCCCCTCTTGCAAACAAGGAAAGAAGCACGAAAAAAAGTTACAGAACTGATCAGCTGCGTTTCAGAAGAAGCAATAAAATTACATATTAACCTAGGACAGGAGGGCCAGCCCACTTCCAGGTACACAGAGAACAAGTTCTGCATGCATAGAAGAAAACAACCCAGAAAAAATTCCAAACAACAAAAAAAAAACAATACTAAAAAAATGTCACACTTTTTTTTTTAAAGATGGTGGCTCCAGGGACCGACATCAACCAAATTGGGTCCATGATGTCACCAACAGGTTGCTACCAGTTTGGGTGAACAAGTCTGAACACATTCTGTTCTGTGCAAGCACTACTATATGCTTAGCCTGCTTATTCCGGTTAGTGATTGTTATATTTTTCTCTCAATTATATTTGTTCCTGCATAAAGTTCTGCAGGCCTCTATATATGGGAAATACTTTCCATTCTTATTTTATTCCAGTCTTTTCTTCTCCAGTCAATTGTCATTTCTGGCAGGATCAAACTTCCTAGAGTTAAGCCTTGTTATACAATCCAATTCCTGTCCCTTTCATTTTTTAAAAAAACTAAATAAGAAATAAAAGTAGCCAATCAATTTCACAATTACCACTTTACTTACTGAAGATTTTACATCAAGTGTTACATCTATTGTCCTTCATCTTTTCACTCAGGCATATTCTTTTGTTACTGATTTTCATTCTGGGCTTTACATTTAAAAGCTTTCTGAAGTATATGAAGATATATCATCCTGCAAGGCCATGGTAAAGGAATCTGATAAATCACGCAAGGCTACAATTTTGTTTGTTTTGAAATAAAATAAAAGCACCTTCCATTGAATATTCTATCATACATAGAAAATTACTTTCCTGTGACAATGGTTATTTATTTTATTAAATTTCCAGGAGGTAGTTAATGTTCAAATTGCAGCGCCCTCCAAACTGAAAGATGCAGAGATTTATTTATAAAGCAATAATTTGATAATGGACAATGAGAAAGTGCTAACTCAATACCTCTATTAACCATGGATGTGGTGCCCACTAGATAAAGGGCAAGGGTGTAGTATAATAAAAGGGCACACAAACTTATATCACCTCAGAACTCCAGATTTCACTTGAGAGAACTCAACAACAGTATAATATGCATGTATATGGTCTAAATGAATTATGCTTTGATTGGAGCACCTCATTTTCTTTTTCAGTTTTGATTTTCATTGTAAACAATTCCCTCTAAGCCAGATATTCACAAATCCTAGTGTTCTGTCGAGCTCTCTGGTAGAATCCTCCCGAAAATTCACAGGTACAAATTTCAAACACACACACGTTTGAAAATTCAAAACAATGTTCTTTATAACGAAAATTCAAATAAACTAAGCACTCTTTTTGTATAGCAAAGAGCATTCGTCTCCAAACAACCTGGTAATTTGTACAAGTCCCTTATCAGTTCTTAGATACTTATCTTGCAGCTGTGAGGCAATTCACAGTCCTTCTTCTTTCACAAAGTGAAACACACTTTGCTCTGCTTTAGTTTCAAAGCGGGGAAAAAGCAACACACAAAGGTCGAAGTCACCAAGGCAGGCACAAAACACAACGATCAGATAATCCTCCACAATGGCCAAACCCACACACTGCTATTTATAGCAGCCTCATTAATTACCACAGCCCCACCCAACCACAGGTGACCTCATTTTCTTTGATAATAATCTCTCAGATGTTGCTGCCTATGCATTGCGATATGCATGCGTGGCTGTATCATTAACTCTTGTTCCGAATCCAAGGAGGAGATAGATAATTGATCTCCTTCTGAGCTGTCTGCCACACTCTCCTCCTCCCTGTCACTCATGTCTTCCTGGTCAGAGGAGCTGTCATCAGCAGATTCCACCGGGAGCAAAGCAGGCCTGTGGCATGTGGATGGCTCCCCCACATCCACATTCCTCGGGGCAGGAGCTGGGCCAGAGCCAACCACAACATCCTAGATAATTATATAATCAGTAATAGACCCATTTTGTCTCATGGAAATGAATAATTGGGTGGATTTAGAATCAGATACTGAAGGCTGACTGTGACAAAGAGAGGCAAGTGGAAAGTAATTTATTTTATTTTATTTTATTTATTTGTCAAGCATGTATTGGTAGTATACATAGATATAACACTGTTTATATACATGAGATTGATACTAATAAAAGGGAAACATTAGGACAAGGATGGTAGGCACGCTGGTGCACTTATGCATGCCTCTTACTGACCTTTTAGGAATTGGGTGAGGTCAACAATGAATAGTCTGAGGGTAAAGTTTTGAGGATTTGGTGATGAAACTACAGAGTCAGGTAATGATTTCCAGCCATTAACTACTCTCTTGCTAAAGTTGTATTTTCTACAGCCAAGTTTGGAGCAGTTTACTTTGAGTTTGTATTTGTTGGATGCTTGTGTATTGTTGTGGCCAGTGATGGGCTCCTACGGGAATGGTCAGGAATAGTGTTGGGTGAATCGAACCTGCAAAGTTCGGGTTTGTACCGAACTTTGCGCAATTCAGCATACCGAACCCAACCCGAATTTTTGCAAAAGTTCGGGTTCGGGAGGAGCCAGGAAGCGCCGCTGCCCAGCTGTCACCTTCAGAAACAGCCGGGGTGCTCTCAGCAGTTTCCCGAACGCCGAACCCAGAACAGCTGGGGAGCTGTCAGCTGGTCAGGAGGTGCGAAACGAAGGTAAGGAATCCCACAAGGAGATTCCAGGGGCGGAGCTTTGATGTCACTGAGACGCCCTTCCTGGCCGGCTGAAACGGGGACTCCAGTTCAAGTCCGGGTTTGGGAGAGCACTGGGAAGCGCCCCGACTGTTCTGGAAGGTGACAGCTGGGCGGCGGCACTTCCTGGCGTTTTCATGAGCGCCGAACTCAAAAGTTCGGCAAAAGTTCAGTTTCAGGTTTGGGGGCCAAACCTGAACTTTTAAAAAAATTCAGGTTCTGAACCTGAACCCGAACTTCGTTGGGTTCACCCAACACTAGAGGAATGCAGTTCTGATAGAAAAATTTGGAGCTCCACCCCAGAGCACTCAATTTGCACTGAAAACTGTTGAAACAAAATGCATAAGCCACGCCCACAGTGTGGTAGTAAAAATTTTGGTAGCCCATCACTGGTTGTGGCTGAAGCGAAGTAGTTGTTGACAGGAAGGAATTTGTAGCAGATTATGAACTATTCTTAGATTGTGTTGAACGCAATGATTATGAACTATGCCTAGGTCGTGTCGAACAGAATGTAGTTCTCAGCTTTCTAAGCCTAGGATTTCAAATTTGGTTGCATAAGATATTCTGTTGCAAGTAGAGGAAGGCTCTTCTTGTAATGTATCTCTGGACATTTTTTAATGTATCTAATGTCTGAAATGCGTTGTGGGTTCCAGACAGATGAGCTGTATTCAAGGATTGGTCTGGTGAAAGTTTTGTATGTTCTGGTTAGTAGTGTAATATTAATGGAGAGGAAGCTACATAAGATTAGGTTAACAAATCTTGAAGCCTTTTTGGCTTGTTGCAGTGGGCTTTAGCACTTAGGTCATTTGATATGAATATTCCAAGGTCTGTAAGGGTTGTCTGTAAGGTCATGTCTATTCAGCTTGTTTTTGCTGTTCTGATTCTTTTTGCCAATGTGTAGGACAGAACATTTGTTGGTTGAGAGTTGCCAGATATTTGACCATTCTGACATAGAGTCAAGGTTTTTTTGGAGGGTAGTAGTATTGTCAGCGGTGTTGAAGAGTTTTACATCATCAGCGAAGAGAACACAGTTGCTGTAATGTGATCACAAAAGTCATTTATATAGTCCTAGTACACTGCCTTGGGGTACACCACTGTTAACAGGAACTGGATTAGATAGGATGCTTCCTATTTTGACTACTTGTTGTCTATTTGATAGGAACATAGTTATCAGCTATGTAGGGGTCCAGAGATGCCATAGGATTTCAGTTTTAGAAGTAGTTTATCATGAACCACTGAGTCAAAGGCTCAGTTGAGTTTGCCATGTTTTATGTGCTTCATGCTGCTTAAAGAAGGTTAGGAAAGTGATCAGGGGAAAAAAAGATACATTGCTCATGCAGAAGAGAGGAAAGAGTAAGATTCACCAGATTTATGTTCCTCTTTCGATTAGATGATTCCAAACTCGTCTGGACAAAAACTAAAATATTTCAGGTTTTAGTTCAGCCAGTTTGAAACCTCTCTGGAATGGCCAGCCAAACTTTCAAGCTATAGTATGTAAATTCCATGCTCCAAAGAGAATACTTTAGTTGTTGTCATTTTATTTTATGCACACCTCTAAAGTAGACCATGCTGTCCATGTTGTTTGCAGCATTGTGCAAATTGCTGTTGACAGACTCTCCCTTGACATTGTTTTCAAAATTTATAAGTACTTTGGTATTTATACTATCAGAATCTCACAGTTGAAAGGATTTTGTGATTTTGTTGATACAAAATTATCAGCTGTTTCTCAACATGGGTAAAACTAGTATGTCTTTATCCCTTCAATAAAAATCCCAATTTTCTCTGTTCCCATGATATCAGCACTGCTGGATAGGTTGATAGTGTAGTTGAAAGTCATGTTTGTTTATTTATAGTTGTATATTTAAACAATGTAGCTTCAGGTAAGACTGCTTGACAATCATGAAAGATTATTATGAGAATTTTGTTTTGACTTGTATTTTCTTTTCCTTTTTAATATTTATTTTTGTCAGGATTTAAAATAGATTTTTGTTGCTGGTGGTTTTGCATAATCTTAGGGCAAGATTTTTCCTCTTGTTGTCAACATTTCTGACAAAAGGAAGGACTATTATGGATCACCTTCAAGTTATTTCTGAATTTTTGGTAGCAATTCAGATAGCAAGTAGTTACAAGCAAGTCAGGATTTTGTGGTTTTTTTAAATAGTTTTTTTTAATAGTTTTGTTATCGTATTATTGCAACTCACATCTGTAACACTACTTGGGAAAGTAAGGCTACCATCATATCACGAGAAGAGCAAAGACAACTTTGCAAAATAGTCCAGACAACAAGCACACCCAGATGAATTAATCCTACATTAATAGAATATTGCAAGACTGAAAGCATTTTCCCCTCAGGGCCGTTTTGAAATCCTTTCCATGATTCCCCTCTCCTGCCTGGAGACTGAATTGTCTCTCATCAGACCATTGCCTAGTTGTGGGCCTTTGTCCTATTTACCCAGGTTAGTTCCACATACTCTTACAAATGTTACTATGACTGCTTTCTACCAAATGATTCTGACTTGATTTTTCTGTGACACCTTTCTCCAGAACCCTCCTTCACCTTCTGACATTACAACTGAAATGTAAGATGAATGATATTATGATAGGCATGATAATTCTAGCATTAGCAAACTTCATTCAGGAAACTAGACCTGAGCTTTATGTCTTATAACCAATGAAGGCCGTCATCTATTGTCAAGCTTAAATTCAGATTTTATGTATATATGTAGCTGAATACGTACAGTACATATATTCTAATATTTTTGTTATTTTTAATAATTTTTTATTTTCTTAATATTTTGGTCAATGTAGATGGTTACAAACTGTAGATACTCTAGTTGTAGTTTTTGTTTTTTTTAAAAAACATTAGTAGCCAGAGTCCAGTTCTACTGCCAGTTAAAATATTAATCATCATCATACAAATTATACTTCATTCATAATCTCAAAGTTCTTCAATAATTCTATTTCATAACACAAATTATTTAATAAAAGATCATATTATTAATATTTAAATTAGAACTGTTTGATAAAATTTGGCATATTTCTTTCAGAATTTTGTATGTTTGAACATTTGAACTCATTTAACATTGAATATTTGTTTTATAGAGGAAAATGTGTTTTTCCCTTTTAATTTAATTACAAGAGTGTTAAATATGATCTTGCTTGTAGACAAATCAGCTACTTTTAAAAGTGAAGGATAAATTGGCATCTAGTTAATTCTATTCACAGTAGAGGAAAAATATAGAATATTTAACCCTTAAATTTTAGCAGTGGAACTTCAAACATTTACAAACATTAACATAGTCTATAGATTCTAAAAGGATTCCTAATAATTATTTTTTTAGAATTACCATATTTTTTGACTTGATGAATATAGAACTAAACCTATATCATAAATATGCAAACATATTTTAAAATCGGAGTTCTATTTTTTCTGATTGCAAAAGTTCTAATTTTAAATCTGCTATGATAGTTACTATATGAGTTAAATAAAATGTGAAGTTATTGAAATAAATTTATTTCAATATTGAAATAAATCCTTCCAGTAAGATCCAGAAAATAGTCACCGGGATCCTTATTGGATAATCTAAACCTGGTGGTTCTTAATTTAACTGTTTTCTCTCTCACACACACTTTGTCTTTCTGTGTGTGCATGTAGATGGATGGGTGTATTTGTGTGTGATTCAATGCTATATCTGATATCCTGTTTTTAATCTCCATATATCAAAATGGCAAGTCCTTACTTTCAGGTGGATTCTTTTTTCCTATTTAAATATAGTATTCTTAACCTTTTCTCAAAAGGAAAAATTCAGAATTTATGTTATCCATCCATCCATCCACCCACCCATGTAAAGAGTTTTACATCTTTGGACAATCTGGGTAGGGAATGGAATCATATCCATATATTTTTTAATTTTATATTTGATATATTTGATATATTATGTTTTGTTTTGTTATGTTATGTTATATACTTATTTTTTCTTTCCAATTGTAAAATTTATATATATGAGATATTGAAATATTCAAACAAATCAGGCTATCATTAATAACAACAATGATAGCACAGATGCTGCAGAAAATTAGACAATATTCAATTATGATTCATGTAGAGATGATCTTGGATAAGAAATGGATTATAATGTTAAGAATGATGAAACCATAATGCAATCATGAAAAGTGGAGGACAAGAAAAAGTGACTCCAAAAAACCATGCCTTATTTCTGCCTGGTATTAGAGGGAAGAGAAAAACTCAGATAGACTTTCAAGATTCTGTTGTTATTATATCCTACAACAATAGGATTCTTGGAGTCCTTGCAATTTCTGTTTCCTAACCTGGCCTACCTCAAAAGGCTGTTATCAATCTTGAAAGCCTTGCAGGAATGCTATTTATTGGGCTAAAATAGAATAGCAGAACCTTGAAAGCCTTCTAAGTTCTCTCTATCTCAGCTTACACTAAAAAAATCAAAGCAGGATTACTTGTAGTTTCTTTCTCACACTTTCCTCTTTGTCAAGACAGTAATCTTTTCAGCAAGTTGGCTCAACTCCATATTCATTAAAAAAATAGTTGTACCACTCTGGAATCTTTTATGTTGGAAATTTGCCAAAACTCTAAATTTGAACATCTTCCATTTCTTCTTAGGTGTGCTATGTCAAGGGTATCAGTAACAAATGTCCAAAAAGATTGAAATGGCTTTTATATCAAAGTAATACTGTGATAGAGCTGTATATTTGGATCTAACTACCTACATTTTTATGGCCACTATCTGCCACAACCTCAAAGCAAAGGAATGGCAGAATTGTGCCATATCATATAAAAAAGGACATCCAATCTTCCTGTGGAGCCTGGTCACTGAGTGACTCATAACGTTAATAGGGTTTTGGCCAGGCAACAGGATTCCCAAATATGGTCTTTATTTTATACTTACTTGGACTAAGAATAGTACATATTCTCCAAATATTTTAAAAACTAGCCAAAGAAGTGTTGTTCTGATTGACATTTGATCCTCATGTTAATTTAACTGCATGGCATCTACAATGTGTTAGATTTTTACTGATAATGTGCATTATTTGCGTGTGATTTTTAGTATCTTGCTTTTGTTTTTGTTGTACCCTGGATAGGAAAATGGGTTACAAATATTGTAAATTAAATAACCCTTTTCAGCTCAGCATCTTCCATCATTAAATATATTCACCTTGCTCAACTTCATCAGAAATAGGAAATAAGTGAAAGGTTGAGGAAAATATGAGAAAATGAAATCCTGGAATCAGATAAAGAAGTAGCTTAAGCAATTCTAAAAATTCAAGTACATAAACAAGTACATAAAATTCCAAAAACAATAAAACTTGAATCAGTATAAATATAGAGAACAACTAATTGTATATCTTCCCACATAGAAATAAGTTAAGTTCAAATATGTAAGAGTATAAACTAACTACAGTGCTGTGATTAAAATAAAATACCGGTTGTTAAACAGATTTAAAGATTTGAAGAAATATATTATCCGAAACATCCACAAGTAATTTACTTTCTATGTTTTAATACAACTAGATACAAAGTGAACCACACAAATGTAAACAAAAGTTACAAATATACAGAAGATATCGTGAACAATACATTAGTGACAGGCTGTAGGATACAAGAGTCAAAAGGATGGTAAATATGTATCCATATAGAGGGAATTATATGTTAAAGTAAAATTATAAGGGTATATAGTTTTTATGTTTTTGTATATTTGATTATTTGTTTGCTAGTCTTATTTTCTTTTTATGTATATATTCAACAAAGATCATTTTTTAAAAATTCAGACATAATATTTAATTTATTTGACTTCTATGCCGCCCCATCCTGTAGGACTCAGGGCGGATTACATGTGCAATTCACAATAAAACCAATAAGAGGAAATATGGGTGCCTGCTACAACAAATAATAAATAAATAATAAATATATTAAGGCAGACACAATTTAGAACATAGCTTCAGTTTACAGTTAACAAAATAGTTTAGATACTATTATTCTAAGGTAACGCAATAAATATTAGATAATATTTATTGACGAATAATATTTATCTCTGGATATTGGTAGGAAAAATCTCCCCTTTTAGGGGTGAATACAGCGTAATAATGTTAAGCATCTGGTTGACTGATCCTATGTTTAGAGGTTTGACCAGTTTTTGTCCTAGATTATCTCTGGTATAATCCTTTTTTATAAACGCACAACTGATGAAAAACATGCAGCATCTTTTTCATTGAACAATAGGACTATTAGGAGTTAGAAGTCAGCCATTACAATATGAAGAGATAGCATTTTTTTCTCACTGGGCTTTTCCAGGGAAAATATCATTGAACTATAGCTGCAATGTCAAGAGTTTTTAAAGTGAAAAATACTACTACTACTACTACTACTACTACTACTACTACTACTACTACTACTACTACTTCTTCTTCTTCTTCTTCTTCTTCTTCCTCTTCTTCTTCCTCTTCTTCTTCCTCTTCCTCCTCCTCTTCCTCCTCCTTCTCTTTCTTCATTATTCCTTCATGCACTCTATCAAAAACTAGGGCAATTCATTATCTTCCCTTCAGTATTTATCAGGAATGTCTGCTCTAATTGAAAAGCAGTTGCTTCTATGATTTTGAAAACTGGATGTAAGATTTCAACACACCATTTTATATTACTGTGATGAAGATAGGCCATTAATAAATATCCACATTATAATTTCTCTTCTTTCTTCCCTATATTCATCTTGCAATTCTTTTCTCTTAAAGGCATATATTCTCAGCATGCAGTATGCATTTATGTACAGTATTCTCAGCTTACTGTATATCTCAACATGTATCTTTTATTTTTATTTTTGATTTTAATTTCCAATTTGGGCAAATTATCATGCTTCCTATTTTATTTTAAATAAATGTTTATTTCCTTGAGGTAGTAGTATCAAGGTTTATATGGTTGGGATTTTATTTTTTTAATGAAGAGAAAACCATTCAATCTAATGTTAAATGAGTGTAGTCATTTAAGAGGATTTGAAAAAGAATGGTGAATAATCAAAGGACTTGATTGTTTTGGTACAATATGACAGAGAAAGAAGAATGCAACGGAATAAACCTAGCCATTTATTCTACTTCATATCTTAATATAATAGAAAGTAAACATGAAACATTCACAATGTTTGGTATATATGTTTTTTTGGAAGGTAAAATATATTTTATCTTTCTTCAGTGAATCAGAATGATATCTTTTCAGTCCTGAACTTGAAAGCTGCTAAAATTCAACCTGCTTCCCTAGAAAACTGATATCAGAACTTAGACTGTTACTTGGTATATGATGAAGCTGCAAAAGTATGTCTTGGAATTGATGAGGAAGAAGCTGAAAGGATACATCTACTGCATTTAAATTACAGGAAAGTGTGCATTATTTTAATATAGCAGCAATATTGGTAGCATACTGAATAAAGCATGCAGCAAAATTCCATGGACGATCTTCTCCTATTGTTGATCTACAAGGCAAGAGAAATAGTTCTAGATATACAGTACAACCAAATTGATATAGCATATGGACTGGGAAACTGCTCAAGAATAAAGGGAAAGAAGGAAAATCCTTTTGATGTAAGTTGCTGATGTACTAGAGAAAGGCAGAAGATCAGACAAAACTGTACAAGGCTGCAACCAGGGGTATTGTAATTATCTTTGAGAATGACCTTGGGAGACAGGCTGAGGTATAACCAAGGCAATAGTTAATAAATAAAAGGTGACTGAGTCTTCAATTGGAATGCTAGTAGGGCCAGAAGCTCAAAAGAAACCTTCATTTTATATATTTTTTGGCCTGTAAAGATGAGAAAAGGGGAAGAAAAGTAATATAATTTTACAACTGTAGAATTAGTGCATCTGCTCATGTTCCTATCTTCTGGTCTACCTTCTAAGGGTGACAGATAATTTTCCCGTAGCAATTGTTTAAACATATGCCGATGTGACCTAGCTTGTATTTAATGGAAAAGAATACAGTGGTATCTCTACTTAAGAACTTTATTCCTTCCGTGACCAGGTTCTTAAGTAGAAATGTTCTTAAGTAGAAGCAATTTTTCCCCACAGGAATCAATGTAAAAGCAAATAATGCGTGCAAACCCATTAGGAAAGAAATAAAAGCTCAGAATTTGGGTGGGAGGAGGAGGAAGAAGAGGAGGAGGAGAGTCGCTGCCGAAGGAAGAAGGTGAGGTGACAGGAATAAAAAAAAATCCAAAACTTTAAGGCTTAAAAAAAATAAAAGAGGGACTCTGAGGCGGCGAGGAGGAGCATGCACCTCCAATACACCCAGTGCGAGGCTGCCTCCCAAACACTGTCTCCGGAGTCTACGGAGAGGGGCGGCATACAAATCTAATAAATAATAATAATAATAATAAATAATACATTATTTATTCTTCCCTCCCATGCTGAAGTGCTCACCTCTCCTCTCGCTCACTTGCTTTGTAGCTGGTGCCTTTCTTTCGCTGTGGTCACTCCTTGGCTTCCCAGAGTGAAGGGAGTGTTTCTTTTCTCTGGGTGCTGGCAGAGGTTTATTCCCTCTCCAAGCGTCCAGAGAAAGGAAAATGCTTAATTCGCTCTGGACTGCCAAAGCCTACTTAAGCGCCACCGAAAGGCTCCTCTGGCAGCCGAGAAAAGCCCAAGATGGCCGGGATTAAAGTGGGAATGGCAGGAAACTGGCCAGGCCTTCATGCTGCTCTCAAATTTCCTGGGAAATTTTTCTGAGCTTGGGTTCTTAAGCAGAAAATGGTTCTTAAGAAGAGGCAAAAAAATCTTGAACACCCGGTTCTTATCTAGAAAAGTTCTTATGTAGAGGCATTCTTGAGTAGAGGTACCACTGTATAACATTTTGCTTAATTTTAAGAATGTATCATAGAATATTAATTCATGAGTATATTAATATACCCTAAATAAGAAGAATTAATCTGTATTAGACTTTTATTACATTCAAAGAATCAGCTTTATATCGTCCAACAAGCAAAAATATGTATTTAATTGTGGCTCTACAATAACTTTTCTTATCGTCCAATTGGCAGATAAGACTTGTAGTTCTTTTAAAATGTTAGACGAACATAGCCACTGTAAAAATCTGATGGTATTTTGGTTGTTTGAAATGCTTTCTAAACAATATGAAAAATAGATATGTTGTTTTTTATTGTAAATTATCAGTTTCTCAATTGCATGTATAGAAGACAGCAACCACATAGACATATTAATTTCTAACCAAGATTTATTCATAAAATCTCCCTCTATGAAACCTTGATATCAGTAACAGAAATATTTTAAAATAAGTGTATAAATTATAATTTTTAGTGATTAAAAAGTCCATGTGTATCTATGTATCTATGCGTATGTGTGTGTCTATGTATACAAACACTGAATCCTAAGAGCACTTTACTGGAGAACTTGAAACATATCTATTAATAACTAATGAAATACTGTGATTTATTGCACACATTTTATATGGGTCTCTTGTAGCTTTGAGATGAAAACTAAAGCATCTCTGTGAATGAGCAAGTAGGGATGATCCCTAAAGGGTTGCAGTGATGTGGGTGATACTTTTCTTGTCTCCCCAGAGGTGAAGAGTATCATATTCTGAGCTCTTGCAATCTTTACCAGCCTTCAAAGCTGGAGGCTATTCCTAGAGCAGGCTATCTCATATTCACAAATGCTTCTCATGCACTTCGATTTCTTCTGCTGCTCTTTATTTCTCTTCTTTTTTTCGAAATATAGAAAAAAAGAAAAGACTAAAAGGAATGCTGATTAAAATATTAAGAACTATGAGAGAATCCAACTGGGATTCCATTATTATGCTTTGCTTAAAAATTATGTAATTTATGACTTTTCAGATGGGATTTTAATTTGGACTATCAATCGGTACAGTAATTTCCAACAAGAGAACCAATCAATTTAGTGAAACTGAAAAAAGGACAAGAACTAGTGCAACAAATTTAGTACAAGGAATTATAGTTTATATTATAAAATAAAAGTTTACCATTTCCATCTCATGCATAACTTTTTTGTGAATTCAGGAAAAGTGATTGATCAAATATTTTAAAAGAATATAATATTGTTAAGAAAAGACAAATGGTTAATTACTACCAAGTTTCCCCAAAACTAAGACCTGTCTGGATAATAATCCCAATTGGGCTTTTGAGCACATGTGCTGGAATAAGCCTCCTCCCAAAATACTTAGATGTATGTGAAGCTGCTGTGCAAACAACATGCAGAGTTTCCTTGTGTATGTGTTCCTTGTAAGAGAGAAACAGAGCGGGTTGGGGTTGTTTTCAGTTTTGGTCTGGCCTAACAGGGTCTGTTAATTCCAAAGATTCCAAGAACTCATGTGGCCCAAAAGGAAACTCCGCCACAGACAAAATGTGCCCCGTCTGTGGCTTTCTCATGCACTTAGTTAGTTGGCCACTGGCCATTTGCAGAAGGCAAAGCAGGGTCTGTTCATCCCTTTGTGGACAAAAAAGTCTTCCTGGTGACACTTGGCTGTTTAAATCATTGGGAAGAGAGTGCATGGCCATCTCTCCCCACTGCACCATCCTTTCATGCCTCCTGACTTCCTTTCCAAATGGAGCATTACACAACCCTGCTGCTTTGGCAGACAATGCAGCCCAGCCTTGGTGAAATTCATCCCTCTGCTTGTAGGAGGCTGCTGCTAGATTTGTGGCTCTCTTCCAGTAATGAGCTGCTGCCCCCACCGGGGGGGGGGGATGCAATGGGGGTAGTAAGTTTATGCACTATCTATTGAATACTTAATAGGTTTTTTTATTGCCCTTTCTTCTCAAGTACCTTAGTATGATCCTTAATTACTTTTAAAATAGGAAATAATTAAATAGTATGTTTTTACCCATAAATGCATTAATCATTTTAATCATTATCTAGAACTGAACTTTTATAGCAATTAAGGAAAATTGAGCTACTTGCCTAATCTGTTATCATACTGAATCTTGTGGGTTCAGTACAAACCCTTAAAATGTTACTGTGCTCCTCAACAAATAATGCTGTCTATCATTTGTCCTTTTTGTGGCTATTCAAAAAATGTGGCTTAATCAACTGAAAAAGAGTCCAAGCACCTATTTGAAAACTTATCTTGGTTGGTAAGCTACTCCCACCCAGTCACATGACTTTTAAGCCACCCCAGTCACATGCTTGTCAAGCCACTCCCACCTGGTCACATGGGCAGCAAGCCACTCCTACTCGGCCACATGACCATCAAGCCACACTCACAAAATAAGCCACACTCACAGTGTGAGAATAAAATTTTTGTCAGCACATCACTACTCTCTCCCACACTTCCCCTCAAGGAAAAGCAACAGATGTGGCTCTCCCGAGCATCCTGCTTGATAAGGAGTTGGGATTTGACACTGGGCTATGCTGAGAGGCTAACTTGATTCCGAATGAATAATAAAAACCAGCAAGCCAGCTGAGATTGGCAGACCAGATTTTGGGAGCTGAACGTGTTGCTTCCATATGGGAGGACAAGAATGTGAGAAACAGGCTCTCTTACAGCACCTCCTCTCTCTCTTTTTCTCTGAAGTGCCAGAGGTGCATCTGGCTCACCAAATCTGGCCTGCTAATCTTGTGCTTCCAGCTCCTGCCATGCCAGGCGAGGGGGGGGGGGAGAAGAGACGGCAAGAGGAGCCCTGTCCTTGCTCCATGCATCTTGTTTCTCTGCTGCCCCACCCCTCTCCACATGCCACCCCCACATGCCACTCCCCCTCATTAGCCGAGATTGACAGGCCAGATTCAGGAAGCTGAATGCACTGCTGCTGCCCAGGAGGCCAAGGCTATATTTTGGGAAACGTGGTAGTAATACATTCTATGGAATAAAGAAACATTTTTCCTTTTTGTCATCTATTTTCTATTAAAGAGAAAGAGAAATTTCTTATCAAATGCATCTAATGCAGATTGATTGTGTGTATTTTGTGTGTGTGCGCGCCTTTGAGTTAGTGTATGCCAATACAAATCCCAGCAGTTTTCTTGGCAAGATTTCAGAAGTAGTTGCCATTACCTCTTTTATTTATTGATTATTTATTTTATTTATTTATTTGACAAACATGTACAAGATATTAAGTATTGGTATAAACATAAACATTAGCAAAGTAGATACGGGTAAATTAGGCAATAGGAAAGTACGACAGGGGCAGTAGGCAAAGTGGTGCACTTATGCATGCTCCTTACCTATTACAAATCTATAGGGCTGAAAGACACCCGTCACCCAGCTGGTTCGTGCCTGGAAGAGTGGGGTGTGTGCTCATAATCTCCAGTATCTAGCCTAATTACCAACCAATCTTGCTCTCTTAATGCAAATTGAGTATCCTTATTTTAAAAGGAATACAGTGCCAAATAATAAAAAAAGAAAAATAAGAATCAAAGATAAATAAGTTGCTGCTGCATTTATTACGAAGGAAGAGAAATGGAATTCTCATTCTCTCTCTGTCTCTGTCTCTCTCTTTCTTTCTTTCTCTCTCTCTGTCTCTCTCTCTCTGTGTTTGTGTTTTTAGTAACTGGAATGCTTAATTAAACACAGATAGAGAGACTTAAGTTCTCTAGAGGAAGCTTTTCTTTCTATTTCCATCAGTTTTAAAATTGGGTTTTGATCATTCATTTTGGTGGGATCACTTGTACTCAGCGGTTAAGTGGTGGTAGTGAAAACAGGTTTGTGCATAGATCTTGAGAAGCTAATACTGAGCGTCTGCGCAGTGTACTGAATTATATTGTGCTTTTCTTTGCTTTCCTTTCCTCTGTATATAAATATCCCAAGACAGATTGTTTTGACAGATACTAAGATTTAATTTTTTCAACTGCATTTGACTCAAAGGCAAAAATGTTAGGTAGATGTTAATTTAACAGATGTTTAGTTTTGTATCATCTGCCTGAAACAGGCAATTTCTGGCAAAGCTTCCTCTCTAGTACAACATTAAAACTTGTGAATTCCTTATGATGCATCTTTCGTAGGTTTCCATTAACACTCAGAGAATAATAACCGGAATCACTCTTAACACACACATTTCGAAAGGCTCTGCATCAAGAAAAATATTCTTAGGGAGCCGGTGTTTTTATTTTTCTTTATTAAAGCAATTTATTATCAATTGTGAGATGACTTGATGAGATACTTCAGGCCACATTGGTGATGCAACTCTCCGTAAGGTAAAAGTGGCAACACTGTTATTCCTGAGGTATTGTGACCTGCATTGCATAAGCTTTACTACTGTTTTCCCAATAGCTCGAGGAGGATTCTACCAGAGGTGGGATTCAGCAAGTTGTGCCCAGTTCTGGAAAACCGGTAGCAGAAATTTTGAGTAGTTTTTAGAGAACCAGTAAATATCACCTCTGACTGGTCCTGCCCCCATCTATTCTCTGCTTCTTGAGTCTCAGCTGATCTGGAAGAAATTGGGAAATTCAGGATTCAATTTCTTTTTATTTGTTATTTATTAATTTATTAATTTATTAATTGGACTTCTATGCCATCCTTCTCTGAAGATTCAGGTAAACCAATATAGGATTAAACAGAACCTATAAAGCCCTTCATGGCACCGGACCAGGATATCTGCGAGACCGCCTTCTGCCGCACGAATCCCAGTGGCCGGTTAGGTCCCACAGAGTTGGTCTTCTCCGGGTCCCGTTGACTAAACGTCGTCTGGCGGGACCCAGTGGAAGAGCCTTCTCTGTAGTGGCTCCAACCCTATGGAATCAACTCCCCCCAGAGATTAGGATTGCCCCCAGCCTCCTTGCCTTTCGTAAACTCCTTAAAACCCACCTCTGTCGTCAGGCTTGGGGGAACTGAGACATCTCTCCCTTGCCTATGTAGTTTTGTGCATGATATGACTGTATGTATGTATTTTATGTATTGGTTTTTTTTTCTTTTTAGACTTTTTAATGTAAAACTGTTGTTTTAGATTTTAAGTATTAGATTTGTTACCATGTATTGTTTTTATCACTGTTGTGAGCCTCCCCGAGTCTACGGAGAGGAGCGGCATACAAATCTAATAAATAATAATAATAATAATAATAATAATAATAATAATAATAATGTATTTATTCTTGGAATGTAATGCATAATGCATCCAAAGTGTGTTACCTTCCATGTATTCAGATATATGCCTTAAAACAGTGATTTTCAACCTTTTTTGAGCCGCGGCACATTTTTTATATTTACGAAACTCTGGGGCACATTGAGCGGGGGGGGGGGAAGGGGGGCGGCTAAAAAAAGTTTGGACAAAACAATTCTCTCTCTCTTCCTCCCCTTCACTCTATTTTTTTCTCCCTCCCTTTCTCTCCCTTCCTTCCTTCCTTTCTCTGCCTTCCTTCCTCTTTTTTGCTCTATTTCTCTCTCCCTCCCTCCCTCTGTCTTTCTCTCTCTCTCCTTCCCTCCCTCTCTCTCTCTATTGTTTTCTTTCTCTCTTTCTCTCTTTCTCTCTCTCTTTCTTTCTCTTGTTCTCTCTCTCCTTGCTTTCTTTCTCTCTCTTGTTCTCTTTCTCTCTCTCTCTCTCTTTCCTGCTTTCTCTCTCTCTTGCTTTCTTTCTCTCTGAGCTTCGCGGCACACCTGACCATGTCTCGCGGCACACTAGTGTGCCACGGCACACTGGTTGAAAAACACTGCCTTAAAACATACTTATAACATATTTTTTTAAAAAAAAAACTCAGGTAAATAAACTTGCCTGAACTTTTCTTTGTTATTTGTAACATCTGCAGAATATTTTAACATCCTTAATCCTTAATGACATCTGTGGAGAGCAATCCTTGAGGAGTAGTAGAAGGGAGTGCACTTGCATTCTCATTGAGACATCAATTACAAGAAAGGGACAAAAATATTGCCTAGGGGTATTGAGTCTTAAATTAGGACACATTGAAGGAGATTATTTCATTCTTTGGGGGGAAAGAAGAAAGATACAATGCTACAGAATCCCGAAAGCGCCTTCTTCAAGGAAAACTGTCTTTTCATACCTATTCTCCAGCACAGAAGAAATGTTCCTGTCATAGCATCTTTTGCTCTGACACAAATAAGGTGAATTGAAATGTAAAGCGAAGGCAAACTTTTAAAAAACATTCTTTTTATGAAGAACATCAGCTGTCAAAAAAACAGTTTTTCAAATCCTGTCAGCTTCCATGTAATTTATACAGGGAAAAAAGTTTCTGTTATCTAAAAATGTATATCAAACCTACGATCAAAGTGCAGTTTGATTCTTTGTTCAAAATATGGAAGAAACATGACTCTGAAGCAATCTAAGAGAATTTTCCTAACCAAGTTGGCTGGTCTCAGAAAGTGAAACAGTGATCTGACTACTTACATTTGGATGGGGAACTGCCACAAAACAACAGATTTGTACTTTAGACAAATATTATTCCGATACTTTGGAAGAGATAATGGCAAACCACTTCCATACAATGGCAAAAACAGATTATCTGGACATGTCCATCAAGCTTGATTTGGAAACTACTTTCCGAAGCTGGAATTCAGGTCTGGATAAAACCCCAAACACCTGATTGTCACTACTAGTTATCATCATAACCCTACAGCATTTAGCATTATTTTCCCAATTTATTCTATTTGCCTGTTCCTTTCTTAAATTATCCTTTATGATTTTATTTCTGTGTTTTGCTCAAGTAAGGACAAAAATATTTATATGGAATTTTGGTTGCGAGCAGCCCAGGGCGGTATTATTTTTGTTACTTTGGATTATTTTTATTAATCCAAAGTGAAGATTTTTAAATATTAATATAGATCAAAAATATGATCCAACTTCTAAATAGAGCTAGGTAACAGCTGAATTTGTTAGCAGTTGGGGGGGCGGACTATCAAATAAAACACTGGCATGCAGCTTTAAAAAATGCTGCATTTTTTAGAGGGATCACTCAGCTATTCTCTGTAGCTTCTATGCTAATATTAATGAATAATTCAACCTGTCTACTGCTAATTTTCTAATAGAATAATAGTATTTATGACATCTTCCCCTACTTAATACAACTTGGCATAAACTGCTAACACAACTATTTTATATTCGTATATTTATTAAATACTGTTATTGTATGTGATACTTTATTGATATAACCATTGCATAACATCTTCTAAGGAGCTTCAGAATAGACAGTAACATAAATTACAGAAATCTGTACTTGATCAACAATTGCATATTTTCTATCTATTTATTTACATATTTTTGCCTCCTGCCAGAGGCTCTGTTTTTGTTTTGTTTTGTCAGAAAAAGAGTCAATTTATAAATAAGATGTTTGCATATCTTCCACATTACAAATCTGAATTTATATTTGTGTTGAAATATATATCTCACACTGCTTTCTAGCAGAAAAGATCTTCACTATTTACAATAGAACAAAATCACACTGAGGAAATACAAGAATGAGAATGTTTCTCATTTCCTTGCCCTTCCATCTGCACATGGGCAAGCAAAAACAGTTTGTTTCTCTGGATGAAATGCATTATGATTTGCCGTAAGTCAACATTTATGACTCTACAGATTCATATTTCACAAGTTATTTTGTTAGCTTTCCATATTGGCTTTGGGTTTCAAAATTCACTCTGAGGAATTCCTCGAAACTTTTCATTGCTAAATACATAACTATTCGTGAAACAAGCTACTGTCCAGATAATGTTCTCAATACTAACAGTTTATTAAGTTACCTACTACCGTGTTTCCCCGATAGTAAGACCCCCCCGATTGTAAGACATATGGGGGGTTTCAGGGGGGTTGGCTAATATAAGCCATACCCCGAAAGTAAGACATATGTCTTACTTTCGGGGAAACACGGTACTAAAAGCGGCGCTGGCGAGGGAGCTTCGCGCCCAGGAGAGTCTCCCAAACCCGGCGCGGATAAGGACTCCTCGGCCGGCGGAGGAAGCGCGGCGGCGGCAGCAGGCTCCGGAGGGAGCTCGGGCAGTGGCGAGAAGACGGGATTCCGGGTGCCGAGCGCCACCTGCCCGCCGTTCTCGCCAAGGACAGGCAGCCCCAGTTCCACCACCTCGGCCTGCTCGCCCAGCCTCTTGCCCAGCGGGAAGAGCAAAGGCGGCGGCGGGAGTAGTGGAGGCGAGGCAGAGAAGAAAGCGGCGGGTAGCTGGCGAGGCGCCGACTAGAGGGCTGGACCCCGCCGCTCCCGCCGCCGCCTTTGCCTCTTGCCCGGCGGGAAAGGCGACGAAAGGGGCTATCGGGTCCCTTCCAATTGCCCGGCCGGCGTCGCCTTAGTCAGCAGCGGAAAAGCAAAGGAAGCAGCAGGAGAAGCGAAGTTCTTGAATGGTGGCGGCGGCCCTTGATCGCAGCCGATGAGGTTCGGCTTTCTTCGCTTCTCCTGCTGCTTCCTTTGCTTTTCCGCTGCTGACTAAGGCGACGCCGGCCGGGCAATTGGAAGGGACCCGATAGCCCTTTTCGTCACCTTTCCCGCCGGGCAAGAGGCAAAGGCGGCGGCGGGAGCGACGGCAAAGCAGCGGGGTCCAGCTCTCTAGCCGGCGCCTCGTCAGCTACCGTATCTGCCGCTTCTTTCTTCTCCGCCTCGCCTCCACTACTCCCGCTGCCGCCTTTGCTCTCCCCGCCGGGAAAGGCGACGAAAAGGGCTATCGGGTACCTTCCAGTTGCCCAGCCGGCGTCGCCTTAGTCAGCAGCGGAAAAGCAAAGGAAGCAGCAGGAGAAGCGAAGTTCTTGAATGGTGGCGGCGGCCCTTGATCGCAGCCGATGAGGTTCGGCTTTCTTCGCTTCTCCTGCTGCTTCCTTTGCTTTTCCGCTGCTGACTAAGGCGACGCCGGCCGGGCAATTGGAAGGGACCCGATAGCCCTTTTCGTCACCTTTCCCGCCGGGCAAGAGGCAAAGGCGGCGGTGGGAGCGACGGCAAAGCAGCGGGGTCCAGCTCTCTAGCCGGCGCCTCGCCAGCTATCTGCCGCTTCTTTCTTCTCCGCCTCGCCTCCACTACTCCCGCTGCCGCCTTTGCTCTGCCCGCTGGGAAAGGCGACGAAAAGGGCTATCGGGTACCTTCCAGTTGCCCGGCCGGCGTCGCCTTAGTCAGCAGCGGAAAAGCAAAGGAAGCGGCAGGAGAAGCGAAGAAAGCCGAATCTCATCGGCTGCGATCAAGGGCCGCTGCCACCATTCAAGAACTTCTGCGAAAGACGTATTTCAAAATAAGAAATTAAAAAATTGCCCGGGACAATATAAGACATACCCCCAAAGTAAGACACAGTGGGGCTTTGGGGGGTAAAAAGATAGTAAGACACTGCCTTACTATCGGGGAAACACGGTAGAATGATAATGTAGTCAACATTGAAAATTAACTGCACATCCACTTCAGTTTAATATCATTTCATATATTGTAAAGTTTAATACAGTATATAAATATAACAAACACTACACTTGTTTGCACTATTTTCAATATTTATAATATCACAGATACAACACTGGAGCACTCTAGAAAACATTATATATTTAAATGTAAAGTTATATTATTCAGAGGGATAGGGAATTTAAAACAGTTGATCTATAGTATTTTATAGTACTGAGGTACTAATATTAAAGCTATAATAAATCTGCCACCTGTCAATTGCATATCGTCCTTTTATTTCAACTGGATTATGCTGTATCTATCAGTATATCTGTTGTATATACAAATGCATAGAATATATATATGCATTTATGTCTCTCATTAAGTAAAAAGTGGTGTCCAGAGCACCTCTTCTACATTCCCATCCCCACAGCAATCCTATGAAGTTGACTGGATTGCCAGAGTACCATACATGATCCAAACTCATAAACTACATTGCCAGACCTGAAGTCTGTTGGAATTTTGACTTCCCTATTCCATCATTTCAACCTCTATTTCTGTTATAGAGATAAAATCAATTATTATAATAAAATATTGTATATTATTGTTTTCTTCAAAATGAGAAATGTATATTTTGTTTATTTTCTTTACTGAGAAGTAAATAAAAATTCTACTCTCACGGCAACAATATGTATATGTATATGCATATGTATATGTTGTATGTATATGTATATAAGTCTCTCTCTCTCTCTGTATCTTTTTATGTGTGTGTGTATGTATAGTTTGTGTGTATGTATAGTTGTGTGTGTATATGTATATTGTACTTGACAAATTGAGTGTGTAGGTAAGTAGTACTTAAGTAATATATGTCATTGTCCTTAAAGTGAAATCAAATTAATTCCCATGTTATGAGAAAAAAGGTTGGTTTCAATGCAATGATTTTCAGCTCAGAAATAAAATCTATTTATTGTTACTAAATGTATTCACATAAACTCACTTTTAGGTAGAGCTTTATCTTTTTGTGCTGACCTAGAGAAGGGATTCTCTGGCTATATTGGAATATAAGAAGGGGTCTCTCCAATTAAACACAGAAATATGGCAGGAAAATTCAGTTTTGAGAAGATGCTAGCTGCAAACAATTTCTCAGTCCATAGCTGGAAAAATATTCTAGGTATCCTGTTTCACAGACACTTTTGAAATTAATATTTTCTGTCTTTTACATTCCTTTCAGCTGCATTTTATTTTGTTTTAAAATTCTAATTTACAATTCACAGAAAAATAGAAATTGTACCATTTAAAGTTACTGTACCTTAACGAATGCACCTAAAGTGGTACTGTTTCAGAATGCACGAAAGCACAAAGCTTCAGAACTCCCATGAGCGATTAATCTTCTAACACTAATTAGATATTTGCTAATTAGTGTCTGATGTATGAAAGGAAAAACATTTTGAAGCTGAAAAGGGTCTATAAAGATAGTTGCTGTACTCCAGTACACCTTTTTTCAATGTTATCATATTTCATAAATATGAATAAGATCACATGATACTACTCCTTCTATGAAATTATCTTTCTGAACAAAGCCCTTTGTAAGAGATAATACGAATGTGTCAATATTTTGCATTTAAAAGCCTTTAGTTGAAGGAAGTGTTTTCTTTCTCCGTTAAAAAGATGTCATATTTCATGAATCGCATTTTATGCTGCATTAACAGGTAGCATTTTTCAACTTGGCTCATTGTTGATTTCTTTAAAAGAGAAGCATGCAAAATAATGGAAATAACTATTTTTAATTGCCAACCATCTTACTCAGTTTGTGTTTCTTACACAAAATATGTAACAGGTAATGACATTTTATTCAGTTACTAAAAACAACTTTGAAAACAGAATTGGAAAGCTATTTGAAGGATGCACATTTAGTCTGATCTTATTCTCCTGCTTCAGTATGCAGGCCTATCCAGAGGGGAAATCATTTCGATTGAAAGTTAGGAAGTACAGTGATACCTCATCCTACAAACACCTCTTCATACAAACTTTGCGAGATACGAACCCGGTGTTTAAGATTTGTTTGCCTCTTCTTAAGAACCATTTCACCTTACGAACCTGAGCCCAGCTGCGTGGGCTCTCTTATTGAACATGCACTGTCTTCCTGCCGCAGGGATTCCCCTGCCTTGTAACTGCCACTGCCGGGATTGCCCATTTGCTTGCCAGCCCCGGCAGAATTCCTTGCCTTTTTTTGCTTGCACCTTCAGTCCCGAGGTGGGGAATGCCGGAGCTGCCCCATTTCCCTGCTACTTTCCCCTCTAGCCCTCCACTTGCTCTGCTCCCCACAGCCGCCCCATCCCATTGCCAAAATCCCCCCAATCCTACCGCTTCCTTCGCCCCATCTTGCTGCCAAAATCACACCTCCAAAAACTTCCTACACTGCCCCAAATCGCTCACAAAATCACCTCTCCAAAAGCTTCCTACACTGCCCCAAATCACTCACAAAATCACCTCTCCAAAAGCTTCCTACGCCACCCCAAATCGCTTCCAAAATCACCTCTCCTTTTGCCTTTGTTAGGACCTCGATTTGGGGTGTCATAGTAAGCGTTTGCCTCATTTTTCCTTGCTGCCTTTCTTCACTTACTATGCCACCCCAAACTGAGGTTCTAATGAAAGCAAATGGATTGAAAAAAGGCAGCAAGTAGAAATGAGGCAAACACTTATTATGCCACCCCAGATCGAGGCCCTAATGAAGGAAAATGGAGTGAAGAAAGGCAGCAAGGAGAAATGAGGCATTTTGAAAGGAGAGGTGATTTTGGAAGACTTTGAAAGCGATTTGGGGTGGCGTAGGTAGCTTTTGGAGAGGTGATTTTAGGAACGATTTGGGGTGGCATAGGAAGCTTTTGGAGAGGTGATTTTAGGAACGATTTGGGGTGGCATAGGAAGCTTTTGGAGAGGTTATTTTAGGAACGATTTGGGGTGGCATAGGAAGCTTTTGGAGAGGTTATTTTAGGAACGATTTGGGGTGGCATAGGAAGCTTTTGGAGAGGTGACTTTAGGAGCGATTTGGGGTAGCATGGGAAGCTTTTGGAGAGGTGATTTTAGGAGTGATTTGGTGCATAGGAAGCTTTTGGAGAGGTGATTTTAGGAACGACTTGGGGTGGCATAGGAAGCTTTTGGAGAGGTGACTTTAGGAACGATTTGGTGCGTAGGAAGCTTTTGGAGAAGCTTTTGGAGAGATTTTACGAGCCTTCACTTTGCCCACCTGCCACTTTTTTTTAAGCTTTAAAGTTTGGATTTTCCTAATGGGTTTGCACGCATTATTTGCTTTTACATTGATTCCTATGGGAAACATTGTTTCATCTTAGGTACTTTTCTACTTACACACCTCATCACAGAACGAATTAAGTTCGTAAGATTAGGGTTTTAATCTTTCATAGTGGTGTGGTATGGATGGATAGTTGGATGTTTTTGGTTGTTCCAGTTTAATGGTGAGTGAACAGGACTAAACTAAAGTTACCTGGTTACTTTCCATGCCTAAGGTAGAACTAGAAGCTGGATATCCCTGGATCCGAAACCCTAGTCCAGCACCTTAACCATTATATTACTTTGGCTCCACTGGTGGGGCTCAATTTTTTTTACTAGCATTATTGTGGGTGTAGCTCAGCTCAGTGGCCGTGGCTTGGTGAGTGTAGCAGGGAAAGGATACTGTAAAATTTCCATTCCCATCCCACTCAAGGAAAAGGTTACTGCAAAATCCCCATTTCCTTCTGGTCCGCTTGGACATAGGAGGCAGAGAATAGATGGGAATGGGACCAGTCAGAGATGGTATTTACTGGTTCTCTGAACTACTCAAAATTTCTACTATTGGTTCTCCAGAACTGGTCAGAACCTGCTAAAACCCATCTCTGTTTGGGTCCCACATAAAGAGGATGTTAAGCAGGACAGATGTCACACCATATTGTACAGCTGAGCCAATACTGCTTTTGCCTGATTATAGCTAAAGTAACATCACTTTAATCTTGTGTTTCATTTGAGGTTGCCCAGTCTAGAAAAACTGAAACTGTTGCATACTCTAACCAACATCCATGTTCAGTAGGGGTGTCAAACTCGTGTCGTTGATCAAGGGAAAGGGAGAGTGTTGCCTTCTCTTTATGCTCAAGATCCCCGTGTACAATTGGTGGGCCACTGTGTGACACAGAATACTGGACTCGATGGGCTTTGGCCTGATTCAGCATGGCTCTTCTTATGTTCTTATGTCACAGCAGCGTCACATGACATACTGGGACTTCCCCCCCCCTTTACTAAACCAGGTGTGGTGGAGGGCAGCATGTGATGCATCGAGCACATGGGCCACAAGTTTGACTAGCCCTAATGTTCAGCATCTAGCTCAAACAAAGCACTGCTCCCTTTCTACCCCCAAACACTGAAACTCTACATCAGTGTTTACATCTGTGGAAAAAAGAGCCTGAAGAAAAATGTAAGTATAATGCCCTTCTCTAAATTTGCAGTGCAAATGAATATGAATAAGGTCTTATGAAACATTGACACAGTTTACCCCCTGTACTAATAGCTCATATATTTGTTTTTAAATAGCACATCCACACAGCATATGCTGAAAATGGAAAGGAGGAGTTGGGCATCTCCCTCATCTTTCATTGTAGAGTAACAATTAAGAAATGTGTTAGTCAAGGAGTAGTCCTTTCTCACTGATTTCCTGCAAGATTAGGCCCTTGGTGTTATTTTCATATTCTCAATGTCCTGGGGTCAGCATAATTGGAAAAAAAATGACACTTGGGACTCAGAATGCTTTGGAGCGACTGTAAAGTAAAAATACTGCTGTGCTGAAATGCCTATGAATATAGGGGTACAATGCAGACTGAGAATTTTCATAAAATATCTGTAATGTTATGGATCATTAGACAAAAGTATCAGTTGTCTGAAAAGCAAGAACAGAGAATGAAAGAAATGCAGAAATATTTAGCAGGATTTCAGTAATCCCTACAAAGGGAAGACAGGAAATTTTTTCAAACCTATGTATTGCCTGAGTCATTTCATTCAGCCCCTGTGAATCTGCAGCTGGGATTTAACTAGACTGAGTGCTGTAGAAAAATATTTTTTTACCTTTCTCTCTTTTTTAAGGGATAATATTTCTAGTAGATGTCCCATAAAAAGGGGCAACTACTAGGCAACAGAAAATATTTAGTTTTCTGTATCTATTTCCTTCCATGTAGTGGCTGTCCTGATTAATAGTAGCTCTAGGTTAATCATCCCCATGGTGGATATTTCCAAGGATCAATTGACCCTTCCTTCCTTCCTTCCTTCCTTCCTTCCTTCCCTCCCCCCCCCCTCCCCCCTCCCCCCCTCCCTCAAAGGAAGCCAGCATTGGCTGAAAGAAATTAGGAGACAAAAAAGCAAAGACCTCAAAGAAACACACTGTAGGCTCCTGGTCATTTCTGTAACATAGAACATAGTAACATAGTAAATCCAAAATATGTTTGGATTTAAAGCAGATGAACATTCCAATTTATATCTATAAATTAGAGACATCATATATAGACTACAAAAATGTGTACTGTGAGATGATTGCATTGTGTAGGGTATTTTTATCTATATACTGTAATACTATTTAGATCTAAGAGCCACAGTTAATTATTTTTAGAGTTTTCATGAACTGATCTTTAGTCCAATTAAATACAATGAGGAATATAGTCTTTTGTTTGTAGAAATCTATCTGCAAATTCTTATACACATATTATTTCAACCTTGTCATAGTAAATTAATGACAAACATTTGAGTCCAGGTCCTAGTTTTCAGATTCTATTCAAATGCCAGCAAAGTATCCCAATTTAATTCACATTTCTCTCTCATTCCATCCAATCCTCACTTTCAAAGGTCTGCTACTTCTAGTACATCTCACATTTCTTTTTCATATTGTTGTAGGTGATTTATTGTAACTAACATTTTACAAATCAGTACAACTAAAAGAGACTGTTGTACGGGATGGGATATACCTGGGCAAATGCATTAAAGTTCAAATGCCAATGCTTAAAGGTAGCTTAATATAGATGCACCAGGTATCTTGCATCTGAACTGTGCTACTGAGAATATATGGCAATAAAACTCAATCTTTCAAAAAGGAAACTAATGAGCCTGAGAAATAAGATACATATTAAAATCAAGGCAGAAATGGAAAATGAATTCCAAACATAAACCGTAAAAATTCAGCTCACTTTGTACAGATTAGGAAATACACACACATGTATGTCTGTATGTATGTATGCATGCATGTATGTATGTATGTATGTATGTATGTATGTATGTGTATGTATGTATGTATTGTATGTACGTACAGTATGTATGCATGCATATCCTGTACTTAAGGGCAACCCTCTTCCAATAAAAGCTGCTTCTTCTTTCTTTCTTTTTTTACTGTGAGTGACATTTGTTTATTAATTTGTGATCAAAAAGGATTTTCCTTTAAGAAACTAATTCTTTTTGGTGGAAAAAAGGGTTTCTTTTTTAAAAAAGAAAATAAGAAAAAATGGATATGCCATCCAATTATTTTGTGTTAAACGTATTGCACACAAAAACAGATAAATTACACTGAATGCATTCTGGCCTTTAAGGATGACTCTTACAATTCCTTTGACCAGGAAAGGAAAGTGATGTTTTTTCAACAAGTAGACCCCACATCAGACTATGAAATCACAGAGCACCATCAGGGAAGTGCAGGAGGCGAATCACTCTCTTAGAACAGAAAGAGCTGGGAAAGACTCAAGAACATTCTTAAGAACATTAAGAGTTCGTCCTTTTCATCCTGATTTTATATTTTAGAAAACACACATAAATACAACATAGAACATCGATAAAAGTTGAAAGAGATCCATCTCATTAAGCACCTGATGAAGAAATATACTGGTCTTGAAAATGTAAATAACCTTCCTTCTCAGCTTATTATTGCACAAAATTGAAAATTTTGATCCTGTATCTTGTTATTTCAAGCCAGGAACTCCTGGCCATGTATCTGAATTCTTAACTTTACCTGAGCTTTGCTACTTGATTGTATTTCATATTTACTTGATTCAATTAGAGTTAGAATTCTCTCAGCAGGGATGTTGCCTTCTTTCATCTGATCCTTTTGTTTTTGTTATCTCATAGCAACCAATTTGAATCAGTAGTGGGCTGCAAACTGTTTCTCTGTCCTAATGACTGGCTGAGTGGGCATGGCCAACTTGACATCACTTATGCCCGCCATCTCATGACTGTGGGATGCTGCAACTGTCATAAGTGTGAAAAATGATCACTTTTTTCAGTGCCTTGTAACTTTGAATGGTCACTAAATAATGTTGTAAGTCAAGGATTGCCTGTACAAAAATACAAAAAGCTTCTTTGCTTACAAAAATCTGCCCTAAATATCAGTCATTAGATTAGAAATGGGGGAATACACACAGAAGATCAATGAATCACAGCTGTCATGGAAACCTAAACCATTCTCTCTGAATACCTTACCGTTCCTCAGCAATACCTGCAAACTGGAGTTACAAATCAGGCAGGTTGCCAGAGCAAATGGAGGAATTCAAATAGTTAAAATACAAGGATAACTATCAGCAGCCAAGTTACTCTTGCTCTTAAAGCGAAACCCTTTAGCAGAGAGGTCATTTAAGCTCTCCGGAAAGAGGGGGGCATATTTGTGCTACGAAATGCTGAGCTAAAGAGACAAATTAACAAATTAATATCTTGAGTGAGGGCAAATCACATTCTGCCATTGTTCAGATCTTGTGGCAGGGAATTTTTCCCTATGAATATAGCTATCTATCTCTTAATTGCTAACATTTTCTGTAGGTTATTATTGTTGTTGTTGTTGTTGTTGTTGTTATTAATTAGACTTCTATGCCGCCCCTCTCCGAGGACCTGGAGCAGCTCATAACATGGAAGGTGGAGGCTGCTTTCTCCCTCTAAAAAAACAGGAACTGGGCATGGCTGGGCATGGCTAGTCTATCAAAGAGAAGGACCAAGGGAGGCATGATAGCAGTGTTCCAAACTTGAGGGGCTGTCACAGAGAGGAGAGGGTCAGACTATTTTCCAAAGAGGGACAGACTAGGAATAATGGATGGAAGCTGACCAAAGAGAGATTCAACCTGGAAATAAGGAGGAATTTTCTGATGGTGAGGGCAATCAACCAGTGGAACAGCTTGCCTCTGGAGGTTGTGAGCACTCCAGCACTTGAGACTTTCAAGGGGAGATTGGACTGTCATTTGTCCAAAATGGTATAGGGGCTCCTGTCTGAGCTGGGGCTTGGACTAGATGACCTACAAGATCTCTTCTAACTCTAATAAATAAATAAATATACACTGCTAAAAAAATAAAATAAAGGTAACACTTAAACAACACCATATAACTCCAAGTAAATCCTGAATTTTTATTCAGCTTTTCTGTCCCATAAAGCCACCATGCCTGAGCATTTCCACCAGTTGTTAGATAACTGTGTGGCATGGCACTGGGCTAAGCTGAATACACAGCCTTTAAAGTAGTGAAGTGCCTCTTGACCTCTGAGGCTGTGCTTGTCCAATAGAGTGACAGCCTCCCACTGCTATTAGCATGCAATGCCTCCCCATATGGGGTAGGAGCTGTCTTAAGTCACATTCTCCCAAATGGCTCAGAGGCTCCATTGGCCTATTTTTCCTGCACCCTAACTCAGTCTGAACCCTAACTCAGTCTGAAAGTAACTATTATATTATATCCCCTAAGCCTAGGATGTCGTATGGCTGGAGGTCCTGGACTCATACTCATACAAACTCAACTACCACCCAGGCTGCCAAATGGGACATGTGGATGCCCTAAGCTGCTGCTGCCCACTATTTATAACCATAGATTACCCAGCCCAGGCCCTGCCTGTCTTGCTAGTGGATGAACTACACACACTGGTCACTGCTATCCACATAGCTTCCCAGTCAGCCAAGGACCCAATTATCAGGCAAGTCCTAGATTGAGTACGCAGGGCATAGCCTACTGCCTCCCCTACAGTCACCTTCTAATCTTACTTTAACAAACAACAGGAACTGAGTGTCATGAAGGGATATTTATTATGGGGTCATAGAGTAGTGGTGCCCCCTGGCCTTAGGACCACTATACTCCAGTGCCTCCATGTGGCCCACCCAGGTATAGTGCAAATGAAAGCATTAAGATGCAACTATGCCTGGAGGCCCAAAATGGATGAGCATATTGAGCCATTACCAATCCTGCCAACTAAATAGGCCAAGCCCTCCTGCTGCTCCCACCCTGGACTGGGAATCCTCTAGAACCCCATGGTCCTGCCTGTATCATGACCTGCTTAGCCCCTTCCATGTCCAGACTATTTTAATTCTAGGAACTCCTACTCAAAATGGGTAGAACTGGATACCCTCCACCTCATCTGAGACCATTGTGCACTCCCTGGACACTATATTTCCCACCCATAGCCTTCCAGATACCTTAGTTACCGACAATGCCTCCCCATTTACATCTGAAAGTTTCCAGGCCTACATTTGGCATGGGGGTGTGCCATGCCAAAACTGTCCATGTCCACCCTTGGCAAATGCCTGGCAGAAAGGGCTGTAAGGTCTGCTAAGGATGCCCTCATCCAGCTGGGCACTTCTAACTGGCACACAATCATTATCACATATATAACTGGCCAACACACCACCTCTTGCCTAAATCCCTCTGAGGTTCTAATGGGATGCCTCCTCCGAACTGTACTTGACCAACTCTACCCTGGCTACCTGGACTCTTGCCTAAATCCCTCTGAGGTTCTAATGGGATGCCTCCTCCGAACTGTGCTTGACCAACTCTACCCTGGCTACCTGGACTTACAAAAACCCTACAGGCCAGTCACGCCTAGATCATTGCAGTTGGGGGATCCAATCTTCACACTCAATTTTGGAACTAGGTCTAGGTGGGTTCCTGGACATGTCTTGCAACTAACAGAGCCTTGTTTTACAGGGTCCTGTTAGAGGATAGGCACTTCTGGTAGTGCCACATCGACTAGCTGTGCCGACTCCCTGTTGCTGCCCCACTTGCACTGACCCTAGCGACACCAAAGCCAACCTTGCCTGCTGATCTACCCTCTGCACCTTCCCACCTCACACCTCTGCCGAAAGCCCCACTGTTCAGTTGTCTTCTCCAGCGCCGCTCTCTGCATGCAAGATGGCACCTCCAATCAATCCTGAAGAAATCTGGCCCAGGCATTCTGTAAGTCTGTCCTCTTCAGCTGCTGAGTATGTTCTGAGAAGATCTGGGATGAGCCAGTGATGCCCTGCCTATCTGGATGATTATACACGTGCGATCCAAGGGGGGATGGGTGTTATATCCTGAAGTCTTTGACTTACAACGCTACTAGTCCTTGATATATGACTGCTTCAGGTGCCACCTCAACCTGATTGGTTGAGGCGTCGGCAGCCAGATTAGTTGAGGTGTCGGCAGCCTCAACCAGATTGGTTGAAGCGTCGGCAGCCAGAAAGCAGGAGAATGGACATAAAAGCAAGCTGTCAGCCCTCAGTTGTTGCTAAGTTGTTCTGCTGAATAAATGGTTCCTGTTCAGACAAGTCTCTCAGACTGTTCCTTTCAAGCCAGTAACATCCTGGCTATCTAATACAAGTTTTGTTTCATGTTTTGAACAAAATGGTGGGGTGATTTGTTTGTTTTGGACAGAATCCTCAAGTAAGTGTTGTTTCATGCTCAGAACTCTAAATCAGGAGTCTCCAACCTTGGCAACTTTAAGACTTACGGACTTCTACCCTCAGAATTCCTCAACCAGTTGCTGGCTGAGGAATTCTGGGAGCTAAAGTCCACAAGTCTTATAGTTGCCAAGGTTGGAGACCCCTGCTCTAAACGGCTGCTTTGAGGTTAAATAGTTTTCATATTTCTTGTTTGTGGTTGCTTTTTATTTCTTTTTCTCATGCAGAAACCAAAATAAGGCAACTGTCATATAGTGATGATGTCAGCAGCTGGGGAGCACGTGTGGAGAATACAGTTCCAAAACAAAATTGTTTTTAAGACTATACCACTGGTTTGAAAGCCACCTTGGTTAGGACCAGGTTAGAAACCAGGAGACCAATTAATTCTACTCACACTTAGCATAATACCAACTATATGATCTTCAGCCTGTCACTTTCTCTTTATTCAAAAGATTTAGCTTTATTATTGCCCTTAATTAAACTATAATCAATTCATATTCATATATTGGTTTTAAACCTTCTGTGAATTGTAGCTGTGCTAAATAAAAACATGTACAAAAGCCACAAACAGAAGAATTGGCTGCATATCTGCAGTCAATTAATAGCCACGGTGTATTTTGAAATGAATATCCAATGATATTCCATTGAAAAAGCTTCATTTAAACATTGAGTTCTATTATATTAAACATAAGTACCCTTATGTAAATATAGATAGGATAAATGCCAGAAAAGACAGGGAAATCGCAAATGCCTTACTTTGTTTCACATTTTCTTTTTTGTGATATAAATAATGTTTTCTAAGTTTTTGTCCTGCATATCTCACTAATTAGAATTTGAAAATCACTGGTGATGTTTAATTATTGAAGTATTTTATCTAAATAGAAGTGGTACAAAGGAATTTGTCAAAAGGCTGGTTTTTTACTGTTATCAATGAATAAAACACAATGTATTTTTAGGATGTACTAAAATTACTTAATGAGGCTGGATCATAATTGATCCTGAACCTGAAAATCTACACTCTGTATTGAGGTGGGTTTCTATTATTATTATTATTATTATTATTATTATTATTATTATTATTATTATTATTATTATTATTATTTTATTATTATTTATTAGATTTGTATGCCACCCCTCTCTGGAGAATCGGAGTGGCTCACAACAAAAACAACGTGACAAATCCAATATATTAAAAGACATCTAAAAACCCATTATTAAAACCATGCAACACAATCATACCATTCATAAACAATATAAGCCCAGGGGCCTTTTAATTTCCCCATGCCTGATGACATAGGTGGGTCTTCAATAACTTACGAAAGGCAAGGAGGGTGGGGACAGTTCTGATCTCTGGGGGGAGTTGATTCCAGAGGGCCAGGGCCACCACAGAGAAGGCTCTTCCCCTGGGGCCACATGACATTGTTTAGTCGATGGGACCCGGAAAAGGCCAACTCTGTGGGACCTTATTGATCGCTGGGATTCGTGCAGCAGAAGACGGTTCCAAAGGTATTCTGGTCCGATGCCATGTAGGGCTTTATAGGTTATTACCAACAC
Source organism: Erythrolamprus reginae (assembly GCF_031021105.1). NCBI lineage: Eukaryota > Metazoa > Chordata > Lepidosauria > Squamata > Dipsadidae > Erythrolamprus > Erythrolamprus reginae. The sequence goes on from NC_091951.1 coordinate 130,848,344, forward strand.
TTTGAACTGTGACCAGAAACTAATCGGCAGCCAGTGCAGGCCGCGGAATGTTGACGAGATGTGGGCAAATCTAGGAAGCCCCACGATAGTTCTCGCGGCCGCATTCTGCACGATGTGAAGTTTCCGAACACTCTTCAAAGGAAACCCCATATAGAGAGCATTGCAGTAGTCGAACATTGAGGTGATGAAGGCATGAGCAACTGTGAAGAATGACTCCCTGTCCAAATAGGGTCGCAACTGGTGCACCAGGCGAACTTGGGCAAACGCCCTCCTTGCCACAGCTGAAAGATGGTGCTCTAATGTTAGCTGTGAATTGAGGAGGATGCCCAAGTTGCGGACCCTCTCCGAGGGGGTCAATAACTCCCCCCCAGGGTAATGGATGGACAGATGGAATTGTCCTTGGGAGGCAAATCCCACAGCCACTCCGTCTTGTAAGGGGTGGGTTTGAGCCTGTTGTCACCCATCCAGACCCCAACAGCCTCCAGGCACCGACACATAACTTCCACCGCTTTACTGATTGGACATGGGGTGGAGATGTACAACTGGGTATCATCAGCGTACTGATGATACCTCACACAATGCCCTTCCCTACCAGTTTGGAAGTGCACGCATCACATGCACATTACATCTGGGTTCTTAACCTGTGCGCATTCGCAGCAGCCTTTCTCCATGCACAGAGGGTATGCTGCTAGCCACTTTCAAGCAGCAGCAACCAGGGATCCAGTTTGTGGACGTGTCAAGCCAACCATCTCTACCAGTTTAGTGAATGGGGCCTATTTTCCGCCACCAGCTCATGCAAACTGATCCGAACCAGTAGCAACTCACCTCTGTTCTGTATGCAAGTCCAAACAAATATCTTTTTCACAAAATAAATCTGAATATTAGCCCTGTGTAAGTATTAAATATATTTTATATTTACATGTTTTTTTAAATAATAATGAATGATTTTGTTTATTTTCTGTTTTTCCTATTAAAGGAAGAGAAGTTAAAGGAATGTGGCAAAGAGTCAGCATAAATTGAAAAGCAAACAAGACCATTCAATATTCAATTTAAAAACTGAATGGAAGTAAGAGAACCTCACAATCAGTATGATCTTAGAGCCACTTTTTCTCTCCAAGCTAATTCATAACACAATAGTAAGGACCAGGAAATTATCAAAAAGGATACTGAATTTTGAATTATTGTACTACGGACATATCCACAGTAGAATATTGAAATGCACATCCATGTGACCCTTGCGTAGCTGTTTCTACAGAGAGAATGTAACTCCAATTTAAATCTCAAGATATTCTTTATGAAAATACAATGCAAAGAAAATAGTATAGCCAAATATTCGCTCATGGAGCCCTTCTCATAAATGAAATGTCATCTCTCATAAATGAGGAAGTGAGCACAAACCAAGGCAAAACAGACCTGTTTCCTGTTCTTGAAATACAATTAACAACATGGTTCCCTCTTAGAAGTAAAACCAGCATAAGGCAGCAAGCAACAATCATAGGTCCTTATCAACTCTGAAGGGCAATACTTATCTGCTGTATCATGGGCGATGCTGTTGGTATAGTTTAAAAATAGCTTAACACATGAGACAGGATGTCTGGAGCTTGAAGCAGTTTTAGAGGCACTTCTATGTAATTTTAACTGATGTTTTGATCTTAATGGATTTAGATTCATAACATGGACAGCATTAACCTTAACCCTTGGTCACTACAGTCAAGATAATAAATAAGAACTAACCTACACCAAATCATACCTATAATTTTCTTTATTATCTTTGATAGTCATGCAAGAAAATGCTATCACATAATATATTATTTCTATTGGCTCTATTCAAGATTAATCCTAATTCTATAAAGCGAAATGAAGCTTGTATATCTAAGTAATGCTTAAAAACTATGATTTTGATACAAATTTGAATGTCTCTTATTGCTAAAGTATTACTAGGCTGGATTCCAACAAAATTTTTCAAGTAACTATTTATACTGGTGAAGCATAAAGTACATGTCATTTTTAAAATTTCTTTTTAAAATTGTAATTTGATTTCCATTTTCTTAAGCAGTATTGATTTAATTATATTCAAATCTTTTATTTTGATAATCATCTCTACCTTCAGTTCTTTCAGATATACTTCTGTACTGAAATGTAAAATCAAATGTGACCTTAGTCTAACAGCCTTTTGGCTGTTTGTAAATAATGTTAAACAATAAACAATAGGTTTACATGCTTGCCTGAGCTTCAAGGCGTTTTTCTCTTCCACCATAATTGTACAAAATGTCTTGAACTATTTCTGCTTGTTGTGATAATGTATGCAATACAAAACTGATACAGTATTTCTGGATCAACCATAATTTAGAATTAATTCAAATACTTCCTAATGGACTAATTAGATAGCCATTTGATAAATAAGTATTATTCTTTTCTTGCTGAATGGTGAATTTCTTTCTTTCTTATTGTATTCCTGAAGTAGAAATAATGAATTTTAAGATATTGAACAATTAATGCTTTTAATTAATGAAATATTTTAAATTGGTACAGTATTAATCTCTGGCTTTATTGGCCTAATATCACAAGCAAAGACCAAAGTCTTTTAAAAAATCAAACACATCTCAACATGAGAGAAGGAATAGAAAGCTAGAAGCAGAAACAGAAAGCATAGTAACAATGGGGGGGGGGGGAAGAAATTCAATATAACCACAGAAATAAATGTCAAATTCTAGTCTACTTAATACATGAATGCTTAGATTGGCAATCTGATTTCACTAAAAAATATTCATCAAGAGCTTCAATATTTTACCTTCTTTTTTTCTAAAAGAAGGAATATTTTTATCACACTGAAATACTGATGTGTGGAAGAATATCTGTATTACTTAAAATAAATCTTTTGTGAATAGACAGTTTACATTTTATATTTCACTGTCTTTTGACCTTACTACTAAAAGACATGGTACAAATAACATTATATCATTCCCTATAACATTTCATTCACCCAATGAAACATACCATGAAATCATGTTTGATATAATCATTTTCTAAACTTCAACATGCCGTAGGATATTTTTTTTCCAGGATTAGAATTAAAATAAAAATATTATTTTTAAATTCAACGTGTCATGGACATACCTCCAGCCTTCTTTCCAGATGCAAGTTTGAAGGAGAGGAGGGGGATGAACAACATATCTGGAGAAGTGAGCACAAGAGTGTGTGGGGTCATGGACCAGGAAGTGAAGGCTTCAGCTCAATGAGCAGCCACAGCTGAAACAACTGGATGGCCAGTAGTCTGAGTCTGAATAGAAGGAGCCAAAGCTGCAGTAGGTTAGTCTGAGGCTTCAGGTGAAAAATGGGAGCAGCTGCCTATGATCAGTGAGGATCAGGACGTGGAGTCTATACCTCCCCCACCCCCATCCAGCATGTACAAGGCAGAGAGGTGATAGGCACCATACTAGTTGGTCAGATTACTCACAAGGCGGCAGTCTCACTCATCATAAGGGGCCATATCACAATTTCCTATTTAATCCCACCCAAAGGGTGTTACGGGAAAAAACATGAGTAGATTCCTTGCTTTGTGTTTCTTGCTGCTTTTGTTTTGCCTTTGAACATGTGTTGAAATTAGGGCCTCTGATTTGTTCCTGAACATAGTGCCTTGCCTAGTGGACTAGTTGAAGTCTTGCTTTGACAAGCACCTTTGTTTTGGCTTCTGCCTTGCTTTGGGAACTGAGACCACCTCTCTTGCTAGTTCCTTAGAGCTCCTGGTTGAACTTAGACAGGGTGTGTGGGCTTTTGTTATTCAAGAGCTGCTGAGGACTGTACACTTGAGTTTGGGCAGCTCAATAAAGACCTTTTAACTTATTGCTTTGTGTGCATGTGTGGGCGGAAGGGTACAACAAGTTACGGTAGATATCATCATGTTTCAATTGCAGAATTTAACATTACCATTTAATTACTCAATATTATATTCTGTATTGTAGTAAATGTTTCCATGCATTTGGACATAGCTTCTGAAAATTAGATACAAATGTCCATCTTTTTTGTGAAAACAGAAGGAAACGGTGATTTTAATGATGATATGAATAAGTTGCAAGCCTTTTTCTTTTAAAAACTTGCAGGAAAAGGATTACATATCCCCTATTTAATATCTTTCCAATGTGTCTTAGACACTAGAACCAGGTAAATGTTTAAAAAAAACATTAAAAGAAAATATGAGAATGCTAAGAATGAATTAGTTGCTTTCCATGAGATGGGCGCTGACCCAAATTTACTAACTGCTCCATAATCACGTGTTATCTTTGCTTTAACAGCTGGCTGATTGGAACACTTTAGGGAAAATGTTGCAATCACCTCTTTTTGGTGAGACTATAATCCATAGATCGGAGGAATGAGCTGGACACGTTGAAGCTGTAATCACTTTTATTGAATACTGTACATGCTGAAACTCCAGCAACTATGTACATTCAAATCTCAGTAGGAAAAGGAAGCAAGGGAAGAAAAGCCGGTGCCCTTTTATTCCGGCTGATTATGGACGTATGACTTGACAACCATTTGAATCTACTGGCCATGCTTTAACCAATCAGCAGCTGGCATGCAAATAGCCGAGTATAGAACAACACATAGATGGTAATCCATAGCAAAGATAACCACCAGCAAAGGCAATTGAAACTCTCTGACAAATCTTAGAGGGCAAATTTTGTTGTACTTAACTTAATCTAAACTTTAAAAATGTACAGTCCAAAATTTATCTTCACTTCAGTTATGCAAACAACTAAAAGGTAAATCACATTCAGTTTGCTTCTTAAACAACAAAAGATTCAGTTAATGTTCTGAAATTTGTTATTCTCCAGAGTAAAAACAACAGAAGTATTTTGCATCTGAATGCAGTCTCCCCAAATACTAGCATGCATCCTTATTAAATGACAGGATTGCCACTCTCCTCCTTTGTTTATTTGTTCTTACACATGAATAAGAACTTCCATAAATGTAGACAACAACAGAGGCATTATGGGTAGATTAGTATACTTCTGTTTAGCCTAAGATGTAGAATCTTTCTGATAACAGTCTGTTAATGGCACAGATGGTAGGTGTGTGAATGAAAAGGTTTATTCAAACCCTTTAGTGAAAAGAAGCTCATTAACCCATTTAATAGCAAGATAACAAAGTGGAATATTCTCTAGTAGAATATAAACACAATGCATATCTTACCCATTATGAAATGTTGTTCATAACATTTCATAACATATTGTGATTTCAATAAGATCTTGTTTTTCCTGTAAGAGGCTATTTTCCAACATCCATATCAGTAGTGGGTTGTTCCCAGTTTGGCAAACCAATAGCGGTGGTGGTAGGAGGTTCTACCCATCCACCCGGAACGATTTCTGCTCATGTGCAGAAGCATTGTGAGTGCATGAACCAATAGTGATGGGATTTAGAACCCACTACTGATCCATATGGTAGTTTGAATTGGGACAAAGGAAATCAAAGTGCAAATCCTCAATTAGTCACAATTCCTATTATCTTAGTAAGAATGTAATTCTCATCTCATCTTACAGAGTTAAGATAAAATGGATGGAATCATGGCATGATTTGCTGCTTAAATGGACATTGGAATAATAAGTGAGAAATATTTCCCTCTTATCTTAAAAATCAACCTAACTACTAAGTTTTAGAGCACAACTTTTTTTTTTAAAGGCTAAAGTAACCTCATTCATTGGTGTTCGCAAGAAGCAAAAAAAACCAAAAAACCAATCCAAATCCTACTAACAATAAACCTTGAGCAGAAAATATTACTTTGCTTTCCTCATTTACTCAATGTAGCTAAAAACTGCCTGCAGGTTCCTCCCTGACACGGAAAGGCTGCTTAGTATAAAAATAGTATCCTCCCCTTACAACAAACTAAAACAGGGGCCCACTGACACATGCTAAAGTGCATTGCTCACTCTTGAATCAACCTGGTTGAAGTTTTGTCAAAATATATGTAATGAAATGGGAAGGGATACTCTTTCAAACTTGGCTCCTTTCCATGTACTTTCCCAAAGAAATGTTTAAGTGTCAGAAATACATATCTCATGCTCATTATTAAATGCTAAATACCACAGTGTTTTGAGCTGCCTTGTGGCCATTGTAAAGAAAACAGGTGTTCTGATAGATTATAAAGTGTAAGTCAGATGATGTGTAGAGCAGAATTTTAATGAAGCTGCTAGCACAGAAGTCTGACTAGCCTTTTTTTTAACATGACGCTAAACACACTGAAAGTAGTCTTTAAGGAAGACAAATAGCAGTTAAAACAAGTTGGAATCCTCATTGATACATACTAAATGGCATAATATTAGAAGTCATTAAAATAATTACCGGGAAAAAATACTGACATGGATTATGGCATGAAACCCACAGACATAAATTTTATTTTTATGGACCAGTTAATGAATTAAGTAAGGTTGAAGGACACAAAGGAAAATATTAGAGTAGATAGTAGAAGAGAATAAAAAACAAAAACCTACGATTCCTAAAGCTATAGAGGGTATCCAGTGTATTACCTCCCTGTTTATAATTATCCTGTGTCCTATTTTATTTTATTGTTCTTTTTAAAAGTTTTAAGCCAGCAGGAGTCATTTCAAGTTGATTGGCTTCTACCATAAAATATAAAAACATAAATAAAATAATATCTTAATTTCCATTGTATATGGCAATAAACCCACAAGTAATTGTAGCAAAAACTAAGCATAAACTGTTATAATATGTTAAAATGATGTAACTCTATGCTAAGAATGTAAGAATTTACCTTCCACAAGAAAGCAGATACAAAAGTTTAAAGCTAGATGACACTTAGATAAATATGTGAAATCTAACTTCAGTTTAAACTGGTGTGCTTAGATTAACGTGTGAGATTCACTTACAGTTTGCAATTAATCTTTTTAATCGACAAAATTCCATATGGAGTCTAATTACTACAACAATACATTTTTGGAATGTTCATATTTTGTGCACTTATGTAGATCTTAGAAATAATATTCCATCAAAACCTGTACAACAAAGCAGAATTAGGCTTTAATGACTTGAGAATTATTAAGCTGTGGGCTGCAATCGCAAGTACCCTACTTTTCAGAGTATAAGATGCACCTTTTCACCCCACAAAAGAGGGTGAAAACTTGGGTGCATCTCATACACCGAATGGAGCCCCACCCATCCCCACCCATTGGCCTCTGCCTGCCAGCAATATACTTCCTTGCAGTAAACAGCGCAGAGCCTGTTAAGCCAACCAATTCATTATCAGCTTCCTGACCCTCAGCTGATTTGAGGCTGCAGGCAAACCAACTGCTAAAATGAAAGTGAAACTAAATCTGCAAGGAGCAAATTGGAAGAATGTTATTTTCTTGTGCTAATCAGTTGCTGAATCTGGATGCAAAGAGGTAAGTCAATAACTATAAATGTCTGTAGAATGTTCAAATTATTAGGATTTATTTTTTTAAAGACTGTTTTATGATTGTTCTGGACAACTTAACAAAATGAAGAATCTTTTAAAATAAATGCTTGATCTGAAGAGCCCCCGTGCTATAATATAGCAGAGAATAACTATACTTCCAGAAAGCCACATCAATTTTAACAGCTCTGTACAAGTACATTCTGAAATGTAACAGTGTCCTGTTTAGTATTAAGATAAAGCAGATGAGTTAAATCCTGGCATAGTCTTCTTTGGAGTAAACCTATTTCAATACAGTGGTACCTCATCATACGAACTTAATTGGTTCCAGGAGGAGGTTCATAAGGTGAAAAGTTCGTAAGATGAAACAATGTTTCCCATAGGAATCAATGTAAAAGCAAATAATGCGTGCAAATCTTTCAGGAAAATCCCAAACTTTAGAAGAGAGGTGAACAGAGGGCAGGGAGGAGCAGCTAAAGGGGCGGGTGGAAGAAGCAAGGCTAGGCTAAAGGGTGAGTGGGAAGGAAGAAAGGCAAGGGGGGCGCCTCTCCCTTTTCTTTTTTCAAAAGACAGTTTCAGTGCCTTTGCAAGCATGCAAAATCTTTACTCCTCCAAGCTGCCCCTCCCTTTTCTTTCTTAAAAAGACACCGTTTCAGTGCTTTTGCAAGCATGCAAAATCTTTACTTCTCCAAGCTGCCCCTCCCTTTTCTTTCTTCAAAAAAGGGGAAAAAAAGAAACCCCTTCATCCCAGCAGCAGCTGCTTGGGTTCGTAAGGTGAAAATAGTTCGGAAGAAGAGGCAGAAAAATCTTAAACACCGGGTTCGTATCTTGAAAAGTTCGTTAGAAGAGGCGTTCGTAAGATGAGGTACCACTGTTATTGGGAGGCATTTGAGTGATTACATTTAAGAAAAGTTTCTGGCCTTAATATACTGCCATAATGTACATTTATCCCATTCTTTCAATTTCTATGGGTCAGACACACATGCACAGAAATACACAGCAAACAGTATATATCCCTGGTTCCCAACGTGGGGCCCACGCCCCACAATGGGCAATTTCGTTTTTAATGAGGGCATTTGGAACCTTGTTTAAATCTCATTTTAGGCTTCCTCTGCATGAGTAGTTCAGTTTTTGAATAATAAGAATTAAACGTCATGGGGGAAGGCCTCAGGATTTTATAGATGCTTAGGTGGGGCATGGCCAAATAAAGGTTGGGAACCACTGGTGTATATCATCCGTGTTGTTTGCTGTTTGCCAAATTGCTGGGAAGCAGAGACCTTTTCTCCTTGTTTTCCTCACCCCAAACTGAGGTGCATCTTATAATCCGGTGTGTCTTATACTCCAAAACAAATATGGTACATTTATATGGAATCTATTATCTCCTGATATCAATCTATTATCTCCTGATGTTCTGATTTTGTTTTTAATAAATATAATTTCTATGCTAAAAGGTTTTTGAAAGTCTACATTTCGGAATTTGGGAATACTTAAGAGATTAATTAAATTTATAATTTTATAGATTTATCCATTATAAATCCTTTTTCCAATCCAACTTACGCATTTATTCTATGATATCATCCATGACTCCTCCTTCCAGACTGAAATTTAATGACTGTTGATATGATAACTAACTGCACATTTCCTGAAAGGTTATTGTATTTTTATGAAGCATACAAGAATAATATCAACAATATGGGCCTGTAAATATGTACTTGATTCACTTGTTTTGCTTTTTGGATTTTACTTCCTACACAGTCAAAGGCATATGGTGTTGATTTTTTAAAAATCTATAGAAAAAAACATCAAGTTAGATGACAGTTGCATGTTTGAAAATCAGCATGTATTTTGCTCCTGGACATGATTCAAATATCCTTTCCAGGAACAAAGGCTACTCACCAATATTCTGAAGGTCTATATTTGATAGAGGGATATAATAGAAAGCAGTGGTGAAATCTATCTATCTTTCTTACTGGTTTAGAAGTGCATGCTTTGTGCACGCTATTGCTTCACCTGTGTGCTTTGTTATCCCCGCTCTCTTGCATGCTTTTTTCACCCTTTGCACATGGGTAGACAGCTTTGTGCATGCACAGAAGGTTAAAAAGAAAATGGTGGACGGAGCCTTGCATTTCACTCCTGGTAGAAAGCCCTTGTGGCTTCCTTTTTGCTTTTCAGCTTGGTAGCTAGCCACAAATCCCATATGTGTGGTGTTTTTATAAAAAGATTATTGATGATACGGAATTGCAAAGGGATTTCTTTTGTCCAAAGTCTCAATGGCTTGTGCATAAAATCTGAAATTGGTTTGTGAATCCGGTAGGGCAGGGCTAGATGCCCTGTAATATAAGTTGGTAGATGCACTGAATATTACAGGAAAAATATACATTTATCATTTGATGATCCATCTTTTAAAATGGAAATAACACTTTTGTTTAGATCTAGTTCAAGGATTAGTGACCCTGGATATTTATAATATACTGTCACCTTGGTATATGCATATTTCTCTCCAACAAAAAAGAAACATGGATCGTGGAGGTAGAGATATTGAAATCTCTAGAGAAATCTAACCAATAATCCTGGGTCTGTACATTGTATTCAATATTTAGCATAATAGAAGAAAAGCTCATTTTTGTGAGAAGACTGCAGAGAGAGCATTATTTATCTTAACATTTTAAAAGTTACCTAACTTTATAAAAAATTGTGCTTTATGAAAACAAAGTCTGATGTCTTGTCCCTTCATTCTAAGAATGGAAGTATAGTGAAATGAGACAAATTTGTAGCCAATATGTTTGAAGACAATGCAATACATACGTCATGCTCTGGTTAATCTTGCCCTCTGAAATAACTCTCCAAACATTTTTCAAAAACTGCTGTATGTCAAATATAGAAAGTAATTCAATCTAAGGAACATTAACGCATGAACCATTGGAACTGCATGATTTTCTCCAAGAATGAACATAGATAATGAAATAAATTTAACTGGTAGAAAGCATTCCTAGACTCTCCCTACTGTCATGTCCAATGTCTATAAAACATTATAGACACACACTGAAACTAAAGCTGCTTTTTCTGTTGGATCACAAAACATCATTGAAACAGTATTTCATCAAAAAACTAATTATTTCATCTAATCTGTATTAATCCTCAATTTAGGTACTTGTGGTACTTCAAGATTAACTATTACTTTTTCCCCCTGATGAAATATAGAGGTGAAGTTGAACGTTGAGACTATAGGCCAACATTGTGTCATTTCAGCAACCCATTATATAAACTCACTTCCCAAGATACAGAGCCTGCCCTAACTCCCAGAAACTCTATACAACCTTCTGAATTGCTCAGAAAAGGAGGAACCAATCACATAGGATAGGAGAAAAGTTAAAACTTCCATTCAGATTTGCTAATAAAAATGGGGAAACAGGATCAATTCAATTCTATTTCAGTGTAAAGAAAAACTGCCAGGTAGTCTGGATTTCACTATTCCCGCACAACCATACTTCTGATCACTGATAATCCCACATAAATATGTGGGAGTGTCCAAGAAAAGTTAAAACACAGAAATGTTACTTTTGACTTATTTATATAATTTTCAATAATAGAATAGAATAGAATTCTTTACTGGCCAAGGAATTTCTCTTGGTACAGATGCTCTCAGTGTACATAAAAGAAAATATAGATTTGGCAATAATCATGTGATATAACATTTAATAATTGTCATAGGATCAAATAAAGAAAAAATCAATATTAATACAAATCTCAGGATAGAAGCAATAGGTTACAGTCTTACAGTCATAAGTGGGAGGAAATGGGTGATAAGAATGATGAGAAAAAAAATTAGTAGTAATAGTAGTGCAGACTTAGTAAAAAGTTTGACAGTGTTGAGGGAATTATTTGTTTAGTAGAGTGATGGCGTTCGGGGAAAACACTGTTCTTGTGTCTAGTTGTCTTGGTGTGCAGTGTAATAGTAACCTCTCCAGCCATGAGGGGATGGTTTTCTGGCTCCTGGTGTTTTCTGTGGGAAATGTCTCCCTTCCTTCCTTCTTTCCTTCCTTCCTTCCTTCCTCTCTTTCCCTCCCTCTCTCTTTCCCTTTTCTTTCTTTCTCTCTACTTCTCTCTCTCTCTCTCTCACTGCTAGCTGGAAGGAAGGAAGGAAAAAAGGAAAGAAGGAAAGAAAGAAGGAAAGAAAGAAAGAAAAGAAAGAAAGAAAGAAAGAAAGAAAGAAAGAGGGTATATTAGCAGGGGTGGGTTCCTCCTGATTTGAACCAGATTGCCTGAAGCATTAGGGACCTGCTAGTGATGTAACAATGGCCTCACGTATCCAATTCAGGCAGTGCTGGTCCGTGGGAGCCACTATCGCCCCCTCCCCAATTTTTCAGTGATCTGATGGCTTCTCTTCATTCTCTGCTTCGAACACCCCCCCCCCAGTCCACCCACCAGGTTAATACCAACCTTTATTTCTTTGCCCGAAGCACAGCTACGCAGCTCTTCAGCTATGTTTCAAAATGAATCCAACTTTTGAGCATGTGTGGAAGTGAAAACGCATGAGGGGATGTGCGAAACATTGCAATGGAAACCAGTGGCAAAGGTAAGTGAAACCCACTACTGTATACTAGAATTACATTTTGAGTAACATGCATGTGGTTTGGGACGTGTAGTTGAACTGCCATGAAGCCTATTTAATCATGTAAAAATGTTAAACATTTCAGGATGCTTAATATTTCAGATTATTACTGGTGTTTTATAACATGACCTTAGGACCATAGAAGAAATACTCATATGTCTACTTTATAGATATAGTTAAGCAACATGTTATATAACTTTATTTATAAGCATCACTAAACACTTACTTACATAGAACAGGTGGGAGACTGAGCTTATTTGCCAAATAAATGTCAGTAAATGAAATTTAAATGCCTGCATTTTCTAATGGAGAATAATAAGCCCTTATAATTATTGCATGAAAGCTATTACTCTCTTGTGGCACGTATCTAAAAGTTAGAGACCAAATGTTGTAACGCTGTTAAAATATCAAATTTACCTTTTAAAAAATATTCAAACATTTAAAGTTAGTTCTTTAATTAAGTTTATATCATCAGTTAATATCAGTACACAGTAAAAGTCATCAGTTGCAGCTGGGGCGGACGAGTGTCTTGTGGTGGAGAGAAAGTCATGTGTCTTCCCAAGCAAGCCAAGTGCGCACAACACCAAGAAGTGTTGGAGGAAGCCCTGCAAGATGACAGCCAAGTACAAGGGCGCTTCCCTCCTACTCTGGAATATGGAGCGAGTCTCCATCCCCACTTTTACCCTTACCTTTTCAGGCCAGGTGAAGAGTGACTGGGAAGGTAAGGGGCAGGGGCAGCCAGCAGACAGGGAGCCACAGCAGGGGGATGAAAGAGCCATAGGCTGCTCGAGAACCACACATTTCTCACACCCGGTTTAGAGATACACAGTTTTTAGCAAAGTTTAGAGTGACATGATTTAATAAGCAACATTTGTTATACAGTCAAATGTGGACTAGTTTCCTTTCTAATAATATAAGTTTTTGAGCTGTGTTTTACAAGGTTACAGATGTCTGGTGGTGCCTTAACTGGGGTTTTTGCTCTTTTGAGGAAGATTCATGTAAAGTGACCTAGACTCTGTTTCTGATTGGTCTAACGCAGTGGTAGTCAGGGTTGGCTCTTCTATGACATGTGGACTTCAACTCCCAGAATTCCTGAGGTAGCATGATTGGCTCAGGAATTCTGGGAGTTGAAGTCCACAGGTCATAGAAGAGCCGACTTTGCCTACCCCTGTTCTAACGCATGGCAACTCCAAATCTCAACCAGCAAATGCTCTGTCCTACACATCGGCAAAAATAATTAGAACTCCAAATACAAACTGAATAATCAAATTATCACAGATAACCCCCATTTGGTTAAGGACCTCGGAGTACTAATTACAAAAGACCTAAGTGCCAAAGCCCACTGCAACAACATCGCCAAGAAGGCTTCAAGAGTTGTTAATCTAATCCTACGTAGCTTCTGCTCTGGAAATCTCACGCTACTTACCAGAGCATACAAAACTTTTGCCAGACCCATCCTAGAATACACCTCATCTGTTTGGAAGCCATACTGCATCTCAGACATTAACACCCTCAAAAATGTCCAGAGATACTTCACCAGAAGAGCCCTTCACTCCTCCACTCGAAACAGAATACCCTACAAGACTAGACTTACAATCCTGGGCCTAGAAAACTTAGAACTAAGACACCTTAAACATGATCTAAGTATTGCCCACAAGATTATATGCTGCAATGTCCTGCCTGTCAACGACTACTTCAGCTTCAACCACAACAACACAAGAGCACATAACAGATTCAAGTTCAATATTAACCGCTCCAAACTTGACTGTAAAAAATACGACTTTAGTAATAGAGTTGTTTAAGTGTGGAACTCATTACCGGACTCCGTAGTATCATCCCTTAACCCCCAACATTTTACCTGTCCACAGTTGACCTTTCCAGATTCCTAAGAGGTCAGTAAGGGGTGTGCGTAAGTGCACTGGAGTGCCTTCCGTCCCCTGTCCTATTGTCTCTCCTATATCCCATATATCTTCTCTTCTATCTCTATATATCTTTCTTCTATTCTCTCATTGATTATTTTATCCTATACTTCTCTTCTATTCTTTCTCTAATTCTATTTCCTCAAAGGTGTCCTCTATTACCTTCATTGTGTATTATTGTGTATTGGACAAAATAAATAAATAAAATAAAATAAATATCATACTGACATATTTCTAAAATTAAATTAAAAGTAAACAATTGCAGAAACAGAGATCTAACTAATATATACTGCTCAAAAAAATAAAGGGAACACTCAAATAACATATCCTAGATCTGAATGAATGAAATATTCTCAGTGAATATTTCATTTGCACAACTATTCCATTTGCACAAAGCATGTGAAATTGATTGTCAACCAGTGCTGCTTCCTAAGTGGACAGTTTCATTTCACAGAAGTTTGATTTACTTATATTGTGTTGTCTAAGTCTTATATTGTGTTGTCTAAGTCAGTGTTTCCCAACCTTTTTTGAGCCGCGGCACATTATTCGTATTTTTAAAATCCTGGGGAACACTGAAAGGGGGGGGGGTGGGCTAAAGAAAAGTTTGGACACAAAAAACCCTCTCTCTTCCTCCCTTTCGCTCTATTTCTCCCTCTTTCTCTCTTTTCCTTCCTTCCCTTCATTCTCTCTCTCCATCCCTCTTTCTTTCTTTCTTTCTTTCTTTCTTCCTCTCTTTTTTGCTCTCTTTCTCTCTCCCTCCTTCCCTTCCTCTATGTCTTTCTCTCTCCCTTGCTCTCTCTCTGTCTCTCTTGCTATCTCTTTCTTGCTTTTTTCTCTCTCTCTTGCTCTCTCTCTCTCTTTCACTGTCTTGCTATATGTCTCTTTCTTTCTCTTTGCCTCTCTTGCTATCTCTCTTTCTCTCTCTGTCTCTCTTGCTATGTCTCTCTTTCTTTCTCTTTCTCTCTCTCTCTGTGCCTCTCTTGCTAAGTCTCTCTTTTTCTCTTGCTATGTCTCTCTTTCTTTTTCTCTCTCTGCCTCTCTTGCTATGTCTCTCTTTCTATTTCTTTCTCTATCTCTCTTTCTCTGCCTCTCTTGCTGTCTCTCTTTCTTGCTCTGTCTCTCTTTCTCTGCCTCTCTTGCTATGTCTCTCTTTCTCTCTTTCTCTGCCTCTTATATGTCTCTCTTTCTCTCTCTCTCTCAGCTGACTGCAAGCGGGAGCCCTGACGGCGGCAGCTGGACGTGGTGCTGGACACCGTATATGCCAGGCACGCAGCGCCAGCATGTACGACGTCCAGCAGAACGTCCAACCGCCACCGTCAGGGCTCCCACTTGCAGTCAGCTGAGAGAGAGCGAGCGAGCGATCCCTCTCGCCGCCGCCATCTCCCCCGACGGCCCCCCCCGCTCCCATCGGACACTTGCCGTCGACGAAAGAGGAGCTCCAGCTGGGCGGGGCGCTGCCGGTACTTCCGTCCTGGGGCTTCCGCTCGCAGCTGTCCCCCGCCTCCTGCTTGATGCCGCGGTTTTCGGCGCTCTCCTGCTGGGCCCCAAAGAAAGAAGGCGGGAAAAAGGTGCGAAGAATGGAGCTCTCCTTCTTCCTGCCTTCTTTCTTTGGGGCTCAGCAGGAGAGCGCCGAAAACCGCGGCATCGAGCAGGAGACAGCTGCGAGCGGGAGTACCGGCAGCGCCCCGCCCAGCTGAAGCTTGGCGGCACACCTGGCCATGTCTCGCGGCACACCAGTGTGCCGCGGAACACCGGTTGGGAAACGCTGGTCTAAGTGTTCCCTTTATTTTTTTTGAGCAGCGTATAATAAGTGAAATACAATCCTTAAAAAGATATTTTTTAAAAAGCATATATAATTTTTAATATACTTATAATTTTCTTTCTCCTTAAAATAATTAATACTATGCACAATCTTTGGAACTAACCTCACATCATATTATTTGCCAAATTGTCATTTTTTCCTTCTTTTATATATCAGTATTCAGCATTGTTGTGTTATAATCTGCACTGCAAGCAATATCTGACAGGTATAGAATTTAAAATAAAAGAATGCATTATCAAAATAGGAAATGTAAATAAAATTATTAAAATCAAACTCAAAACACCAGTGTCCATTTCTTTCCAAATTTAATTAATTAATTAATTTATTTATTCTTGTTAATATCACATTTCCCCCAAAAATCAATAATATTGAATATTTTTCAAGTTTTATGTTATCCAGGCTAGAGGAACATGCTATATGATGCTGAACTGAGATGATTGTGCACAGTTAAGATGATAATTTGATACAGTAAATATTCCTCAGTGGCATTTTTTATTAACAGGCCAAACATGGATATGCTTGCCAGTTGCAAGATCTAAGATATGTTTAGTGGATAACAGATGTTCTCTGTAAGGTATTAATCCTTTTAGTTGCTTCTGATTTGATTACAGCCAAAAAGCCTTTCACAATTATAAATTATAAATGGATCATAGTAATCTTAAACCTGACCATACAATAGCTATAATCTTCCTTTCTCATTACCATTTAAAAGATATACTCCTCATAATTTTAGACTTAGGTTATAATGTAACTGGCTTTTCTTCTTGCATAACATTTTACTTTTTACTTTTTTATTGTTTCATGCTACTCCCATGTTTTTTTTTAAAAAGCTCACTTTTAATTCTTAAGTGAACATTAACCTTACAGATATTGTTGTAATTATTCATTAATTAAGTGATCTGTGGTGTCAAAAATTATGAATGAATCTTTGAATGAATCACAACCTTGTAGTCAAGTATGTGTCTGATTGTGTAATTTTAAATGTTAGTACTACAAAGCCACAATGTTTTTGCCATGTGTGGTTTCATTTTTGTTCCGTGTCTGTTTGAATACATTTTCCCGCCTTATAACAAAACAAAAGAAATCCTCCCTCAAAAAAAAAAAATCAATGACAGGCTTTCCTTCATATTTATGTCACATTTTCACATTGAGCATTGTGGCTAGAGCAGCATTAAGAATGAGTTGAGTGTTTAATGGGGTAGTGACAATAGTTGATGTCAATTGGAAATAAAAAGGAGAAGAATGAATTTATATTACCCTAGGAGTCGGTCAAAACATAGCACCACTTTGCTTTGACAAGAAAAGACCTATAATAGTATGATAGACAGACAAGACATAAAATATAGAAGAGTATCTTTCACTGACTCGGAAGAATAAAGATTTCCTGGGATTATAGGAGAGGAGGTGGAGGAATATGCGGGTCTATAGTATAGTATAGTATAGTATAGTATAGTATAGTATAGTATAGTATAGTATAGTATAGTACAGTACAGTGGTACCTCAAGATACGAACCCCTCGTCTTACGAACAACTCGAGGTACGAACCCGGGGTTCAGAAAAAATTTGCCTCTTCTTACGAACTTTTTTCGTGTTACGAACGCCAAACCCGAACTTAGAAACATAGAAACATAGAAACATAGAAGACTGACGGCAGAAAAAGACCCCATGGTCCATCTAGTCTGCCCTTTTACTATTTCCTGTATTTTATCTTACAATGGATATATGTTTATCCCAGGTATGTTTAAATTCGGTTACTGTGGATTTACCAACCACGTCTGCTGGAAGTTTGTTCCAAGGATCTACTACTCTTTCAGTAAAATAATACTTTCTCATGTTGCCTTTGATCTTTCCCCCAACTAACTTCAGATTGTGTCCCCTTGTTCTTGTGTTCACTTTCCTGTTAAAAACACTTCCCTCCTGAACCCTATTTAACCCTTTAACATATTTAAATGTTTCGATCATGTCCCCCCTTTTCCTTCTGTCTTCCAGACTATACAGATTGAGTTCATTAAGTCTTTCCTGATACGTTTTATACTTCAGACCTTCCACCATTCTTGTAGCCCGTCTTTGGACCCGTTCAATTTTGTCAATATCTTTTTGTAGGTGAGGTCTCCAGAACTGAACACAGTACTCCAAATGTGGTCTCACCAGCGCTCTATATAAGGGGATCACAATCTCTCTCTTCCTGCTTGTTATACCTCTAGCTATGCAGCCAAGCATCCTACTTGCCTTTCCTACCGCCTGACCACACTGCTCACCCATTTTGAGACTGTCAGAAATCACTACCCCTAAATCCTTCTCTTCTGAAGTTTTTGCTAACACAGAACTGCCAATGCAATACTCAGATTTAGGATTCCTTTTCCCCAAGTGCATTATTTTACATTTGGAAACATTAAACTGCAGTTTCTATTGCTTTGACCATTTATCTAGTAACGCTAAATCATTTACCATATTACAGACCCCTCCAGGAATATCAACCCTATTGCACACTTTAGAGTCATCGGCAAATAGGCAAACCTTCCCTACCAAACCTTCCCCTATGTCACTCACAAACATATTAAAAAGAATAGGACCCAGAACAGACCCTTGTGGCACACCGCTTGTAACCTGTCTCTGCTCAGAATACTCGCCATTAACAATAACTCTCTGATGTCTATGCTTCAGCCAGCTTGAAATCCACTGAACTATCCAGGGATTAAGTCCAATCTTCACTAATTTATCTATCAGCTCTTTATGTGGAACCGTATCAAAGGCTTTGCTGAAGTCCAGATAGGCAATATCCATGGCACCACCTTGATCCAACACCTTTGTGACATAGTCAAAGAACTCAATGAGATTAGTCTGACACGATTTGCCTTCAGTAAAGCCATGCTGATTTGGGTCCAATAAGTTATTATTTTTTAGATGCTGATTTATCCTCTTTTTGAGTAGAGTCTCCATCATTTTAACTACAACTGATGCCAAGCTAACTGGCCTGTAGTTTCCAGCTTCTTCTCTACTGCCCTTCTTGTGGATAGGCACAACACTGGCCATTCTCCAATCCTCAGGAACATCTCCTGTTAACAGGGATTGGTTAAACAAATCAGTCAGGGGGGTAGCAATGACAGATCTGAGTTCTTTAAGAACTCTGGGATGGATGGCATCTGGACCCATTGCCTTATTTATCTTTAATCTTTCAAGTTCTTCTAAGACATCGGCTTCTAAGATCACTGGAGCTGAATCCGTACAGCTGGAAGCAATGCTATATCCCTCTATAGTATTATTTTGTAAGGTGTCCTTTGAGAAAACTGAACAGAAGTAGCTATTGAAATGGTCAGCGATCTCCTTATTCCCATTAATGCATGTATTATTCCCGGTACTAAGCTTTGTGATGCTGCAGTTTTTCTTCTTCCTATCACTAATATATCTGAAGAAGGTTTTATCCCCCTTCTTTACAGATTTTGCTATTTCTTCCTCTTTTGAGGCTTTAGCAGCATATATTATCTGTTTCGCCTCCTTCTGTCTCATTTTATACACCTCTCTATCAGCTATACTTCCAGACTCTTTATACCTCCTATAGGCAGCCTTTTTTTCATTGACTATAGCCCTTACATCATTGCTAAACCATAGCGGTTTCTTCTTCCTTTTACCTTTAGTTACTTGCTTTACATAAAGTCTTGTGGCTTTTAAGATGGCCTTTTTTAATACAGTCCACTGGGTGCTCGCTCCTGCCATTTTATCCCTCCCCTTTAATTCATTATTTAAATATTCCCCCATTGCATTAAAATTTGTTTTTCTGAAATCCAATACTTTGAACTTCTGGGTTCGGCGTTCGGGAGGCTGCTTGGAAGCCCCCTGGCTGTTTTAAAAGGTGACAGCCGGGTGGCAGGGCTTCCCAGCAGCCTCCAAATGCCGAACCCGAAAGTTCGGGTTTGGCGTTCGGCTTCGGGAGGCTGCTGGGAAGCCACCCGGCTGTTTTAAAAGGTGACAGCTGGGCTGGGGGGCTTCTCAGCAGCCTCCGAATGCGGAAGTTCGGGTTTGGGGTTCGACTTCGGGAGGCTGCTGGGAAGCCACCCGGCTGTTTTAAAAGGTCACAGCTGGGCTGGGGGGCTTCCCAGCAGCCTCCCGAACCCCGAACTTTTGCCAAACTTCCGGGTTCGGGGTTTGGGAGGCTGCTGGGAAGCCCCCCAACCCGGCTGTCACCTTTTAAAACAGCCGGGGGGCTTCCCAGCAGCCTCCGAATGCCGAATGCGGAAGTTCGGGTTTGGCGTTCGATTTCGGGAGGCTGCTGGGAAGCCGCCCGGCTGTTTTAAAAGGTGACAGCTGGGCTGGGGGGCTTCCCAGCAGCCTCCCGAACTCCAAACCCGGAAGTTCAGCAAAAGTTCGGGGTTCGGGAGGCTGCTGGGAAGCCCCCATCCTGGCTGTCACCTTTTAAAACAGCCGGGCGGCTTCCCAGCAGCCTCCCGAAGCCGAACGCCAAACCCGAACTTACGCGTTCGGCGTTCAGAGGCTGCTGGGAAGCCCCGCCGCCCAGCTGTCACCTTTTAAAACAGCCTGGGGGCTTCTCGGCGGCCTCCCGAACGCCAAACCCGGAAGTTCGGGTTTGGCGTTCGGCGTTCGGGAGGTCGCTGAGAAGCCCCCAGGCTGTTTTAAAAGGTGACAGCCGGGCGGCAGCGTTTTTTTGCGGGGTTTTTTTTTGGTTGCACGGATTAATTGACTTTACATTGTTTCCTATGGGAAACAATGTTTCGTCTTACGAACCTTTCATCTTACGAACCTGCCCCTGGAACCAATTAGGTTCGTAAGACGAGGTATGACATAGTATAGTATAGTATAGTATAGTATAGTATAGTATAGTATAGTATAGTATAGTATAGTATAGTATAGTATAGTACAGTACAGTACAGTACAGTACAGTACAGTCTAGTCTACTCTACTTTTCATTATCAGCAAAAATATGCTGCACACATAGATTATAGTTTGTCGGCTATAAAAGAAATTCTTGGCAGTTTTGATGAGGTCCCACATGTCATCTTCAGGCTGCTGCTTTCGGCTTTGTGCAAGGGTGAACAAAGTGTGATCTGAGCTGCCTTCCTTCTATAAATACTGGAGAGTGGATGTGGAGTGCTGGCTCAGCTACTGCAAGCTGTGTTGAAACTTCCTGGTTAGTTGGTGGCTAACACCTTGAGTAATTGATGCAATTGATGTATGCAGATTAGTTGATATTTGTGGATTAGGGGTGATATCCTGAATAGTTGGGGCAATTGGGGCCTGCAGACTAATTGGCTGTTTTGTAATGTATGTCTGTGGTGTAACATCCTGGGTTTTGGTTTGGCTGCAAGTTTGTGATCTGGTCATGTATTTATGGTGTATGTAGTTTGTTTTGTGTGCATGTCAGAGGTGGGTGCAGCAGTTGGAGACGCTGCTGTGGTTTGGCTTTTGGGTGGTGGTTATACCTGGTCTGTACAGTGGGTGTGGATTAGGGTCTGGTGAGGGTGATTGATGGAGGCATCCTACGTTGTTCTGGATCTAGTTTCAGTTTTCATGGGTGGGATCCATTTGTTGATAAGGGCTAGTTTCCAGATGTCTGGTAGGTGGGAGGTATCATCGTGTTTATTCATATTGTGAATAAATATTTCTATTTCAATGGCCTCCATGATTATTCTTTTGTTGGAGGGTTCAGTTTTGGAAATTAATTTAGTTCTTTCAAAGTCAATTTCATGTCCTGTAGTTTTGAGTTGTTGGAAAAGGGAGGAAGTTTTTTCTTCTTTTCTCACTGCGTTCTTATGTTCTGTGATGTGTGTGTTTACTCTTTTATTAGTTTGTCCAGTATATGTGGCTGGGCAGATTTTACATGGTATTTCATAAACTCCTTGGTTTTCTAGGTGGATGTTGTCTTTGGGGTTTCTTAAGATGTTGGCTATTTTTTGGTCAGTGCCAAAGGCTAACAGCCTTCTGGATAGACTCAGAACAACACGACACCACCACCAATCACCCTCACCAGACCCAAATCCACACCCACCCTATAGACCAGGTACAACCACCACCCAGAAGGAAACTTTACAGATATGCAAATTTCCCAACCATATCTCTTTCATTAAATATTGTTTTCAGCATTATACCCAATTATAGAATTTGCCTTATGAATACTACAAATAATGAGGATAGAGGTAAATCAGTTATCATATGTCCTAGATACCTTGTATTTTATGTTGATCACCATTCATATTTCATGTCAAATTCCTCAAGCTTAAAACAGTAAAGTAATTGTATTGAAATGAGACCTGCTTCAAATCATATCCATGCACATCATATATGCCTTTCTAAATTGGGAAATGGGGGAAATTTGGAGAAAAAAGGGGCAGTTTGAACTGCTAGCTGCCTGTTTTCCTTCTGTGCCGTGTCCCGGGTCACACTTCCTATCTTGCTTTGTAATACCAAGCAAGTATATTTCCATGGCTCTTTGCTCTTTGTACTCTCTCTCTCTCTCTTATCAATGCACACACACCCAGAAAACATACAACAAAAAAGAAAAAATATTACAAAAAAGGGAAAAATATAAATGAAAATATATTTCTGATTTTATTGCAATTATACAAGAATCCAATGTGTAATTAAAGCATCTATCCAGCTAAAGTTAACCAAGTATTAACATAAAAAATAGGAATAATTATGTTTTAATACTATTTCCACCTACTGCTATGGATGACCTATATTTGATCTCCTTTGAGAATTAGTAACACCTATTTCAAAAGAATTTCTGACCTCAATCATTAGGCAGCAACTAGATGAATGAATGAATACTGTAATCTAGATCATGAAAAGGTGAAATAAAATGGAATCCTGTTAGAAAGAAAAAGTTCTCCTAACCCTAATCCTAACCCTATACGATCCTGATTGAGAACAGATTGTTTTAGTAGTGTAAACTTTACAATTACAACAGCATTTAAATTGTCATTCTTTCTAAATACACCTAAATTTGTTTGCCCATCTTCCTACCCAAACACTTTCTTAGTGAACATTTTTGCCTGTAGATGATCTCAAGGGCAGGGTCAGATGCAGCATCAATTTAGATCAGTGGTGAAATCTAAAAATTTTCCCTACCAGTTCTGTGGGCATGGATTATTTTGTGGGTGTAGCTTGGAGGTCAGGTGGGTGTGGCTTTGTGGTCATGTGACTTGTTGGGCATGGTTAGGGGGACAAATGACCAACTTGTAAAAAAGTGGTGAAACTCACTTAACAACGCTTGTGCTTAGCAACTAAAATTTTGGGCTCAATTGTAATCATAACCCTTCCTTCCTTCCTTCCTTCCTTCCTTCCTTCCTTCCTTCCTTCTCTTTTTTCTTTCCTTCTTCTCACTCTACTTTCCTCTTTCTTCTTTTTCTTTCTCCCTCTTTCTCTCTGTCTCTCCCTCTCTCTCTTACACACACTCTCTCTCTCTCTCTCACACACACACACACACAGAAACACACATACACACGCACCTGGTCTGAGAACACAGATCAAGCCCTTCCCTAGGAGATATCCTACATGGACTCACCTGGCACCAGCAGTGACAGTGGCAGTGGGGGCAGAGCTTGCCTGGGCTCTCTGCCATTCCATAACTGGGGAATTTTCTTATGAGGCTATGGTGCCAGCACTGGGGGCAGTGCTTGCCTGGGGTCCTGAAACCATATCATGCTGGGGAATTTTTCTGTGTGGCTGTGGTGGCTGTACCAGTGATGGTGGCAGCAGTGGGGACAGAGCTTGCCTGGACTCTCCGCCTTTCCTGAACTACGCCATGCCACGACATTTTCCAGCACAGCCATGGTGCCAGCACCAGTGGTGGTGGCAGTGCTGGGGACAAAGCTTCTCTGGGCTCTTCAGCATCCTGTAACTGCGCCGCCCCAGGGAATTTTCCTGCATGACTGCAGTGGGTACACCAGCATTAGGGAATTAGGGGCAAAGCTTGCCTGGGCTCTCAACCATCCTGAAACTGTGCTGTACTGGGAAATTTTCCTGTGCAGCCATAGTGCTGGCACCAGCAGTGGTGGTAGAGATAGAGACACACCTTGCCTGGGTTCTCCACCATTCCAGAATTGTGTTTCATGGGGGAATTTTCCTGTCATTAGTGGCTGTAATGAGAGTGAGGACAGAGCTTGCCTGGGATGTCTGCCATCCCGGAACTGCACTGCACCAGGGAATTTTCCTGTGCAGCCATGGTACCAGCACCAGCATGGATGGCAGAGGACATCCTGCCCTTTGGGACCTGAGGTGGAGGGAAAGGCAAGTGGATAGCAATTAGCTAAAGGCCCCACAGGAGCTGGCACACCAGGCCAGTGTTCCCTCTAATTTTTTTGGGGGGTGGGCGGAAAAGTATAGTGTCTGAGCCGCAGTCCCTACGGGACTGGGCGGCACAGAAATAATGAATAAGTAAGTAAGTAAGTAAGTAAGTAAGTAAGTAAGTAAGTAAGTAAGTAAGTAAGTAAACAAACAAACAAACAAACAAACAAAAAACCCACCCTGTTTTGCCTCAGAGAATTTCAAAATAAAATACTGTACTGTGTGTCTATAACAGTGAGCTCATAATAGGGCAACTCTATCAATATCAAAATGCCACTTAAATAAATGAGCTAGTTTCAAACTAGATTTTGATTTTCTTTCTCTCTTCCTTACTCCCATTCTTTTTCTTTCTCTTTTCCTGCCTCTCTTTTTTCTATCTGTTTCTCTCTCTTCCTCTCTCTCTCCTTCCCTCTCACTCTTTCCCTCTCGGCTTCTGGGCAGGTTTGGAAAACTCTGAGTTGATGATGATTTTTAAGTGAGCGATTGCTCACTGCTCAGCTTAGAGGGAACTATGCACCAGGCCCAAAATGCAAGGAAGTACCTCTGAAGCAGCTCCTTGGACAAGTGCAGCAGGTCTCTGCCCTCCCCCCCCCCGCCATCATCAGTCTTACCTTCTACTGCTACTATGGGGCTAAGTGCAGCAGCGGCGATGGTGGCAGCAAGCAGATGTCCCAGGTTTTCTGTGAATTGGATTCCTGGCACTCCAGAATGACATCAGGCTGGCAAGAATAGGGACAGAGTGTAGGCATCATGAACTCAGGAGGGAAGCAAGTGAGTGGCAGGCAGCATGCTTGCAGGGAGAGTGAGTGGTGACAGGGGGACCAGTTCAGGGGCATGGCCAGCCAATCATCACTACAGGTTTGGCAGCCCAGGCCACATGTCCACTAATGGGTCTCTCGAACCGGTCTGAAATGATAGCATCTCACCCCTGGTTTTATCTGTACACTGTCCAGGGTTGCATAGATAGTGAGATAGGTAGTGTATACAAATTGATCAATAAAATAAATAAATTGTTATACAGAGTACAAGGCAGATGAGTAATTACCTCTTTTTGACAAGTTTGGAACATAGAATGAATGATGCCATATAATTTATCACAAATAAGAAAGACCATGAGCACAAATCACCTGAATAAATTTGTAATAGTTTGTGCATTTTTAAAATTTATTGTGAAAATTGAAGTTTTGCTTGAGGAAAGCTTCAGAAAATGGAAATATTTAGGAAAATGGATAGGGCTTCTTAAATTCTTGTTTTTTGGATAGTGAACCTTAAAGACACACTGACTGAAAAATCCCATGACTGATATAATCAAAGTTGTTGAGAGTTGAGGCAGTATTAAACTTTAATAACTTTAATAAATTATTTTGTATTAATTTGTAATTATTTTGTATTTAATAAAGTATTAAACTTTATTAAACTTTAATAAATTATTTTGATTGGTCACAGAGTCAGCCAGATTTTTATCCATCTATCAAGTAGTTCTACCTTTTGCAATGGACTGAG
Organism: Erythrolamprus reginae; assembly: GCF_031021105.1. Lineage (NCBI taxonomy): Eukaryota > Metazoa > Chordata > Lepidosauria > Squamata > Dipsadidae > Erythrolamprus > Erythrolamprus reginae. The sequence continues at coordinate 130,873,906 of NC_091951.1, forward strand.
GGTGATTTTGTCAATGCTGATAATGTTCAAATGATGCTCCAGATGTTTTGGAAATACACCCAAAGCACTTATTACTGTAGGTATTCTTTACTTTCTTTTATCACATTCATACTACTTCTATATGCAGATTTTTGAATTTTGTAATTCAATTTTCCTAATTCAATTTTTTCTTCTTCTACTCTGCCCTCATCAATTACTGTGACAACCACTATCCAATTTTTTTGTCTTTTTGAATTGTTGAGTCTGTGGTAGGTGCTATTATGTGGTAGGTGCTTGTTTGTTTGAATTATAAAATTTGAGAGCATTTTAGCATCTTCATTTTCCATTACTTTGTCTATGCTGTCCTTCCATCAGTTGTTGTTTGCAAGCAAGTGGTATTTCTTGCAGACATTCTAATGCACCATTGTTGCTACCTTATCATGCTATTGTTTGTAGTCAGTATGTGATCTTCTTGCAGCAGCAGACTGGTGGTTCAACCTTTCTTCAGCTTATTTTCAGAGGCGACATTGCTGTCTTCTTAAATTCTGGCTTTGAATATATTGGTTCTTAAAACGTCATCTTGTCCAACCAGAATTAGCCCTGTCCTTTTTTCAACTTTCTTGCTTTGAGCTATTGCTTGTTCTTATTATTTACTTGACATGCTTTTTAAAAAAAATAACATGGTTTGCATGTCTCCTTTGGGCTTTCTTGTAGGCCAGGTTGGTCTTGCCGGTGCTCAGCAAGCTATTAACTTGCTCTAGTATATATTCTGCACTGTCCTTCAAATATTTTTCAGAGCCCTTTTTCTTCTTTAACTGTGTTGCATTTGAAGGATTCTACTCCTACCTATTTTCCTTGCTAGGTGGAATCTGCCAGTGTCACTATATTCATGAAAGGAAAGATTAATTTTCATTAATTTTCTGGTCTTCCTATCCAGGGCCTTTAATTTTACTTGCGTTCAATCTAGTATTGCAGCAGTGACTAGAATTTCCTAGGCGTTAATTATTTTTATGATACTTCCTTCACTGAATTTGGACTCTTAAGATCTCCTTGACTCTTATGTATTCAGTGCTGAGCTTCTTCTTGACTCTAATGTGTTTGTTGTTATCAATTTGTAAAATGGCCGCATATTTGATCTTCTTCTTGAGTCTCTTTCTATAACCTTCATTGATGGTCAAGATAGCACATATGTCCAGTCCAAATTCTATTACAATATCTTAGCTATAGATAGAGACAGTCTTGAGCAGAAATTCTATTGCAGATGGTGATCCCCACCCCCTTCCATACAGCTTCAAATTGTTCATGTAAAGGATATAGAGTAGCCTGGCAGATATTACTCGTATTGCTGACAGAGGAATCAATTGAAGGACAATCAGTAGTAAAGAAAATGAGTCACCTTGGAAGATTCCTCCCTTGATGCTAACCTTTCTCAGTCTATCACCATTGATCAGCAATTGATTGTGCCATTGTGCCACTGATCTTTGCACAAAGCTTTTAATGTATCTACTAACTCCTGTTATTTCTAGGCACTTAATTATTCAATTATGTAACAGGGAGTTACATGTTTTCTTATAATTAATCCAACCTATATTCAAATTGGTCTTCGTTCTCTTGCAGTTTTCGAAAATCATCTTATCAATAGGGAGCTGATCTTTTGTTCTGCTGCTGTTTGGGCAGGTTTTTTTCTGCTCAGATGGAAAGAGCTTTTTTTCAACTAGACACTATTGGACTGCATCAGCTGCTAGACGAGTTAGAAATTTGAATGTTGTTGGCAAGCAGGTAATATTATTACTATGGTTCCTCAAACTTTATTCTTATTATATAGTAATATGCATCCTTTATGCATAACATTGTCAAAGAAATATTGCATTCCTGATTATCTGAGTTGTCTAGGAAACTCATCAATAACTTTTGTTGCTATGAAGATTGAAATCTCACAAAAATGCTACTGTTTTAGTAGTCTAATAACAAAAGGTCCACCTTGTAGAAACTCTGTAATATATTACAGAGAAACTCTGTGATATATTGTGCTATTTGCTCATACCCTTTCCCTTTCACAGGGTACTTTGTAGATGGCTCTTATTCTTAAGTATGAAAATCATTTGCACAACTGTCTGGACTCTGGACTATCAACTTTATCTGTGTTTGGCATAATGTCCAGCACAAAGCTATTGAGTGCTGTGAAAGCACATTTCATAATTTGGTATTTCTAATGATAACTTTAAAAAGTCAAAAAGATCATGCAATTTTTTTAAAAAAAGTTATAAACTAATGCAGTAATAATTTAATTGAAGTATGGTAAAATAAGATACTGAATATGGCAAATCTGATTCTTGGCAATCCATTTTTCTTTTTTTCTGTTTAAATAATGTTATTAAAATAGTAAAAGATAATACAAGCTAAATAAGAAAAGAAAGAAAAAAGAAAAGAAAAAAGAAAAAAAAAACCAAGAAAGCAAATTCCAGTCCTCATCATAACATATATAAATATTTTGACAATACAGTTTCTGATTATTTTCACTTGAACTGTGTTAGGAATTAAATTTTCAAAGTTCTCCAATATTATAAAGACAATCCTGTGTTTTCCCGATAGTTCTATAAGAAAATATACATAATTATCAGGGTTAAAACTGGTAAGAAGCATATCAATAACTATTTTAAAAAATGTTTTAGTTATTATTTCTTTTAATAAATGCAGTTGAAATCAATGTAAGAATAATAAAATAATCTGGAAATGGGGATAACCCTTTAACTGTTATTAATTGAAGTAACTATTAAGGGAAATGCTGCTTGTCACTTTGAACACAGTCACCTCAGTGTTCAACTTGCATAAAATTGTGATAGATAAATCATAAATATGTTACAATGGTTACTTGCAAAGAATAAGGTTGTACTCAGTGTTGGATCACCTCAATAGTGGGTTGCTGCCTGGTTGGACTGGTTCTTTAGAACTGGTAGCAGAAATTCAGCACCTCTCACCAAACCGGCAGTGATGACCAGTGGTCCACACTCCTGAACTAGGCTGTTTGTTCATGGTTTATTGGTAAGAATCTATAATTATATATAAATTGAGATTTTTATGGTATATGTATAGATGTTTATGTGGAGATGTTGGGATTTTTTTTTAGAAAAAATTCATCTAGGAGAAAAAAAAGTTTCTCCATTGCAATATCATTACTTTTATCAGTGTGCAACAGGGTGAAAAGAATACTGTAACGTATTGGCCCAACATACCTATTTATACTGAAATTGGAAATTATATGGATTCAGTAAGTATGCACAATAAATTTGAATTGCTTTGCTTTAACAAATAATAATCCAAGAATTTCTAGCAGTTTGTTCTCTGCATAGGTAGAAAAGACTTGCTATATTTTGGTAGTTATTGGAAACACTAGAAGAGATTTCTACATAATTACAGCACATATAGAAAAGGCTTTTCTAGTTAATGGAAGTGCAAGTCAAGACCAAGGCAGAATGAATTCCCTTTTGTGAGAATTGTGAGAACCTACATACTATTAGTACTGTGAATATTTCTTGAAATCAATTTCTACCATCCTGAATCATCATTGAAGAATGATGTTTTGGATTATCATTCAACCCTTATTTGTCCTTGTTATTCATTATTTTCCAAATACCCAGATGTGCTGAGACTTTTTCAGGAAAATAGAACTTGTATTTCAAGGTTTCACATTGTACTTGACCATATTAGAGTATGACTTCTAATGATCACTGCATGGTTAGAATATAAGGCATTTAAAGTTGCTGAAAGCCTGAACGCTGAACATCTCCATGACATGGATTTACTTTGCATTAGTTTCCTCCACAAATGAGACTTGTGGTAGATTTATGTTGCAGGACAATCGATGAAGTATGTCTTTTGAAATTTGATGCTATGAAAATTGTCATCAATTGTAGGTTCTGAAAGACTTCTGAAATAATGTCTTTTTTATTTAGTATTTTCAGCGATACAATGTTGTCATCATTGTAGGGAATCCTATTTTAGCAAATTATGAAGATATGCTGTAAATTGACCTCTCAACTTCCTGCTAAAAATGCCCTCATTTTAATTTTGTTAATGTCCTTCAGACTATAACTCGTTTATTTCTTTTAAAAAATTGTGCCCCAGGAGTTATTTGAATGGAATAGAATAGAATAGAATTTTATTGGCCAAGTGTGATTGGACACACAAGTCTTGGTGCATATGCTCTCAGCGTACGTGGGATTTAGGATATTTATTTGTCTGTCTGTCCGTCCATCCATCCATCCATCCATCCATCCATCCATCCATCCACCTATTATATTTATTATATTATTATATTTATATATTGATTTAAACAACAAGAAAAATACTACTTAAAGAAAACACTGAAACTCATGAGACAAATGATAGAATTATGCCTTCTGGAAAATTGGACCAGCATTTCAGTAATCTTGAAATGTTCACAATAATGGCAAGAGAGTTCATAATAAATTCAGAAGCTTTGGCAGACATTTCTTGTCTGTCGCATAAATAATAAATGTTGACATGTAGGATCTTTAAATTTTCTCTTCTCAGAATGTGAATGAAAACATATAGAAAAGTTTAAAATAAGATTCAAAACTCTTATGTGAAAAAACAACACCTGATCTGCCTAGATAACAAATCTCTCAAACAAGCTAGCAACAGTTCAGGCTTGTATTGGCTTCTTATTTCATGTGTGGCTTTCTCAAATAATTCAATATCTACTTATTCTGTTGTGTGGAAAAAGAAATTGTTGCTACAATTCCATTTCAAATAAAGTTGGTTTTAGATAGAAAGCTTTTATGCCTGCTTTTAAGATATGGTGAATAAGAGTTAGGATCAGGAAAAGGACATCTTGTTGTAATTTTCATTTGTTTGTGTGACATGTAGTAGTTTGTTGTTCACTTACTTTTGGAGTATGCTTGAATAAGAGAGTATAAAAATAGTTCTTTAAAAATAAACCATTTCATGGTTTTGCTTCATTGAAATGCTTTCTTTTTATGAATAAGAAATTAATCCACAAATTCAGCTGTGACTTCTATATAAATGAAGGTTTTTTTCTGGGTGACTGCAATATCCCCTGAATATTTTGAAAGGCATACCTGCTCTTTATTCCAGCTTATTTTTAAATTAACTGATAATATAAATATGACTTTGATCTTCAAAGAGACTTGAGCTGTTTCAGAGTTCAGCTGTTTGTCATGTTTTTATCCTTTTAAATAATAATAGTAGTAGTAGTCTATATATACTTTCAGTTGAACTAATAATGTCTTTCAAAAGTTTATTTTATTTTTATTTATTTATTTATTTATATTTATTTATTTATTTTGTCAATAAATTGGTAGTATACAAAGATATGACAATGTTTATATACATGAAACGAGTAAGAGAGAAACATTAGGACAGGGGATGATAAGCATGCTGGTGCACTTATGCACGCCCCTTACTGACCTCTTAGGAATCGGGAGAGATCAACAGTGGATAGTCTAGGGATAAAGTTTTGGAGGTTAGGTGATGATACTACAGAGTCAGATAGTGAGTTCCATGCATTAACTACTCGGTTATTAAAGACATATTTCCTGCAGTTGAGTTTAGAGCGGTTTACTTTAAGTTTGTATGTGTTGTGTGCTCATGTGTTGTTGTGGTTGAAGCTGAAATAGTTGTTGACTGGAAGGACATTGTAGTAGATGATTTTATGGGCTATGTTTAGGTCATGTTTAAGTCGATGTAGTTCTAAGCTTTCTAAACCTAGGATTGTAAATCTAGGTGCATAGAGTATTCTAGTGTCAGTGGAGGAGTGGATGGCTTCTCTAGTACGGTATCTCTGGACATTTTCTAAAGTTTACTTCCTTTTTAATAAAATAAATTTTATTCATTTATAAACTTTAAAAACATAAAAGAATAAACAAAGAAATAAAACATTTTATAATACAAAACAAAAACAAAACATATATAGACATATTTATACTTCTAGGGTTATTTTATGGTACTTATATTGACTAATATTTTACCCTTATTTACTATTTTTACCTATTTCTACTATTATAATCAATATATCTCTAAGGATTGTTACTTAATATATATATTTCTGATATAAAGTACAGTATTATAATTATTTGTCCTTACTATTATCAAGTTATTTCCTATTGATATTATTTCTGGAGGTGATTAAGAAGAGAGTGGGCAGCTTACCTCTTGAAGAAAATTGAGATTTTTTTAATATAAGATTTTATTTATTTTATTTCAGATTTAAGATTTTTCCATATACTACAGAAGTGGACTAGATCATTTTTATGGTTTCTTCGACAATGTTTTGGCAACATGAATGGCTAGATTATTTAAGCAATTGAGTGATTAGAAATCTATACATTCTTTTCTATTCTGATTTTTGGTATCAGCTTGGAGGGTGAGATGAATGTTAACTTTTTCCAGTTTCCAAGAAATATCGACCCTTATGAATATTGCTCCTGGAGTCAAAATCATGCAATTCCTATAGATTTAAAAAAACTTTCATGAGAGCTTAAAAATTTGCATTGTTTCTGGTATGGCCATATATTATAAATACTTGTAGGTAACTGCAAGACCAGCTCCTCCAACCAACATCCTATTGTTCATTTATCAGAAAATTATTGAAATATGGATTGATCAGAACAAAATGATTGTCTCATTAAAAGATATCAGATCTTATTTATGAAAAGTTAAAACTGCACCTTTCAATATGACTATAAGCAGTTTACAAGTAGATAAAATAAAAATAATAATTTGAAGTAATATAACCAATATTATTTTATATTAATTAATAGTTCAATGAATCTAGACCTACATTGTAATTCTAGATGAACCCATTTTAAAGAAAAGAAAAACTTGTAGTAATATTTCCCTGAGTTGAGTTGAACAGAATAACAATATCCTTTAATAGTGTGATATTGTCTTTTTCTTCTGGACAGTGAGAAATAGATTTCCTAGCAGACTATTTTGCTCAGCTACCAACTGGAATCAACCATCCATTGTAGTTAATTAAGAAATCAGAGTTTTCAATGGAATGAATTTCCACTTACTTTCTTTTCTTATAACTCATACAAGCAACTTGTATAGATCCTAAGTTACTTCTAACTACTCTTTAACATTAGGATTAAATTTCTATAGCATATTTGGATAACCTACTAATCTACTCTGCTTACAAATTTGAAAAGAAATCTGGTCACATTTAACATTTTCTATTTGGCCTATGTCTCTGTATAACATATTCTAAAATAAAATCCTACCACTCAGAACCTAATGGATTAGGCCAGATCCATTAAGCAACTTTAGAAATAAGTAATAACCAAAATAGTAATGTAAGATTTGGCCATTTTTTGAGGTGAATCAAAAAAATCCAAAACTTTAAGGCTTAAAAAAAAAAGGGACTCTGAGGTGGCGAGGGGGAGCATGCACCTCCCATACACCCGGCACGAGGCTGCCTCCGATACACTGCACCAGAGAGAGAAACACAAGTGGGCGAGAGGTGGCTGCTGCTGCTACCTGCTTTCTCTTCCTTCCCATGCTGAAGGGCTCCCCTCTCCTCTCGCTCACTCGCTTTGCAGCTGTTCTGCGGGCATGTCCCAACCGCCCATAATTACAAGGTAATTAGTCCAGAAAGACACACACCACACAATAGAAGGAAAACCAAAAGTCTTTATCAACAGAAAAGCAGAAAAAACTCCCCTTTTAAATGTCAAAGGGATTTTCTGGTACACACAAGGCACAGGTTAAATGCAATCCAATTTCTCACCCAGTAACTGGGAAATTGAGTCCAATTCCAAAAGTCCAGAAAGTCCACACACAGTCTTGAACAGGGAAACAACAAACCACAATCTTGATGAACTATGAATCAGATAAACTTCCACGAGGCTAAACCAGCACGCTGCTCTTTTTATCTGTAACACTAATTACAGCAGCCCCACCCAACCACAGGTGGACTCACTAATCTCTTGTAATAATCCTTCAGTTGTTCTCTCCTATGCATCACTCTACGCATGCGTGGGTCTGTCATAAGTTCTTGTTCAGAATCCAGGGATGATGATGATAATAATAATAATAATAATAATAATAATAATAATAATAATAATTTATTAGATTTGTATGCCGCCCCTCTCCGAAGACTCGGGGCGGCTCACAACAAGCGATAAAACAATATTGTACAGGCACAAATCTAATATTAAGAAAAAACTAAAAACCCTATCAATTTAAAAAACCAAACAGCACATACATACCAAACATAAATTATAATAAGCCTGGGGGAAAGGTGTCTCAAATCCCCCATGCCTGGAGGTATAGATGGGTCTTAAGTAGTTTACGGAAGACAAGGAGGGTGGGAGCAGTTCTAATCTCCGGGGGGAGTTGATTCCAGAGGGCCGGGGCCGCCACAGAGAAGGCTCTTTCCCTGGGGCCCGCCAGACGACATTGTTTAGTCAATAGGACTCGGAGAAGGCCAACTCTGTGGGATCTTATCGGCTGCTGGGATTCGTGCGGTAGTAGGCGGTTCCGGAGGTATTCTGGTCCAATGCCATGTAGGGCTTTAAAGGTCATGACCAACACTTTGAATTGTGACTGGAAACTGATCGGCAGCCAATGCAGGCCACGGAGTGTTGTAGAAACATGGGCGAATCTGGGAAGCCCCACGATGGCTCTCGCGGCTGCGTTCTGCATGATCTGAAGTTTACGAACACTTTTCAGAGGTAGCCCCATGTAGAGAGCGTTGCAGTAATCGAACCTCAAGGTGATAAGGCCATGAGTGACTGTGAGCAATGACTCCCTGTCCAAATAGGGCCGCAACTGGTGCACCAGGCGAACCTGGGCAAACGCCCTCCTCGCCACAGCCGAAAGATGATGTTCCAATGTCAGCTATGGGTCGAGGACGCCCAAGTTGCACACCCTCTCTGAGGGGGTCAGTAGTCCCCCCCCCAGGGTAATGGACGGACAGATGGAATTGTCCTTGGGAGGCAACACCCACAGCCACTCCGTCTTGTCTGGATTGAGTCTGAGTTTGTTGACACCCATCCAGTCCCCAACAGCCTCCAGGCACGGGCACATCACTTCCACTGCTTCGCTGACTGGACATGGGGTGGAGATGTACAACTGGGTATCATCCGCATATTGATGATACCTCACCCCATGCCCTTGGATGATCTCACCCAGCGGTTTCATGTAGATATTAAATAGCAGGGGGGAGAGGACTGACCCCTGAGGTACCCCACAAGGGAGAAACCTAGAGGTCGACCTCTGACCCCCCACTAACACCGACTGCGACCGACCGGAGAGGTAGGAGGAGAACCACTGGAGAACAGTGCCTCCCACTCCCAACCCCTCCAGTCGGCGCAGAAGGATACCATGGTCGATGGTATCGAAAACCGCTGAGAGGTCAAGAAGCACCAGGACAGAGGACAAGCCCCTGTCCCGGGCCCGCCAGAGATCATCCATCAACGCGACCAAAGCAGTTTCCGTGCTGTAACCGGGCCTGAAACCCGACTGTTGAGGCCCTAGATAATCGGCTTCTTCCAAGAACCGCTGGAGTTGGAGCGCCACCACCTTCTCAACAACCTTCCCCATAAAGGGAAGGTTGGAGACTGGACGGTAGTTATTAAGCACGGCTGGGTTCAGGGAAGGCTTCTTGAGGAGGGGGCGCACAAGTGCCTCCTTATAAGGAGCCGGGAAGGACCCCCTCCCCAAGGAGGCGGTGACAATCTCCTGGGCCCAGCTCCGTGTCACCTCTCAACTGGCCGAAACCAACCAAGAGGGACACGGATCCAGTAAGCAGGTGGCAGAACTCACAGCTCCAATGGCCTTGTCCACTTCATCAGGTGTCACCAAGTCAAACTCCTCCCAGACAGATGGACAAAGACGTTTAGCCCCAGTCACCTCGACTGACTCATTGTCAGCCGATACTGCTACGCAATTGGAGTCGAGTTCCGCTCGGATCCGAGCGACTTTATCAGCGAAAAACGAGTTAAATTCCTCAGCACTGCCCTGCAAGGGTTCCCCAATTCCCCCCTGATTTAGAAGGGAGCGGGTCACCCTAAAGAGGGCAGCCGGGCGGGATTCCGCTGATGCAATCAAGGCGGCATGGTACGCGCATCTTGCCGCCTTGAGCGCCACTTTGTAAGTCTTAATAAAAGCTCTTACAAGTGTTCGGTTGGATTCGGACTTACTCTTCCTCCATCGCTTCTCTAGACATCTCTTCTGGCGTTTCAACTCCCGGACCTCGTTGAACCATGGAGCTCTACGGGGTCTAGTGCCACAGAGAGGTCGCAATGGCGCAATTCGGTCAAGAGCCTCCGCTGCAGCCTTGTTCCAGGCCTCAGCAAGAGACTCTGCCAAGCTGTGGGCGAGCGAATCTGGTAAAACCCCAAGCGCCTTCTGAAAGCCCTCAGGGTCCATCAGGCGTCTGGGGCGGAACCTCCTAATCGGTTCCGCCTCCCTGCAGGGGAAGATTGGAGCCAGGAAGTTGAGCCGCAGTAGAAAATGGTCTGACCATGACAAAGGCAATGCTTCTAAGCCCCTTAGTCTCAGACCCCTATTCAATTGCTCTGAGAGGAATACCATGTCGGGTGTGTGTCCACCCTCGTGAACTACTTGAGTCAGGTCCATGGATGTCATGGTGGCCATGAACTCCTGTGCTAATCCTGAGGAACCGCCGAGCGACGGCAGATTGAAGTCCCCCAGGACAATGAGTCCGGGGAACTCCACCGCCAGCCCGGCCACCTCTTCGAGCAGCACAGGCAGGGCTGTTGACACGCAGCTGGGAGGCAGGTATGTGAGTAACAAGCCCACCTGAACCCCTAAGTCCAACTTCACAAGGAGTGACTCACAACCCGCGATCTCAGGAGCAACGAGTCTACGCAGATGGAGGCTCTCCCTGGCTACAATAGCCACTCCTCCCCCCCTTCCCTGGGGTCGAGGCTGGTGCCATATCTGAAACCCGGCTGGACATATTTCCAAGAGAGGCACCCCTCCCTCTGGGCCCAGCCAGGTTTCAGTAACACATGCCAAATCGGCCTCCTCATCCAGGATCAGATCCCGGATGAGGAGAGCTTTATTCACGACCGATCTGGCATTGAGTAGCAGCAGCTTGAGCCCAGGGCCCAGATTACACTCGTCACCAGGGCTACGGTTTGAGCTCACGGGACTGGAACAAGGGATCGCTATTAAGCAGCGATCTCTTTTTCCTCCAGAACGGCTAGCCCCGTGACTCCCGTGATAAGGATGATTGATCTCCTCCTGGGCTGTCTGCCAAACTCCCCTCTTCCCTGCCACTCATGCTTCCTTTGTCAGAGGAGACTTCATCGGGAAATTCTATCGAGAGCAAAACAGGCCTGTTGCATGTGGATGTTTCCCTCACATCCACCTCCACATTCCTTGGGGCAGGAGCTGGGCCAGAGCCAATCACAACAACAGCAAGCACCTTTCCTTCACTGTGGTGACTCCTCAGTTTGGCTGAAGCTGACTTGATCTGGCCAGGGTGAAGTGCCCCCTTTTACCTTTCTGCCCCCAGATGCTCTGGGAAGCAACCTCGCACCAGGTGTATGGGAGGAAACATGAGGGAGTCACCACAGCGAAATGGTTTATTCCCTCTCCAAGCGCCCAGAGAAAGAAAAACACTCCATTTGCTCTGGGCTGCCCAGAGTGAAGAGAGCATTTCTCTTCTCTGGGAGCTGGCATAGATTTATTCCCTCTCCAAGCGCCCAGAAAAAGGAAAATGCTTTGTTTGCTCTGGACTGCCAAAGCCTCCTTAAGCGTCACCGAAAGGATCCTCTGGCAGCCCAGAAAAGCCCGAGGTGGCTGGGATTAAAGGGGGAATAGCAGGAAACTGGCCGGGCCTTCTTTCTGCTCTCAAATTTCCTGGGAAATTTTTCTGGGCTTGGGTTCTTATGTAGAAAATGATTCTTAAGGAGAGGCAAAAAAAATCTTGAACAGCCGGTTCTTATCTAGAAAAGTTCTTAAGTAGAAGTGTTGTTAAGTAGAGGTGCCACTGTATTAACCCTTTTTCCAACCATAGATAACAAACATTCATTTTAAAATTTCCTTGATAAATTCTATCATTTCATCTCTAACAGTTTTCTTGGCCCAACAAAGTATCAGTGAAGAACTTTCTGCTGCGGTTTCTGTATTATCATCTCTGATAAAACAGTTATCAACACAATTCCAGGTGTAATGATAATTTCCTTGCCGTTTGATATCTACAAGGAAGTATGGGAAAGCCCAGGCATGATTTGCTGACTGACACAGCAGGGAAGATTCACACGTTATACATAGGAAGCTCCAGCACCATGAAAAGATGTCTATCGAGTTCCTCTCTATAAATTTACTTTATGAGCTTTTGATATTTTATATAATTAAATTAAATGCATCATTCTACAGTGAATGTAATATTCTATTGCAGCATTAAATAAAATATTCCATGCATTAATAAGCATGTTCATAATGTCTTATTGCTGTTTCAGGTATCACCTTGAAACATTTCTCAGTAATACTTTCTTGGCATTATTTTACAATTTGCAGCTATAATTTCAAAGTTTTATATTTACGTAGTCAGTACAAAGATACTTCTCCACGTTTAACTTATTTAGTTTTATTTCTATTTCTCTTCTCTGACAATTGATAAAAGGTTGCACTTGAAGTCATATTCTTTTGACAATGAAGTATGTATAACGACCAAAGAATTACTACAATAATAATAATAATAATAATAATAATAATAATAATAATAATAATAATAATTATTATTATTATTATTATTATTATTATTATTATTATTATTATTATTATTATTATTATCTGTGGTTAGCTCTGGCCCAGCTCCTGCCCCAAGCAATGTGGAGGTGGATGTGGGGGACACATCCACATGCCGCAGGCCTGTTTTGCTTCCAGTAGAATCTGTCTCCTCTGACCAGGAAGTGTGAGTGACAGGGAAGAGAGGAGTTTGGCAGACAACCCAGGAGGAGATCAATCATCTGTATCATCCCTGGATTCTGAACAAGAATTAATGACACATCCACTCATGCGTAGAGTGATGCATAGGAGACAACAACTGAAGGATTATTACAAGAGAAAATGAGGCCACCTGTGGTTGGGTGGGGCTGCTGTAATTAGTGCCACAGATAAAAGTGCAGCCTGGTTTGTTAGCCTCATGGCAGTTTATCAGATTCATTGTTTCGTCAAGATCGTGGTTTTTTGCTGTTCAGGATTGTGTGTGTGGACTCTCTGGACTTTAGAATTGGACTCAATTTCCCAGTTATTGGGTGAGCAATTGGACTGCATTTCACCTGTGCCTTGTGTGTACCAGAAAATCCCTTTGACATTTAAAAAAGGAACTGTTTCTGTTTTTCTGTTTATAAAAACTTTTGGGTTTTCCTTTTATCGTGTGGTATGTGTCTTCCTGGACTAATTATCCTGTCATTACGGGCGGTTGAAACACACTGGCAAAATATTATTATTATTATTATTATTATTATTATTATTATTATTATTATTATTATTATTTAGATTTGTGTGCCATCCCTCTCCGAAGACTCGGGGCAGCTCACAGCATACAATGTAAAACAGTGAATACAGAAAGAAATTTAATTAATTAAATCTACGTAAGCTAAAAAACCCAATATATTAAACATCAATCAAACAAATTCAAATCGCAGCCATACATCACAATTATTGGCCAAGGGGTCTAGATCTAATTATTGCCACCCTAATTCTATTGCTGGGGAAAAAACAACTATGTTTTTAACAACTTCTAGAATATTACTTAAACTAGAAGTTACACAGAAGTCCTGCTGACTTAAATTTCTACATACAATACATTGTATCTTATACAAAGTATGAGGGTATCTTATGTTGGCTATCTATCTATCTATCTATCTATCTATCTATCTATCTATCTATCTATCTATCTATCTATCTATCTATCTACCTATCTACCTACCTACCTACCTACCTAGAATCAAAACAAATATCAGCAACAGAAAGATGAATAAATTATCCATTTAGTACCAAGTACGTAATACAGGCAGTTCTTTTTTAGCAGTTGCCTTGTATATTGACTTTTCGCAGTTACAGTGACGGTGAAAAAGTACCCTTGCAACCAATCATCACATCTGCATCCTTTGCAGGTCTGTAAAGAAAAGGAAAATTGAAATAAGATCCTAAGCACGTTTGCATTTTTATTTAGAAATTGTTTTGCTTAATGACTGAATTGCCAGTCTGAATCATTCTGAATTCCCCTCTCCCTAAAATATGAAAAACTTACTGAGATGGGATACACGCCATTACAAAATAACCACATAAATCTAGAATTCATCTTTTATCCCTTAGATCAGCTACTCTAGATTAATGCATGTGGCCAAGGAAGGATTTATCTGTGATCTTTATCGTCCTTTAACATTTCTGTTCCAGTGATTCAATCACAGCAGTTTTTCTTGACAGAAGGTTAGGAAGGAGGACATCTCCCATTATGAATGCCTGTCTCCTTCTGTTCTAGGAAAATGCTGATTCTGATACACTGTCCTCATGTACTGAAATATGGATTGTTTGTTCTATTCACAATTTCACTCTTAATAACTCCTATATTATATATAAGTGTGCTATTGGCTTTGTCCTTGTACCTTCTTATTTTGAAAATATCACTGTTTTTCTGCTCATCTTTCAGTTTAGCACTGTCATAGTTTAAATGGTTTCTATAAATCTGCCACATAATAAGTTTCAGGATTACTGTATAGCCTGCAGCCTTATTCCCTTTTAGTGTAATCCAGAAAACCAATAAAGTTTTGGCCTGAACAGTTAAGGTTTTGATCTGATGTCTCTATATCAATGCTTAAAGGAGGTGAATAGATGTTGCTGAGTAGCTTAACACTTTTGCCTTTAGGTCAGTTCTGAATTGTTCACTTGTCAATTGTTATACATGCTTTCAAGGACCGTACACTTTCAAAGAGGCATTATTTGAAATATACCAAAGCCTCTTACTTCTGAAAATGTCATGGCACATACATGGTGAATTCAAAAATTCAAAACCATTTAATCAGTCAATTAAAAACCTAATTGTCTACTATTGATTAAACTTTTTTTAATCCAAGAAGGGACTGCTAAAACATTTGATCATTAAACTTGTCATTTTTTTAAAACTTTCTGACAATTATATTAAGTCACAAAAGCCCCAGAAATATTGACTCTTAGTTTATAGATTTAAAATGGTGAATAATATGATGACCATGCCTTGAAAAATTGGATCAATTGTATTGATTATGACTCAAATAAATCTTTCTAGAGGGGCTAGTTAAAAATTTGTGACAGATGAGAGAATGTTAAACTATATGCAAATATGGGAGCAAATTGGCCATAGCAAAATGAAGAGAGCAAAACCAGGACTAAGCATACCAAATATTCAAAGAATTGTATTCCTTGTGACATGACATCACATGGACAGGCAGGCAGGCAGGCAAAGGAAAATGAACCACCAGCTTGTGGTAAAGTCAATACTAATGAGTAAGTGTTTACTAATTCAATAAGTAAAACGACAAGGAAAGGAACAGTTGACATAATAATAGTCGGGGTAAATCATGCCTAGTAGACATAAACTAAGAGTCATGTTTTTTCTTATTTTCTTACTAGTGAGTATAACAATAGTTATTACTCACTTATTAATAGCAATAGCAATATATTGGACTTATGTACCACTCCATAGTATTTTACAGTTTACAGAGTCAGCATATTGTCCCCAACAATCTGGGTCCTCAATTTATTTATTTATTCAATTTTTATGCCGCCCTTCTCCTTAGACTCAGGGCGGCTTACAACATGTTAGCAATAGCACTTTTTAACAGAGCCAGCATATTTCCCCCACAATCCGGGTCCTCATTTTACTGACTTCATAAAGATGGAAGGTTGAGCCAACCTTGAACCCGGCAGGACTGAACTGCTGGCAGTCAACAGAATTACCCTGCAATGCTGCATTCTAACCACTGAACCACCATGGCTGTTATACAGGTGGAAAATAGTTTCCACATTGTGAATAACCGAACAGCACTAAGAAGTCTTACACATGGAGCTTCCTATACATTACACTGACTGAATTTGACTGAATTTACCATATTTCCCCAAAATAAGATATCCCCTGATAATAAGCCCATTTGAGCTTTTGAGTGCATGGCAATAAGGCCAAGCGCTTATTTCAGGGTTCAAAAAAAAAAGACAGGGTCTTATTCTCGGGGAAATAAGGTAGGCTTTGTTGCATTTTGGCTTAGAGTAATACATAAATTTCATCATTACAATTCATAAACTGTGTCAAATTCTGATTACTTTATCGACAAATCCATGCAAGTATCGTGGCAACACTGCAAAACTTTTTTTAAAAAATTATCTCCTTCCAGTATATTCCTTCCAGTGTACTTCAAACTGTTTTTAATAATTGGATTTGTACTGTTTTATTGTTGTGAGCCGCTCCGAATCTTCGGAGAGGAGCGGCATACAAATCTAATAAATAATAATAATAATAACAACAACAACAACAACAACAATAATAATACTTTGCATTTTCCCTGATCAAGCGTAAATTTATTTATTTATTTATTTATTTATTTATTATTTGGATTTGTATGCCGCCCCTCTCCGAAAACTCGGGGCGGCTCACAACAAGTGAAAAAAAATCCAATACCTGATATTTCCTTGTTGACTTAAGTTTTATTTGCCTTTTCACATGCTTTGCTTATCTATAGGACAAGAACTAGTACAATAACTACTTTCTTAATTTTTTTATCACATAGATAAGCATTGATAGTCAGAATGTCTCTGTACACACAAGTAGGCCAAAACCAATATCCCAAAATAGATAGGCTAACAGATTACAGACATAGAGAAGGTAAAGCGGAATAGAGTTCTCCCAGTAGTCCCATTAAGCACATCCCCTCTTTGGTACCTGCAATTATCTACTGAGCTATTCTAACCTCAGGTCTAGCACTCTTCTGAAAAATTGTTAAATTTATACTCTAAAACTGACTGGCTTCCAGGTAGCAGATATAGAAGAAGGAGTGATTGGTAATGAATAAATGTTAGTCTCAACCAGATAATTTATTTCTAAATACTAGCAGTATATAGAATTTAATACAGTATTAGCATCAAGCAACTATTCCGGTTCTAAATTCATGGCTGAGAGTATTTGGAAGTAGCTGATTAACAATTAGTGGCAACACGCATCTATGATTAGTCTGGGAATAACAACTCCTATTGTAACCATAAAGGGTAGTACCCTCAAAGTCAAACCTTGAATGAAATAGACAAAAGTATGCTGCCATTCCTAATCTTTGGCAGAAACAGTAGAAAAGTCACAAACTATCCAATGATGACAGGACTGGCATTACATGGGAGATTGGTGGGCAAAATCTAGTTGTATTCCTAGATTGAATTGACATTATATCCAAAACAAAACTAGCCTCAAGACAGTACTAGTCCTGTCTTTAAATATGGCTAATACCATTTCAATTCCAATTACCTACTGTAAAGAAATAATTATAATAATAAAAAAGGATTTAGGAAACAATTGTATAAATGTCTGGTTTGTCTGTAGCTGGACCATAAATGTGCATAAACCATCCACGATTAACAATAAAAAATCAGTATGTATCAGTGTCCAAAACGCCCTGATCAGTTATAAAATTTAAAGATTTCTGAATTAATTTTGCATCTGGCCATTTTTATTTAAAACATTTTAATTAAATTTATATTATGTGAATTGTACAGCTTGTATAACATAAAATAATCATTCTAATATATTATACATTGTGGAAAATACTGTGTTATTAAAACCATTGGGTGCATTTGTACTACAATGGAGTCATTTATGAATAAAAAAGACAAATTTCTATCATGTGACCCCATTACTTAAAATTAATTGTCTAGGAGAGGACCATTTTCAACTGCTTTCATAAAGCTAACAGAGTGATGGCAAAACCAATAGCTTGGGGAATTTGTTCCACGATAATTCAGTTTAATTCCTAAACTGAATCTGTCTGATATATTGCTAGTTGAATATTAAAAGCAATTCTTTCCCGACTGTTCACTCCCGACATGCTATTTGTAGTTGAAGAAGGTGATCATGAAGATATCATAGCACCAAACCATACAAAGCATCCTAACCAAAACTTTAAATTATTCCTGGAAGCAATTTAAAACCTAGTATTAACCAGTGCAGTTTATAGGCTCATAACACATACTTGCCAAGTTGCCTAGACCCTATGAGCACATTTGCAGTCTGTACAAGCAGCACCATATAAAGTGCATTGCAGAAGCCCAATTAAAAATGTGAGTCTCTGTTGCAAGGTCAGGTCACAAATGCTGCACCAGCCAAAACTGTGTAAATGATTTCCTGAACTCAGTTTTCACACCCCATAGCAATACAGTGATCCCCCGATCATTGCGAGGGTTCCGTTCCAGGACCCCTCGCAATGATCGGTTTTGCGTGAAGTAGCGCTGCGGAAGTAAAAACACCATCTGCGCATGCGCAGATGGTGTTTTTACTTCCCAGCAGCGAGGAGCCGAAGATTGGGGTTTCCCCCCGCCCACGCAAACTTCTCGCTGCTGCCGCGCCCGCCGCTCACCCGCCCTTCGCCCGGCCACCCGCCGTTCGCTCGCTGCTCACCCGGCCACCCGGGTTCGTTTGGCTTCGGGACATGCCGGCGGCGACGTTTTAAAACAGCTGCGCGGCTTCCTAACTGAGTCCCGAAGTCAAAGGCGAACTTCGGGACTCAGTTGGGAAGCCACGCGGCTGTTTTAAAACGTCGCCGCCGGCATGTCCCGAAGCCAAACGAACCCGGGTGGCCGGGCGAGCAGCGAGCGAACGGCGGGTGGCCGGGCGAAGGGCGGGCGAGCGGCGAAGGGCGGGCGAGCCGGGCGAAGGGCGGGCGAGCGGCGAACGGCGGGTGAGCCGGGTGAGCGGCGGGCGAGCGGCGAACGGCGGGTGGCCGGGCGAACGGCGGGCGAGCGGGTGCTGGGGGGACTTCGCCCTCCCGCCAGCAAGAGGGGGAAGACCCAGGGAAGCCGCCCAGCAGCTGATCTGCCCGGCACCATCTACGCATGCATGCGTGCCCATAGAAAAAAAGGGCACGCATGCGCAGATGGTGTTTTTACTTCCGGGTTCAAAAATCGCCATATAGCCATTTCGCAATGATCGGGCTCGCAATACCCGGGGGATCACTGTATCACTATTTAATTTTTTTTATTTTAAAATAACAGTATTATTCTACATCAGGATCACTGAGTTACATGACTCATATAGAGGAGAACTTAATTATCTTGAAGAGTTCCTTCAACATGCCAAGAACCCATGCTGATGTACTTAGGATAAATTTATTGCACTGGCACATAATTTACAGTTTTAAAATAAATATTAATAAAACTGTTCATGTATATATTATGAACAGTGTTAACTTGTTCAATACAAATATTTTGAACTGCCTTAAAAATAAAATCCATTTAAATGGATCTGTTAAAATCCATTTTAAATGATTTTCAGCTTCCTATTGAATAAATTAAGTAGCAAAAAAATCAGTGGAGCTGTGCAATTCTTGAACTGAATGAGAAAAGCACTGTGCAATGGAGAAAGGCAGAAAAGGAGCACTTGTTTGCAGATCCTTAAACCAAACATATATTTTACTGCATGATCCTGGAAAAAGATGCACACACTGTAAGGAATTTTTAATGCATGTGTTATATATGAATCACTTTCTCCTTCTAACAGTTTATGTATCACTCCATAGGTCCCCAAATTTATGATTTCAAGCCCAATAACCGTGTATGGCTCACTATTTTGTTTGCATAGAAGGGGAATGCAAAGTGACTAACATTGTTATAAAGTGCCATTTTAGTTAACAGAGTAGTAGGAATGAAAATCGTAGCACTTGTGAGAGCCTCATTATTTGAATTAAGTTGGTCACCGGTGTCTTTAAAAAAAAAAACATTAATATTACTCTGAATATTTAAGCCTTCTTAGTAAAAAAAAATCACAGTAACAATATGGTGGTAACTTGGCAGTTCCTGTCTGTTCCTTGTTTACAGTTGTTGCTAGACAATTTTCAACAAATGAATAAGTAAGGATGATGTACCATTGTTTTCACTTACCATGTTTCTCCAAAAACATGACTCACCTTGAAAAAAAGCCCTATCACACTTTTGAGTGTGAGCAATCAAATTAAATCCCACCCACAAAATTAGCTCTAAATAAGACCCTGGGGTGTAGGGTGGGTGGGTAAAAAACACAGGTAAAAATAAAGCAAAAAATAAGCCAGGGAGGGGATGTGGGGGGTGGAGAGCTTACCCTACTTACCAGGCCTCGTACATCCCAAACACCTGCTTCGCTCCCTTCTATGGCTACTTCTTCTATGGCCGCTTGCTGCCACTTGTGTGCGTCATCCCTGCCTCTGTTTTACTTTCATATGCCTACTGGAAAGCATCTGCAGCCCATAACAGATTGATTGATCCGGAGTGCTATTATCAGCTGTAGAGGGCTTCCTGAAAGGTATCTGCAGCCGATATCTGTTATTGGCCGCAGATGCCTTCCGGTTGTTATCTGAAGGCGAAATGGAGACCAGGGCAATGTGTGCAAGTGGCGACAAGCAAGAAGAAATGGGCCAAAGCAGGCTCCTGCTGAGTGTGGCTATTGGTGCCACTGCTGAGAGGTGAGTCAATAATTAGAACCCTCCAAAAAGAAAGCTATTTTTTCAGTAGTCAAAAGAAAATAAGACCCTGCCTTTTTTTTGAGAAACCCGATAGCTACAGAAATGGGCAAGAATCATTCCTGTCAATCTCTCAGATCTAACACTATAGGGAAGGCTGATAGCCTCAGTGGATTTTTGCCATTCAATAACAATTAGAAATTCTCCATATGGTGTTTATATTCCCTAGCAGGAAATAATAATAATAATAATAATAATAATAATAATAATAATAATAATTATTATTATTATTATTAATTAGATTTGTATGCCACCCCTCTCCGAAGGTATGTGTCACTTTATTTGTGGTCTAAACATGTTGTGGAGGTTTCCTAACAGAAAATGTCATTACTTTTGATACACAGCAATAGCAATATATAAATATTGTATATAAACGTAGATTTAGATACTACTTCATAGTGCATTACAGCCTTTTCTAAGCACTTCACTGAGTCAGAATATTGACCCCGACAATCTGGCTCCTCATTTTACCAACCTTGGAAGGATGGATGACTGAGTCAACCTTGAGCAGATCAGAATCGGCGTTCGGGAGGCCGAGAAGCCCCCAGGCTGTTTTAAAAGGTGACAGCCGGGTGGTGGGGCTTCCCAGCAGTCTCCGAACGCGGAAGTTCGGGTTTGGCGTTGGGCTTTGGGAGACGGCTGGGAAGCCGCCAGGCTGTTTTAAAAGGTCACAGCCGGGCTGGGGGGCTCCCCAGCAACCTCCCGAACCCTGAACTTTTGCCAAACTTCCGGGTTCGGGGTTTGGGAGGTTGCTGGGAAGCCTCCTAGCCCGGCTGTGACCTTTTAAAACAGCCGCGCGGCTTTCCAGCAGCCTCCGAACGCCGAACGCGGAAGTTCAGGTTTGGCGTTTGGCTTCGGGAAGCTGCTGGGAAGCCGCCCGGCTGTTTTAAAAGGTCACAGCCAGGCTGGGGGACTTCCCAGCAACCTGCCGAACCCCGAACTTTTGCCAAACTTCCGGGTTCAGGGTTTGGGAGGTTGATGAGAAGCCTCCCAGCCCGGCTGTGACCTTTTAAAACAGCTGCGTGGCTTTCCAGCAGCCTCCGAACGCTGAACGTGGAAGATCGGGTTTGGCGTTCGGCTTCGGGAAGCTGCTGGGAAGCCCCCGGCTGTTTTAAAAGGTCACAGCCGGGCTGGGGGACTTCCCAGCAACCTCCCGAACCCCGAACTTTTGCCGAACTTCCGGGTTTGGGGTTCGGGAGGTTGCTGGGAAGCCGCCCGGTTGTTTTAAAAGGTCACAGCCGTTCGGGAGGTTGCTGGGAAGCCCCCCAGCCCGGCTGTGAACTTTTAAAACAGCCGGGCGGCTTCCCAGCAGCCTCCGAACGGTTTAGAAAAAATTTGCCTCTTCTTACGAACTTTTTTCGTGTTACGAACGCCAAAGCCGAACTTCCGGGTTCGGCGTTCGGAGGCTGCTGGGAAGCCCCCCAGCCTGGCTGTCACCTTTTAAAACAGCCGCACGGCTTCCCAGCAGCCTCCGAACGGTTTAGAAAAAATTTGCCTCTTCTTACGAACTTTTTTCGTGTTACGAACGCCAAACCCGAACTTCCGGGTTCGGCGTTCAGAGGCTGCTGGGAAGCCCCGCCGCCCGGCTGTCACCTTTTAAAACAGCCGGGGACTTCCCAGCAGCCTCCCGAACGCCGAACCCGGAAGTTCGGGTTTGGCGTTCGTAACACGAAAAAAGTTCGTAAGAAGAGGCAAATTTTTTCTGAACCCCGGGTTCGTATCTCGAGTTGTTCGTAAGACGAGGGGTTCGTATCTTGAGGTACCACTGTATTTTATCCTACAACTTTCTGGAATATTTCAAAAGTAAACTCAGATCATAACCCTAGTAATTTTTGCTATTCCTTGAAAAATGTTGACTTTTTCCTAGACAAAATGTGTGTTTTTGTTGTTGTTAGCAGCAAACCTGCTACTCAGTTGTTAGCTGTTTAATAATCTTTTGATTTCCCTGGCATATATAATCAGCATTCACAAAATTCTTGCTAATAACCTTGGCTTCAGCTATTGGGAAAAGGATTTGGCTGCTTGGTGCAAAGATATGATCCCCTCACTGCTGTCAATGGGAATATAAATACAGTGCAGAGGAATGGCTGACCCAAATTTCAGGGCTGCTTTCATCCTATTCCAACAGCTCATATTTTTGGCAAAAGGGTAAGCACAATACAGCATGTGTTTGAAAAACCTGAGATGAAGAGTAATACATTTGTTTCTTTTTTGTACTGCACAAGTTGTCATAATTCAGGTTTGTTGCTGAATGATCCCATTAGATTTCTAGAACATTGTCTGTTCTCAGCAGTTTAAGGCTGTCAGTGGAGGGAAGACTGTCAATGAATCTGCTTCAGCCTGCTTTGGAAGAATGGGGGACAAACAAACTTCCATCACAAATGTGGGAGGAAGTTAAGATCTGAGGCCCATGTATATGATATATAAGAAGCCTTTTCAGCATCCTTCCAGGCATTTTAATCTATTTCTTCAGGACTGTTTTTGCCACAAATTGCATCTTGTTTTCTTCTTCTTTCAGATATTGTTTACTCTCATTTTCTTTTTTTGGAATCTATTATTTAATTGAAGGTAGACACCTTGAGTGCTCATGTTGAAATTATGAAAATAAAAATAAATTCATAAATGAATAAAATTAGTCGATAGCTGTGTATCTGAAAATGCTTGGAAGATAGGAGTCACTATGCATTATCCCAAATAAAGCTATAGTTAGAATTGTTGGCATAGTAATATTTATATTTTGCTTTTCTTTCTAGCTACAGTTTCTAACCATCGCAGAAAAACCCCCCGCAAACTGATGATGATTTAAAGAAAGACTATATTAAATGATCTAAATGTATAGTCTGGAGGACAGAAGGAAAAGGGGGGGGGGGATGATCGAAACATTTAAATATGTTGAAGGGTTAAATAAGGTTCAAGAGGGAAGTGTTTTTAATAGGAAAGTGAACACAAGAACAAGGGGACACAATCTGACGTTATTTGGGGGAAAGATCAAAAGCAATGTGAGAAAATATTATTTTACTGAAAGAGTAGTAGATCCTTGGAACAAACTTCCAGCAGACGTGGTTGGTAAATCCACAGTAACTGAATTTAAACATGCCTGGGATAAACATATATCCATTGTAAGATAAAATACAGGAAATAGTATAAGGGCAGACTAGATGGACCATGAGGTCTTTTTCTGCCGTCAGTCTGCTATGTTTCTATGTTTCTAAATATTGGGTGCTTGGTGTTCAAAAAATTACTGAAAATAAAACTGATGTTTTGTTAAAACTCTGCCTTTCATTTTATAACATAGAAATTGTATTCAGAGATATTCCTATGGATAATGTGTTTTATCTCTTTGTACTAATGTGTATTTTAAAAATGAAGTAAGATCAGTTATATTCTTCTATTCACACAAACTCTTAAACAACACTATTGATAATAGTTCTAACACCTATCCACACTGCTGGAATGCTAGCAGAAGCATCTGACAAGTGACATGAGCAGTGATTTCTTTCTGTTCATATTTGTTTGTTTTTGTTTTTCTGCTTATACTTCTTTCCATTCACCACCTTAAATTTTGGCAAACAATTCATTTCCTCCATAGAGTGCAAGCAAGAGCAATAGTGTGTGTGAGAGAGAGTTTGAGTATGTTTGAGTATATATATATATATACAGTGGAACCTCGACATACGAGCAGCTCTACTTACGAGCTACTCGAGATAAGAGCTGGGAGGGGAGCAACATTTTTGTTCGCCTCCCGAGCTCACATTCGGGATACGAGCACCAAGGAGCTGTCTCCTGAAGCCGAAAGCTAACTTCCGCGTTCGGCTTCAGGAGACAGCTCCTTGGCGCTCGTATCCCGCGTGTTTTAAAAGGTTGCAGCTGGCCTGGGGGGCTGGGGGGGTGCTGGCAAGCCCCCCAGGCCGTCTGCAACCTTTTAAAACACGCGCGCTGCTTCGCAGCTGTCTCCTGAAGCCGGAACGCTAACTTCCGCGTGTTTTAAAAGGTTCGAGCGCTAAACAGAAAGAAGCTGCAACTGCCCGGTTAAGAAGGGAGAATCCACCCCGTAGCCAAATGGCTTTTTTACTGTTTAGCGCTAGAACGCTGCGCTAAACAGTAAAAAAGCCATTTGGCTACGGGGTGGATTCTCCCTTCTTAACCGGGCAGTTGCAGCTTCTTTCTGTTTAGCGCAGTGTTGGAGCGCTAAACAGCAAAAAATCAGCAACTGCCCGGTTAAGAAGGGAGAATCCACCCCGTAGCCAAACGGCTTTTTTACTGTTTAGCGCTAGAACGCTGCGCTAAACAGTAAAAAAGCCGTTTGGCTACGGGGTGGATTCTCCCTTCTTAACCGGGCAGTTGCAGCTTCTTTCTGTTTAGCGCAGCGTTCGAGCGCTAAACAGAAAGAAGCTGCAACTGCCCGGTTAAGAAGGGAGAATCCACCCCGTAGCCAAACGGCTTTTTTACTGTTTAGCGCTAGAACGCTGCGCTAAACAGTAAAAAAGCCGTTTGGCTACGGGGTGGATTCTCCCTTCTTAACCGGGCAGTTGCAGCTTCTTTCTGTTTAGCGCAGCGTTGGAGCGCTAAACAGCAAAAAATCGGCAACTGCCCGGTTAAGAAGGGAGAATCCACCCCGTAGCCAAACGGCTTTTTTACTGTTTAGCGCTAGAACGCTGCGCTAAACAGTAAAAAAGCCGTTTGGCTACGGGGTGGATTCTCCCTTCTTAACCGGACAGTTGCAGCTTCTTTCTGTTTAGCGCAGCGTTCGAGCGCTAAACAGAAAGAAGCTGCAACTGCCCGGTTAAGATGGGAGAATCCACCCCGTAGCCAAACGGCTTTTTTTACTGTTTAGCGCTAGAACGCTGCGCTAAACAGTAAAAAAGCCGTTTGGCTACGGGGTGGATTCTCCCTTCTTAACCGGGCAGTTGCAGCTTCTTTCTGTTTAGCGCAGCGTTCGAGCGCTAAACAGAAAGAAGCTGCAACTGCCCGGTTAAGAAGGGAAAATCCACCCCGTAGCCAAACGGCTTTTTTACTGTTTAGCGCTAGAACGCTGTGCTAAACAGTAAAAAAGCCGTTTGGCTACGGGGTGGATTCTCCCTTCTTAACCGGGCAGTTGCAGCTTCTTTCTGTTTAGCGCAGCGTTCGAGCGCTAAACAGAAAGAAGCTGCAACTGCCCGGGTTCGGGGGGGTGCTGGGAAGCCCCCCAGGCCGGCTGCGACCTTTTAAAACAGCCGTGTGGCTTCCCAGCTGTCTCCTGAAGCCGAACGCCAAAGCCGAACTTCCGCGTTCGGCTTCGGGAGACAACTGGGAAGCCGCGCGGCTGTTTTAAAAGGTGACAGCCGGGCTGGGGGGCTTCCCAGAAACCTCCCGAACCGAACCCGGGGTTCAGAAAAATTTTGCCTCTTCTTACGAACTTTGTTCGAGTTACGAACCGGCGTTCGGGAGGCTTCTGGGAAGCCCCGCCGCCCGGCTGTCACCTTTTAAAACAGCCGCGCAGCTTCCCAGCAGTCTCCGAACGCCAGTTCGTAACTCAAAAAAAGTTCGTAAGAAGAGGCAAAATTTTTCTGAACCCCGGGTTCATATCACGAGTTGTTTGTAAGACGAGGGTTTTGTATCTTGAGGTACCACTGTATTCAGTCATAGAAATTAATTCTTTACATTGCATATTGTGGAGCTGAAGACGATGTAAAGAAAAGCAAGTTGAATGCTCTTGTTTTGCCCAAGTCATGTATTTTTATATAGCCATTTATGTTCCATATCCTGATATTTATGTTTTTCCAAAAAATACATGTTCTGCTATTTAACTTTGGGACAGAGCTACACCAATTTTATTCTATGTGAATATGTTGACTTCAGCAGAGTTACAACAGCATGAAACTTGCGCAACAGAGGAATAAATCAGCCCCCAAGATAAGCAGTGTGGCTGCTTTACTGTGTAATTGGCTATAAGATTGCATTAGTGTACCTGGGGTGCATCTTTCATAGAAAGACTGAAAAAATGGAGCTTCTACTAGCTTTTATTACTTTTTAAACTTTTTTTGCTCCCTTAACACAAAGCTAATGCTGCTACTAAAGAAGCTGTAACTTTCAACAGCTGTTAAAAATATGTGCAACTGCATGAAATATATGTTGGAGATTTTTTAAACACTTATTGCTTCATAAAGTATTCAATTTGGAAAACATTTTGAGGGAAAAATTCATTAACTGAAGTTTCTGTGATTATATGTTATGTAAAGACTATAAGAATTATAACTTTCCAGGAAGCTTGAAAAACAGTAACGATTATCCAGGGTATGTTTCAGAATTGTTTTACAAAGTGGAACTATCTATTATGTAATTTTGTAATATCAGAAAAATCCTGTTCATAATATTGTGCTGTAACTTTATGTTTACTTAATAGCTATCCAATCAATATCAAAAGAACATGCTTCTAAATTCTAAATGGAGAAAAATTAGATTGCTCTGTTAGCATTCCATTTTCAAAATTAGCTTTGGTGTCTGATTAGTTTGCTCATTTTTATATTCATTTTGAATAATTATATGACATTCTTCATAATTTTTGTCCAAAAGTGAATTACAGTACAATTTAAAAAGTATAAATGAAATACATTAGGGCATAATAAATGTATCCAACAAAAGTCAAAACCATACAAAAATGTACCTGAAATGAAGCTGGAAAAAATTGCTGATAACAAAATGTGTCTAAGATGTAAGGTCTTTAAAAGCCTGAGAGAATAAAAATGATTTAACCTACTTCCTAAAAGATAATAAAAGTAGTTATCCTGGGGGATGGGTTCTTTTGGGACTATGTACCAAGATGGAAATAGTCATCATACTACCTGTCTAATCATTGGAGAATGAGGCAATCAAAAACATCCCTGAAGATCTTAACTCTTAGATTCTGTTGAAACAAAACTTAAAGGATTTGAAAGTATAAAATCAGATCTTAAACTGGATTCTAACAGGAATTATAAGTCACTGAAGATATTCACGGGCAGTTAAAACTCCAAACCATTAATGGTAGAGATAGTGATAGCATTTAGACTTATATACCACTTTCCAGTGTCTTGCACTTCAGTCAAATAAAGCACAATCCATCTGGCAAATGTCAAAGCCATCTTCACGGAGGTCCACAGTGGCTAGAGGGAATGACTTCTACAACCCGCAAATTGCTTCCTTGGGGATTGTGACTGATCACACACCTTGGGGAGAGAGGGCCAGAGCCAAGGTATAAATTAAGTGAGGTCATAGTTGACTTCACTTGGCCATTCGGACCTGATGTTCCTAATAAATAATTGGATTTCTTTTGAAGCTTGGCTTGAAGATACTGTAAATGTTCTTTTTTCACTGTCTCCATCACTTCCACCCAAACCATCAACTATTTTATAATAAAGATGGACACAGTGGTCTATAAAATAGAGAGTAAGAATTGGGAAAAGGGAATAACAACAGCAACAACAACATAGTTGGAAGGGACCTTGGAGATCTTCTAGTCCAATCTCTTGCTTAGGCAGGAAACTCTACACTGCTTCAGACAGATGGTTATCCAACATCTTCTTAAAAACTTCCAGTGATGGAGCATTCATAACTTCTGGAGGCAAGCTGTTCCACTGATTAATTGTTTTAACTGTCAGGCAATTTCTCCTTAGGTCTAGGTTGCTTCTCTCCTTGATTAGTTTCCACCCATTGCTTCTTGTCCTGCCCTCAGGTGCTTTGGAGAATAGTTTGACTGTTCTCCGTTGAGAATAGGAAACTCTATTGAGATATGGAAACACTGCTATCATGACTCGCCTAATCCTTCTTATCATTAAACTAGACATACACAGTTTCTAAAAGAGGTTTCAGATAAAAATTAATAGTGATGAGGGATACATAGGTAAGTTAAGAAAAAAAAGCAATACTGTATACATTGAACAATAATGGTATTTATTGTCATGTAAATATTATGAAAAGAAATGACTAAACAGGACGGTCACAAAGTGTCCAATGTTTTTAATGTTTGTTTAAGGTTTGTTTGTGTAAATAAAAAAAAACTTTTTAATAAAAAAAGTTTTGCCAATGCAATTACTTGTGAACTTTCTGGATACCTGGAAAACTTTGGCTAAATAAGACTCTGAAGTCACTTTAGTGGCAGTTTCACAGCTATTGTAAAGAATAAGATTGGCTATAATGGACTTTAGCAAATTGGCAATGGAGAAAAACAATAAAGAATCAGAATAAGCCTAAATAAGGGCTTAACCAAAGAACTAGGTGAATAACCATTATTCCTATTAAATCTTGATTTCATTTCCAACAACTTTTTGCAATTAAATAATTTTATTCCTATATATTTCATAATGGTGGCCTGGCTCACATTTCATTTACTGAATAGATATCATTAGAAGAAGAAGCTCAGAAAGGTTATTGTGCTCCATCTGAACTCTGGAAATGTCAAGCCAAATGGGGAATGGAAAATAGTCATATGAAACCTATTCCAGTTACCATATATTCATGAAAAGTTACAATGCATTTTTCAAGTGGAAGAAAGTCAGAGGTACATTTATGAAGAGCTAGTATGTGTGTTTTGAGCCTCTGATGAAGCCCAAAATAATATGATTTGCAACCACTCATAATAAACTATAAGTGGGGAAAAAAGAATTCAAGACCAGGCAAGTTGGACATCATTCACTGATATTTTACAATGAAATCAGTACAATTCTCCTGGTGTGAAAAATTCCTTGCAACATAGCTTTATCAAATACTCATTAGCAAAAGTCAGTTATGCAGAACCATCGTTCAGCTGTGTCCCACATCTATCTGTCAGAATTCAGGAAGGAGAGAGGCAGAAAAATAGCAATAGAAAGATTCTATAAATTGGCCAATAATTTGGGATTTAAGTTTATTTCTACACACACACATACATGCACACAAACACACACATGCACACACACGTTATATGTATATAACAAATAACAAAACTGATATCCTTTCCTTCTATTCTCCCTGCATCCTATGCTTACTTGGTTTTCTTAGCTAATTAGAAATCTATGCATTCCACGTATGCACCAATATCTTCCTTGATGCATGCAATTTTTATGCCAACACCTTACTGCTAAAAGCTGCAAGACAGGAATTGGAAGTAGTAAGGTATGCTGTCACATGCACTCCTGTCTCTAATTTAAGAGATATTTATGACAAAGGAGGGAGGGGATGGAGGAGGTGAGGAGGAAGAGGAGGAGGAGGAGAGCTGTTATAAAACAAAACAACAAATATCCCCATCTGTTGTCAGTTTTGTAAATGTCAAGTGTAAAGTCCATCTATCTTTTTTCTTTTCAAAGTGATCTGACAAACAGATAGGCATTTTTTTAAAGGACCTGGAGTACCTGCCATTTAAAGCATATGCTTTTCAAGATAGGGTATATGGAACCAGAATAGATAGGCAGTTTTCTTTCATCCTCTGTGGGAAATGATGTGGATAAATAGAGGAACCAGAGAAGCTGAGGATCATTAATGAATATATAGATGGAAAAGGATTGGCAAAAATGGGCATGAGGGGAGAGGCTTCTGGATAAGGAATGAAAGCAATGGTGGAAAGGAAAACCTTAGAAAAATGAATGGGATAGTGCACATACTGGATTCTCCCAATTTTGAGCTAGAATGGAAATATATGTATTATTATTTTCTTTCCATCCATTCGGCTAGTTCAAGATTTTTCTGCCAGGGAAATAAAGCAGAAGATGAAATAAAACAAGAAGGATGAAGAAAAATATGTGTCCATTTGAAACTTCAAGGCATTTTAATGAGAGTTTGATAAATACACGTAGGATATTTTTGGTTTGGTTAGATTTATATCAACATATTCAGATGTAAACTTAGTTAGAATAGGAACAGGACATTGTACTGGACTACAAGCAGCATTGTTTTTATTGTAACTATTGTATTAGTTTTGATGTACAGTAGTCATAAGATATACTTTAATTAGCATCTTAGTTCTCTGTATGTTTCTAGATTGGTTCCAATCCTTACACAGTGTCCCACAGCATGTATTTTTAATGTATGACCACAAAAAAGGCTGTAAATGGTTAGCAGTTTTGATGTTTCAAAAATAAACTTTCTAAAAAACCTTAATGTTCATAATGCTTTTTTTTTTTTAAAATAAATTCAGACTATGGTGCAGTACCAATTCTTTCTTGTTAGTTAAACGAGAACCACATGAGTGGATCTCCTCAACTAATCTCCATTTCTCATTATCTGTAAGTTTCTTACTGTTTCTTACTTGATCAGGAAATACTCTACCTCTACTCTTAAATATTTCTGTCTTTTTCTCCTTGTGCTGTTGGACTTGGCTTGTCTGTAACAACTATAGCAGTCAATTTTGGAATGCCAGCTAAAACTAATGTGTCTGAATAACAGTCAATATCTAGGGGCCGGGGGGGGGTGATTTTAAGCAATGCTATCTTGTTCAGTAATTATATTTGGATAATAAAAAGTTTCTTTAAGAAAATATCAATACCAGTTATGTATTTCAGATCTGCAGCACTGATTTATGTGTTTGTGATCATTGTTTACTTCATTTTGTGAAGTTGTCTTTTAGCGGTTTATTAAAGCTTCATTACAACATTATATTGCCTGAATGTCAATTTTAGTTGCAATCCAAGCCCTGCCTACTCTATTTAGTAATTACTAACATAAATAATATCGAACTGGACTGAATTTGGGTCTGGAAGATCAATAGAAAATTTACTTTAGACATTCTGGCACTCTGTCATTGTTGCCAAAAAGAATGTTTATTAATATACATTTCATTGAATTATAATAAATATAGGTATATTACACTGGCTGCTAAATCAGTGTTTTCATGAAGCAATATTATGCCATATGCTTTATTTTAAAAATGTAAGAAACAGCACAAAATATTAAAAAAGAATAATAAAAACACATTTGATGCATGATGCAGTATCTGCCATTATACAAATTATTATACAACAAAGCTTATGCTGCCTGTGTACACCATTATTCGAACACCCACAATTCTTTATTTAAGTTGAAATAATATATTTTTGGCCTTAGGTTTAGGAAGTATATTATTTCTGCTTGCAATACATTATTTTTAATTTAAATTTTCTTCCTCCTCAGATAAAATAAACAACACAGACCGGATTTTAGCAGTAGCATTGACAAAATGAAATGACCTTTCCCCCACCATGATTGTTCCAGTTATAATTCAAGAATCCATGGTTAACTTTAACCAAGAAGGAACTTCCGACAATTTAAAGTTTTTCATGTTATAGTTATTGTAATTGTGGCTCAAGTTAACAGTGTATACCAAATACTGTTAATGTTATCATTTATAAAAGGAAAAGGAGAATTTACAGTATTTGTTTGTGTTTGTATCACAGAGCTTATACATATTGGGATCAGAGGTAGTTTCTTACAGGTTCTTTAGAACCAGTAGTGGGAATTTCATTCATTAAACCAGTAGCAATGGCCGGCTGGACATGCCCCTATCTGGCTTTCTCGACTGTGCCATAGGTGCTGCCATCTTGTTTTTTGCTTCTGAGCATGTGCAGAAGCTGGGTTTTCAGTATAGTGCATACATGCCCACACCCACACTCACACAGCGTGTGAGGAAGCGAACTAGGAGCAAGGTAAATCAGAACTCACCCCTAACTGGGATAGTTTTACATACATAATTTAGACATTCCAAAGATCAAAAGTCTTTATAGCAATAGCACATGGACATATACACTGCTTCATATTGCACTACATCCCTCTCTAAGTGGTTTATAATGTCAGAATATTGTCCCAACAATCTGAGTCCTCATTTTATTAACCTCAGAAGGATGGAAGGCTCAATAAACCTCGAGCCCCACGAGGATCAAACTTCTGGCTGAGGAGCAAACCAAAACAAACTAAAGCAAACTAAAGCAAAGCAAAGCTTACTAGAAGAATCAAAAGGATGAGGCACGTGGACAACATAATATCCTTGTATATTTTATTTTACATTTGTTCAATGTGCATAATTTCAATTGTTATATGGGCATCGTTAATTGGTGTGAGTTTATCAATAGCAGCATAGTGAAGGGAAGGGAAGGGAAAGGAAGGAGGAAGTTTAAGATGCAACAGATGTAATACTCTAAAATATATAGAATGTAAATGAGTAATAAAGTATGTTTTATTTTAGTGTAACTATTAATTCTTTAGTCTCATATTATACAAGTACTCCTAGTATTACAACTCCCTTGTAAAGCAACAGTTTGCAGTTACAACAGTTAGGAAAAAATAACTTGACAATCAAATTTGTGTAGTTATGATTTTCACAGGTCTGTAAAGCAAAGAAAAGCTGAAATAAGCCCATAAACACAATCATAATTTCATTTAACCACATCATGTGGTTAATAACTGAGTTGCTGGTCCCAATTGTGGATGCTAAGGAGAGTTTACTATACTTGGAATGAACAATGTTTATTTTTGAGTAAGCATACCTTGGATTGCATTATAAATATACAAGAAAAAAATACAAAATTCTATTTCTGCTAAATACAAAATTCTATTTCTGCTAAATACAGTTTTGCCTTATTTAAAGCAAGTAATTAAAATTGATTCTTTTCCATAGCATTATTAGAAAACTGATATATAATATTAAATGAATAGTCATTTGTGAAAGTACTTTATGTTTGAAAAAAGCTTATCATAATTAAAGTATAATTAAAACCACATTTTTTTAAAAAAAACCTTTCTTCATGCTATTATTCATGTCACTTTGCCACAGAAATGTATCTTTAAAGATAGCTATCAGAAGTATTTATTAAAATCTAATAACTTATATAGTAACTGTGCCAGTTTCATACAGCCCTTGAAATAATTTGTAGTGTTAGGGACTTTTAAAAAATCATTTGAGTAACTTCATTTCTTTCTTTTAAAAATGTTATAGAAGTTCAACACACTAGAGAATATGTCAAAATTCTAAAAGAACAATTTAATTATCTGTACTAGATCTCCATGTAACAGTAGTTTTAATATTTCATAAATTTAAAAGAGGGGGAAATTGATATATAGCAGAAAGGACAGTTGATTTACAGCTTAATTTTCAGTCCATGTTTATGCCTGTCGGGGCCAATCAAGGCATATCGAGTATACAAAAACAGCATCTGCTAGTCCCCTGTGTGTGGTCACTTGATTTTATCTGACAAGTGTCTTTGTTTTTATCTGTTTAACAGAATATGTATAACAGGAATGGTAAGCCTCTGATTCTCCAAATAGTTCTGAATTATTATGTACAGTACCACAATTTGCATAGCCAATGGTGAGAAATGTGGGAGTTAAATTTTAATACTACCTAAAGGTTTTCCAAATTTGATTAGTATTACGGTCTATCACAATCTAGAGTAGGAATTAAATAATTTGTTTCCATCACTAATGCTTTAGAAATAATGTCTTTTGCTTCCAGTTTTAGTGCTTTAAAAATAATGTTTCTGGCACCTGTGTGCATGTCTGGCTTCCAAATCAATAATGAATGTGCACATGAAACTTACTGTTCTAAAGTCCAGGAATATTTTTTTAATTAGATTCACTCTTTTCTTAAGCAGAAAGCCATTAGGTTTTTTGAGATATGAGCACATTTTGGACTAGCCATGCTATGCATAACCAAACTAGAATGGCTATACTTAAACTATAGCTTTAATGGTGTTTATGGCATATTTTTGATTTGTGAAAATTATTTTCTTTTTTGCTAGCATACCTAACAGAAAAGTAAGGGTATAGTTTCTGCTTGCTATATTTTTCTGTTACTTGCATTTAAAATGTGTGGTAGGTATATCTGTAAAGTTAACAGAAATCATGCTTGATTCAAAGGAGACTTTTCAGTATAAGAATTTAGGATAGGAAAAATAATAATTGACTAATCCTGTATTTCATTTGATATAAGCAAGGTAGATATGTATTATGTTCTTATTTTAACTTCCTAAATACAATTGTAATCTCCAGAACTATTAACTGTCAATGAAAAGCCCAACTATTCTAAAAGCTAAGATTTTAAAGCTTAACATTAAGCTTAAATATTATCAAGGAAGTTTCTAAGGGTTTTTAAAAGTATGAATATAAAATCAAGAGCAACACTGCCTGTAACTTTCATTTGCAAATTTCAAGCATTATATATCTCCGTGGGGTTTTATTACTTTTGCCTCAGAAATATTCTTATCTATTAGAATGCTATTTTTAAGATTTCTTTCTCTTTGAAAACTGGGAAAAGTTTTTGTTAGTTAACATTTAAACTGTGGAGCATAGGAATTCACTTTCAAATGTTTACCCAGCCCATGCAACGCATGCTCAGTTTCAACTTCTTCTACAATTCAATAAACTACAGGCCCAAATTGGAATGTTTTTTTTCCAGCTTCTGGCATTTTTGCCAGTTCCCAATCAAAAAAGGCTCATTAAAATGAATGGTGGTCTTTTAACAACGATGTTTTGTCAACAATTGTCATGGAAAAGAATTGAAAATTAACTTCTGGTCATGTGGGTGCCTCAGCATATAACCATAATAACTTACAACCACGATTCTGGGTTCATTTAGTCAGAGTACAGTACTAGTATATAAACATGCTGTTTATAATCAAAAAATCTTTTGATAAGAAATGTTTTCTCTTAACTATTTTTCCCTTATAAATGCTGTTAACTAACTCATAGGGTTTTTTAATTGTTTAAGACAGTGAAATGAAAATATGAAATAATGAATTAATGTATTGTGTTGGTAGGGATATACTTTCTGTCTTTATTTTCCTGTTCAATTCTTCTCTCTTCATTAATTCTTTCCTCTTAACAGTCCTTCCCAAGATGCTTCAGTAGTACTAGTGGAATAATTTGATGGCCTGCTATATATGCAAAAAATTGAAAATTCAAGACTAAATTCCCACTTAATAAGGAATAAAAGGGCTGGATTTAATGGGGGACCCATTTAGACTATAGAGAGTTTGAAAGGGATAGGATTAGAAAATAAAATAGATTGTAGAAAAATGTTTCACAGCTCCTGAATTTTCAGTAAGTTGATTCTGACACAGATGGACACCTCTATTTAGAAAGAAAATATGTTTATGCACAAGGAGAAAGAAATAACACTGCCACATTAAAACAAAGGTGAAGGCCAACAGAATGCTCAGAATGGACATTCAGATATCTATCAGTACCAGACAGAAAAATAATAGCAGGGCTTTTTCCCTACCAGCCCAGTTTTCTGAAATTTAAAACTACATGCCTTTTACTGACTATCATGGGAAAGCCAAAACCAACTGTAACTTATTTCTTTTATTTTTATTTTTAATAGAAATATCAAAGAGCTCAACTTTTGATTAAAAGTTGTGGTATTGGCAGTTAGCATACCAGGCTCCCCAAATTCCCAGAGATCACCCAACCTGCCCAGGTGTCAGTTTCAAACCTGTAAAATAATTTTCACCAAGATAAATGTGAAGGACTGTAAATAACTGTCATAGAGGGTAAAAGATAGTGTTTATAAAAGTGAGGGAAAGCAAATAAATAAAGGTTGACACCTCAAGATTCTAAAACTTATGGCTGGGAAGTACTTTTCAAAATATACTCACTGGCACTCATACAATTTGAAGTTAAAAACACACTATATAGTTTATATGAAAGAGTACTAAGGAAAAAAACATACTGTATGTTAAAGGCATGTAGTATGAGAAAATGACTAACTAGCAACCAATTTTTTTTTTAAAAAAATGACTCTTGATATTGAAAAAAAGCTACAGTTTTAGAAGTAGCTAAAATTATATAAGGTCAAGCACTAAGTAAAAGCTTTGGATTTCTGCACAGGTGTTGTACAATGTCTAAATAATACCGTAAGTAATTAATGAATTCTTAGAAACTTTAGAAGTATGCAACTACTGTATTTTACAAGCAATTTCCCCCATTCTCTCATACTGACATTCAATAGCTCGAATGCAAATCATATTCCTCCTGTAAAACGTATGGATGAATACTGGATTACATCAAGATTTTACTAATCCTTGATTCTACTCAATTTCAACAGCAATACAATCTTAATCCTGTGTTGATTTTTAGTTAATGCCTAAGTCTTAGAACAAGTCAGTTAATTGTCTTGTAAAACAGAATTGTCAAGGGTAAAGACAACTGTAGTAAATTAAGCAGAAAAATTTAAAACAAGAAGATTCTATTTTATTTTTTTAGAAAACACTTTTGTTAGCTGCCTTGATATTTTATCTAGTATTGTCCACATATATGGAAAACAAACATCCAATATGAAGTGCTAATTCTTTCAATGTGTATTGAAATGGACCTAATTGGATCATGCTGCTCTTTAAAACAACAGGATATACAAACTGGAAGAATAATTGAATTAAGCCTATAAAAATATAATTTACCATGAACTCTGACAGCTGTGCTTTCAAGAGCATACTATCATTAACATTAATATTCCACCGAACTCCTAAGAACCCTGATTGACTCACAAGAAAACTTTTTAAAAGAATGAGAGAAAAGAATAATGAACAAGAATAAGGGAATAAATTTCAGAAGACCAAACAGAAGGAAAGGAGGGAGGAAATTGCTGCTCTGCTTGACTACGGCAAAATATCGCAAAATATAGGGTGATTAAACCTAGCTCAGCAGCCTGTTCTGTAGTTCCAGAGAGGTGAGAAGCCCCTGTCTCAGAAGACCCTGATGCGGCATTTCCCCATGGCGTTTTTAGATCAATTTATGCCATGGAGACATCGGGAGTTGATCAGCTGGGGCTCAGAAAATGGTGGCCGCCATTAAAAACTAAGCTACCAGCCACCTGCCACATTGCCAAGGGACTGAGAGACCAAGAGACTGAGCTCTAAGATTGAGTTAAGCTGAACTGAAGACAACCGAACCACCCCTGGCCCATTGGACTAGATGGTCCTGGCCCACTGGGGCACCAAATGGTGGGGGCTCCCAGCGTCTGAGGGATTGTCAGATGAAGGGCTGGTGTGGGAGGCTGGGCCAGCCACTGTCGAGAGGGAGAAGGCCGTTGCAGAGGAGGAAGAGGCCGAGCAGAATACTAAGAATATCGACGGGCTGAGTGGGGGCTGTCTGGAGGCTGTCTGGAGGTCGTGCGGAGCTGCAGAGAGCGTGGAAAGCCAGAAATGTCACCCAGCAAGAACGGCAGATATTGGAGGGCGACTAGGATGACCAACAAGAGCCAGGGGTGCCATGGAGACGGAGGAACTCTAGATAACAACAACCAAAATATACAGAGAGGAACTGGGAGTGCTGGCCGGTGGCAGCGGCTGGTACCAAAGAGATCACTGTACCCAGGGACTTGGACACTCACGCTGGACATTTCTAGAAATTAGCCGACTTAGAGTCCGGTGTCATCTTGCTGCTGATTTGATCAAAGAACTGCTAGCTAACTGATTATTCCCTATATTTTTTGTTATTTTCAATAATTAGTATGTATACTTTTTTAGTATCTATTTTTAGTAATTATAGTATTAATTGTTGATAGATTGTTTAATTTTTAATGTTTTTTTTTACTGTTTACACTAAATTATCTGGGTTTTTTTAGTGATAGATACTTGTGATACATGGAATGAGTGGGATTGTATGTATGGAATGGATGGCTATGGAATGAATTAATATAGTATAGATGGGATGCTTAGCTTACCTGTTGACAGAGGGGCAGGAGGGATGAGGGAGACTACCTCTGGGGTGGTAGAGGGCCAGAAGAGAGGCAGATATGGCAGGAGCCATGGGGCAAGCCATTCTGGGGGAAGAAGGGATCGCTGCCTGAAAGTGATCACCTGTTCCAGCCCCGTAAGCTCAACCCAGGGCACTGGGGACTAGTGTAATGGGCTCAATGCCAGGTCGGTGGTTAACAAGGCTCTCCTTATCCAGGATTTGGTCCTGGAGTAGGAGGCTGACCTGATATGTGTGACTGAAACCTGGCTGGGCCCAAAAGGAGGAGTTCCTCTTTCTGAAATTTGCCCAGCTGGGTTTCAGGTATGGCATCAGCCGCGACCCCATGGAAGGGGGGGAGTAGTAGTTATTATAGCCAAGGAGACTTTTTGCCTACATAGATTCAATGCTCCCAAGATTGCGGGTTGTGAATCCCTCCTGGTGAAGCGGTTCAGATGGGCTTGCTGCTCACGTACCTGCCTCCCAGCTGCATGTCAACAGTCCTGCCTGTGCTGCTCTAGGAGGTAGCCGGGCTGGTGGTGGAGTTCCCCAGACTCATTGTCTTGAGGGACTTTAATCTGCCATCACTCTGTGAATCCTCTGGGCTGGCACAGGAGTTCATGGCCACCATGACAGCCATGGACCTGACTCAAGTAGTATAGGATCTGACTCATGAGGGGGAGCATGCACCTGATATGATATTTCTCTCGGAGCAATTGAGTGATGGTTTGAGTCTCAGGAGCTTACATGTTTCGCCTTTGTCATGGTCAGACCATTTTCTGGCTTGGCTTGGAGGCTCCAATCCTTCCCCACAGGGAGGCAGAACTGATTAGGTGGTTCCGCCCCAGATGTCTGATGGACCTGAGGGCTTTCAGAGGGTGCTTGGGGTTTTACCAGATTCACTTGTACACAGTTCAGCAGAATCTCTTGCCGTGGCCTGGAACAGGGCTGTGACAGAGGCTCTTGACTGGATTGCGCCATTGCGACCTCTCTGTGGCACTAGACCCTGGAGAGCACCTTGTTTTACTGGTGTTGAAATGCCAGAAGAGATGTCTGGAGAAGTGCTGGAGAAAAAGTAAATCTGAGTCCGATCGAACACTTGTAAGAGCTCATATTAAGGCTTACAAAGTGGCGCTCAAGGTGGCAAGATGCGTGTATCATGCCGCCTTGATTGCATCACTGGCTGCTGATCAGTTTCCTGTCACAATTCAAAGTGTTGGTTATGACCTATAAAGTCCTACATGGCATCGGACCAGAATACCTTCATGACCGCCTTCTGCCGCACGAATCCCAGCGACCAATTAGGTCCCACAGAGTTGGCATTCTCTGGGTCCCGTCGGCTAAGCAACGCTGTCTGGCAGGACCCAGGGGAAGAACCTTCTCTGTGGTGGCCCCAGCCCTCTGGAATCAACTCCCTCCGGAGATCAGGACTGCCTCCACCCTCTTTGCCTTTCACAAGCTTTTGAAAACCCACCTAAGCCACCAGGCATGGGGAAATTGATATACCCCTTAGCTATAATAGTTTTTATTATAAGGGTTTTTAA
The DNA here is from genome assembly GCF_031021105.1 of Erythrolamprus reginae. NCBI lineage: Eukaryota > Metazoa > Chordata > Lepidosauria > Squamata > Dipsadidae > Erythrolamprus > Erythrolamprus reginae. The sequence continues at coordinate 130,913,810 of NC_091951.1, forward strand.
ATTGTTTTTAAATATTGGATTTGTACACTGTGTATTGTTATTGTGAGTCACTCCGAGTCCTCAGAGAGGGGCGGCATACAAATCTAATAAATAATAATAATAATAATAATTATTATTATTATTATTATTAGTCAATCATTTTACCAAAAAGTGTTTGAGAAGTGTTTAGCCTATTTACAGTGATTTTCCAGATCAAATTAGAGCTTTTTCAATATAGTTCTTATAAATACATTTGTTAAATAATGGGACATATAACCCATGCTTAGAGAGGCTTTGAATTTTTCTCTACATAGTCATCTTATTTTACTTTTCATTTTATTTTTCATATTGTCAACTTTACAGAACTTGGTACAGTATAATAACAACCATAATTCAAACATATGAACTATTGCATTTCAAAGGCATTTCATTACAACATTAATCAGATAGGAAAGCAAAGTTCAAGAAAATGGTCATGTCTCTATACCTTATCCATGCCCTTAAGATCTACAAGCTGAACAGAATTTATATCAATAAGACAAGAAATTGCTAAGATTAATGGTGTCAGTGAGCTTCCAAATATTTTTACTGCCCTTCGCTAGCATTATTTATATGTTTATGCATTTATTAAGCTAATTTATATAGCTACTCATTTTGCAAAAGGTAACTCTGAGTGGTCTACAACAGAGTCAAAGAAGTTAATAAATACATTAGAATATGAAAACAGAATTAATTCACCTGTCCGCTGGGGCCACAGACTTGCTGACATAACCAGGCCTTGAGGGACCTCTGGAAACTTAACAATCCAGCTTCACTTCAGAAAAGGCAAGATTCCACCATTGAGTTTCAAGAGCCTTCCTGCATTTGTCATATTCAAACTAATCATTATCTACCATGGCATTCATAGTCTGTCTTTCATTTAAAGGTTTCAAGAGAAATCTTAGGAATGTTTACATGTAATACATGAAATGTATTATAATTCAATCAATCAAATAATGGTTTTAAGTTGCCTTATATACTAGACTTATATCTTTATATCTTTCCTTCAATGTATTTTTTTGGTCAAGATGAAGAAACACAGTTTGCATCCTTTTCATTACAGATTGGATTTAAACTTTCAACTCTATGTTCTTAGAAATGAAAGATGCAGAAATATGACTTATAATTAAAGTATGAAGGGTTAAATTATTAATCAATATTATTAATCGAAATCATATTAAAATACAAATAATAATTAGGTTTTTTTCTAAAGCCAAAAGAGACAGGGAGGGAGGAGAGAGGTTTTTTAAAAAGATATTTGTAAATTTTCCTTAATGTTTTATTTTAAATGTATATCAAGTAAGCAAATATATTTTACATATATTACAAATGTTTTGTGCTTCAAATATTTGCCAAGTTATGAATGATTCCAAATCAGCAGCAAAATCAGACTTTTATATGATAGTTTACTTAAAATTTGTATATGAAAGACATATTTTTCATCTGTAGCACAGTACCTATGATGAATTGGTTAGTTAAAATTAGTTTCAAAAGACCCACTGGAATAGCTTGCTTTCCTAACTGAACTTGAACCTATGGCACAGGGAAAGAGAAAGTCAAAGTATTCAACAAAGTAGCATTCATTCTTTTGAGATTTGGTATCAGGTCTTTTATGTTGTTTTCAAGTTGTATCCTTTGTATATTTGAAGATGCAGCTGATTTTTTTTTTTAAAAAGCTATGTGTCCTTGAAATGTACTGTAAGAATGTAGCAGGTCTTTGTACTCTTAATCAAAACTGTTTGCAAACTGAATATTCAAGGCCAAAATTGAAATCAAAGGGCTACGATAAGCATACCTTATCCCCACAAATTCTACATCAAGTATAGGCTAATGGGGGGTGGGGGTGGAAATCACATTTTTGTTATTTTATGTCTACTAACCTTTTTTTGTTATATTATATTCTCTTATTTTCCCATAAAAATGCAATTTTTAAAAATATAATCTTACTATTTTGGCCAAGCAATTATCCTTAGACATTTGACCAGACAATTCAGGAGACTTTTATGCCGCCCCGAGTCTTCAGAGAGGAGCAGCATACAAGTGTAATAAGGTCATTACCAACACTTTGAATTGTGACCAGAAACTGATTGGCAGCCAGTGCAAGCCACAGAGTGTTGATGAAATGTGGGCGTACCTAGGGAGGTCCATGATGGCTCGCACGGCCACATTCTGCACGATCTGAAGTTTCCAAATACTTTCCAAAGGTAGCCCCATGTAGAGAGCATTACAGTAGTCGAACTTTGAGGTGATGAGGGCATGAGTGACTGTGAGCAGAGACTCCCAATCCAAGTAGGGCTGCAACTGGTGCACCAGGCGAACCTGGGCAAACGCCCTCCTCGCCACAGCTGAAAGATGATGTTCTAATGTTAGCTGTGAAAAGCCTTGTTCTGGAATCCTTAACACTGAAAGGTAATCGCATATAGGAGTTTGCATACATTTGAACATTCTGAACAAATGCTGAATGCAAGAAAAATATCATACTGTCTGAATCTACATGAGCTTTTCTCCTGTCAAAGTATGAGCTGAACATACAAGTTGATTATGACTTTCAGTGGAGTTGGTGAGGCAATGTGGAGGTAATTTAGAGAAGTCATGTTGTGAATGCAACAATTTGGATCTCTGAATTAATCTATAAGGAAAATCAAGTCAAGTCAAATAAAATCCATTTTTATTAGAGGTATAGACCAGGTACAGTGGAAACTAAGCCACCTAAAATTGCCTCAATGAGATGGGTGGCATAGAAGTCTAATGATAAATAAAAATAAATAGAGAAAATTAAAGAAAGTTACAACCCAGATATATATCCTTATTGTCCCTATATGCCACTAGTTAAATATAATACTGTGGCCTAAATGTATGATGTTTTTCATCCCAGTCATACGGGGATGTGTTTGTAAAATATATCCTAGCATAAGATACAATTACAACAACAGCTTCTGTAAAAGGTGTGAAGTAAAATGTGTCATAATTGTAGTCTATTGTATTTGCTATATTTTTCAATGTTCAGTTGTTAGATTTCCTATAATTTCAGAACTTACATAAAGAACTCTGCATATAAAATTCTGTAAAGAGATGATTTAATGATTAAAAAGAATCAAATGTATATGATATATCCAGCTTACAGTAATAGTTGTGCTTCTTGGCTCAGTCTTTTTATCATATCATATCATATCATATCATATCATATCATATCATATCATATCTAGTCAACCATCAACTCTAGCCAACCGCAACTGTTTTGATATTTTGCTTTATTGATCTATTTACTCGACTTCCTATATAAGTTTTGTCATTTGATTTTTATTACTTTCTTCTTGATGACCAAATCATCTGTCTGTGCTTCTTTCCTACTGGGCTTTGAATTCAATTCTCATTCATTTATTATCAGTGGTAAAATCTACTTACCTTCCCTACTGTTTGGAAGGGCGTGCTTTGTGATTTTTCACCCTCTACGCATACACATAAGGCTTTGCGCATGCACAGAGAGTTAGAAACAAGAAAATGGTGACATCTACGAAGATGGGCAGAGCCTTGTACTGCCACTGCTACCAGTACTCTGAACCATTGGCGGCTACTGATACCAGTACACCCAAACCAGGCAAAACTGGTAGCATTTCATCCCTGCTTATTATCCATTAATTCTTGTTTTACATTTACATAAGTAATAGCACATAGACTTGTATACCGCTTCACAGTGATTTACTACCCTCTCTAAGTGATTTGCCAATTAGCAGGGTTGGGCTACAACCCGGAATGACAGGAATGCTGTTCCGGCAGTGGAAATGGGGTGCATAGGTCCACTCTATTGCCACTGGGTGTGCACACGCAGCTGGCATGATTCCGGTAAAAATTACTGGGGTTTTGCTTCTGCACATGGGCAGAAGCAAAGAAACATCAATTTTTACCCAAATCTTGCTGCTGCAACGAGCTCAACGTGAGATTTCGGCTGCTGCACATGTGCAGCAGCCAAATCTCGCTGTAGCTGGGGACAACAAGCAGCAGCTGCCTGCCCGAGCTCTGGCCAGGTGACCTGCTCTCTGCTGTCCCATGCCACAGGCATCTTTTGGCACACTTGGGAGAGCAGAGAGCTCAGGGCCACCCTGCCTGCTCCCCGCACCATGGCCCATCGACCAGGAGATCAAAGGTAAGAGCTGCGGTGCAGTGGAGTGGGCAGGCCACTCGTGATGGCGTCATGGGACAGGGGGTGGCAGGGGGTGGCAGCATGGTGGGCAGGTGGGAGCTGGGAGCTCCCATTGCTCCTGCCGGTGCAGTGGATTGGGGGGGGGGAAGCAGGGTAGTGGCTAGAAGCATGGCGGGCAGTTGGTGGGTGGCAGGTGGCATGGGACAGTGGCTTTTATTGACCGGCAACTCTTGTGTCCAATTTCTAGGCTTTTTTTACTTCCACGCATGCACGGAAGCAAAAATGCCCCAGAAATCACACGTACATGCATCTTCACATGAGATTGGGCTTCTGCGCATGCACAGATGCCGAATAATGCACTGAGCAGGGGCGTGCACCAGGGGTGTTCTGGTAGGGCTAAAATTGGTAGCTCACCCCTGCCGATTAGCATATTGCTTCCAACAATCTGGGTCCTCATTTTACTCATCTTGGAATGATGGAAGGCTGAACTGTGAGGATTAAACTCCTGGCAGTCAGAAGAATTAGCCTGCAATAGTGCATTCTAACCACTGCACTACCATGGCTCATCAAGTAATATGTTTAGACACATATTACGTAAATACATTTCCTCTTTATTAATTTATTTTTGTTCTATTGTTACATTTCATTTAGTTATATCTTGCCTTAATATGAGAGGGGCAGCATACAAATCAAATCAAATCAAATCAAATCAAATCAATCAATCAATCAATAAACAAACAAACAAACAAATAAATAAACAAATACACAAATAAACAAATAAATAATGTAAATGTGCTGATATTTTCCTGTGGAAATTAACAAAATACAAGATCATAATCTAGAGAAATTAATAAAATTTCATTAAGAAAAAAATGTTTTAAAGCCTTAAATTGTGAGTTTCAATATGGTTTTAGGAACTGCAATTTAACTTTGCTACTTTCTTTTACTATATTTGGGCATATTTAAAAAGTTTTATAGTTCTATATCAATTTGTCTGATCACACAAGAAAGGTTCTTTTCTTGGACTCAGGTGCTTCTTAATTCCTTATTATATTTTGTTTAATATTCTCTTTAACACATAACATTTATCATCATCATCATCATCTTTTTTAACAAGCAAGATAGAAATGCCAAAATTAATTTTGTTCACATTATACGAAGGCTGATGTTGGGTTTCCCCCCCAGTTAATTTGTATTTAAAAATAAGAAAATTGATTAAGAATATATGAAAGAAAAATGATGGGTTTCCCTGCCCTAATCCTGTCAATTTCTATTTGTTTATTGACTTCATTCAGCATACATCGGCTGGATTACAGCTGCAACTGTTAAGTGGAGCTATTAACTGAAGGAAGAGAGGGGGAAGAAAACCCTCCCTTGCACTTTATTTTTAACCAGTTCTCAGAACTGCCTAAACAATGTATTAATGGTTTGGGCAAACTGGTGAGAACCAGTTGAATACTACTTGTGCACTCTATAAAGCCTTAGTAAGACCACCCCTAGAGTACTGCATCTTGTTTTGGTCACCACACTATAAAAAGATGTTGAGACTCTAGAAAAAGTGCAGAGGAGAGCAACCAGGATAATTAGGGGAGAGCAACCAGGATAATTAGTGCAGAGGAGAGCAACCAGGATAATTAGGGGACTGGAGACTATGAAGAAGGGTTACAGGAACTGGGCATAGCTAGTCTAGCAAAGAGAAGGACAAGCAATGTTCTAATATTTGAGGGACTGCCACAGAGAGGAAGGACTCAAGCTATTTTCAAAGGCACCTGACGGCCAGACAAGGAATAATGGATGAAAACTGACCAGGAGAGATTCAACCTATGAATAAGGAAGAACTTTCTGAAAGTGAGAACAATCGACCAATGGAACAGCTTGCCTTGATAAGTTCTGCGAGCTTCATCATTTGATACTTTCAATAAGACATTGGGATGCCATTTGTCAGAAATAGAATCTCCTACTTGGGTGGGGGTTGGACTAGATGACCCCATGGTCCCTTCCAACTCTGTTAATGTGTCTTGTCTAACAATGAGCTTGCCAGTTCAAGTAATAGCTGATTCCTGAAGAATCAGTCCTGAAGAAAATAGGGAATTATTTATATATGTAACTTATTCCACCACTAATATGAAAGAAGCAAAAAGTATAACATCAAATAAGGATTTTGTGAAAATAAAATAAGTTATATAATTATGTTTTAAATGTAAATTCCATGCTAAGTCAATCATGCTCTTGAATAAGTTAGCATAATATTAATCATAATAAATACATGAACATATGAACAATATTAATGATAAGAGGGAAGTTTACTAGTAAACCACCATAAAATACAGTAACATTAAAATTCATCTATTCTTATTTTTGGCTAAAGCTGTATTCAGGACATATTTTCTATCAGATGCATATTTTATGTTTTTATTAAACATTGAATACATCATGTTAAATTCTATTCTTATGGGATGTAAAATTTAACTGGTTCTTAATAGGAAGAAATATGCAATTTGTCAGTCTTTCTTACCTTGCTTTTCATTACTATCTTCAAAGCGTTGTTAGAAACATGTTTAAAAGGTATGATTAATTTAGCAAGAATAAAAATTGCACAAACATTATAAATAGCTTACTAGAGGGGGAAAGAGAACGTGTGCGTGTGTATTTCTAAAAAGATATTGTGAGAGAATTGTTATCATAATGGTGATTTGAATAACTGAAAAACAAAAAAGAAGCAATGAGAGCTATTTCAATTGTTCGTTTCTGTCACCAAGCTTGTCTGATCATGTCAAAGCGATAACTGAAACCATGCATTGTTTAAAAGTAGCCACACATAGTAATATACTTTTCATGATCATGCTTGGAATAGAAACTTTTTCAAAATTATATGTTTGTGGGAAAAGGCAGATAATCAAGTCCCTAAACATGGAGAAGTTCACCAAATAAATTATTTGTAAACACTTAGTCAATATCACATATACACATGTATGTATGTATGTATGTATGTATGTATGTATGTATGTATGTATGGATGGATGTATGGATGGATGGATATATGTATGTATGTATGTATGTATGTATGTATGTATGTATGTATGGATGGATGGATGGATGGATGGATGGATGGATGGATGGATGGATGGATCTAAAATATTTTACTGAGAAATATATATTATAAACTATGAAGAATTATTTCAATAATGGTAACTAAATAGAATGGAATGGAATAATAATAACAACAACAACAACAACAACAATAATAATAATAATAATAAATAATAATTTATTAGGTTTGTATGCTACCCCTCTCCGAAGACTCGGGGCGGCTCACAACAATAATAAAAACAATGTTACAGTAGAACAAATCTAATATTAAGAGGAAAAAAAAGATATAAAACCCCATAATTTAAAACCAAACAACACATACATACATACATACCAAACATAAAATATAAAAGCCTGGGGAAGGTGTCTCAGTTCCCCCATGCCTGTGCGATATAGGTGGGTCTTGAGTAATTTATGAAAGACAAGGAGGGTGGGGGCAGTTCTAATCTCCAGGGGGAGTTGATTCCAGAGGGCCGGGGCTGCCACAGAAAAGGGTCTTCCCCTGGGGCCCACCAAACGACATTGTTTAGTCGACGGGACCCGGAGAAGGCCAACTGTGTGGGACCTTATCGGTCGCTGGGATTCGTGCGGTAGCAGGTGGTTCCAGAGGTACTCTGGTCCAATGCCATGTAGGGCTTTAAAGGTCATAACCAACACTTTGAATTATGACCGGAAACTGATCGGCAGCCAGTGTAGGCCCCAAAGTGTTGTAGAATGGAATGGAATAGAATAGAATAGAACAGAATAGAATAACAGAGTTGGAAAGGACTTTGAAGGTGTTCTAATACAAACTCCTGCTTATTCAGGAACTTCATAAAAATATTTATCCAACATCTTCTTAAAAACTTCCAGCTTTTTCAACTTCTGGAGGAAAATTGTTGTACTGATTAATGGTTCTAACTGTCAGGAAATTTCTACTGTAGTTCTAAGTTGCTTTTCTCCTTGATTTGTTTATATCCATTACTTCTTGTCCTACTCTCAAGTGCTTTGGAGAATATATTTACTCTCTCTTCTTTCAGGCGGTTCCTGAGATATTGGTTACTACTATTGAGTGAGGTACCACATATACTGTACCTGTGCATTTTGTTTTTCTTGCCTAAATGTAGAATCTTACTTTTTTCATCATTGAATTTCATTTTGCTAGATAGCGCCCAATGTTCAGGTCTGTCAAGATCCTTCTGTATTTTACACCTATTTTTTGGAGTGATGGCTATTACTACCAGTTTGGTGTCATCTTCAAATTTGATGAGCTCCCCATCAATCCGCTCATTTAAGTCATTGATAAAGATGTTGAAAAGTACTGGGCCTAAAATAGAGTCTTGGGGTACTCCACTGCATGCTTCCATCCATGTAGATGCAGTTCCATTGAGGACCATATCAGAGGTGAGTTCCTACCAGTGCGGTCCAATGCACCACTACACGAGTGGCCTGCCGATTGCACAATTTTGGCATGATGGCTCCATTGCTGTCCGTGCGCAACACAATCTTTTTTTCCTAATTTTTGGCAAATTTTTGGCTCTCTGAGCATGCACAGAAGGAAAACCGTTCTTCTGTGAATGCGCAGAAGCAAAATAACGCTAGGGGATGTGCATGCTAGTGGATGCGCAGGCAGCACACCAGTAGAAAATGGTAAAGGAACTCGCCCCTGGACCACACATTGCATGTGGTTGGTCAGCCAGTTATAAATCCATCTGGTGGTGAAGCTGTCTATCCCAAATTTTTCTACTTTATTTAGTAGGAAGTTATCAAATGCTTTACTGAAGTCCAAGTAAATTGTATTGACAGTATTCCTCGGTCCACTAATTTTGTCATTTTGTCAAAGAATACAATAAGATTAGTCTGGCATGATCTGTTTTTGACAAAGCCATGTTGGCTTTTGGTTATTACTTTGTTTGCTTCTCGGTTTTCACTGATTCATTGCTTGATTATCTTTTCCAGAATCTTCTCTGGTTCTGAAGTCAGGCTAATAGATCTGTAGTTTCCTGGATCTTTTCCAGTCCTCTGCAGTACCCGGGTGCTCCAGGATCTTTGAAAGATATAGTTCAGTGGTTTTGAGATCTCGGTCTGCCATTTCCTTCAGAAACTTGGAGTGTAATCCATGTGGTCCTGGTGATTTGATGATGTCTAGGGTAGATAGGTATTCACTTATCATTTTCTTCCCTATTTTAACTTGTGTCCCTAATCTGTTTTGTGGTGCTATTTTTGATAGGTTAGACTGGGGTTTTTTTTCCTTTTGTGTAAAGACAAGTGCAAAAATGAGTTAAGTAGTTCTGCTTTCTCCTTGTTGCTTGTCACCTTCTTGACACACACACACACAATTTGCTGAAACAACAATATTTTCATTATGTAACAATCCTTTGCCATTTTTAGAGGTTTCTAGTAGGATATTGGAAGAGACTGAAGGCTATACAGAATGGATAACTGATAAATGTGTATTGAATATTTAATATGCTTAATACATAGCTTGGTTCATGTGATATCAAAATGAAAAATACATTATGTCAATAAAAGGATTTCTTGATTCAAGTAACAGATTCAAACCTTAAAATTAAGAAGAGAATGCTTATTCCACTGCAGTTTGAAAATATTATGGTTAGTGTTTAGATTTCTACAATTAAGCTTCTACCTTTTTGAAATAAAAACTCCTAAAGAATGATATAGAACAGGAGGAGGCAAAGTTACCTCTTCTATGACTTGTGGACTTCAACTCCCAGAATTCCTGAGCCAATCATGCTAACTCAGGAATTTTGGAAGTTGAAGTCCACATATCATAGAAGAGCTAACTTTGCCTACTCCTGGTCTAGAAGATCAAGCAAACAACTTTGTTTATCATGCAAATGACACAAACAATATTTTTCCTTTTTGGGGAATATATATTAAAATATAACAGTAGAGAAATTAAAACTGCTACTGTTTTAACAATAACTACTTAATTTGACCAAGAAGCTGAGAGCAAAAATACTTTTAAAAATAATTTATTAAATTTTCAAACAAGAATATATTTTAGATCCCCAAACCGCACATTTTGATTATACATATTAAAACGAAAAGAAAACAACAAACAATGCATTCCTTTGTTTGCTTGGAATAATCTGAACTCTTTTGTGTGAAACACACAGGCTTGGATGTGTAATTCAGTTTCTAATCAGACTCATAGCATTGGGAATTCATAGGGGAAATGTTAAGCACCTCAGTTTATGAAGTGAAATTAACACAAGCTTTTTCCGTTTGTATTTATATGGAGACTTGCACTTTGGCTGCACAAAGCTGTGAAATCTCTTTATTTGCTAATATAATTTTGTAGCTGTAATTTTAACATGGCCATGCATTATTTCCCCAGCAGTCTATGTAAGCTAGCAGTAACTATTATATATCTCAAAATAAAGTTCTACTGGAAATACTTGAACAAGGATTATATATGTTACTATATATAGTTCCTGGTATAGTATTCTAGTATAATGAAAGACAAAAAAAACAAATATACAAAATTGAAGTGAATACTTTAACTCAGGCCTGTCAAGTCTGCAGGCCAAATGTATTGTTGTGGCAAATGTGGAATAAGCACATGGACCACAGAGATGGGTTTTATGGGTCACTTTATTAGTTTAAATTTGGACATGAAGAGGTAAACCAATGGAGTGGAACTTCCCCATTCTTGGGCAACTACAGACGAAAGCTCCTTGCTGAGCAAGGGAAGATTCTCCTTGACCTTGACCTTGACCTTCCATTACTCTCTGCCACGCCTAAGGCATGTGGAAGGCTCACCCTCAGTTTTTCACCTGTAGGCCTGTGGCAGGTGAGTCTCGAGGGTACTTCCTCCCCAAGAGCCAGGTCACAATAGCCCGAAGCTTTTGGTGAGGGGCAGCCCATCACTTTCCAAAAGATGCTCTAAAGGAAATCACACAGTTGCTTTTAGCCCCTTTTATCCGCCCCATACCGCCATCCCAGTGACCAAAGGGATTTAAGCCAATTGACCTAGTCCTAATGAAACTAAGACTGCTGGATATCCCCTAACCTCTCCCATCTCCCCCCCCCCCAGTGTGGAGTAGGTGAAAAAATGGCCAAAACCTAAAATGCCTGCCAAAGGGGGGCAATGAGTCCATTCCAAAAGGCGGGATGAGCAGCGAGCCATCCCTTATCTAAGGACTTGCCGTTCCGCCCCCGGTGCCATCCTGCTCAGCAACGTGAGCTGGGCATGCTGGGTGCTCGCACGCATTCTCACATGACTACCTAGCATTTACCTATGTCGTCAGTGGCTGTGAGCTCTTCGGCTGCCACCACAACATTAGCCCACCTCGAGCTGCCAGCCACTCTTTCTCAGGCAAAAACATTGTGATATGTCACAATGCGTCATATGAAGTTATCAAGTTTGACACCTGTGCTCTAATTGAGTACAACTTTTTAATTAAATATTATTGGATACTTTCCCATGAACTGTTTTTCACAAAATCTTGATGGAATATAACTTCTGTCAGGCCGAAGCCAGAATGCGTGGAGGTCTTGGCCTGCCATATTATGCTATATTATTTTTTGAATGTTTCTTGCTATGGGAAGTTGGGAGGGATGGTTGTATGAGGAGGTAGAGCTAGACAAAATAAATTCCTTTTTTTAGTTTCAAGGTCATCCTTTGTCCAGCACCTGGCCGGAAGAAGATGGGAGTGTACAGAGCCGATGGTAGAAGATTAGTGGTCCATATGACGAACTTGTGGGCATGGGATAGGGCAATGAACTTTAAGATGGAAGTAGAAGCCCTAAGGAAATCAGATTCGTGTTTCCCTAAGTATACCAAGATGGCTCTAGGAATAAATTGGAACTTTGAGGAAGTCTTTGCCTTGGACTCTGATTTAAACTTAGATATTAATTGGAACACTGACAACTTTTCCCCGTGGCTTAGTTCCTTATAAATTAGTGATTCAGACACAATATCTAACTTGATTTTGAAATAAATACACAAATCTTATTTACAGTATTTTTTCATGCCTTATGCTTTTTCAACATCCAGGCCAACAAGATACAGGGTCATTCTACTTCTTATGAGTGACAATTCATTTAAATTATTTCTTCTAATAGGAACTGATGTCTGTGAAACAGATGTTACCAGCTGATACACAAAAATTAGAAATGACTCTTTTTCTCTAGTCATTCACATTACTTCATATTTTATGCAGTAATAATTACTCAGAACCCTTCTGTCAGTTTCAACTTATCTGCGTATTTTGGTCTGGATGTTTAACTCAAAATGGTGATGGCAATTTTTGAAGCAATATGGTTAAAGTTTTGTTCTGCTTTTGTAAAAAAATCATTTTCTCTCCCATTTTTCTCTTTTTCCATTTTTTATTGCTATTCTTACCAATTTTGAGGTTGTGTTGATCAATTCATTCTCATATATTTTGAATTTCTTATTTATTAATCATTTAGACATTGACTATTGATTATTTAGACATTAAAATAATTACTCATACTGTGAGAAACAAATAAAAAACCCCTTATATGGCCCTTGGCTCTGGTAAAAGAGATGATTACATACTAAAAAAATGTACTTTGACGTAACATTAATAAACAGAATATGTTTGTCTATAGTTCATGGAGAATATGTGGGAGGACAAGGACAAGCTGGCCTGATAAAACATAAGCTTGGAATATAAGTAGAACAATAAATGATGAATGACAATAAGCATTTGAAAATATTGGAAAATACCGAAAAACACCACGAACGAGAGCCAAAAGATGTAAAAGCTTGCCAATAATGTTATATAAGGGTGTTTTGTGACAGAGAAGTGTGGGGAGTGGGGAGGTCCAAAAAGGGACAAAGAAAGAAGTATAAATATATAGCATTTTGTATCTGGAAATTATCTCAGTGACAGGGATATGATTTTATGTCCTGTCTCTTTGGTCCAACATGTGCATGTTCATAAAATAAAGGTTTTTTTCTTTTCTTTTATTCTTTTTCTGGGATCCTGTTCATTAATCTCACACATACACATGAATACATATCTCCATATCATATCCATTATTAACCACAATAAAATTTATCTTGATAAACATGCATACAAGAAATTAATTATTGGCTGATATCAATATTATCTGGTCCGATGTCTCAGAATGTAACATGACAAATAATATTGTAAATCAGATACTATTATATCTTTAATAAATAATTTAATTTACAGTATACAGTATACTCGAATATAAGTTGATATTTTCAGCACAAAAAATGTGCTGAAAAATCCAACCTTGACTTATACTAGAGTCACTGACTTTCACTGACCTGAAAACTGTCCCAAAGCTCCACAGTTCCTATGTGAAAGGCAGGGAGGAAAGAAACCTCATGGCTGGCAACAGGAGGTTTTTTTTTCTTTCTGCTCTTGCTACCCATCAGCTGCCTGATTGGCAGCAGGCTGAATCAATCACAGCTCCTTCTCTACACAGAAAGGAGGCACTGAGAGAGCTATCTGATTGGCAGCAGGCTGTACCAATCACAGCTCCTCCTCTACAGGAAGTACTGGGGGAAGGGGCGGGAGGGTTGAAGAGACTTTCAGAACAAGGAGCCATGGCTTTCTCTTCTGATCAAGCCAGCAACAATATTTTACAAGTAAATAAAATGTACAAGTAAAATGTAAGTTACCCATTTAAATTTGATTAACAGGATAGGTTATTTTGTAAGAAAATGTTGCTTAAAGTGGGGATAACTGTGTAATTAAACTTTTTCTTCCAACTATACTTATCCTACCCAAGAGGATTGTTAATGCTGACTTGTTTAAAACAATACAAAGGTTAGGATAATATAATAGTATGAATTTTGTCATTAATCATTTGTTCTACATAATTAATATGAATAGATTTACCTTTTTTAAGAGTATGGTTTCTCCTTATGCAAGATAAATATCATGTAGAATAAAGATTTTACAATTAATGATTGAGTAACCCCCAATTGTTATTTACTGATCTATTGAGATAGTAATAATGATTTTAACTTATGAAATACATTTTAAATGGAAAATCTGAATATTTATCATATGGAAGTTTGATTTAAGCAATTGTTTTGAAAGAATATATGAAATCCCAATTATTAAGAAAATTATAATGATATTGTAATGAAGATTAAGATAACAGGTTTTAAAATTAAGATAACATTCCTAAAGATATTTTAAGAGGTTTTTGGAATTTAAAAAAAGAAAGATTTTGGAAGGGGAGGAGGAAAGATGCAAGAAATAAAAAACATTTTGGAAGGAAAAAAGTTATATAATATAATAATAACAACAAGGTTGGAAGGGGCCTTGGAGGTCTTCTAGTCTAACCCCTTGCCTAGGCAGAAAACCCTACACTACTTCAGACATATGGGTATCCAACATCTTCTTTAAAACTTCCAGTGTTGGAGCATTCACAACTTTTGGTGGCAGGCTGTTCCACAGATTCATTGTTCTAACTATCAGGAATTTTTTCCTTAGTTCTAAGTTGCTTCTCTCCTTGTTTAGTTTCCACCCATTGCTTCTTGTTCTGCCCTCAGGTGCTTTGGAGAATAGGTTGACTCTTTCTTCTTTGTGGCAAACTCTGAGATATTGGAAGAATGCTATCATGTCTCCCCTGGTCCTTTTTTTCATTAAATTAGATATACCTAGTTCCTGCAACCGTTCTTCATATTTTTTTTAATTCTCCTACAAAAACAATTTTAAGAAGCTACAATAGAAGAAGATTACATTTTTATAAGTTACCAGTAGCCACTGTATTTTCCACCCTGGACTTATATTCGA
This sequence comes from Erythrolamprus reginae, assembly GCF_031021105.1. Taxonomy (NCBI): domain Eukaryota; kingdom Metazoa; phylum Chordata; class Lepidosauria; order Squamata; family Dipsadidae; genus Erythrolamprus; species Erythrolamprus reginae. The sequence continues at coordinate 130,928,810 of NC_091951.1, forward strand.
GTCAATAAGTTTTCCCAGTTTTCCCAGTTTTTGTGGCAAAAGTAGATGCCTCGGCTTATAATCAGGTCGACTTATACTCGAGTATATGCAGTATTTAATTTAAAAATTTTGAACAGTTAAGTCCTAGGAACGCTTATAACCAAGTATAACCAAGTTCTCATTGGATACATTAAGCTTGTCAAATCAAATATTGCTCCTAGTTTTGTATCATATAGTTATTGAGTGAATCAACTCCATCAAGACTGTAAGACACAAAAGACAATTTATATCAACATGGAACTGTTGGGAAGCAGACTTGTCTGAGATAATGATAGGTCTGAGTAAGAGAAAAAGGTTCCTCCAAATGAGAGTTGTTTCCTACTGTTATAACAAAGTAGTGATGAAGGATATAGATGGTAGGTCAATTGTGAGAGAATTGGAACAGTTTTTCTTCAGGTAGTGCTTTAGTTTCTGAAAAATTGCTGGTTTTTATGAGATACTGTGGTTGAGTGAATGTGAGTCCTTACTTTCAATAATGGGCCAGTACTAATTTATGTAGTTTGGACAATATGATCATATGAATTTCACCGGCATTTCTTGATACCAATGATATGAAAATATCAATGATAAACATTTACTTCTTTGCAGAATAATTTTGACGTCTTTTGTTACATTTTAAATGTTTTAATTTTTTCCCTAATTTTAACGTTTTTAGTATATAGTTCATATGACAGCATTTAAACTTAACACAAAAAGCTGTGTGAGAATTTTCCTGCTTTCTTATTTAAAAAAAATTAATATTGGCAGTCCTGAGCTATCTTTTAATTCTAAAAGTTGAGCAGCTACAGTATATGTCTGCAAATGTGTTTCTGTTAGCAATAAGACTCCTGACATGTGATTTACACAGTACACCACAATAACTATGTTTACACAAAGCACTAAGCTACAAATCATGATTTTAATTAATAATAACTGGATTGAAACAGCATGTTAAACTAAATCTAAAGAAACCACACCATGGCTTAATGTGGTGTAAATCCAGCTCCTGGTTATATTTACCATTGCACTCAATAATGGAATGCTTTAATTATAATCTACTGAACAATTCATATTTAATCTAGTTCATATCCAGCATGGTATACAAATCACTAGATGTGCACTTCACACTGATCCACAATACATTTTCTTTCATAATGTTTGCAAAATGAATTAAACATAATTAGATAGACCTGAAGATTTCTAAATACTGCTGTGAATATATTTGTCCCTTTAAGTTGAAAATATGTTTCCATGTCTGTGTACAATTGAGTAAGTGTGACCTGAAAAATCAAACAGAGTGCTTCTATTTCATAGCTTGGCTGCTTGATTATTTATGTATTTATATTTATTTATTATCACCATTTATCTCAAAGAAGGCACAGCAATTAATAACAATAGAAGAAGAAAAATATAGCATTAAAGCTAGGTTGGTTAGTTGGTAATAAATCCCTGAAATCTGTAATGAAATACATTAAAAGCCAAAATTTAGAGAAAAGCAACGGACAGCAAATTCTGTCTCTTAAAGGAACTGAAGTGAACCAGCAGTAGGTTGCTCTTGGTTCGGACAGGAGGCTCTATCCATTGCCCAGGATGCATGCATGTGCAATAGCACCATCCTTTGGACAGCCATATGTCAGGAATGGTATAGGTCAGGGGTAGGCAAAGTTGGCTCTTCTAAGACATGTGGACGTCAACTCCCAGAATTTCTGAGCTAGAATGATTGGCTAAGGGATTCTGGGTATTGAAGTCCACAAGTCATAGAAGAGCCAACTTTGCCTACTCCTGGTACAGGTTTTCTTGCTTGAGGGGTTGGAGTATAGGACTTCTGGGGGAGGGGCAGGATAGTCTAGTTCACACAGAATGTTGAGTTGATAGTGTTGACTTGTATTAGCATAATAGTCAATTACAGTTATATGACCACAATAACTTGTTCCATAACATTTAATTACAGTATGATTAATAATAGTTCTATTTTAGTCATATGATTTGATACTTAAATTATCAATATATTGATGCATTTGTTCCATCTGGAAGATATCAATGATAGCATTCTATTTATTTATTTGTTTGTTTGTTAGATTTGTATGGGTGGATCTGGGGGAGTCCTCTGGGAGTGAGGCAGCATATAAGTCCAAATAATTAATAGGTAGGTAGATAGATAGATAGATAGATAGATAGATAGATAGATAGATAGATTAATGTTTAATTACATATGATACATTGGTAAAAAAATATTAGACCATAGTCCCAAAGGTACTTTTCCAAAAGACAAGGACTTCCTTGGTATTTTTTCCTTGAAAACATTATTCTTCTCATCCAAGAAGCTTTTTCAGTTCTTCAGAGTCAAAACTGAAGAAGCTTCTTGGATGAGAAGTGAAACATTTTTAAAGGAAAAACAAAGGAAGTCCAGTTTGTTTTTGGAAAAGCACCTTTGTAACAACCATAACTTGAATTTCCATAGACACTACATAGCAATATTATTAAATTGGAAGGGAAGTTCCAACAGTATTATAGATGGTTACTATTTTTATTTTATTTATTACTAATGTTTATGTTCTATAGTAAATATAATATTAATTTATTTTTTCTAGAAACAATAGTGATTATTTTATAATTGGTAACCACCATTTCAAAATTAACGAAATCAAAAAGAAGCAAATGTTCTGACTTGTTAAAATGAGCGTTAACAATGATTTAATAAATTTGGAAATTTAGCTCTAGCAGTGAACTGTATGAGACTCCTGCTGACACTGGTCATGTGAAAAATAATTATTCATAGCTATTATGTTCAGAGTTTGCTTATGTGACTATGTCTTTCTGATGAAATGAGTATCTTCAATGTGATTTCTTCAAGGAACTGGACAAGTAGAGTGAATGCTAATGAATGGATTTAGCACAGATTTACTAGCAATATGCAAAGTAACATCACACACAGTCATTGTTATTGTACATATATGACTTTAAATAAAATAATATTATTTTAATTTACAATATTTATTTATATATATACATTGAATAGAAATTACTTCAGTTTTATTCCAGTCATAAAACAGAATCATGTTCAGACCTTCAAATAGGTTCAAGTACTTTAAAAAAGAATTGGAGAGAAAGTTTTTAAAAATATTCTTTTTTAAAGGAAACCCTGGGTTTTGTTCCTAATGTAATGAAGTATTGCTAGCAATATTATACTTGACCTAATAAGTATTAGAAGTGATTCACCTCTCATAACTTCAGTTTTAAGGAGGAATGTTCAAATTAATTTAAATATATGATTGGCATTTCTCCTGCATAGCAAAACATTGATTCAATAAAGTTTAAACTATAACTAACCTAAAAACAAATAATTATTTGCTACAGCCAACTACATTATAAGATCTAATTTCTTCTCTCTCTTTTTGGTTATTTTGAAATGTTACTTATTCAAAAATTTATTTATTATTTATTTATTTATTACTTGGATTTGTATGCCGCCCCTCTCCGAAGACTCGGGGCGGCTCACAACATGTAAAAACAAATCATAAGTAATCAAAAATTTAAAATTTTAAAGATTTAAAAAACCCCATATACTAACAGACACACACACAAGCATACCATATATAAATTAAACGTGCCCAGGGGGAGATGTTTCAATTCCCCCATGCCTGACGGCAAAGGTGGGTTTTAAGAAGTTTACGGAAGGCAGGAAGAGTAGGGGCAGTTCTAATCTCCGGGGGGAGTTGGTTCCAGAGGGCCGGTGCCGCCACAGAGAAGGCTCTTCCCCTGGGGCCCGCCAACCGACATTGCTTAGTTGACGGGACCCGGAGAAGGCCCACTCTATGGGACCTAATTGGTCGCTGGGATTCGTGCGGCAGGAGGCGGTCTCGGAGATATTCTGGTCCAGTGCCATGAAGGGCTTTAAAGGTCATAACCAACACTTTGAATTGTGACCGGAAACTGATCGGCAGCCAATGCAGACTGCGGAGTGATGGAGAAACATGGGCATACCTAGGTAAGCCCATGACTGCTCTCGCAGCTGCATTTTGCACGATCTGAAGTTTCTGAACACTTTTCAAAGGTAGCCCCAATGCAGACTGCGGAGTGATGGAGAAACATGGGCATACCAAAAATTGTGTTTGAAGATTTTTATCATAATTTGTTTTTGTAGTAATAATTGCATAGATGCATCCTTCATATTTTAGTTTTATCTTTTAGGGTTTTTTTTACATTTTTAAAAAAATTTACACACTGCTTTTTATTTTTGGCATTTTTTTAAAAGCAAAATAGAAGAAAAATTAATATATCTGAAACAATCCAAATTTCAAAGCAATAGACATTGAAAGTTATATAAGAGTTAACTATAGAACTATATATTAATGCCAGATGTTGCCACCAGTTGTTAGTGGATATATTTCTTTTTAAAATATGTAAATTCAAGTAGACCTCACCTGCACAATGTGCTTTCACAACAATAAAATTTTGCAGATATCCAGCTGCTAAATTACAAGCAAAAGATATCTGTCCTTTCACTCTTCGTTCTAGGATTTCTAAAAAGACAAATTGTTTATGTGTTTGGTGGACTTATAGTCATTATTTATTTATTTATTTATTTATTGGATTTGTATGCTGCCCCTCTCCAGAGACCTTATCTACTTAATACTTAATACCTAATACTTACTGTATTTTTGGTGTATAAGACACACTCTTTTCCTCCCTAAAAGAGGCTGATAATTAGGGTGCGTCTTATACTCTGAATGTAGCTCCCCCCCCAGCCCTAACTAGCTGCTAACGATCTTCTCAGCTCTTACATTGCAGGTTCTTTCATTGTTTCTCTCTGTGAAAAATGTTTTCCAAGCTCTGAGTCTTTGCAGGGTTTTTTTTCATTACTCTAACTTGCTCTGAGTATTTTTTTCCATCCCTAACCAGATACTAATAATGTTCCCAGCTCTTAACGGCTTGCAAGCTCTTTCATTGTTACTCTTTGCAAAGAATGTTTTCCAAACACTATCTTTTACTTTTTTTCATTCTCTATTTGCTCCAAATGTTTCTTTCTAGCCCTAACTAGGTGCTAACAATGTTTCCAGCTTTTATCAACTTGCAAGCTCTTTCATTGTTACTCTCTGCAAAGAAAAATGTTTTCCAAGCCCTAAGTCTTTGCAGGGTTTTTTTCATTGCTCTACATGCTCAGACCGTTTCTTTCCAGGTGCTAATGATGTTCCCAGCTCTTACTGGCTTGCAAGCTCTTTCATTGTAAATCTCTCAGAATAATTTTTAAGCCCTTAACCAGGAGACAAAATAATGTGCTGAAGCTGACCAGACTAAGGACGCTAGCCAGATGAATATCTGGTAAGCAGATTATTTCCCCTATTTTCCTCCCCCCAAACTAGGGTGCATCTTATATTCCAGTACGTCTTATACTCCGAAAAATATGGTAGTTATTATTGTATATTACTTTTCAGTTTTGTACAAATTTCATAAGGTACCTGAAAGATATATATTAATACTATTACATTGAACTTGCTCATAATTGATCTAGAGTTAATAATGAATAGATTTATATTTATATTTAATTGGATTTATATGCCAATAACGAAATTCCTGTGATTACAAAGGAAAGGTAAAATTGTTGAAATCTTAAAAAGGGATACCAGAAGAAGGCTTACTGTGTTTATTTTGGCTACCAATATGATATATGATAACATATATAACAAGCTCTAAAAATTTCCAAGGCCCCACTAACCTTTCTAACTGACATACCTGAGACAAACTAAAAATAATTGGAAAATATTTTTCTACCACTCACATTATATCAGCAGTAGATATTCCAACAATATCTGAATTTGAAGTTTATTTACTATATGAGATGATCAGTGAGCTAGCTGCAGAAATAATGTCTGCTTTTATTTTATAAATGCAATTATATAGAATTATTTTACAGGCTCTAGGATTATAATGGATTTTATTTAGGTTTTTCTAATTATTTAAAAGTCTTGTGGAATATGTTTCACACTTAATCCTCTCTAACAATCTAAAAGAAAGAACAGAAGGAAAGGAGGAAAGAAGGAGGAAGGAAGGAAGGAAGGAAAGAAAAGAACAAGACATTTTATTCGACCATTCAACCTTTACACTCTACAACTGATGTTGACAACTAATAAAGACACCTGTCAGCATTATGTAACCCCATGCTACTGCTATATACAGAAGATAAAAATAAACAGTAATGTATGTCCCTACTTCTTTTATATTATTTCATTCTTTTCAATTTTGCTGGCCATTGACTGAATAATTATTGATTGATTGAAAATGTAATACCTTCTAATCATACTATTCTCTTTTGTAATAAACAAGGTTATACAAAGCACAAAAAGTATAAGAAATAAGCAAAACAAATTAAGGATATGAGATTAGAAGAAAAGGAATAAAATGTAGTTACAGTACATCTAATATACAGCAATAACATTCTCTACTCATTTCCATGTAATGCCAAGAAGTGATATTTTACTAAATGGGACATGTAGAGAGTATTATTCTGCCTCAATAGCATAAGGCCCCCTCCCCCTGACCCATTTTGAAACCCTTTCAGGTTTTGCAATGAAGTTGATATAAAGTACTGAGATAGCTAGTAGCTAATCACAAAAAAAATTGATAGAAAATGCTGATGCAAATGGTGAAGTTAGTAAAAGAGGATTAGATTATCCTACATATAGAAGAGAGAATACAGAATCATACAGATGGCCTTAGGGTGATATCAGTCTTTGTATTACATTTTTTTTTAAGGAGAAGAAAAAAGAAACTTATTAAAAACCTGCCTGGTGATTCCCACTTTTCCATCTTCATCTGATCCTGCAATTAAAGGATACTGCAACATATGGTGAAAACATGCTTGAGAGTATCAAGATTTTAGGAAAACCTCCAGCTCACTTCTTTTATTTCCTTTCTCTTAGAAAAGGGATGTCAAACTCCCAGCTGGATGTGTCACATACTGGCCACACCCACACCTGGTTTAGTGAAAGGTTAAAAAGTTCCAACACATCACACGATGCTGCCGTGATGATGTGAGTTTGATACTCCTGTCTTAGGCCAGATTTAAATCTAAACTACCCATTGCACTTTACATGTTTAACTTGTAGGTGTTCGTTGTGTAACCATTTTCTAAACTTGGAAATAACAGTTTTATAAATATTCTGCAAATTTAGAAACCAATAAAAAGCAAATTTTGTCTGTTTCTTCAATCTCATACATACAACGTATTCAAAGAATATAAAATAATGCAGTTGGGTGTTGTGTCATGGAAATGAACTGGAAAATGGAAAAAGGTTCCAAGCAACATCCTTCCTGTCAATGACTACTCAGCTTCAACCCCAACAACACGTGAGCATACAACAGATACAAACTTAAAGCAAACCGCTCTAAACTCAACTGCAGGAAATACAACTTTAGTAATCGAGTAGTTGATGCATGGAATTCACTACCTGACTGTTTAATATTATCAACTAACCCTCAAAACTTTACCCTTAGACTATCCACTGTTGACCTCTCCCAATTCCTAAGACGTCAGTAAGGGGCGTGCATAAGGGCACCAGCGTGCCTTCTGTCCCCTGTCCTAATGTTTCTCTCTTACTAGTATCATGTATATAAACATTGCTATATCTTTGTATGCTACCAATACATACTTGACAAAACAAATAAATGAAAAATAAACAAACAATTGAGTTAACTGGCAAGCTGCTCAGTATTGAACAAAACAAAAAAGGTATGTTGGAATGATAGAAAGTACTTGAAAATATAATCTCTAGCTCAAAAAGTGAACTTAATCCCGTGATATCTTCCTATTCTTTTAAATTAAATTTCTTTTCAGCATATCCACATTACTCTTATTCTTTAAACCTTCCACAACTACTTAAGGATTTAATCAACTCTATCAATGTACCAGGAGTGAATTCTAACTTACCTAGCAACCAGTTTGTTCCCTCCCGCACCACATGGCTGTACCGCATAGGTGTGTGCTTGCTTCAGCTTCTACGCATGTGCAGAAGCAAAAACTAGCAAAAATAGGGGGGAAAGCTGAAGACAAGATGGGTGCATGTGCACAGCACTGAAAACTCAGCTTCTGCGCATGCACAGAAACAAAAGCCAGCAAAAAATAGACCCCCCCAAAATGATGGCATCCATCCATGGAACTGCCACTAACAGAACCGACTCTATGACGTCACCACTGGTTTACTGCCAGTTCTATAGATATGGTGCAAACTGGGAAGAACCAACCTCTGCAATCCACATAATTTCCAGCTATCTTTTTTTTTAATCAGTTGTCATATATTTTAAATAGCACTAGCACTAAGATTTATATACCTCTTTATAGTGCTTTACAGCCCTCTCTAAGCAGTTTACAGAATCAGCCTCAGGCCATCAACAACTTTGGTCCTCATTTTACCCATCTCGGAAGAATGGAAGGCTGAGTCAAACTTCAGCCTGGTGAGATTTGATCTTCCAAACTGCTGGCAGCTGGTGATCAGCAGAAGTAGCCTGCAGTACTGCACTCTAACCACTGCAGCACCGCAGCTCATGATTCAGTTCTGACAAAACCAAATTAAAGTATGTCTTTTGTCCTAGTCACTTTCTTCTCGATTAAATCCACATTCTTTCTGTATTCATTTAGTACTGACTCTTCCTTCCTTCCTTCCTTTCCTCCCTCCCTCCCTCCCTCCTTCCCTCCTTTTCTGTATTACATTTATTACATCTTACTGATACAGTGACTCTGGACAGCTAAATGAAATATATTATCTACTACTTTAGATAATAGTAGTACAGTGGTACCTCAAGATACGAACCCCTCGTCTTACAAACAACCCGAGATACGAACCCGGGGTTCAGAAAAATTTTGCCTCTTCTTACGAACTTTTTTCGTGTTACGAACGGCAAACTCGAACTTCCGGGTTTGGCATTCCGGAGGCTGCTGGGAAGCCCCGCAGCCCGGCTGTCACCTTTTAAAACAGCCAGGGGGTTTCCCAGTTGCCTCCCGGAGCCAAACCCGGAAGTTTGGGTTTGGCATTCGGCTTGGAGAGGCTGCTGGGAAGCCACCCGGCTGTTTTAAAATGTGACAGCCGGGCTGCGGGACTTCTCGGTGGCAGCGGCAGGTACGTAAGACGGAAAACGTTCAGGAGGCCGCTTTGGGTTTTTGGCTGGGAGGGAGGGCAGGAGGTCCGACGCTGGGGGACGGAGTCAGGAAGGTCCTCCTGCTCCCCCCCTCAGCGAAAAACACAAAGACGGTCTGCCATCGCATGACAGGCAGGGCGGAGCAGCGTGGAGCAAAGGGAGTCTGAAACCGCCAGCAGCTTCAGTTTCCCATTGCTCCGCGGGCGGCGGCAGACCGCCTTTGTATTTTTGGCTGGGGGGGAAAGCAGGAGGCGCAGGATCAGGCCGGCGGCGGGCACGGGAGAGGCAGCAGGTCTGCATCCTGGGCGGGTGGGCGGGCCACGGGCGAGGAGGCGCGACCGAGCGGGCCGGCTCAGGCTCTGGCTAGGACGGGGCGGGCAGCGGCTGGGCACGGCAGCGAGTGTGCGTCTGACTCGGGGCTTGCGGCGCCTGATGCAGCGGGGAACAACAGCGTGGGAGGCAGGAAAGGACCAGGCAACCGGAGCAGCGTTGCCGCTGCTCCCGACTTGGCTTCCCTGGCCGCCTTGGCTTCCCTGGCCGCCTGGCGCTGCGATCTTCCAATCTTCCCTTGGCGATCTTCTGATCTTCCCTGGCTTCCCTGACCGCCTGGTGCTGCGATCAGAAGATCGCAGCGCCAGGCGGCCAGGGAAGTGGCCAGGGAAGTGGCCAGGGAAGCGGCCAGGGAAGCCAAGGGAACATCGGAAGATCGCAGCGCCAGGCGGCCAGGGAAGCCAAGGGAAGATCGCCAAGGAAAATGCCCAGCCCAGCCCCCCCCCCCTGAGGCGTTTTCCTGGAAGGAATGCCATCCACCACCGAACTTTTCGTAATCTGTTTAAATTTCCTTCACTCCCCCAACATTCCCCGCCTTGCCTCGCTTGACTGGCCAGAGGACATGACATTCACCGCCTCCCGTGCCTCTTTTGGCTTTGCGATTGGACGCGCCTCCCGCCGCTCTGCCCAATCGCAAAGCCAAAGGAGGCACGGTAGGCGGTGAATGTCATGTCCTCTGGCCAGTCAAGCGAGGCAAGGCGGGGAATGTTGGGGGAGTGAAGGAAATTTAAACAGATTACGAATAGCTCGGTGGTGGATGGCATTCCTTCCAGGAAAACGCCCAGCCCAGCCCCCGTGACTGGCCAGAGGACATGACATTCACCGCCTCCCATGCCTCCTTTGGCTTTGCGATTGGGCAGAGCGGCGGGAGGCGCGTCCATAGGCTTGGTCGGGTCGCCGCAGCACCCTCCCTTTGCCAACCCTTTGGCGGTCACCGGTGGGCTTAGGGTGCCTCAGCACCGACTTCGCTGCCCCTTCCAGAGCCCAGCCCCGTGACATTCGCTTTCCTCCCGCCCGCAGCTGAGACTGATCGTGGGCTCCTTCGCAACCTCGGAGAGCTTCCAGGGCATGAAAGCTCACGAAAACCAGGAAGCTCTCCGAGGTTGCGAAGGAGCCCACGATCAGTCAACTGCGGGCGGGAGGAAAGCGAATGCCACGGGGCTGGGCTCGGCTCCCCCCTCGGCTCCCCCCCTTACCAGCCCCGCCGCGGAAGGCTCCATTCTGTTCCCTGCCGGCCCGATTGAGCGGCCGGCAGTCTCCATTCAGGGAACAGAATGGAGCCTTCTGCGGCGGGGCTGGTAAGGGGGGGAGCCGAGGGGGGAGCCGAGCCCAGCCCCGTGGCATTCGCTTTCCTCCCGCCCACAGCCGACTGATCGTGGGCTCCTTCGCAACCTCGGAGAGCTTCCTGGTTTTCGTGAGCTTTCATGCCCTGGAAGCTCTCCGAGGTTGCGAAGGAGCCCACGATCAGTCGGCTGCGGGTGGGAGGAAGGCGAATCCCCCGTGGGCTCCGTTACATCTTCCGCTGCCAGCCAGGCCATGCTGGCGGCAGCGGAACAATCGCCTTCCTCCCGCCCGCAGCCGACTGACCGTGGGCTCCTTCCCGAGCTCCCTTCCTGAGCCTCCCGTTCTCTCTCCCCCCCCCCTCGCCCCTTCGCCTCCCTGTGTTCCTAGGAGAAGTGCTGGGGATTGAGGCAAGACAGACCTTCTGCTCCTCACCAGCACTTCTCCTAGGAACACAGGGGGGCGAAGGGGCGAGGGGGCGGAGAGAGAATGGGAAGCTCAGCATTCTGTCAGCCGCAGCGCTGGCTGTCAACTTTTCTTTTTAAAACTGGGCAGGAGCTGACTTGCCTCCCCAGTGCTAAAAATAAATGTTGACAGCCAGCGCTGCGACTGACGGAATGCTGAGCCTCCCGTTCTCCCCCCCCCCACCTTGCCCCTTCCGGTTTCGGCGTTCGGGAGACCGCTGGGTTCCCAGCTGTCTCCGAACGCCAAACACCAAAGCCGAACTTCCGCGTTCGGCTTCAGGAGACAGCTGGGAAGCGGCGCGGCTCTTTTAAAAGATGACAGCCGGCCTGGGGGGCTTCCCAGCACCCCCGAACCCTGTGCTGGGAAGCCCCCCAGGCCGGCTGTCACCTTTTAAAACAGCCGCGCCGCTTCCCAGCAGTCGCGGAAAGCCGTTTTTTTGCGGGGGTTTTTTTGGTTGCACGGATTAATTGACTTTACATTGTTTCCTATGGGAAACAATGTTTCGTCTTACGAACCTTTCGTCTTACGAACCTCCCCCCGGCACCAATTAAGTTCGTATCTTAAGGTACCACTGTACTATCTATTAGGATTTTAATAAAAAATAGCATAAAAGTTTATTTATTTAAAACTATACCAGATCAATATTTGTTTCTAGGACTTTTTAGCCCTTTAAAAAGCCATTAATAAATGGCTTTTTATTCAGGCACTAGGGTAGATTGAAACTATTGGGAGTTGGCTGTGGGGAAGTTCACAACTAAGGTTTCAAGTTGTGAACTTTATTCTTTATGATTTTATTGTTACTGGATTGAATTGTTGTCACGAGCTGTCCAGAGTTGTGTTTCAGGATGGGCATACAAATATTTACATACATTAATAAATACATAAATATATTTATTAAATATAAAGAAAATTACAAAGGTAGAGAAAACAGTGGTACCTCTACTTAAGAACTTATGTAATTCGTTCTGTGACCAGGTTCTTAAGTAGAAACATTTGTAAGTAGAAGCAATTTTTCCAGTAGGAATCAATCTAAAAGCAAATAATGCGTGCAATCCATTAGGAAAGAAATAAAAGCTCGGCATTTGGATGGGAGGAGGAGTAAGAAGGGGAGAAGGACAGTCACTGCTGAAGGAAGAAGGTGAGGTTAGGGGAATCCCAAAATTCCAAAACCGTAAGGCTTAAAAAAAAAAAGAGGAATGTGAGGCTGCCTCCTATACACTGCGCCAGAGAGAGAAACCCAGGTGGGCGAGAAGGGGGAACCTCCCACTCCTTTGATCAAAAGGTGGCGGTTGCTGCTGCTGCTACCTGCTTCCTCTTCCTTCCCATGCTGAAGGGCTCCCCTCTCCTCTCACTCGCTCGCTTGCTTTGTAACCAGTGCCTTTCATTCACTGTGGTGTCTTCTCTGTTTGGCTGAAGCCAAGTTGATCCAGCAGGGGCGAAGCGCCCCCTTTTGCATTTCCGTGCCCAGGAGGCAGCATGAGGGAGTCACCAAAGCGAAGTGGTTTATTCCCTCTCCAAGTGCCCAGAGAAAGGAAAACGCTCCGTTCACTCTGGGCTGCCCAGAGCAAAGGTAGCGTTTCTTTTCTCTGGGCGCTGGCAGAGGTCTATTCCCTCCCCAAGTGCCCAGAGGGAGTAAAATGCTTCGTTCACTGTGGACTGCCAAAGGTTCCTTAAGTCCTACTGAAAGGCTTATCTGGCAGCCCAGAAAAGCCCGAGACGGCTGGGATTAAAGGGGGACTGGCAGAAAACTGGCCAGGCCTTCGTGCCTCTCTCAAATTTTCTGGGAATTTTTTCTGGGCTCGGGTTCTTAAGTAGAAAATGGTTTTTAAGAAGAGGCAAAAAAATCTTGAACACCCAGTTCTTATCTAGAAAAGTTCTTCAGTAGAGGCTTTCTTAGGTAGTGGTACCACTGTATAAATATAATCAACAAACCTATATGTTTCTATTGGTGTATAATGTGAAGTGTCTACTATTAAGTGCAATAACATTACTTTTGCAATACATAGCAATTTTATTTCTCTTTATATATTTTCATATACAATTTTCTCAATTTGTTTTATTCATCTCTGCTTTTGGTAACTGATAAAAAGTAAATAAAATAGTCTCATGGGAACGTCTTTGAAGCTGCTGCGAGATTAGTTCAATTGAAAAAAGAAGCTTATTGTAAATATTTCAAACAGATAAAATAAAGCTTTATTACTCATTATAAAGTGAGCATCAATTTCATAATACAATGAAATGTAGATTTTTGTTTGGAGAAAAGTGGGTATACAAACAATGCTAGTGAGGTATAATAAAAACAGGATGAAAAATTAAATCAAAACTGTACATTAAATCAAACAAAAGCCTACATTTTCTTGATAGCAATTGATTCATTATTTTTCAGACTTCTTGTATTTACTACTTTTCATGATTTGGGCTTATTTTTATTTTAATAGGTATCCAATTTGTAAATATAATTTAAAGAGAAAAATAACCTGACAGGCTATATATTTGTTTGTTGGTTTTTCATAGCCATCCAATTCAGTCAAGTGACTCTGGGTGGTTTATGGTTTTAAAATTATAAAAGAATTTAAACAATTTTAAAACAACATTAAAATAATAAAAAACATCCACAGAAAAAATAAGCAGAAACAGCAGCCATTATGATTAATTAACTAATAGTAAAACAAAATAATGGAGCCCTTATTGAGACTAGAGTGAGAAGGCAGTGAAGCGCATTGAACGCTTTGAATCCTAGCATTGGAGATTCCTTGCTTTAAGTCTAGAGACATCAATCCCTCAAAGTCTATTTCATTAATTTGCATGAAAGCTGCAACTGACAGCTTGTTAACAGCTCATTAATAGCTCTGAAAATTATGGTCAATGTTTCCAGTCATAAGATGCATCCTAAAGCAAAGCTACAGTAATCGGGGTGCAGGTAAGTATACAATCATTTCAGATACAGTATTATACTGTTGAGCTTGATGGTGTGAAAAATTAACAGTTTGAAATCCTAAATCCTCTTAAAAGTACTGAGTATCTAAAACATTATAATATACACGATAAATGCATTTTTGGTCATTTTAACAAATTGGAGAAGAGTACAAAAAGACAATTTCTGCAGCAACATCATCTTCCTAGGTAAATAAGGCAGAAAACAGACCAGATGAACTAATTATTTGTTTCTTTGTGGACAAGAGCCTCGGAGGTGCAGTGGTTAGATGCAGTACTGCAAGCTACTTCTGCTGATCATTGGGTGCCAGCAGCTTAGCAGATCGAATCTCAGTAGGATCAAGGTTGACTCAAACTTTCGTTCTTCCATGGTCGGTAAAATGAGGACCCAGATTGTTGGGGGCAATATGCTTACTTTCTGTAAACCACCTAGAGAGGACTGTAAAACACTGTGAAGTGGAATATGTTTAAATGCTAAAAGGTCACCAACAATTACTTTTATAGAAATCCTTTGCAATTTGATATACTTTTTATACTTTCCACAAAAAGTAGATTTAAAATGGTTAAAAAATTAAAGTATAAATTATTTTTATATACAGCTAGTTTTTGCTTAAAAGTCATAATTGAGACTGGCAACTTTGTCACCAAGTGCTATGGTTGCTTAGTAGAAAATCATGTGGTTGTTATGCAAGTCACTGTGTTTACAAAATATCATTTTTTATTTCCATGTTCTCCATTAACTCTCATTGTCTCAAGTTGGTTGTGAAATATACAAATGAGTATCACAAGACTGCGGCATATTGTAATGGTTATAAATACATGCTATAAATACATGCTAGTTATGCAATACAGTATTACCTCTATCTAAGAATGCCTCTACTTACGAACTTTTCTAGATAAGAACCGGGTGTTCAAGATTTTTGTGCCTCTTCTCAAGAACCATTTTCCACTTACAAACCTGAGCCTCCAAAACTGTAACCAGTAAAGGCAGGGAGAAGCCTCCGTGGGGCCTCCCTAGCAATCTCCTGGGAGGAAACAGGACCTCCGTCCTCACTGTGGTTTCCTCAATCACACACATTATTTGCTTTTACATCGATTCCTATGGGAAAAATTGTTTCTTCTCACAAACATTTCTACTTAAGAACCTGGTCATGGAACGAATTAAGTTCGTAAGTAGAGGTACCACTGTACCAAAATGGCAATCACATGAACCTGGGACAATGTAACAGTTATATATATGTAAACCAGTCATAAAGCTGGAGGGTTAAATGGTGATTAAACAAGGCAGTCTGAAAGTGAGAACCTGCATTATCATTAATAAAAGAAACAGCCATATACAACTAACAAAGACAGACAGTAGGCAATACACACACTTAGCTAAAACACAACTAATAAAATCACAAAACTTGTAAAAACATTCCCAATCTCTCCAATTTCTTCCCCTCTTGCTGATGCCCAGGACAATAATGTTTCAGTCTGCCGAATTAAGGGGGAATGTCTTTAATGTTTTGCGGAAGCGGAGAATATTCTCCTCTAGATGGCTATAAACATACAACAGTTAAAAATAGTAATTTGAAAATCTTGAAATGGTATGTTGCTTTAAATATCTTACAAAGTACCAAAATAATGTAGTTATTTAACTCGTTAATGAGATTTATTCCTGCCTCATCAGCTGGTGAATCCTAGGTGATGCTTTGACTTTTAAACCTCACTCTGACTTTTCTTCAGTGGTGGGCTGCTAGCCAGAATGCTAAATTGGGCTTGCCACCGCAGCTCATGAGTGCTTGCGGGGCCAGCACAATTTTGCTTCTGCACCTCTGGAGATAGCAAAATCACGCATGGAGTGGCAGGTGTATTTGTGTTTCAGTGTGATTTTTTTTGCTTCCATGCATGCCGAAACACGGGTGCACCTGCAGCTTCGTGTGCGATTTTGCTATCTCCACAGGTGCAGAAGCAAAATTGCCCTGACCCCACAAGCACTCACAAGCCGTCGCGGCGAGCCCAATTTAGCATTCCAGCTGGAGCCCACCCCTGGTTTACTTGCTACTTTGGACTTGGACATTTTGATTGCTTGCTTTGGGAATTGTGTGTGTAGGTGTATTCATGCTGTCATACTGATCAGCAGCTGGTTACCAACTAAAAGATTGCTAGTAAAACCTGGAACTACACATCTTGTGCATTTTTAGTTCTTTGACTTGGGATGGGACAGATTGTAGTGAAGAGGATTTCCCACTGTTTGTTCAGCTAGTGACATATGTTAAGCTCTCATCATAAGCCTAGATTTATAACACATGGAAATTATGTTTAGAACATCTGGCTGAACCTGATGCTCCCAGGAATATGTGGCTCCAAGTTTAAAAAGGTTTAATCAGGAGTAGCTGGATTTATGCTGGATTTAATCAGGAGTAGGTGGATTTTCAGCCCTTCTTTCAAAAATGGCAGAAAATAATTTCAACCAAAGAAAGAGAAGAGGAAAAAATACCAATTGAAAACACAATTGAATCACAAGTACAACAGATTTCAAACCTTGCAAAAATTAAAAGAACCGGTATCCCGCCCATTGCTTTCCCCTTGTATGGGATAGACGGCGAGACCTCCCACATGCAGGTGCAGGATCAGCATGGAGCTACGCCCATAAGTTGCCCCGGAAGTTTTTCTGACGTCATTTTCCGCCCCGGAAGTAATTGTTTGACCCTGCGGGTCCTTGTTTAGGGTTATAGTTAATTTATGCTAATTTATTTAAATAAATTATGCAAATTTATTTAATAAAATGACCCATTTTAAATCCAGCTTTTGTGTCCGTGTCGTTACTCCGCCTCTGCTGCAAATCTGACAAAACAAGAATGCTGTCATTTAGCAGATATGTGTGAGATATCTTAGCTCAACATCCTATGAAAATTTTAAAGAACTCACTTTAAAAGCCTTCATCTTCCTAGTATAAATGGTGAAAAATATGGGGATAACGTATTGAAAATGGATGACTTTGTTAATGAAATTTGAATTGGTTTTATTTTTTTATGTTTTATATATCTATATCTATATCATTAATAGATTTTTATCTATCAGTTAATCTAATGTTTTCTGAATCATTTGTCTCTTATCTTAAGAGGGAAATCATGAAATAGTCCCTTTAATTAAAATTATTTAATTACTGCAAATTTTATTCATTGCAAAAATATGGTTGTCTACAGTAGAAACGTATATTTTTCTTGCCATTTTTGCTTAAATTAACTTTAAAATTTTATGCCAAAGATTACAGCACTTTTCATATTTTTTCAATATTAAAAACTCTTTTAAAAAAGCTATAATTGTATGATTATATATACATGCATACATACGCACAGAGTATATATAATATACACAGCTTAAAAATGTTTCATAAGAATTAGCTAAACTTAAGTCGGGTGCTAGTATATTTCCTTGTTGAATTTTGAACTGATATCATTAGGATTATAATATGATTTTGGATCATACGTTGAATATTACAGCATTGGATAAAGATTAGAAATTATCAAGACATTATGGATTTTAGATATGACATTTTACTAAAAGACTGATTTTTCTCTTTAATCTCCCCCCCCCCTTTTTACTTCTATGATTATGGTCTTTCTGTCATGTATTTGTATTTTTAATTATGGTAGTTTACCTAATTTAAAAATATTTTTAAAATGGGGCTTTATATCTTTACTTGTTTTTATCTTTCATGAACTCAGTGATGCTCATGTTATAGCCAAGAAAGCTGAACAAGACAAATTAAATAGTAAAAAAAAAGATTTTGTCACATATGGTTAAGCTCCAATTACCAAACAATGATATTACCAAACCATGATAATATTTAATAATTTTTGTCCTTCAATGACCAATCCTTCCCAGGGATCATAATTGTATATACATGTACATGCTGATCTGAATCCTTGGAGAGGGGCGGCATACAAATCTAATTAATAATAATAATAATAATAATAACAACAACAACAACAACAACAACAACAACAACAATGAATATACAATTAATAGAATATATGGGTTTGCATTCAAGATTGAAGAAGCACAAATATTGGCCTCTAATTGATCATTAGACCTCATACTGAAAACACTTTTCACTTTTTAAGTATGATGGTTATTACTTTAACAGCTCATTGGAATACTGATATTACTAATATCTGAAAAATGGCAACAACTGGATAAATATGTTATAGTATCTTCAATATATTGTAATAACACTGGTTATATCCACCAGCAACTTTGAAAAGGATTTACAGTACTCTATATGAAAAGGAAATTGTGAAGAGAGATTGCATTTATTTTTATCTCACCGAGAATAGTATTATCTTCCACAACTGTAAAGCAACAACACTATAAATCTACTTATAGGAATAGCTACAACTGTAATAAAATCTATCCTTCCTTATTCCTTGTTCACAGCATATCGTCCAAATTGTAACAACTAAAGAGAGTCTCTTACCTTTGTCCCTGTATTACAAACCCAATGTAAACCCTTTCTACAAATGTTCTCCCACTTCTGTCAAAAGAAAAAAAAATACCCTAACTAAAACTGAAAAGTCCTTGGCTTTTCAAATAGCTATAAATTGCATGGCTAAGTGCATACAGCCACAGGGCTGTCACAGTTACTTTTCTTGACAATTCATCATAGCATACTAATTCTGTAATACCATTACTACATCTCTTCTCACTGTACTGATCCAGGCAGTTAATTTAATCAACTGATAATACATTCAGAAATGGATGCAAGAGCCTAGCACTTCAAATTCTATTACTAGAGATGCATAGCAGTACAAGCAACGTATTCACTTCTTACTATCTGATGTAGCTTTCAAAACTTATGTATGGCGATTACACAATTCTGAAGTAGTTTTTTAACCAATCAGCAATATTTATATAGGAACGATAAAAAAGCCAAGTACTGTATTCTCTTTCTTTTAATATAAAGCATTTTGCATTTTTAAATACACAGAAAGTCTGCAATCCAAAAACTATGTATATAAGACTGGCATCCCCCACTGATCTTAACTGCAGTTATTTCTGGATAGTTATAGTCGCATGCTGTAAAGAATGTGGGATACATCCTACTATATTGTAATTTTCATAGGGACTTATATAGAGATGATGAGTGATATCCCTCTTTTCCCCAGGCAGAATATAAATCTACTGCAGGGTGAATGCTGTGTCATTAAAGGTTATAGATCATACTCTACCCCACTTGCCCAGTGTGGGTCGATATATCTTTTATTTTTAACTTTCCAATCCAGGGTTGTGAGAAAATACTTCAAAGCTACCCAATCAACTTCTCTGCCTGAAAACTAGAAACTGATTTTTGTACAGAATCTTAGCTACTATATCATAATATATACATCTGAAATATGTATCTAGGCCATTCCTTCTACATCTGTGTCTGTTTCTATCAATTTCCATAGTTGTAACCATATCCATACCATCCACATTTATATCCATGAATACAGGCATTTGCATGAAGGCCTGGTATGTACAGGTATATGCATGAAGGAAAGCTTAGAGGACACTAAAGCAGGATATTGGCCAATGGAAGAATGTGGCAGCCTATTATCCAGATCAAATACCTTGAAACTACTGCCAAGAAATCTTGTTAAACTAGTTTAGGGTGAACAGCATCAGCACAGAACAGGACCATTTAAATGTTAAGTGCAGATTCACTTCTACTTGTGCAGTCTCTCACCCCCCACCCACCCCCCGCACTAAACTCCTTCCGTTCCCCTTAAATCTGTTTCTCTGATTCAACCTTAACAGGCTTTGAATTGGACATGAAGATATCAGTTTAGAATCACAGTGTCCCACTTCTCATCAAATTATTAACAACCAAGCAACTATGGAACAACATAGTTTTTGGATTGCAGAAGATGACTACAGGAATATAGACAGATGATAGTTGGTTAGATGGTTGAACGGAGAGAGAGGGACAGAGGGAGACAGAGAGAGTGCACGCAAGTGTCTTTGCTGGAAAATAAATTAGTGTTTTTGATGTTTTCCAATACCATATCCATAATCTAAAGTTGATGAATATATGGTGTTTAAAGAACTTCTCTATGAAAAAAAATGTTTTGTTTTATAGAAAAATACGAAAGGTGTCAATCAATTAGATCTTCAAACACATCAAATTCCAGAAAGAGGACGTTTAGTTATCTGAAAAATCTCCACTCAAATTTATTTAAGGACAGCTACATTTTGATTGTTTGGTTCATTTTGTAGTAATGTATCACATATTTAGCATTTTATGAAAGATTTATATTGTGTGGGAGGAACTAAGAAAATGTCAAATCACATTGAAGGGCTGGTGAATTTTATGTCCATACCAGAGGGGGGAAAAACAAGTAAAGTGCTGAACATATGGATGATTAAGTTTAATAGTCCCTTTCCAAAATTATTCTGACTGCCACATTTTGAAAAACACAAACTGCTTTTATATTCACCACTGAACCATCTGTCTTCACAAATGAAAAGAAGTTGATGGTTTCTGATTGCTGTTATTCTAATCAAGTCGAATAAATTCTAAAGCACATCTAACAGGCGATTAACCATACCTGACACTACATATTCAAAGTATTTAAAGTATAGTAAAATAATTGAAGAATAAATAACAATATATTTTAAAATTTCTTACTAATTTTAAATTTAATTGTCAAAATGTGTGAACCATTTCTAATAATGAGAAAAAAATTGAGGTTGCATCTTGATTTGTAGATCCCATTCTAGCCAGTTTGTTAGGCCGATATAAATAATATCCAGTAAGAGATAAAGTGAAAGAAGTTTATTAAAATCCCATTGAATGAACAGAAAACTATCTGCATAATGTTCTATATATCCCATGGCAATGTCACATGTATCTACAATATGGTCATGAAATACAAAACAATTTTGCAATTCTACATTTTTTAACCGTTCCACAAGCGAGTGCATCTTCCTGGGGTAATACTTTTTGAGCTACAGCTGAAGTCACACAATGGTTTGAACTGCACAATCAGATTTTCACCTCTTGGTTTTGTTTGCATTTTACAAATACATGTTTTGGAAAGTCTAGATAAAACAGGATATAAAACTAAAATAGTAAACAAAAATAATTTAAAATATGAAGTCTTTCAAATTCTAAACCAGAATTCTATGGAATACTTTTTATATTAAAAGATTACCTATAAAGCAATATATGCAGTTTTAATTGCAAGTTGAAATATCACAGATATTTCAACATTCCTTTTCTTACCAGTTTTGAAATCTCCTTATATTTTAACTTTCCTTTTCTTATCAGTTTTGAAACTCCTAAGCACTACAAGGATAAGCTTTTGGTTTTTCCCCCTTCTAAACTGAATGCTAAACATACAGTACGTATATAGAAAAATGTTGGTCATGACAATTAAGTTGTAGCAGCATTGGAAATAGTGGCAGTTAACCTTTGACTGCTAAAAAAAGCAGACAAACTCACTTTTATTCTAAAAAGAAGTGGTTCATCTGTTTTGAGATCTGTAGTGTTTTCTGTCAGATAAGCAAATGTCTTCAGCAGTTCAAAACTGCCATCTCACTATCACATCCATCTTCTTTTTTTTCTTCCTCCCACTGTCTCTTTAAATGGTTCAAAAGAAAACACAGAGAAAATAGATAAACAAATCATGGTGTATAGATTTCTAGCTTTGAATATAAATGGGGGAAATTTCCTTCACAAAAGTATTGTTATGTTATGTTGGAAAAAAATGAAGGAAGATACAATTTATTTACAAGAAATATATGTTAGGAATAAAGATTCAAAACACTTGATCTGTAAAAATCTGGGAGAACTATTTATTTTAGCAGAATTTTTAAAAAGTAAAAGAATAGCTTTTTTATGTTCACCCTTGGTTAAAACCCCAATTAATAATATTTGGCCAAGTTGCTAAATTAATAGGTATGAAATTGAATTACAATGACTTAAAAATTTTGCATTAAAATGCCATGTTTTAACGAACTAGTATTCCTTTTGCCAAGGAGATCCTAACTAGTGGGATGCAAAAGGTAATAATGTAGAATAAATTATATATATATATATTTATTTACTACTTAATTTATTAATTAGATTTATATGCTGCCCCTTTCCAATTGTCTGTAATAACCAAAAATTTTAAAATACTTCTTCATAACAATTACATTAGTAATAATAAGGGCTGAAAGTCATTATTTCTATGAAATCATTATTAGTCCAGATAGTTGAATGAATGCTGTCTTTTAGATAGGGATGAGAGTCCATTTGTTCATAAGCAAAGTAAATTTATATATAATCTTTTTTTTGTATTTTCAGTGTTACTAAATGAACAGTTGTTTTTCCAGTAAAATACCAAGAAAAATATTTCTATAGAATCAATAATCAAATGGTTAAAAATACAGATAGAAAGACTAACAATCAGAATTTTTCTCATTCATTTAAGTATTCACTCTAAAATATTGGTTAGACATCCAGTAAAAGAAATCTACAAATATGGGATATAAATATTGAAGACTATTCAATAAACAATTCAAAATATAAACTACAATATAAAGACGTATTTGCAAAATAACTGGACTTGACAGATTAGTAACAAAGTTTGGTGATAAAAATGGCCATTCTAATCCTATGAACAAATATAGTTATTAACTTTTATTACTAAATAATAATGCCAATTCTAATTAGATTATTACAGTGATCCCTCAATTATCGCAAGGGTTACATTCCAAGACCTCTCGCGATAATCGATTTTCCGCAGTATAGTGGTGCGGAAGTAAAAACACCATCTGCGCATGCGTGCCTTTTTTCCCCATGGCCGTGCATGCGCAGATGGTGGAGGCGGGGAGCGATGAGAGTGCGTAAGCCGACAGATTGCTTTGAATGCCGGCTGCCCCCGCCCCCCAGCACCCGCCCGCCCGCCGTTCGCCGCTCGTCCGCCCGGCTACTCGCTCGCCACTCGCCCGTTCGCCCGCCCGCCCGCCGTTTGCCGCTCGCTTGTTCACCCGCCCGGCCGGCCGCCGTTTGCCGCTCGAGAGCAAGAGGGGGAGAGATAGAGAAAGAGAGAGAAGGAAAGAAAGAGATGAGAGAGGGAGGAAGAGAGTGTGAGAGAGGAAGAAGCAAGATAGAGAAAGAGAGAGAGAAAGAAAGATTAGAAAGGAAGGAAGACAGTGAGAGAGAGAAAGAAAGAGAGAGAGAGAAGAGTGGAAGGAAGAGAGAGAGAAATGATAGAAAAAAGGGGAGAAAAAAAGAGAAATGAGAAAATGATTGAAGCAGAGAATGACAGGAAAGAAAGAGAAAGAGACAGAGAAGTGACTCTTGGTGATGACGTATGACGTCATCGGGTGGGAAAAACCGTGGTATAGCAAAAAAACCGTGGAGTATTTTTTAATTAATATTTTTTGAAAAACCGTGGTATAGCGTTTCACGATAATCGAGATCGCAAAAATCGAGGGATCATTGTATACTTTTTCTCTAAATGTTGAGATTAATTTTGAAATAATTACTTGCAAAAATATAAAAAATATTTTGGAGGCCAGAGCTGATAATTTTAGACGTATTTTTGAGGAATATTTCATATATCTCTAGGCATTATAGAAAATGGAAAGTAGCTTAGTTCATTTCTTCTTCCATTATTGTATTTCAGCAAGTGGAAGCATCTGGCCAATTTTGCTGTTCTTGGAAAGGAAGTAAGGCTGAGTTTTGATAATACAGTGATCTCTCGGTTAGCGCGGGGGTTACGTTCCAAGACCTCCCGCGCTAACCGATTTCCGCGTTATATTGGATGCGGAAGTAAAACCACCATCTGCGCATGTGCGCCATTTTTTTCATGGCCGCACATGCGCAGATGGTGGAGTTTGCGTGTGGGCGGCGGGGAAGACCAAGGGAAGATTCCTTCAGCCGCCCAACAGCTGATCTGCTCCGCAGCGCGGAAGCAGCGAGGAGCCGAAGATGGGGTAAAGGCAAAGGGGAAACCCCATCTTCGGCTCCTCGCTGCTGCCGCGCTGCGGAGCGGATCAGGTGTTGGGCGGCTGAAGGAACCTTCCCTTGGTCTTCCCGCCAGATCACTTGCCGCTTGCCGCTTGCCAGTCCACACACGCCCCCCTGGATGAGCAGCCCCGCATGGCCCCAGCGCCGGACTCCGTTGCCGAACGCCGAAACCGGAAGGGGCGAGGTGGGGGAGAACGGGAGGCTCAGCATTCCGTCAGTCGCAGCGCTGACTGTCAACTTTTCTTTTTAGCACTGGGGAGGCAAGTCAGCTCCTGCCCAGTTTTAAAAAGAAAAGTTGACAGCCAGCGATTGTTCCGCTGCCGCCAGCATGGCCTGGCTGGCAGCGGAAGATGTAACGGAGCCCACGGGGGATTCGCCTTCCTCCCACCCGCAGCCGAGACTGATCGTGGGCTCCTTCGCAACCTCGGAGAGCTTCCAGGGCATGAAAGCTCACGAAAACCAGGAAGCTCTCCGAGGTTGCGAAGGAGCCCACGATCAGTCGGCTGCCGGCGGGAGGAAAGCGAATGCCATGGGGCTGGGCTCGGCTCCCCCCTCGGCTCCCCCCCTTACCAGCCCCGCCACGGAAGGCTCCATTCTGTTCCCTGCCGGCCCGATTGAGCGGCCGGCGGTCTCCATTCAGGGAACAGACGTCCACCCCCTCCTCGGAGTCCCCGGCACCCAGCGTCCCCACGCCGCCTCCACCTCCCGGTAATGCGCCCGACCTCTGCCTCTCTCTTTCTCTCTCATATACCACGCCGGCAACAGGGAGAGAAAGAGAGAGAGAACTAGCGTGGACTTATTTTTTATTTTTTAATATTTTATTTTTTTAATTAATATTTTTTGAAAAACCGCGTTGCAGCGTTTCGCGCTAATCGAGAACGCGCAAATCGAGGGATCACTGTACTTAGGTGGGAAAAATCCATCCATCCAAGAAGAACCCAAAGGAAAATTACTTTGTAATTTAAAAAAAAAAAAAGGTAACAGCAAAACAACCAAAAAATGAACTGGACATAATTAATAATTAGGATAAGGCAACATGGAAATTTTACAAGTGCCATGACATCTGGAGTAAAACCTGAAAATTAGTTGCCATACTCAGTTTCACTGGTATGTTATTTTGCTCTAAATAAAAATACTTTGAAGTCAATATGTCTTTTTACAATTAAGAAATTATCTTTCAAAGACATTTTATCAGAAAAAGAGCATATGCTTATTTATACCACTTGTCAACCTTTTGTCTAGGATTAAATGTATGGACTATATTTATCATGTTTTATATGTGTACATATTGACACTTTGAGACTCACACACTGCATATCAAGTTTTCAATAACAAGAAAGGACATTTATCCTTTGAACAAGTCACTGTGGTATTATTATCCTCTAATCTCAGCTCTGAACTTCTCTCTGATTGCCTTTGTGTCAGTCACATTTTTTGCAATCCATATTACTTTCCAATCTGAAATACGGCAAAATATTTTAAAATCTCAGATCATATAAAACAAGGACCATATTATCTGTGGATGCTACTTTTTCTTAAAAATATTTACTTGAAAATGGAGGGGTATCTTATACCCAGGAGGCAAAGGAGAAAGCCTCACATGCCAGATGAACTTCTATTTTATATGCCACTCTATAATTCCTCTTTATTGTAATTGTTTCCTATATTACATTGCCACTTTAGGTTTCATCTCTATTGTTTCTGTGATGCATTTCCTGTTCTTGTTGTATTACTCACTCTAACAAGATGGCTTCTGCACAGTGATGTCTGGTAGGTAGTGTACTTACTACGAAAAGCTACAGGAAACATGGGGTGTTTTATACATGGGAAAATATAGATGGGGAAATATGGTAAATTTATTTACATATACGTATACATATGTGTATGTATATTCTCAGTGAACTGGGAAATAGAAAAAAACTATAAAGTGAATATTTCTATTTATATTGTGCTAAATATTATTATTACTCATTAGATTTATATGCTGCCCCTCTCCACTTTCCAAAAAATGTATGAAATGTATTTATGTCTATACTAATTTTAAAGTCAGTATCAACTTTCTCAACTTTTCTTAAAGCAATTTTGTACCATCTGTGTAATACCTTTGTAATAATTTATCACCAACTATTTATTTTTTAAAAGAAATATCATCCTTTTGATATAAAAATTCTTGTATTTCATCTTTAATATAGTCTTCTGAATATGATTTCTGATGGATTTGTCACACATTTTTTATTCTTCTGAAGTATTAACAATATGGAGCTTTGCAAATGAATGTCTTATACAAAACCCTTTCAAAATGTAAAATCTTATAAAATGATAACTTTTCCATGCAAGGAAATATCTGAATTACATAATTTTATGTATGTGTGCATGTATAATTGAACCAAGAAATAGCATAAAAGAAAATTTTCTGACAGTAATAATTTTTTGTTTTTAGTAGTGTATGTTTGTAAGCAAAGGATTTAAGTTTAAGCAAATAAGTTTAATAAAAGGATTAAAAATGTGCATTGTCTTCCATAGCTTGTACTAAGCTCTTATTTTGGTTCAATTAGGGCCATTATACAAGACATTTTGTATGTATAGTTCTCTTTGTACTAATGGTAGTTGTAGATAGATAACTTTTCCAGATTAACATTAGTATATTTCATTCATTTGGAGAGACTGTTAATCTAGGTGATATGTCTCAGAAAGCAATTCCCCTGTTCGCTGGTTTTGTACTACTTTAAAATATGTGTAATTATGCACTTGAATATACACAAATTTGGGTCAGAACTGAATATATTCTATAAATCTATTTAATTTCTGCACTAAGGACACAAAACTATAATATATATTTGAAATTTCCCTAGATGTATATTGATACATTTTTTTTATCTGATAATTAGGGAAAAAGTTAATAACTAAGACTGCAACTCTAAACATATACGTACATCATATCAGGAAATCCATTTATTGTATTCTGTATGACTTCTTAATACAGAATTTTAAAAATTGTGGATACTTTCAGTTTGCATATTAAACTAGTAGCTGTGGCTTATGGTAGCTGCGGCTCAATTCCTTTTGGAATTCATAAAGATCAAATTAATCAAAAAATGTTAAATGCATCTTAGAATACTATCTCTAAAATTCATGCTCTTCAAATCATGCATAAAAAATAAAGCCCTTAAGTCAAGCTAAGTTCCTGGTACCTAGCTGGAAGCAGTTACAGTTTTTGTTGCAACATATCTGTTAATATCTTAGTGTATCTTATAGTCCTGGAATTTAGATCTTTCCAGTTCTACTGGTAGGCAGGTTCAGCTCAGCTGAGACAAAATTATGCACATGGTTCATGCATATGGGTAAGTACAGATATAAGAACCAAAGTCTTATAATATACAGTGATCCCTCGATTTTCGCGATCTCGATCTTCGCGATTTTTCAAAAAATATTAATTAAAATATTTTCCCACCCGATGACGTCACTCTCTTCCTTTCTCATCTTTCTTTCTCTCTCTCTTTCTCTATCTTGCTTCTTCCTCTCTCACACTCTCTTCCTCCCTCTCTCATCTCTTTCCTTCTCTCTCTTTCTCTATCTCTCCCCCTCTTGCTCTCGAGCGGCGCGTGGGAGGCGGGGAAGACCCAGGGAAGGTTCCTTCGGCCGCCCAGCAGCTGATCTGCTCGGCAGCGCCGCAGCAGCGAGGAGCCGAAGATCCGGGTTTCCCCTTTGCGTGGGCGGCGGGGAAGACCCAGGGAAGGTTCCTTCAGCCGCCCAGCAGCTGATCTGCTCGGCAGCGCCGCAGCAGTGAGGAGCCGAAGATCCGGGTTTCCCCTTTGCGTGGGCGGCGGGGAAACCCGGATCTTCGGCTCCTCGCTGCTGCGGCGCTGCCGAGCAGATCAGCTGCTGGGCGGCCGAAGGAACCTTCCCTGGGTCTTCCCAGGTGCGGAAGTAAAAACACCATCTGCGCATGCGCGGCCATGGAAAAAAAGGGCACGCATGCGCAGATGGTGTTTTTACTTCCGCACCACTATATCGCGAAAACTCGATTATCGCGAGAGGTCTTGGAACGGAACCCTCGCGATAATCGAGGGATCACTGTACTGTATATTAAGATGACCATTTTGCACACAAAGGCCAACAAATGTCACATTAACTATTGTTAGAATTCTTAAGTTGTTTTTAAAATCATAATGTAGTTGTTCTTCTCTTTTTGCAACTAATTTTCATATATCTCCCAGATGATTGAATTTCTTTTTTATCAATGGATCTGACTGAAAGTGTGAAGCTAGTTCTCCCCCTGTGGTGCAATTCTGGTTAGCCTGTGTGCATGAACTAAACAAACTAGCAATCTTAAACAGCCAAACCTGTAGTCTCCTACTATTTATTCATTGGACTTGTATGCCGCCCCTCTCCGTGGATATATGCATTACCATATGCTAAATAAATAAAAATAACTGAAAGATTTATTGTATTACCAATTGTTTCAGGATACATATATACAGTGATCTCTCGGTTAGCACGGGGGTTACGTTCCAAGACCTCCCGCGCTAACCGATTTCCGCGTTATATTGGATGCGGAAGTAAAACCACCATCTGCGCATGTGCGCCATTTTTTTCATGGCCGCACATGCGCAGATGGTGGAGTTTGCGTGTGGGCGGCGGGGAAGACCAAGGGAAGATTCCTTCAGCCGCCCAACAGCTGATCTGCTCCGCAGCGCGGAAGCAGCGAGGAGCCGAAGATGGGGTAAAGGCAAAGGGGAAACCCCATCTTCGGCTCCTCGCTGCTGCCGCGCTGCGGAGCGGATCAGGTGTTGGGCGGCTGAAGGAACCTTCCCTTGGTCTTCCCGCTTGCCGCTTGCCAGTCCACACACGCCCCCCTGGATGAGCCGGCCACAGGGGCGAGGGGTGGGGATGAAGGGGCAGGACTTCCCGGGCGGAAGGCATGCTCGGCTCTGCCGCTCCAGCCGCTTTCGGCCGAGCCTCCCCGGCCAAGCAGCCAGGGAAGTCGAGCCAGGCGTGGCGGCGGCAGCGCTGCTTCTCCGGTCGCCCGGTCCTCTCCTGCCTCCTGCGCCGATGTTCCCCGCTGCGACGGAAGGCAGTCGCTTGGCTAGGGAGGCTTGGCCGAAAGCGGCTGGAGCGGCAGAGCCGAGCACGCCTTCCGCCCGGGAAGTCCTGCCCCTTCATCCCCACCCCTCGCCCCTGTGGTCGGCGGGGATGAAAGGGCAGGACTCCCTGGGTGGAAGGCGTGCTCGGCTCTGCCGCTCCAGCCGCTTTCGGCCGAGCCTCCCTAGCCAAGCGACTGCCTTCCGTCGCAGCGGGGAACATCGGCGCAGGAGGCAGGAGAGGACCGGGTGACCGGAGAAGCAACGCTGCCGCCGCCACGCCTGGCTCGACTTCCCTGGCTGCTTGGCCGGGGAGGCTCGGCCGAAAGCGGCTGGAGCGGCAGAGCCGAGCACGCCTTCCACCCAGGGAGTCCTGCCCTTTCATCCCCGCCGACCACAGGGGCGAGGGGTAGGGATGAAGGGGCAGGACTTCCCGGGCGGAAGGCGTGCTCGGCTCTGCCGCTCCAGCCCCTTTCGGCCGAGCCTCCCCGGCCAAGCGGCAGCCTTCCACCGGGAGGCTCAGCATTCTGTCAGTCGTAGCGCTGGCTGTCAACTTTTCTTTTTAGCACTGGGGAGGCAAGTCAGCTCCTGCCCAGTTTTAAAAAGAAAAGTTGACAGCCAGCGATTGTTCCGCTGCCGCCAGCATGGCCTGGCTGGCAGCGGAAGATGTAACGGAGCCCACGGGGGATTCGCCTTCCTCCCACCCGCAGCCGAGACTGATTGTGGGCTCCTTCGCAACCTCGGAGAGCTTCCGGGGCATGAAAGCTCACGAAAACCAGGAAGCTCTCCGAGGTTGCGAAGGAGCCCACGATCAGTCGGCTGCCGGCGGGAGGAAAGCGAATGCCACGGGGCTGGGCTCGGCTCCCCCCTCGGCTCCCCCCCTTACCAGCCCCGCCGCGGAAGGCTCCATTCTGTTCCCTGCCGGCCCGATTGAGCGGCCGGCGGTCTCCATTCAGGGAACAGAATAAAAAAAAATTATTTTTTAATATTTTATTTTTTTAAATAATATTTTTTGAAAAATCGCGTTGCAGCGTTTCGCGCTAATCGAGAACGCGCAAGTCGAGGGACCACTGTATGTGATATTTATCTGTTGTATTGGATGTAAAGTGATTGCACTTAGACTTATCTTCAACATTCTTTCACATTCATTTATCATTCATTCATTCATTCATTCATTCATTCATTCATTTATTTGGATTTCTAGGCCGCCCTTCTTCAGTGGACTCAGGGCGCTTACACAGTAAAATCAATACAAAAATACAAAACGTAAGAAACCCAATATAAATATAACATTAAAAACCCAACAACTAAGACCATTAAACTAAAAACCAACCACATACATTCACTTATACTGTCAGCTAGGGCTGGTGGCAATGCTCAATGGCCCCAGGTCTACCAGCAGAGGTGTGTTTCTAGAGCCTTACGAAAGATCAGGAGGGTGGGGGCAGTGCAAATCTTCGGGGGGAGTTGATTCCAGAGGCCTGAAGCTGCCAAAGAGAAGGCCCTTTCCCTAGGTCCTGCCAGATAGCATTGCTTGGCTGATGGGACCTGGAGAAGGCCGACTTTGGGCTCTTACTGGTCGCTGGCAGAAGATGGCCCCTTAAGTAATCTGATCCTAAGGGCTTTATAGGTAATAACCAACACTTTAAATAGCCTTCAGAGACCAATCGGTAGCCAATGTAGCTCACGGAGTGATGGTAATACATGGGAATATCTCGGAAGCTCCATGGTGGCTTGTGCGGCTGCATTTCTTGAGGAGGGGGTGAACCACCACCTCCTTTAAATGAGACAGGAAGGACCCCTTCATCAATGAAACATTGACCCCCACCTGGATCCAATCTTGTGTCAATTCCATGCTGGTCGAAACCAGCCAGGAGAGACACAGGTCCAATAAACATGTGGAGGAGCTCACATCTCCCATGGTCTTGTCCGCTTCATCAGGTGTCACCAGTTCAAACTCTTCCCACACAACTGGACTAAGACGGTCCCTGTCACTTCAGTTGAAACTGCCCATTCAGAGTCCAGGTCCATCTGGATTTGAGCAACTTTATCTGCGAAAAACCTATAAAAGTCCTCAGCTCTGCCCTGCAAAGGTTCTTCCATTCCCCCTGTGTTAGAGAGCAAATCACCCTAAACAGAGCGGCTGGGCAGGATTCTGCAGATGCAATTAAGGCGGCAACATGCGAACATCTTGCCTTGACTGCCTCTAAATAAGTCTTAATATAAGACCTTAACAGTGTTCAGTCAGATTTCTGGCACTCCAACACTCCTCTAGATGTCTCTTCTGGCGTTTCATCCCTCTCGGTGAACCAAGGAGAGCTCCTGGGTCTACTTCCACAGAGAAGTTGCAAAGGAACAATCCGGTCTAGGGCCCCCTTTGTAGCTGTATTCCAGGGTGCTACCAGGGATAAGCGAATCCAGTATATCACCAAGCGCCTTCTGAAAGCTTTCCAGATCCATCAGGCATCTGGGGCAGAACCATCTCCAGTTCCGCCTCCCTGCAGGGAAGGATTGGAGCGCTAAATTCAAGCCATAGCAGAAAATGATCTGACCATGACAAAAGCAAGATGTCTACACCCTTTAAATTCAGATCATTACTCAGCTACCCCAAGAGAAACAACATGTTGAATGTGTGCCCCACCTCATAGGTCGGATCCTGTATTACCTGGGTCAAGTCCATGGTTGCCATGGAAGCTACAAAATCCTGTACCACCCAGAGGATTCACCGAGTGATGGTACATTGAGATCTCCGAAGACCATCAGTTGGGAAAACTCAACCACCAGCCCGGCTACCTTTGTCATGCATCTGGGAGGCAGGCATGTGAGCAACAAGCCCAACTGAACCCCTAGGGCTAACTTCACAAGGAGAGACTGAAAGCCGACTATCTCAGGTGCAGGAAGCCTGCAAAATTTGAAGGTCTTGTGGGCTATAATAGCTATTCTTTCCCCCTTCCCTGGGGTCACATCTGGTGCCACACCTGAGACCCAACTGGGCACATCTCAGAGAGAGGAACACTTTCCCCAGGACCTAGCCAGGTATCGGTCACACATGCCAGGTCAGCCTCCTCATCCAAGAGTAAAGTTAGTTCCTACATAGTTGGCCTACTCCAGGTCCCGTCACCTAGGCAATGCCATCTGCTGGGGCCTAGAGGAAGAGGCCCACCCTCCCACCCTGTGTTAAAAACCGCCAGCATTATAATGGCCAGGTAGACTTTACAACATGGTTCCTATAGCAGTTGGGCCTCAGCAATAGTAACTCTGGCAGCCCACACAATGATGGCAAAGCCCAGGATAACTTTCCCCCAATGCCTATCTCCGTGGTCCATCCTCAGAGATATTCTTCCTACCATTACGGCGAGGCCTCAAGCAAAAAAGCCCTGGCAGTATGGCTCCGCTGGTTCCAAGGCCATAACATGTTGTAAACTGCGTCATTTCCAATGCCTGATGTATTCTTGGCATCTCCAGCATTCACACGACTATCTTCCACATCCAATACTTAGTTACTTGCTCCCTACACTTGGTCTTCAATGCTACCAACCTCACTATTCAAATCTAGTGTCACACACGCTAGATGCCATCTTCCCCCGCCCTTTGGCTTCATCTCCAATTTCACAGTTCCTCTGGCTGCCTGGCTTGCTCCACACTACACACTTACTGGCAGGCGCTGGCAGGTTGTCAAAGTATAGTCCAGTAAGATTTAAAATGTTTTTCCGTATATTCATTTGTTGAAAAGATGTTAAACTGTAGTCCCAAACAGCAGAGCTGCCCTCTCTTCCTTCTGTTGCCTCCACTGCCAGAGGGTTTCCCAGTATGTTTGGGATACTAGTACACCTACAGCCACATCCTTGGATTATTTACAAAACATGATTCTTACCTTTCTTTTCCTTTTTGTCATTCCCTTGCCCACACAAAAAATTAAATAAATGGAGAAGCTTCAAAATAAAGTAGGCATTTTAAAAAATATAATTGGTGCAGGTCTGACACAATTCTGCATCAAATTGCAGAAATGCCCTCAACATATTATAAAAATCCCAAATGTTTCCATGTTGAGACCAGAGAGGGAAGAATGAATGAAAGAAGAAATAAATGAATGCCTAGTGGAAATGATTGAGCTTGATAAAGAGGTATATGACTCAAGATTTCTGAGGGCATTTCTTTCATCTGAATTGAAACTACCTGTCAACCTCAAACCAATGGTGAATAATTACTGTTTAAGAAGATAGCTTCTTCTTAACTGACATCAAGTTAGCTGTATAGGACATGGATTCATGATTTATATCAGGCAACTAGCAAGCTGTATTTTAAGATATTTTTAAAAAAACAATATATATTTTTTTTTTGCAAATGATCACACTTGCTAATTGAGGTGCTAGGTATTTCTTTTTAAAATTGTAGAATCTCTTTTTTTAGTACATTAAATGTTGAAATATTACATTTAGAAATAATAGTCTATTTGCCAGGAGAAATTTAACACTTATAAAAATTTGCAAAAGTTGTTCCTAAATAGTTCCTAGTTTCTGTACATGATTAACTCTAATCTGATACATTTCTAACAGCAGCTCCTGAAGGCATGTCTGTCTTTCAAACCGGAAACTTAATTTAATATTGAGAAAAATCTCTTTACATTATTGGGGAGCACTTTACTACACCTTTCCAGCATTCTTCAAATAGTTTATGCCCTCAGCAAACAAGCAATATTCATATATTGTATTGTTCCAATACTCATGCTGATATACCATATGGCAGTGCTGGGGAACCTTTTCAGCATCGAGTGCCAAAATGGGAGCATAGCCACCTGGAAGACCAGGTGGCTGATGCATATGCCAGAAATTGGAAGAACAGCCAGCCGGCATGCACATGTGCACTGAGCAGCTGCTCTTCTGGTTTCCAGCATTCCTGCACACGTGATGACCAGCTGACTGGTGTACCAGAATCCGGAAGAGCAAAGGCCTATGGGTCCTGTGCCCAGAGAGGTGGCTCTGCATGCCATAGGTTGGTCATCACGGTCATATGGCACTAATATATATTAATATTAATATATACAAATATGCATTTCATATTTGAGAATTTGTATACAAAACCAAAATATCATTAAAATATTTTATGTTCACATTCTTTATAGATGGAAAGCTTATTTTTCCTGTCTGATGCCTTTTGATCCTTCTTTTTATTTGAAACCTCTGAGCAGATTCTTCCTCTACCACCCAATCTTAGGGAAAACAGTACACCTTTTTAAAAAAAATCTACATCATTTTAGATTGATTAATCCATAATTTCAAAATTAAAGATAGCCAAGGTCCTAATCTTCTTCTAGGGCTTAAAGTAAATAGAACAAGGGTGTTATTTTGCCTATTTTATACTAAATAGCCAAAGCTATTACAGTACTCCAACTTTTATGAAAAGGCCAGGTAAGTTAGGTAGAAGAAAATAAACTACTTGTCAATCTTATCTTTATGTGCTAATAGGTCTCTAGATATAAGCCTAAGGAAAAGATACAGGCATCAGGTAACATTACTGAACAATTCAGTGCTTTAATAGAATGTCCTACAAGATTCTGCAGGGTCTTGCACAGATGCTGAAAAACATAGTAGGAAGGGTATAGATCCACTGAATTCATGCAGAGAAATCTAAAGCTAAAGCTAAAGTGGTTAAGACCGAGAAAGATGTAACACAAATACATACAGACCAGTGATGGCAAAACTTTTTTGGTTCACATGCCAAAAGGGTGGGTGCGGGTGTGCTAGCATGTGAGCACATTCCCACACCCCTTCCCCCCACAAACAGGTGGAATCCCTGCCACCCCCACACATGCACACAATCCCTATCATCCATGCACCTGCACACAGTCCTCACTGAAGCCTGGTACCTGAAAAAAATACCCCAAAGGGCAAACCGGAAGTTCGGGAAAACACACTTCCTATTTGCCATTCTGCTTTACACTATAGAGGGTTCAGAGAAGCTTCCTAAAGCTCCAGAGTGTGCCAAAAAAAAAAAAGCACAATGGGCAAACTGGAAAGTTTGGAAAACTCACTTCCAGTTTGCCCATTGTGCTGTTGTTGGCATTCTGGAGCTGCAGGAAGCTTCCCTGAAGTCACTGGAGTGCAAAAATCAGCATAATGGCAAATTGGAAATATGTTTTCCTAAACTTCCGTTTTGTCCAGTGGGTGATTTTTTTTTTTGCCTCCAGGGCTTCAGGGAAGGCTGAAAATCAGCTGGCCAGTGCGCGAATACGCGCTGGAGCTGACACAGGGAAAAGTCTTGCATGCCTTCCAGTATTGCTCCATGTGCTACCTGTTCGCTATCACAGATATAGACAGACAGATCTAAATCATTTAATTACATACTTCATCCTTCTACTCTTCCTTCCATATTTTTGTATCTCACTAGTCATATTTTCCCCAATGAGAAAGACACATCTTTTCTATAACTTTTGCATCTCTGTATTCCCATGATACATATTCATAGCTATAGTAGTGTGTCTTTGTGCAAATGTGTGAGCATATACTGTACATGTGCATTATACTGTTGTGTGCACAACACGTAGGTGTAAATTCTCAATTGCATAAGTAATAATGAATTTAATGTTTAAAATGAGAATTTATTAAAATTTAAATCAGAAATCAGACACTACAAATGACTATATTTTCATTGCTAATAAAAATACTTCTGTCTGGTGAAAGACTTCTTACATAAAAATAAATAACATTCAACATTTCACAAAACACACATGTTTTTAATCTTAATGTTGTAAAACATTTTTTAAATTAGTTATTTAGATTTTTCAAATGGGATCAGTTTGCCAATAGTACAAAATTGTCCCTTGATCTTTTCTGTCATATTAGCTTGGAGTATATCAATTTTGAAACATTTTAAAGCTGTTCATTGTAAAATCTGTTTTTTACAAGATTATTTATACTCTGTAGCCTACTTCTTTCCTTAAACTCATTCATCGTATTTTTGTATACTTAATTACATATCTTTATACAACAATATACTTCATTCTTCAGTTGCCCCTGGTAGATAATTTCTACTTTCGTCAACTAATTACTCCCATAAATGCTCTTAAAGTTGGATCTACTCTGACACAGTAGATACTGCCCTTAATGACCTTGTACATTTACCATTTAGGATCAGATACCATATAGATTCATACCTGCTTATAAGTATTTTAAATTTACCTTTAAAACAATTTGCAGTTGCATTGTTGAAGAACAGATTTAGCAGCAGACACAGAAGCAATTTTTGCTACTTAAAACAATCCAAGTTTTTGAATGGTCCAACGTAAACATTTCAGTTTTCAGATACAATATCTAGATCTAACCACTTCGCTAAAGATGACAGAATAATATAGTAGTCCAGAATGTCTTGAGGGAACCTATGGCACGGGTGCTACAGATGGCATGTGGAGCCATATCTGCTGGCACGTGAGCTGTTGCCCTAGTTCAGCTCCCCCTAGCCTCTGCATGAGGCAAAAATCAGCTGGCAGGCACACACATACATTTTGGATCTGAACTGGGCCAACGGCTCATGTGCCAGCAGATATGCTTCCACATGCCACCTGTGGCACTCATGCAATAGGTTCACTATCACTGCTCTAGTCCTATAGCTCTATGGACTTGGTTGAATTTCTGAGTATCCTCCACCCTGGTGACATTTCCTCAGTCATTCGGATCAGTCCTCAGCTCATGGATGCATTTTCTCAGCTCCTATGAGCTTTGGGACTGCATCATCCTTATCATTTGCCTGACCAATAAAAGTAGTGTTGCAATCTTGTAACATAAATAGCAACAGCAGCAATAACACTTAGAATTATATTCTGTTTCACAGTGATATTACAGCCTTCTCTAAGCAGTTTACAGAGTCAGCATATTGGATCCAACAATCTGGGTCTACATTTTACCGACCTCAGAAGGATGGAAGGCTGACTCAACCTTGAGCCTGGTGAGATTCAAACAGCCAAATTGTAGGCTGTCAGCAGTCAACAAAAGTAGTCTGCAGTACTGCATTCTAACCACTGTGCCACCATGGCTCTCATACCTCCCTCACATTATTATAACCCACTATTACAGGGTAACCAGGCCAAGAGGTATTAGTATTTTTTCTCAGCTGTTATAAAAGGAGGGACTCATCTGAAGATGCATGCTAGACAGCCCAAATTACAGGTGAGAATAATTTTGTACAGGTTGCATGTCAGATTAATCTGGATAATATATAATATATAGATCTATCCTAGTCTCCCTTAATTTTCAAATTCAACTTAAACATGTGACACATACAGATAGAATTGTCGGCTATCAATAAAATTAACTGCCTTGGAAATGGCCCTGGGTTGGGCCGAGAGGCAAAAAAGGAGCTGTGATGTTCCTTCAATATACCAGGGTGATTCGACACAAAATGTAACCCTTCCCTGGTACAGAGCTGAAGGGATTGGATACTGTAGCCTAGAGGATAATTCTCTGCCTTACAAGGCAAAGGTTGCAGGTTCAAGTCCCAGTGGGTATGGCTAGCTGATGAGGCCAAAATAAGGCCGAAGTAGATCTATCCTAGTCTCCCTTAATTTTCAAATTCAGCTTAAACATGTGACACATACAGATAGAATTGTCGGCTATCAATAAAATTAACTGCCTTAGAAATGGCCCTGGGTTGGGCCGAGAGGCAAAAAAGGAGCTGTGATGTTCCTTCAATATACCAGGGTGATTCGACACAAAATGTAACCCTTCCCTGGTACAGAGCTGAAGGGATTGGATACTGTAGCCTAGAGGATAATTCTCTGCCTTACAAGGCAAAGGTTGCAGGTTCAAGTCCCAGTGGGTATGGCTAGCTGATGAGGCCAAAATAAGGCCAAAATAGATCTATCCTAGTCTCCCTTAATTTTCAAATTCAGCTTAAACATGTGACACATACAGATAGAATTGTCGGCTATCAATAAAATTAACTGCCTTGGAAATGGCCCTGGGTTGGGCCGAGAGGCAAAAAAGGAGCTGTGATGTTCCTTCAATATACCAGGGTGATTCGACACAAAATGTAACCCTTCCCTGGTACAGAGCTGAAGGGATTGGATACTGTAGCCTAGAGGATAATTCTCTGCCTTACAAGGCAAAGGTTGCAGGTTCAAGTCCCAGTGGGTATG
The DNA here is from genome assembly GCF_031021105.1 of Erythrolamprus reginae. NCBI lineage: Eukaryota > Metazoa > Chordata > Lepidosauria > Squamata > Dipsadidae > Erythrolamprus > Erythrolamprus reginae. The sequence continues at coordinate 130,967,169 of NC_091951.1, forward strand.
GCTAGCTGATGAGGCCAAAATAAGGCCAAAATAGATCTATCCTAGTCTCCCTTAATTTTCAAATTCAGCTTAAACATGTGACACATACAGATAGAATTGTCGGCTATCAATAAAATTAACTGCCTTGGAAATGGCCCTGGGTTGGGCCGAGAGGCAAAAAAGGAGCTGTGATGTTCCTTCAATATACCAGGGTGATTCGACACAAAATGTAACCCTTCCCTGGTACAGAGCTGAAGGGATTGGATACTGTAGCCTAGAGGATAATTTTCTGCCTTACAAGGCAAAGGTTGCAGGTTCAAGTCCCAGTGGGTATGGCTAGCTGATGAGGCCAAAATAAGGCCGAAATAGATCTATCCTAGTCTCCCTTAATTTTCAAATTCAGCTTAAACATGTGACATATATATATATATATATATATATATATATATATATATATATATATATATATATATATATATATCTCAAAGATTGCAAATTACTGGTGCAATAATTTAATTTAATTCAAAATTTCAGATTACAAAGTTTAACATTCCTAGATTGAAATACTGGTATATGGTAACAGAATTTTTGTTGACTTGTCTTTTGCTATCTCCCCCCTTCCCGCCCCCCAATTTTTAATTATCTCAAGTATTTATTTGTGTAAGAAAATGCTATGGAAATTATTTAAACTTTAAGTATATAATTAAAAGAAGAGTTATAGCACTTACATTTTTATTTGTACCTCCCAAGACATTTCATTGCGTACTTGAAAGTGTGGGCATGGAAAAGCTAATTTTGAGAGCACAAGTGCAATTTGCATTGGTATTTCTGCTGAACATTGTATTACATCGATACATAATTCTCCAGATGCAGATTATCAAATCACTGCCTACATTGAATGAATGCCTTGCTGACACATTCAGATAAGGCACAGTACTGTCCATAAATCTCGAATAGATAAACAAGAGATTCAGCTGTTCTACTAATTTCCTGCAGTGGAAATAATTAGCTCTAGTCTGCAAATGCATGTTCAACAGGTTTCAGCTTCCATAATTACGTCTGTGTGTCTACAAAGTGACATTTTAAATCAATATGTTATTATTGGACAGCAATAGTGATTAAATGAAGTAATTGTTTACTTTTAAAAGAAATATACATCACAATTACATATCAAAACTGGATTCATTCTTGTTGGAAATATTGTGAAATGCCAATGAGATACAGTATGTGTGCTTCTTGTCTTTGGCATCTACTGCCTTCATACAGAAAAAAAAGAGACTATTATAATTACAAAAATTACGTGAAGTAAACCTACTATAAATTCAGAGTCATACCTGAATTCCACTAACAATAAAAATGAAGTTAAATTCACTCATTCCTGAATATAAATTAGTATTCAGAGCCAGTGGTTGAGAATATCAAGAGTTAGAATGTTAATTGCAATTAAGTGGGTTCTAAGATGTTTAAGATATACTGAAAACTGCCAAAATTGAATTAATACCAAAAGAAAAGTGTTTATTATGTTAAAGAGAGATGATAAAAACATAAAATGATAAAACATTCAATATAAAAAAGCCATTTTTCCCTTGGGAGCTGCTAAATATTATCAATATAGCAACCAAACTTTGATTTTTAAAAAGTCTCAGATACTATAATAGATTATACACATTTTGTTCCTTAAAGCTTGTGTGCAAATGAAACATTACAACATACATCAGTTATAAACAAACAAACAAAAAACAAGGGGAAAAAAGTTGAAACTCTAGAAACAACAAGCCTGTAATTCCAGGACTGGATATCTCTCTCTCTTTCCCTCCCTCCCCCTCCCTTTCTCCCTTCCTCCCTCTCTCTCCACCCCTTTCTCAGCACATCCCTGTTGCACCCTTTTAGTAGATGCATACATAACAGTTTATTGATTTAGATCTTAAGGACATACCATTTTTTATGTAAGAAAATATTAGCATGAAAAACTAATGGTAGCTTTTTAAGTGTCCATGCTGTGGTATTAAACCAGAGCACTTGTCAATGTGTATGATCATATTGCTTTTTAAAAAGTTTAGAAAACCAGTGAACTGAGTATACGTATATTGATTATCACAAACTATGATTTTTCAGATGAAAAATCAGATATTCTCAAGCACTAAGGCGAGTCTTTATCTTTTTAAATAATAGTCCATATTTTTTTATTGAGAAATAAAAGGATTATCTTCCCTCTATAAATATATTCACCTTAGATTTTTTTTAAAAAAAGATATATTGCGTGTTAACAGAAATTTTATTTCAGTTTGATGAAATCTTTATCTTTGTATCTCAATATGAAAACTGGTGACTCATAACAATTCATTTAGCAACTATGCTTAAACTATTTTAAGCTATTAAATTTTAAACTACTAAAATTTAAAATAAAATATTTTAGTAGATTTTGTTCATTTTTAAAACTATAAAATGATTTTTTATTAGGTTTCTTCTAAAATTGATAAAATACAACCTGACAATTGTCTTTTGAACAAGTATTTATATTAGATACATTTTACGTGTATATTAACAAAGTTCCATTTGTTTTCATTTGAAAATTCAGAGAGAACAATGTTATTTGATGAAAGAATCTTATCCAAATAAAATTTATATATTTTCAGTCAGGATAAATTAAACCTCTTTTTCACACTTCCCTAAAAAATAGATCATTTCACCCACAGAAGCATGCTACGAACCAGCATTTTGACTTCACAAGGGAAATACAGCTTTTGTTTTATCGTCTATTATGGCAAGCATGTGCGATCACATCGTCACCTATGCATATACATTATAAACTGTACTGCAGAAATAGGCCTACCGTTTTCCTCATCTGATTTATTGTCATTGTCAGAGTCAGTCAGGGTAAGGGCAGAATTTTCACGGCTTGACAGACCAGAGCTCCGCCTGGATTTAATCCCTCTCCCCCAAAGTCGAATGGCATGCTCGGGAGACATTCCACCCTCTGTATCTGAGTCAGCATCAGAACCAGTACTGAGGGAATAGCCTTGCTGAAGGATTCCTATATCTGAACAATAACCACTTCGGTGGGGGGAGGGCTCACAAATTCCTAGTTCAGCAAGGGTGAAGTTAGTTCCTAGGAAAATATGAAAGAAAAAAAAAGAGAATTAAAAATTGGAGAGTGGTTTTAAATTTAATTGTAAATTTATTTGAAAAGAAACTAACAGTCCTTTCATGCAGAACTCACTATGTATAGAACTAAGCCGCACAGATATCAGTAAGGGTATTTAAACAGTTCAGTAGAAGAAGTAACTCGTATTTTTTTTAAAAAAAAATCCCAAAAACCTTGATAGGAATTGGGGAGAAAAATGAATTTCCCATAGGAATCAATGTAAAAGCAAATAATGTGTGTGATTGAGGAAACCACAGGGAGGATGGAGGCCCTGTTTCCTCCCAGGAGATTCCTAGAGAGGCTTCACAGAGGCTTTTCCCTACTTTTTCCTGTTACAGTTTTGGAGGTTTGGGTTTGTAAGTGGAAAATGGTTCCTGAGAAGAGGCAAAAAAATCTTGAACACCCAGTTCTTATCTAGAAAACTTCATAAATAGAGACATTCATAGGTAGAGGTACCAGTGTAACTCTAGTTTCCCAAATGCCATCACGCTGCTAAACAAATAATTCTCTCAACACTGTCAAACTATTTACTAAGTCTGCACTATTATTAATGTCCTCAACATTTCCATCATCCATCACTCTCACAAATGACTGTATGACTGTAACTTTGTTGCTTGTATCCATACAAATTATATTGACTGGTTCCTAATATGATTTGATTGCTTATTTGTATCCATACTATCATTAAGTGTTGTATGATTCTCGGTTAACATATCTTTTCTTTCATATGCACTGACAGCATGTGCACCAAGACAAATTCCTTGTGTGTCCAATCACATTTGGGCAATAAAGAATTCTATTCTATTCTATTCTAGTCTATTCCATATAAAAAAGCACTGCCCAAGGTCACTAAGCTTACTTGGATTCCAAATATGCTTCAAAACAATACATGAATGGTATGATTTCAATTCATGTGATTCAAAATATATTGGCCACAAAGTACTTTGGACTTTGTTCTAATTAGATTTTGTTACAATTTTATATTTGCTTATGTGTATGAGGGTATCTGTTCCACATGTAGCATATATAGACAGATTTATTTTTACTTGACAGGGAAAAGGTTCTGAATCTGTGTCTTTAAAAAAAATTCAAGAGTTAGCTTACATATCGTACTAAATTGTGGTTTTCTTGCCATAGTTATTCATAAATCATATTATTACTAAGATTGACACAGCATGATAAACTGTCATCTATGATTAACACACTTCAGTGTGTGAGGTCACATGGCATGTTAAACCCAAACTAAACTTCTGTATAGTTTAATATAGCATTAGAAATCAGCCTATATACTATGTCGTAAATTGGTAACTATTTTTAAGTTACAGATTATTATTTTGGTGGGGAGTACAGGCATGGCTTGGGTGCGGGGGGATCGAGCAGCAGTCTGAGGAGAACACAGGTGCTTGCCTGCCAAGCTCTTTTGTGTAGTGATTAAAAGAACAGTCTATTATCATCCTGAAACCTGCATCTTTCTGCTTGTTGATGGGGCCAAGACTTACTGCCACAACACCAGCTTCATTCCCTAAAAAACTCCTCATAATCTACCTAAAGACATTTGTTAAGATGTCTGTTAGTATATGGGGTCTTTTAAATTTTTTAATTTTAAATTTGTTAGATTATTTATGATTTGTTTCCACGTGTTGTGAGCCGCCCCGAGTCTTCGGAGAGGGACGGCATACAAATCTAAGTAATAAATAAATAAATAAATAATAAATGGAGGGAGTGGGTTTAGAATGGCTGGGCGAGCCGAGGGCAAGGAATAGAGTCCTCTCTGCTATGTGTGCAAACAGAAGCAGATGGGGGCACAGATATGACCCCCACCTTGATGTGAGTGGGACACCTTGCCTTCCAGGGAGGAAGGGAGTGGGGAAGAGGATCTCCAGGATGTTGGAGAACTGGGGTATCATGGTTATGACTAGGAGAGGTAGATATGGCAGGAGCCAGAGGGTAGGCTACTGTCAGGGAATCAGGATTCACTGTCTTAGAGCAATTACTTGTTTTGGCCCTTCTCATTCTGGTCCATTGGGCTCGCCTTGTATATCTGGTGACATGGGTTGTCAGGACCCTGGCCTCAGTATGCTGGTATTTAATGCCAAATCTGTTGTTAACAAGCCTCCCTCTCATATGCAATTTACTCCTAAGGAGGGGGGCAGACCTGACTGAGCCATGTTCCCCTCTTGGAGATGTGCCCTGACAGGTTTCAGGTATTACATCAGCCACAACTCTAGGGAAGGGGTGGAGGAGTGGCAATTATTGTCTGGAAGAGTCTTTGTCCTCACAGGATCCCTGCCCCAGAGTTTGTTGGGTTTGAATCTCTCCTATTGAGATTGGACTCAGGTGTTTAATTGGGTTTGTTGTTGACGTACCTGCCCCCCAGCTGTGTTACAACAACCCTGTCAGTATTGCTAGAGGTAGTAGCTGGGTTGGTGATGGAGTTCTCCAGGCTTATGGTGCTGGGGGACTTCAACTTACCATCGATGAATCCTCGGATGTAGCTCAGGAGTTCATGGCTTCCATGACAACCATGACCAATCATTTTCTACTGAGGTTAGACTTTAGACACCACTCCCCAATTAAGTGGTTCTACCCCAGATGCCTAATGGATCATAAAGGGTTCCAAAGGGAGCTTGGGCAAATACCTGACTCCCCTGTCCACAATCCTGCTGAGTCCCTGGTGGTTGCCTGGAACAGGGCGTCATCAGGGGCACTGGACCGGATTGCGCCTTTGCAACCTCTTCATGGCAGTGGATCCAGGTAAACTCCACTGTTTACTGAGGAACTCTGGGAGATGAAGCACCAGAAGAGACATCTAAAGTGACACTGGAGAACTCCGAATCTGACTGAACACTGTTAAGAGCCTTTATTAGGACTTAATTAGTGGAGATACGGGCAGCAAAATGTTCACATTTTTCCGCACTTATTGTGTCTGCTGATTTGCGCCAAGCCGCCTTCTTTAGGGTGACTTATTCCCTCCTCAATGCAGAGGGAATGGAGGAGCCCTTGTAGGTTAGACCTGATGAATTTTTTTCAGTTTCTATTGGATAAAGTCACCGAGATTCAGATGGACCTGGACTCTGATTGGGCAATTCCAACCGAGATGACAGGAGAAGGTCTTAGTTCTATTGTGTGGGATGAATTTGAGCATGTGACTCCTGAGGATGTGGACAAGGCTATGGGAGTGACAAGTTCCTCCCATACCAATGTATTTATGGATTGTTGTGATTATTTAAAGAATCAATACTTCCAATTGCCAGAATTTATATATTCCCTAGGTATGCCCATGTCACACCAACACTCCACAGTGCATTGGTTGCCGATCAGTTTCTGATCACAATTCAAAGTGTTGGTTATGACCTATAAAGCCCTTCATGGCATCGGGCCAGAATATGTCCGAGACCGCCTTCTGTCGCACGAATCCCAGCGACCAGTTAGATCCCACAGAGTTGGCCTTCTCCGGGTCCCATCGACTAAACAATGTCATCTGGCAGGACCCAGGGGAAGAGCCTTCTCTGTGGCGGCCCTGACCCTCTGGAACCAGCTTCCTCCTGGAGATTAGAATTGCCCCCACCCTCCTTGTGTTTCGAAAACTCCTTAAAACCCACCTCTGCTGCCAGGCATGGGGGAATTGAGACATCTCCCCCAGGCCTATATAGTCTTATGCATGGTATACTTGTATTGTATGTTCTTTTTAATAATGGGTTTTTAGATTTTTAAATATTAGATTTATTCTCTGTATATTGTTTTGTTGTTGTGAGCCGCCCCGAGTCTGCGGAGAGGGGCGGCATACAAATCTAATTAATATAATAATAATAATAATAATAATAATAATAATAATAATAATAATAATAAATCTAGTTTAAGGGATCCCAGTACAGATTGCATGCTGGAAAATATAAACTTCATGTCCTTTCTTGTCTATCAACCATAATCTGACCAATCCCCCACCAAACAAAAACATTTTGTTTCTGAAAATTTCTATCTTAAAAAATTATGTTATATAACTTCCATATTTAGAATGACCAAAAAAAAAGAAAACAATAGAATTGAATTGAAGATTATTTTCCTTGTTTTTATTCCATCATGTTTTATCTGCTTTGACTTTTTAAGAATACATATTTGTATAATTTTTCTATTGCAATATAGCAAATATTAGCAGTAATATGAAAGTCATATAAGCATGCATATTTTTCTTAATGGAATTTTATTCATGCTTTTATAATGGGAAGCAAATTTGTTTTAAAGTGATGTTAAACAATCAGTAGGAAAAATAAAATAATAAGTTTTAAAAATTGCAAAAGCAACATATGAAGTGAGCTTAGCAATAAACTATACAAAGATATTGGTAAAAGTGTATTTTGAAAATAGAAATCAAAAGAAAAACTGTAGCTACAATAAACAGTGATCCCTAAGTTGACATTTCTAATAATAAGAGAATACAGTACAGAAATATAAATACTATCAAATTATGGATATACTAACTTGAATAAGCTGTCTTTCAAATGAAATAAAATAATTTAATAAGCAGTAGAATTTAACTTCCTTTAAATGTCCACATGTTCCCAATTTAATTAGCATTTTGCATTCATGTAAAAATGAAAATGATGCCAAGAACAAACTAAACGATTTTTCTTGTTATTTTCTATGTGATTATTGGAACAGCATTGAAAAGAACAATGAGACAAGGAGCCCACTTTTTCTATTTTTTTTAAAGTTAAACGTTTGACAAATGCACATGGCTTCCAGAGATAAAAAGCTAACTATTAAACAAACTGAAAAAATGCATCAAAATAGAAACACAACTATTTGACCCAAACTACAGTAATTCTGTTCTAGCATTGGGTGTGGTATTAAATAATGTGTCTACAGGGATCAAGCTGGCATGAAATGTTCACTGTTTATGCTGTTAATGCTAAATCCATACTAATTTATGTACTTTCTCTATATAATGTATTTTAACAGTCCATATTATTTTTAATTATCGTTTGATAAGACTAAGGTCATTTGAAAAACTTATGAAATTTATTTCTAAGTAGATATCCATAAGGTTGCATTGGTAAGATGGTTGTACATGAACAATATATGGAAAACCTGTTTTAAAATATTTAACTAACCTAGAGCATTATGTCACATTGATATTTGTGAACATTTATATGCAACTGTCACAGAAAAAGTGACCCGAATATTTACTGTCTCAGCAGTATACATAAAGTTAACTACACAGTTAACTTTATATTTGAGACAAATATTTTTCCAGTAACAGATGGAGGTCAAATAATCAGTTTCTGTGGCTACTCATTTGGATGAGAGACAGGGACAAAGTCCAAAAATCTATTTAAATTCATATAAAGTGATTTGTGCCCACTTAAATAGGGAAACCGAACATTTAGAGATAGAGGCAACCAAGTGGTTTGTTTCTCCATAGTTATTGAACTTAAATTGCAGTTTGATGCAAATGCTACCAATTTTATATACTTTGTTAATTCATTCAGTTCAGGTGCTTTGTGTTCATTATGCTAATTTTGCTTAATTCATTTGTTTTATAGAGATATTTGCAGAATTATATTTCAAGTTAGTACTTAATTATGATTTCAGCTAAGTAAACTGTGTTGTTTTAGATTTTAGTGAGGAATTAAGACTACTAAGCAAGCATTCAAAATGTGTCTGGTCTACCCAATATTAAAGTTTCTTTGAAATAGTTGAGCAATAATTGAAAACAGGATCTTCTTCATCCTGTTTTCCACTATCTACCTCACATAGGAGAACAGAAATTTAACCAGAGTATGACAGTCACAGGCAATTTAGGAATTGGGAACAATATTTAATTTGAATATATTTTGCATGTTTATATTTTACACAATATTTGTATGGCTATATGTAACTGGAGTAATTTTTCTCCAATATTTAAATTGTTATTACATTTAAATTGCTCTGTCATCACATTTTTATCATTTTTTTTACTACACAGTATTAACAGAAGGAACAAAAAACTTATTACTTTGGCTTGTCAATGTATAGAGTTGAAAATGATCAGGAGAAAACGACTCATTAGTTCAAAAAGCAGGCTTTATAATTTTATAATTCATGGCATTTGTTAAGTATTTTAGTTATTTGCAAATTATTTAGCTTCTATCAGATCAAAGTTACAAAGGTATACCTTTCCCACTTGAATGCTCAAATGCTAAAATTCTTCAGATGCATTTTTTTTACTGAAAATCTAGAAATTGTAACATATGTATGGTAAGAAGGCTAATCTGCTGAGTTACCTTCCACCTGAGAAACACTGGTCCCCTATCCTTTTAGTCTTCTGGAAAGCCACGAAGCCCTGGTGGCACAGTGGTTAGAAATGGTCACAACTGGAATTAGAGTACATTATTATTCCTAATGGGTTTGAGGTTGACTCAGCCTTCCATCCCTCCAAGGTTGGAAGGACCCAGATAGCTGACTTTATAAATGGCTCAGAGAGATCTGTAAAGCAATATGGAATGACATATAAGTCTAATTGCTATTGCTAAACCCAATAATTATTAAATGAGAATATGATGATGTCTTGACTGGCTGTAATAGTTTTAATTTTATTGTGTTTTTTTATTGCTGTATGTTGATGATATTGTATAAGATGTCTGGTAATGTACTCCTTTAAAATAAATCAATAAGGACTATAATTGCATTTTGTAGCAAGATGGACAGCAAACAAATTTAATAATAAATAAAAATTACAGGTTCATGCAATTATTCAGAAGATAATTATATACATCTGTATATTCAATATTATTTTATTATTATATTAAGCATTCTCAAAAAGGAATGGAGTACAATGCCAACCAATTTTTAAAACATGATTTTGAAGTTAATAAATAATAGGGTGCAATATTAATACATATTAAATTCATATGTTTTACTAAATTTTCTATAATTTTAGATTTTTTGTTAAAAAAATTATATTTTATTTTTATATTCCTCCCTATGTTTATAGCTATGTAAAATAATGATATACTTTCATAACTTCCCCACCAGCACCAAGAGAGCATTGATTGGCACCAGCTCAGCCAACTTAATGTAATATTGAATATTTCCACAGATGCTCTACACTTAACAATTATATATTTATTTGCTTTATCTATAAATGACTGACGTTCGGGTATTAAGGAATATGACAACAATACAAAAAATTGTCCCTCTCTTTAAACAGAAAATTTAATTGTTAAGAAATTAACCATATTTTCATACCTACTTGCTAAGCATAATAAGAATTGGATACAAGAGTGTATATTCCTAGACTAATAAATCAAGATGAGTTTAAATATACTAAACGGATAGATAGCCAAATTCATGACCTGTGGACTGCATGTAGCCCTCCTTTTATGGGGCCTGCATATGCCTAATATATTTACACTGTGTTAATAACAGAGTTGGAAGGGATCTTGGAGATTTTCTAGTTATAGTTTCAATGTATGTTAATGGTTTGATTAAGAATAAAAGAAATCTGATTGGGGAGAGTCAGACATGTAATTCATGTGTTTCAGATAAAATAATATCACAAGGATAAAGAGAGGAGGAAAGCTCATTCAATATCCTGAGATTCTGTTATTGTAACCTTAAAAGTGTTGTGAGTGTTCCACGACCAGCTCAGTTATTCACAGATTCTGAGGAGGATGAACTGGGTCTGACTTGGTACCCTAGGCCAGTGTTTTTGACAACTGAGTCAGAGAGTGAGAGTGAGGGAGAATTGGAACCTGAGAAACCTGATGAATTTCAGAGACTGTGGAAACCCCAATGAGGTCTGAGTCAGAGTAGGAGAGAGACATTGGGGATCAGGAGCCCCTATTAGATGCCCAGGTCAGAAGGTTATGAAGTAGGCAGGAATATCTTTATGAGAAAAGTTCCATAAAAGAAAGAAAGTCTAGACAATTATATCTGTAGAAAATAGTTGACCACACCCAGACAGTATATAAGTGAGGAATCATGGGTAAAGAGATGTGGAGTTCCAATGTTTGTAATGGTGGAGTTCCTAGATCCGGGGTTCCAGAAATGCTTCGCTGGCAAACTGCTATTATTCTTTTAAATCTAATAAGCAGAGATGCAGCCGTCTGAGGAAGATCAGGAGATCTGTAAGTGTGTGATCGAAAGACATTGTCTCACTGAAGAATGTTTTAATTAAAATTGAACCTCGGCTGCAGCCCGCTTCTTATCTCTTAGCCAATTTAACCAGGAAAGTTGCTAACATGGACAAAAATGCCTGACCTTGCTTTTATAAATCCTGTTTTAAATATAAATGTGTTTGATCTGAAATTTCTGTGCATGGATTCTCCCTTTGTTCTGATCCGAGTAGGCCAGAGCAGAACAAAAAATAGTGTTAGACAAGATATTTTGATATCCTAATCTGGTCTATTTTGAAAGACAGAACAAAGAGCTTGTTTACCAGTCTAATAGACAAAGAATAGAATAGGATTACTTTCAGTTTCCTTCTAATTCATCAATTGCTTCAGGCAACATTGTTATTCTTTAAAAGTGAAAAAAATGCTTATTTGTATACAATCTCAAATTGGCAAAATAACTTGTAAGTTTCATAAGTATACTACATAGCCATATATTTAAATGTCTTTCTTTGTGGACATTTTGTATTTCTATTTGTGTTTACAATTATACATTTTAAAGCTATATATTTCTTTTCTTGTTTTTAAATTGGGTTGCCTTAAGGTAAATGAAAGATACAGCTTTCTGGAAAAACTAGTATATGTGGGCATTTTAACTCAGATTAGATTGGAGTTGCCACCATATTATTTATTTTGCACCATCATAGTTCAATTACAGAGTAAACTGGTAAAAAGAGAATAGAGTTTTAAGTTTAATATTATAATGCTATGCATATGTACATGAAAGTAATCTGTACTGAACACAGTGGGAATGCTTCCATAAAACTTTCAAAAAATTGTTCTGCCAATCTCATGCGGTGCTATGAATATCTCAATTACACCTACTTTCTCCTTAATAGCTACTGAAAGATATAGTATACAGCTAGGGTTGGCTAGTTGAAAGCCTTTAATATAGATTTAGCTTGAAAGATCAAGGATAGAAACATTTCTTTTTCATATGTTTCAAGGAATAGCTTTCCCAAGGGAGCTAGAAACTCCTCTCCTCTCCTCCCCCTCCCTCTCCTCTCCCTCCCTCCTTGCTCTTCTCCAAGAATTAGTCTGGTGATCTATGCAGTTTGAAAATTCTATATACATACATAATGCAATAATATATAACAGTAGAGCAAGTTTGTTTTGTTTCTGTTTGAATATAGATTTATTCAAACAGAATAGATTTATATTTATAGATTTATATAGATTTATTTATTTATAGATTTTGTTTTTGTAATTTATGTATGGTATGATTATTTTAAAATGCCTGGCATTAGAAATCCATCGTTATATTGCTAATCAAAAGTGTGTGTGTGTGTGTGTGTGTACACACACACACACACACACACACACTTTTGGCATTGCATGCACTGATAAACTAGCCTACTCAGCAAGCATTTAACAGATTAGACACTTGAACATGGTTTTAGGCAATGCTCTCTCATGTTTCTGCGTATTGCCTGATAAACACTTCAAAGTAAACCGCTCATAAATATGAAATGAAAAGCTGAGAAGTCGTTATGCACAGCTTTGAGATACAAATCTCTTTATTCCCTTCTGAAGTGGAATTTGATTGACATAATGAGTCATAGATCCTGTCCGGGGACTCATTGCCTTATCCCTCTTTCCTCAGGAGACAGGGAGACTATAAAGGAATATACTTCAGAACTTTGTGACAGACAGCTATATCTATTTAAAAAAAATTTCAACTCCTCATACTTTGCTTATTATTTTATATTAATACTCAACTTTGACACATGCTGACAATTGACAAGCTTCAATAAAAGGATAATCACTGTCTGGTTTTACTGCTACTCCAAATGAAGTGGTTTTATGAGACACAGGTCTTTATTAATTTATTAAAATAAACATTTATTTATTATATTTTATCCTGCATTTAATATTTTATAAGTAACTCAAAGCAACAAATGTATTTAACGTTCCTTCTACCTCCTATTTTCTTTACAACAGCCCTATTGAGTGAGTTGGTCCAGCTCTCATTTCTAAGGTAGAACTAGAATTCAGTGTCTCCTAGTTTTTAGGACTGCACCCTAGCCACTACACCAAACTGCCAAATTGTACCTTTAAAGGAATATTGTAGCAAAATTTAAAAATAAACCCATTTTTAAAAAAATTCAGACAAGAATTTCTGCCAGTTTGGTGCGGTTATTGCTGTCAAGAAGTGGACATTATGCTGGTTTAGACAATTCACGTAACAAAAACCACCCTTATATGCAAAATGGGTAGGGAAAGTATTATACCATGAATAGGAAGAACAGTATTAGACTTTTCCCCACCGTTCTATGGATTGTTAGATACATTGCTTAATCTTGCAATATTTTGTTCAATTTGTAACTCACCTAAAACTTAAGCATAATGTGAAAAGAGCTCAGGCATTTTCCCATTGCAGCAGACGTGGAATAAGCATACAGACACCAGAGCTGGGTTTTATGGGTCACTTTATTAGTTCAAATCTGGACTTGCAGAGGTAAAACCAAAGGAGCACAACTTTAGTTCCAAACATTCTTGGGCAACTACGGGCAAAAGCTCTTTGCTGAACAAGGGAAGGTTCGAAAAGGAGGGGCAAGTGGTGAGCCCATCCATTATCTAGGGACTCACCGCTCTGTCCCCATCCTGTCCTGCCCAGCGCCATTCACTGGACCCACTGGGGTGATTGTGCGCGTTCTCATGCAACCGCTTATCATCTGCCTTCGGTGGTGGTGGCTGTGCGCTTTCCAGCCACCGCCGCAAATGTTGGCCCGCCTCGAGTGGCTGGCCATTACTTAGGACAAGACAACAAGGTTCTCTTTATTGTGCAACAATGAGTTGGTAATATAATTGCAAATATTGTTGGGTTTATTGATCAGAGTACAAGTGTTTAGGAAACTAAACCGATAAATTGAAATGACAGATAAAAATCCTAATAAATGGAGTAACAAAATAAATTATTCAAAGAGATTACTCTTATTTATATCACAGTTATATAGCCCCAAAGGTTATTTTTCCCCCAAGGAAAAAAAATATACGTTAAAATTCAGATAAATAGGAAAATAATCAATTAAAAAGAATCAATATTTCATTATAACTATAATTCATATAGTAATAGCTGTTTTAGTTAATATAATTACAGATGGAATCCTTCCACAACATCTAGATCATGTGAAAATAACTGCAATTATATTGGCTGATTTAAGCATTATTTGTACAATGCTACAGTGCAAACTTACAGTGTACTTCTAAAAATAGAAACAGATTTAGATTTACACATCCAGGGACATGGATCTGTATATGTAGTTCTTTTCCTCTACTGAAGTACAATACTGTAATTCTTTTTTTAAAAATCACATACTTTTGACATTTTCTAACTAACTGATTTTGTAGATTCTGGCTCTATCATGAAATGTGGATTCTAGCTCTATCATGAAACACCAACAGGGCGAAAGGAATATTATATATGTAAGGTCCATACTGATGGTGGAAAAATGCAAACAAACATGAAACCTAGAAATCCAGGTTTCTTTGTTGTTATATAGTCTGAGTTTATTTTATTTTATTTTAAGTAACAGTATAATAGTAATAAAAAATGAAGAATGGGGTCACTGATTTCTGGACTTTTTATACTCTTCCCCACCTCTGTTTTAGATCCCATCAAGTATTGTTTCCAACAGACAGTTTTGTCTCTCAGAAAGAGACTCCTGGCAGCAGTGATAGCTTTCATCCCCAGACAATTATAAAAACATCTACTGGGATTTTTGTTATCAACAGTAAGGGAAAAGCTAAATTCTTTATAATACAGTAGTCCCTCACCTATCGCTGGTGTTACGTTCCAGACCTGGCCGCGATAGGTGAAATCCGCGATGGGGAATTTATCGACTGATAGTACTTATTTAAGTATTTATATTGTAATTGTTCGGTAAGTTTTCATTGTTTTAAGTGTTTATAAACCCTTCCCACACAGTACAGTGATCCCTCGAGTTTCGCGATCTCGATCTTCGCGAAACGCTATATCGCGATTTTAAAAAAAATATTAGTTAAAAAAAAACCACTTCCGTGTTTGGCTTCGGGAGTCAGCTGGGAAGCGGCGCGGCTGTTTTAAAAGGTCGCAGCCGGCCTGGGGGGCTTCCCAGCACCCCCCCGAACCCCCAACCTGGGTCTTCCCGGCCGCCCACGCAAAGGGGAAACCCCGGCTCCTCGCTGATGCCCGCCGCTCGCCCGCCCGCCAGCAAGAGGGGGAAGACCCAGGGAAGGTTCCTTCGGCCGCCCAGCAGCTGATCTGCTCGGTAGCGCAGCAGCAGCGAGGAGCCGAATCGGGGTTTCCCCTTTGCGTGGGCGGCGGGGAACGCAAACTCCACCATCTACGCATGTGCAGCCATAGAAAAAAAAGGGCACGCATGCGCAGATGGTGTTTTTACTTCCGCAACCCTACATCGCGAAAAATCGATTATCGCGAGGGGTCTTGGAACAGAACCCTAGCGATAATCGAGGGATCACTGTATTTATTTTAGATACAGTATTTAAATACAGTATTTACAATTTTAGATTTTTTTTTTTAAACCTGCCGATCGAGTTCGGCGGGCTGTTTAAATCTGCCGATTGACTTCCTCAGAAACCCGCGATGAAGTGAAGCTGCAGTAGGTGAAGCGCGGTATAGCGAGGGACTACTGTATATCATTCCAGTGCTGGTATTAAAATTGGGGGGAAATGTAAACCCTTATTTGTTCCTTAAAATAAAACATCTAAATACCATCGAATCAGAAGTTGCACTTTTACAGCTGACCTGGATTCCCAATAGTATAATTTTCTGTTACCTTTTTTCAAGCTGAATGTGGGGATAGATAGATAGGATTTTGTAATCTACTTTCCTGGTATTCTATAAAGGTCTTCCTTCCAAGTGGTACACATGCATAATGCCACTGGCTTTTTCAGTCCCAAAAGGACTGCCAGATGGGACTGCCAGATATGACCAGAAGGTTGCCACCTGTATCTTTGCAAATTCAGTTTTTCAATATATCCCATGTATTTAGATTTTCACATCCAGGAACATGAATTTTTCTTCTAAACAGCATTTTTATGCTAGATTAAAATATGAAGTTCTTAAAGTAATCATTGCCAATAATTGAATTAGAATCCTCAGTGATTATTTGAGGAACTAAGGTATAAGATTTATGATTACTTACATGAACTTAACATATTTGTATTCTATGCAGGAGTAAAATAGTGAAAGTATAGGAAAAGTTACCTTTTTGAATTGATGAAACATTTGGAATTTCCATACTATATTGTAAATGCTTTCATAAAATCAGTGCCGTGGATGTTAGCAAGATGCTTCCTGATAATTATAATTTAAATAGTATATTTAAATTAACACTATATTTCACATTGATAAGTCAAGAATTATATGGATGTAATAATAATTATAATAATAATTATAATAATAATAATACACTGTAGAGAAAAATATGAAATAATCAATTTCATACTAAGCTGCTGCAAAAAGATCGCACAGACTGACTACAAGTATAGACACGATGCTGTGACACAGATGATCCACTGGAACTTGTGCCAGAACTACCATCTACCAGTGGCAAAGAACTGGTGGGAGCATAAGCCCGAAAAAGTGGTCGAAAATGAGCAAGCAAAACTATTGTGGGACTTCCGACTTCCAACTGACCAAATTCTGAAGCATAACACACCAGATATCCTGATTGTGGAGAAAAAGAAAGTATGGATCATCTACATTGCAATCCCAGGAGACAACAGAATTGAGGAGAAGCAGCGAGTGGAATTAGTGAAATATGATGATCTAAAAATTGAGCTGAAAGTGGTCCCTCTGGTACTTGGCACGCTGGGCGCAGTGCCAAAAGATCTCAGGAGACATTTCAAAACCATCAGAATTGACAAAATCTCCATCTGTCAATTGCAAAAAGTCGCTTTACTGAGATCGGCACACATAATTCTCCGCTACATCATGCAGTCCTAGGTGCTTGGGAAGTGCCCGACTGGTGATGAAATACAAAATCCAGCATAGTGATCGCGTTTGCTCTGTTGTATTTAAATAATAATAATAATAATAATAATAATAATAATAATAATAATAATAATAATAATAATAAGCATTACACCACTGCCTTAACCACACATTAAACTCTCTGATACACATTGTTTTATCCTCTTGGCCACAAACCGGTAACACCTCTGAGAAAGTCACTGAATCAGTTATTTTACCCAGCTCCACACTTAGACATTGAAAATCTCTTTTTACTACATTAACATTTCTCTGGGACAAATCATTTGTGCCAAGATGCACCACCACATCAACGTTATTACCTTTACTCACAGCCTCAACAATGTTTGTAATCCGCCTCCTGTCCCTGCTGGCAGTGGCCCCTGGGAGACACCTCAGCACCTTCACCACATCCTTGCTCTGTCCCAAATCAACACCTCTAACAGTCGAATCACCCACAAGAAAATGTGTCCTCTTTTTATTTCTAACTGCACTTGATGGTTTGGTGACATTTACGACAACTTCCCCTTTGAACATCCCCTCATTCTCTGCCTGAGGGACCTTGCTAATATCTCCAACATCCTTACTATTTAAATCCACAAGAACATTATAGGAATTCGATACAGAGAGACCAAAATTGCTATGTTTTTGCTCAACTGCACGCAATCTTCCTGAACCAACAGTTGTCCACACAGCCCTCCTCCTCGGGGGGCGCTGTGGACCATGAGGTCTTTTTCTGCCGTCAGACTTCTATGTTTCTATAATAATAATAATAATAATAATAATAATAATAATAATAATAATAATAATAATAATCCCCACTGATGGGTACACCTTGTCGTGGTAAGCCTTGGGAAGCGCCCGACTGATGATAAAATACGAAATCCAGCATAGTGATCTCGGTTGCTGTGTTGTATTGACAACAACAACAATAATAATAACAACTACAACAGCAGCAGCAGCAGCAGCAGAAAAAACAGCAACAACAATAACAGAGTTGGAAGGGACCTTGAGTCCAACTCCCTGCTTAGGCAGGAAACCCTATACAGTACTACTTCAGACAGAAGGTTATCCTACATCTGCTTAAAAGCTTTTCTGCAATCCATACATATGTTATGCTTTTTTAAAAATAATCATACTGGGATGAAATGGATTTATGCATGTAGTAGTTCTGAAATCTCCAGATTTGTTCACCCCCAATGCACATACGGTAAGTGCATATTTCATCAAAAGAAAAAATACAGGAAATCTGGCACATATACTGTATTTTCAATGTTCATGTTGCTTGCAAATTAATGATAACAAGTTTATGTTACTTAATCATTACATTATTAAAATGACCGTGATTATGGAAATCTGTTTTGGTAAGTACTGCTCTGATTAAGTAGCAGTTGATTAATCTATCAGGAAATTATTTTAAATGATGCCTATTCAAGGGCAGATGTTTCTGTATGGTGACCAAAATATTTATTATTTAACAACTAATAGGATTTGTTTTGCTAATTATATAGAATAGGAAACATGAGTCTGGCAACACAAAACATGAAATTTGAAGGCAACAAAAAGCTGTAATATAACATTACATTAAAAAAATAGGCATTGTGTCTTCTTCAAAAATCTGGTAATAATTTTAGGCCTAGCTATATTGTGGAGAATATTTTGGACTTGATGATTTATTTATTATATATTTATTAATTGCACTTATATGCAGCCTTTCTCTGAAGACCCAGGGTGGCTTGATTATGGACATAGCATAGCAAAGATAAGAAGTTTAGTATTTAATTGATGGGAGTTAATATAGAAGTTAATATTTACCTTGGTAATTTGAAATCATTCAGTCCAAAAGAAAAGTAGTTTTCTTTTCATTGGTTGCCGATCGGTTTCCGGTCACAATTCAAAGTGTTGGTTATGACCTATAAAGCCCTTCATGGCATCGGACCAGAATATCTCCGGGACCGCCTTCTGCCACACGAATCCCAGCGACCAGTTAGGTCCCACAGAGTTGGCCTTTTCCGGGTCCCCTCGACTAAACAATGTCATCTGGCGGGACCCAGGGGAAGAGCCTTCTCTGTGGCGGCCCCGACTCTCTGGAACCAACTCCCCCCCAGATATCAGAGTTGCCCCCAGCCTCCTTGCCTTTCACAAGCTCCTTAAAACCCACCTCTGTCGTCAGGCATGGGGGAATTGAAATTTTCCCTTCTCCCTAGGCTTATAGAATTTATACATGGTATGCTTGTATGTATGATTGGTTCTTTAAATTGGGTTTTTAAAGATTATTTTTAATATTAGATTTGTTTACATTGTCTTTTTTATTGTTGTTAGCCGCCCGAGTCTTCGGAGAGGGGCAGCATACAAATCAAATCAAATCAAATCAAATCAAATCAAATCAAATCAAATAAATAAATAAATAAATAAATAAATAAATAAATAAAGTTTTAATTATAGAATAGAATAGAATTTTTTATTGGTCAAGTGTGATTGGTCACAAGGAATTCGGCTTGGTGTATATGCTGTCAGTGTACATAGAAAAAGATACATTCATCAAGAATCATAAGGTACAATATACAATGATAGTCATAGGGTACAAATAAACAATCAAATCATATTAGGAACAGAGATGGCATGCTGCTGGAATGGTCAGGTACTACGCTCTGGTAGCGATTTTTGGGGTGGGTACCCAGTTGTGCATCCCTGACATGGGCACATGCACCTCTGTGTCAGATTTAGCTTCTGCACATGCGCAGCAACGGCTCACAGGGCACACCGATAGTGCCAAAGATGGAAATCCTTCGCTGATTAGGAACTAGTCAATATAATTTTTAAGGATACAAACAAGTTACCGTAATACAGTAATTAATTGGAGGAGATGGATGATGGGAATGATAAGATTAATAGTAGTGCAGATTTAATAAATAGTTTAATGATGTTGAGGGAATTATTTGTTTAGCAGATTGATGGCGTTCAGGAAAAAACTGTTCTTGTGTCTAGTTGTTCTGATGTACACTGTTCTGTAGCATCGTTTTGAGGATAGGAGTTGAAGCAATTTGTGTCCAGGTAGTGAAGGGTCTGTAAATATTTTCACAGCCCTCGTGCAGTATACAGGTCCTCAATGAAAGACAGTTTGGTAGCAATTGTTTTTTCCTGTAGTTCTAATTATCCTCTGAAGTCTGTGTCTGTCTTGTTAGGGTGCAGAACCAAACCAAACAATTTTAGAGGTACTGATGACAGAATTAATAATTCCTCTGTAGAACGTATCAGCAGCTCCTTGGGCAGTTTGAGCTTTCTGAGTTGGTGCAGAACATTTAACATATCCAAGGATTTTTACTCCCAGTGAATTCTACTATAATATACTGCTCAAAAAATAAAGGGAACACTCAAATAACATATCCTAGATCTGAATGAATGAAATATTGAATACTTGTTCTGTACAAAGTTGAATGTGCACAACAACAATATGAAATTGATTGTCAATCAGTGTTGCTTCCTAAGTGGACAGTTTGATTTCACAGAAGTTTGATTTACTTGGAGTTATATTGTGTTGTTTAAGTGTTTCCTTTATTTTTTAGAGCAGTGTATATGGCAAGCCTTCACATTATATTGGTTTTTATTTAGACAATCACAAATTTAAATTATTTCATATTAAATGGTATGTGTTTGGTTTTTATTTAGAAAATAAAGAGCTTAAATTGTTTCATAGTAGATAGTTCCTAGTTATTAAATTGGTCCTGTCTCTCTTATTTTATTTTTTATTTAAAATTTTATTAAACACACATTAAAAGCACCGAACACAGTGTAGACATCCTGGCATTATCTTTACCATACATTCTAAAGTATCATATAACTTAATATATATCCTACTACTTATGTACATTTAGTCTATTCAGTATTTACACATATACAAACAACATACTTCTCTTTATATTCCTATTAAATTTATCTTATCCATCCATTATCTCATTTTCTTATAGTTGCATACATGCATTTCTTTAAATTCTCTATTTTAAATCCTAGTCATTTCATAATTTCTTTTCTTTTCCATCCCAACCATTGATAAAAATTGTTCCATATCACACAATATTCTGTATCTCCCTTGTTTTTCAATTCCAAAGTCAATCTATTCATTTCCCCACAGGTCAAAATTTTCTTAATCACTTCTTCAGGTGGGATTTCCTCATTTTTCCAGTTTGGGGCAAAGACCGTTCTTATTGTTGTTGTAATATATATCATTAAATAAAGTACCCTTTATTATATTTTCCATTTATAATTCCCAATAAGAATAATTCTGGTTTAAAGTCTACTTCCTCTCCAGTTAACTCTACCAATTGTATTTGATTCCCCCCCCCCCAGTATTCTTTGGCTTACATAACCATCACAAACAGCAATAGCAATAGCATTTATATTTATATACTACTTCATAGTGCTTTTACAGCCCTCTAAGCGGTTTACAGAATCAGCATATTGCCCCCAACAATCTGGGTTCTTATTTTACCGACCTTGGAATGATGGAGGGCTGAGTCAACCTTGAGCTGCTGAATTACAGCTAGCAGTTAGATGAAGTAGCCTGCCACTGCCCTGATAATATGTGCCTGATTCATGGTTATACTTCCAACATTAATGAACATTTTTGCCAATCTTGCTGGTGGGGGAATGTCACCTATAGAACATTTTATATAAGTTATCTTTATACGGTATAGCCAATGTTATTTTCCTATTTCTTTCCCATAATTCTTGCCGTTTTTCAAATTGTATCTTATATTCAAAATGTATTGCCTGTGCCACCATTGATTCCTTAACCTGTTCCTCCTCCATCTTGTAATCTAATAAAAACCTTGTCATTTGTCCCCAAAAGGATCTTATCTGGTGTCATTAGCCATCTATCAACGCCCCCCACTCTTTCATGTTCTTCATATATCATGACTGGATTTGTAAATAGGAATTAGTCCTATCTCGGTTTCATCATTGCATGTGTGTGGGCAGGAGGTCTCTGCAGGGCATAGTGGACACCTATTCCTCTTAGTAGCTAAGCAATGATGTGAGGTCTGGTCTGTGTAGAAATAAGTTGTGAAATATATACTGTGATTCAAAAAAATTATGCTTCCAGGTACTACAAAACAAATTCTGTTTCTTCTAATTGCTAATCTCTTCCTATACCTCTTTCTAGGTCCTCCAGTTACCTGTGGAAATGTTTTCTCCTCAGAAGATTCAAGCCCTTTTCCCAGAGCTAAACACCCTTCTTGTTCCAGAATAAAGCAATGCTGTCATAAAATAGCTATTTATAATTTTAATTTATACCATGTGTCTGAGATATTTCCTGCTAAAAAATATTGCCCAGATTTGCAAGTATGGTAGTTATTATGGGGGTACTAATTTCCCCATCTGTAGTTTTATTATCTCTGGTCAGTGTTCTGCCAATCATCAGAAAAGTATTCCTTCTCCACAGCATGAATGTTGTGTCCATATGGCCCAACTATGGCATTTTTAGGTTAAGTCTTAGGTAAGGTGACTAGACGTCCCACTTTCAGTGGGGCAGTCACAATTTTTAACTATTTGTCCCGCGTCCTGCTGCATTTTTAAAAAGTCCCAATTTTTGGAAAGAATCACCTTTACTTTTGATGCAACATAATCGGGTTGTATATCTGTTACCTGTTGCAAAGTTTCCTTCATCCAGATACTACAAAGATGCTTTCCTGGCCACACTGCTGCTATGGCAATTGAACTAGCCGCCCTGCCACCGAGAGAGAGCGGCCTCTCAAGGAGCCAGTGTCCCTCGGGCGCCTAGCATTCTAGGAATTGTAATTTGAATGTCCTGAGGCACCAATTGTTCTGAGTTGACAAGAAACTACACCTACCAGAATGCTTAGCAATGAGCCATAATAGACAAAGTCAGGCTGCGTCTGTTTCTTAAAGGCATAGGCGCTTAATTTTAGCTCTGCATGTTTTTTCCCAGTCAGATTCCTTATAATTAAGTTGGATCACAACAAACTGTCCCAAAAGCTGAATGGGGTGACCGTGATTTTATCTCAGCCTATTTGGAACACACTGGGTAGGAGAAGATTGAAATACACAATCACATCATGAATAGAGCCAAAAGAGAAATAAAAGATGCTGTTTTGTTTTAAAACTTTATCTGGGAAATGGGTGGGATGGGTGATGGCAGATGTCACAGTGTTACTCATATATACTTTTCCAACAATTGCTGGATTTTCAATAAGACAAAGTAGGAAACTTGGAATCTTATGAACAAAACAGTTTAAGAAATGAAGTCCACTAGCCTGGGAATCCAAATTCCTAAAGCACCCCAGACAATTGGTTATTATATACACCTAATGAAGAGTAGAACATCATGTCTTATATAATTGTTGAAGTGGACACAATTGGAATGATGTTATTGTAACTACAGCGCAGGTACCAAAACTTCTATTTATCAACCAAGAACTCTAACCCTATTTGGTTGTGAGATCATGACAGATAAAATAAATGGCCATTTATTTAAACTCACTGGAGACCAAAAAAGGAACAAAAGCGGGAGTGAAATTCAACAAGTTCTGACAGATTCTGTAGAATTGCTAGCGTAAATTTTGAATAGTTCAGAGAACCTCCAAATATCTCTTTTGTCTGGCCCCAGAGTGAGGTGGGAATGAGAATTTTGAAGCATTCTACTTCTGCCACACCTACCAAGCCACTCCATGCCCACCAAGCCATGCCCACAAAACAAATAGTAAAAAAAAGGATTTCACCACTGAACAAAAGCCGCTTTTTAGATTATTTATTTATTTATTTATTTATTTGTTTGTTTGTTTATTTATTTATTTATTTATTTATTTATTTATTTATTTATTTATTTAATAGGCTGGATTTTTAATTAAGAAACACCCCTCCCTCCCACTTTTCCAATGTTAAAATCTGGTCACCTTAGTCTTAGCGTTTCTGACTGATAATAAGGCAGGATGGTGTGCAGATTCCTAACAATTGTATAACTAGGATATACTGGTCATTGTTAGCATATTTCATCATTTTTTAAATTACCCCCAGTGCCATATTGTTGTTGTTGTTGTTGTTGTTGTTGTTGTTGTTATTTAACTGAACTTTAGATATATTTTTAATATGAGTTGTTGGTACAGTATATGCATGACTTTAGAAATAGTTTAGAAAAATAAATAATAAATAATCAACAAAAGCCAAAATAAACATTCCTCATCAGTTTTTTGAGGACATGTGATGAAAAAGCAAAGCTGTTACATATCTTTTGATGCCATTTAGAATTATGTAAATTATACACACACAAATTCCTCGTTTCCTGAATAAAAAATTGAGGGTTTTTTATTTTTTTGTACTGTACTGAGAGTCTGGAGTCGAAGTTAAATAAAAAAGGATGAAGGTGTCAAGTAGGAAAGAAACAACATTATTTAAAACAGCCAGAGAGTAACAGATATAGAAATGGCTGTAATGGCTGAAGAGTGGCTAATTGCTAGATGGATGAAGGAATGGTTACATTATCCAAAAGGTCCATTTTGATCATCAGCACCAGCCATTTCAAATCAACAGCTTTTCCTTCTAGGCCCCATGTCAATCAGCATAGCCAAGTTTTAAGACATTTCCTGAAGACCAAAAGAGAAAATCCTGGACCCTTTTGGAATATCTTACTGGATATCTTACTGGATAAGATATTCCAAAGGGGAGGGGCCATGGCAGAAAATTCTTTTCCCCTATTCCCCACCAGTCACAGTTCCTTGTCTATGGGCCAACCAGAATGAGAAAAGACAATCCCATGGGGAAAGAAGGCTTCTCAGATATCCTGGACCTTTGCTGTAGAAGGTTTTAAATGTAGTGACTAACACCTTGAATGGATGACTAGGATAGGTGCATTGCTTCCATGGTGGCCATGAATCTCTAGGCTCCTTCTGAGGTCCAAGAAGATTGAAATTTCCCAGGATGGTAAGCCTGCAGAACTCCCCTGCCAAACCTGAGATGCCTCCAGCAGCTTAGGCAGGGAGGTAACTGGCTAGTACAGTAACAAGGATCCAACTGAACCTGAGAATCAAGCCCAACTTGGTAAATATGTTTTAATAGGAGACAATTAAAACAAGAACATAATCATTAAATTTTAAAAAGCAGAGAGATGGCCTTTAAGGCACTAGCCAGCCCCAAGATTGCATATCTCCCTGTGAACCCCAAGTGAATCAGCAGAGTCAAGTCTTCAAACTCTTATAAAAGCCCAAGAAACAGTATACTGTATTCCTGAAGACAGTTTCATGGCAGAGACAGTCTTCTTTCTGGATCCCACCTATCAAAATTGATGGATTCCTAATATATTTTCTCTAACTGAATAAGTGGGATGGATTGATGTAATAGGGAGAAGACAGTTCTACAAGTAACCTGGTCCCATGCCATGTAGGGTTTTAAAGGTTATCACAAACAGTTTGGATTGCACCTGGAAGCAAACAAGGACCAAGTCCATGCAGAGGTGTTACATGCACCTTTTCTGGAGATCCCATGTGATGGATTCTGCACAATTGAACCAATCCTTTTCAAGAGTAGCCCCATGTAAAATGTGTTGCAATTGTCCAAGTGGAAAATGATAAGAGTGCAAATGACCAAAAAAATGGATATCCCCACCCAGGAAGGGTGCAACTGGTGCACAATACAAAGTTGAGCAAAATCCCTCCTGGCCATGACTGCCACCTGCTTTTTAAGTAGGAACTTGGATTCAAGAAAACCCTCAGATTATGTACGGGGAAGTGCAATCCATCCAAGACCAAGATGGTAAACTCCATATCCAAAAAAACCCTCTATCCATGGCCATATCATCCTTACAGGGTCAGAAATAATGTACAAAACATCAGTTGATTTATCTGGGAGATGTACATCCCATGGTGATAGTTGATCTCACCCAGAGGTTTCATGTAGATGTTAAAAAGTTGTATAAAGAGCATGAGGCCTTGGGGTACCTCAAAAAAGAGGAGGTGTTTTTGCTCCTTATCAACACTTCATGACCTACTTTCATGATGATAAAACATTGATTGTACATGCTCTGAAGCTGTGATAAAATAGACAGATATAAAACTATTTTTTATTCTGTTAACATGAAGTGATAATATAAGATCCCTTAAATTATTATTATCAGAATGAAGTGAAAGCAAAAAATATTGTGTGATTGAATGAGATTATATTGTCTGCATTATATTTTGTACATGAGTACAATATTGATACAAAAGGGGCAGGACCTTGACTTTACAGACATGATTGCCATCTGACCTATTTTGACACCCTCATTTCTTTCTGCAGTGTATAAAAATACAACATAATATGGAAAAAAAGAGGAATAAAAATTATCTTACAATAGGTACTTATTTCTACTCTAGAGTTCCTTTTTTTGCTTCAGAAGCAAAACTATTCTGAAATTTAAACATTGTTTTGTCTTTTTTGTTAGCTAAATGTTTTGGTACACTTTAGAATCCTGAAATTCTTCATTTTTGAGAACATTTAATTTTTTTATTTATTGATTTTCTGATACCTTTATTTTCTAGCTCAGTATAACTCTACTATATTATACATCTACAACTTTATTTTTTGTAGTATAGAAAATGTTTCAAAATCCTGTAATGAATATGATAGGTTGGCTCATACAAGCATAAGATTATATTTGGTGCATCAGATCAAGACTCAAATTCCTTTATTTATTTACTTATTTATCACATTTTGAAACCACCTCTCTTTTTCATTTGTGATTTTTATTTGTGATATTTGTGATGTACAAACTTTTGTTTTCCACAATGCTTGTGGTGCTTTCAGGCAATAAAGAATGCTACATTTATCCACCATTGTTGCCTTAAAATGGTATTTAAAGGCATGTTGTCTTCAAGACTAATAGCCTTCACAAATTCTCCACAAATTTATCCCATCTCCAACTGCATCCAAATACTATGTCTTTTCATAATGAATTCTATAGGGCAGTGATAGTGAATCTATGGCACAAGTGCCACACAGAGCAATATCTGAGGGTACACAAGATGTTGCCCTATATTAGGTCCAGCGCACACATCTGCACTGCCCAGCTAATTTTTGGCCTTCTTTTCAGCTGTTTTCACTCTTCCCAGGATTCAAGAAAGCCTCCTGAACCCTGGGGACAGCGAAAAATGATCCAACAGACCTACCGAAGGTCTGGAGGCTTCAGTGAGGCCTGTACACATATGGGGGAGGGAGTGTAAGGGATTGGGGTCATGTGCATGAATGGTGGGTATTGCATTATGGGTGTGGGCACGCCCTTGCATGCTATTGTGAATGCTATTGTTCATGCTCACACAGCCTTTAGGCACTCGAGCTATAGGATGTATATGTGCTGTGAAAATGTGCTATCAAGTTTATTGGATATGTTGGAAGAAATATGCAGGTCAGTATCAGGTTCCTACCAGAATAGAGGCTGGGGAGACACTGTAACGGTAGCGTAAATGAAGCTGCATGTGCAGCTCTGGATGATTGGCACGCGTGCACATGAGTCCGAGCAAGATTTGGCTTCTGCGCAGGAAGCAAAATCTCACAAGAGGACACGTGCAAGAGATTTTGGTGATTTTCGGTGATTTTTTGCTTCCGTGCATGCGCAGAAGCAGAAAAATCAGCACGCCCCTGTATCTTCTCGCAAAATTTGCTTCCTCTGCATGCACAGAAGCCAAATCTCACTCTGATGAATGTGCCCATCAGTCACCTGGATCTGCATGCACATTAGCATCTGTACCAGCGGTAAGTTAGAACCCCTACCTGATGCAGGTTCAGTTCTAAGCTGGAAGAAAGGCACTGGAGACCAAATGGGAGCTGGGGGCTGATTGGGTCCATTTTTTGATGAACAGAATGATCAGGTTTTGTGGTTCTGGTGAGGCTGTCAAAATGGAGTTTAGAGTGGGATCTTTTTATATCTTCTTTGGGCTTTGTATTTGAGCTTCCGGTTCCTGTGCAAGAACATGTTCTCTAATATTCTATTGGCTGTTGTCAGATTCCTCTGTGGTTATGTAGGGGTTATGGCTGGCTCTATAGGCAAAAGAGGAAATCTTAGTTGTTTGTCTGAGCTAATCTGGTCAACTTCTGGCTTATTGTTTATTTCAGCTCCCAGTTTGAACTGCTCTGGGGGGAGTCGTGTAATGAAGAGGCTTTTGTTCTGAAAGGGAGTTGGGCAACTCCTGTTGTGTCTTAATGGCTTTTGTCCTGTGTTGGATCTTGGGTGATGGGCTGCTTTATGTGGGTGATGTGATTTAGACTTATATATGGCTTCACAGTGCTTTTACAGCCCTCTCTAAGCAGCACATTACCCCCAACAATCTGGATCCTCATTTTACCCACTTTGGAAGAATGAAAGCCTGAGTCAACCTTCAGCTGGTGGTGAGATTTGAACTGCTGAACTACAGCTAGCAGTTAGTTGAAGTAGACTGCAGTGCTGCACTCTAACCACTGCGCCACCCTTGCTAACCCTACCATTCTGCCTTTATTCAGACTTCGCTGCAGGGAGTTTCAAAATATCCTGTCTTGAATGGATTTTTGCTTACAGTATTTGCTTTGCTTTGAATAGAGCTCTCTAGATACTTGCCTTCTTCTTTCAATAACTGTTGAAAAAACTGTTTCAACTCCTACCCTCAAATCATCGTTAATTAGTCCCAAATATTTGGAGGAGGGATATTGTTTGCCACTTGACTGATCATTCATTATTTAATTTTAAAATATTCTTCTGGAGCTGATCTCTAACCCTTGCTTTCTATTTCTTAACTATTCAACCATTCTTAAACTGGCAGGTTGCTTATCTTATCACCACTTATTATTTGTACCAATTTGCCTGGAAGAAGTGATAGAACAACTGCGCTAGAACATTTGTTAAAAATTGTCATTTTCTTGGCTACCTTCTACTCCTCTGGTACTGAGCCTGATTTAACATAACTTGTTTCTTGTTATTATATTAGCCATCAAAACCATTGAATTTTCAGTGAAAATGTGTTTAAACCTCCATCTTGAAGTAGTTTCAAGTTTTCTCATGAAACTAAGGCTATATTATATAAAATATGAACTCAAACATTGTTCTTCATGAACAAATAGAATTATGTTTGCAAAAGGGTCTGTTCTATGACTGGAAGTCATTCTATTTCCAGCACAAGACTATTCAATATATGGACATATTTCATCAACTATTGAAATATTTTAATTAAAAATCAATTTAACATGTGCAATAAATTTATTTCACTTTACAATGTACAGACACAAAAAACCCATGCAGGTACACATATATATTGAATTTAGTGGATGATGTTTAAAAGAAATAGCAAAATGTTGTAAGTAATATTTTATAATATTATAAATCAAAATTAGTTTCTTTGTTTAGCATATTAAATTCTGCCACTATTTTAATGCACTTACAATAACAATAATATGCAATCAAATAAAAAAGTAATATATAAAAAGAACAAACAATTTAAGTCAGCAATATTTTTTATGACTAATTGCAATAACAAATAGTATAACAGCCAATAAAAACTGGAACCAAAATCCATGTAATTGTTGTAAAATATAAATTTTCCTTCACGTTGACTCAACTCTTGGTAAGTTTGTTTAAGTCATGGATTATCTTGGTAGCAATATATAATTTTTTTGCCATTGCCTATTTCATGATACTGTTTTTTTGTTATTGTTTGTGTTAATTCTCAGTAAATAACCATGTAGCTTTGATATTCCCTGAAGGTTTTCCCAATCCCAGAATTAAAAAGATCTAAATTTGCTTGACCTAGTTAAAATCAACCATATATTGCTATCTAATGAATTATTTATTTACTAGCAAACAATATAATTCCAATGTATAAAGGTTAAAGGCTTTCTTAAAAGGTCTTAATGGATTACCATTAAAACAGGCTTAGCTGTGGAAGGATTTTAACTCAGAGTGCAGAAATAGACATGGGATTTCTTAAAAGAATGTCAAATAGTTTACTCAGATTTTCTTTTTTGAGCATGTTTTTGAGGGGGAAAAAAGGATCAGTAGCTGGCAGAGACAAAGACAGAACATGATCTCCACAGGCACGAAAGAGAGGGAAGATGGATAAATGATGCCACATGTGTCATTATAGAAATGGTGTCAATTAGAGCAGAGGTCCCCTTTCCAGCCTGGCAAACCAGAGGGAAACAGGAGAGAAGATGTTCCATGACAGTGGCAGGTGCATGCATGAACATGCACAATGTCATTTGCAATTATTTGCAAGCTCTTTATTCAATTATCATGGTTAACTGGGCAAAGTTAGTTTACCCATATGTATGATTGGGTGTGCTCCATAATTAATGTCTTTGAACTAGTTGGGGCATTATGCTATTGCTTTTTGTCTGTCTGTCTGTCTGTTTGTTTTATAAATAAAGCAAAACTTGCCAGGCAATTAAATGATATAATCATTGCAAGGAATAATGCCAAGTAACTTGTTTGCTTACTTATTGTTTCCATTATAATTTTGTTTTGTATTAACACTGCAGGGCTTCTTACCTTTTATTGTAATGGAAAGTTAGATTTTATTATACAGAAAATAAAATCAACATATTTTGGTTGTTTAAAAATACAAAATTTTTAAATAAAGTTCTGTCTTCTGTTACAAATATTTCAATGGGAAAAAGATTATTCTTTTTTTGTAAAGACAACAAATTAATATCTGCTGTAAATCTAAGTTCTGCTGAGGTCACATGACCAGGAAGGAAGAAGAGGATGTAGCATGTTGCAGTCAACAGCGTTCTTGTACTGTTCCACAATTGCCAGACTCATGAGTATGAATAAGTGGATTGAGGCAGGAGATGTTCCTATTGTATATGTGTTTCTCTAACCTGTATTTCTAGTTGCTGTTGTTTGATGAACATCTTCCCCTATAAAAGAAATTTGCTCTCATTGTGTTCAGTTTGGAAGAGACAGACAAAGTCATGAATTTCTTGACATATAAATTGGCACAATTGAATATGCTTAGTAAAATATATGTGTGTAGTTAAAAGAAAGATAATTAAAATACAGGGAAATTGAATTGGGTTTGGATTAAATTTAAAATTTAGGAAATTTAGAGTTAGCGAGTATATGTGGTACCATCAAGAGGGAGAAGAAAAAAGGTGCAAAGGGAAAAAAGTTCTTTAGAACAGATAAGTCTTATCAGAGTTTTTAGTTTTTAGAAAGATGAAAGGAGGTGAGGAGGCACTATGGCGTAGTTTAAAGAAGTCAGAGATATTGTAATAAATATATGAAGGAATATCAATGGTAAATTTAATTGAAAGATAATTGGGTTATCCGGATGACAAAATTAGAAAAAAGGAAACAGCGTAACTTTAGTCTTATATGACTGGGATTAAGAGATAATTGAATTGATATGTGATTTTTTTTAAAAAAAATTGTTCATAAGATGTTTAAATTGTATTGGAGGTATATGATGTTGTAAGCCTGTTTTTATGGTGCAGAAAAATATTTTAAAAATGTTTTTGCAAAAAAAAAAGATCTCTTTGACATAATTATTTTCCAACATTCTGTTGAATTGGGAAAAAATAAAATATCTGCTTTGAATGACAATAGTACATACATTTTAAAAACTAACATCTTTTAAGATCAATTCAGTGAAGCAGTGGAAGTGATGTGCCAGTGCCTGGAGGCTGTGAGGGTCTGGATCGGAGTCAATAGGCTCAAGCTTAACCCTGACAAGACACAGTGGCTGTAGGTTTTACCTTCCAAGGACTTTCCCATCTGTCCATCCCTCAGAGCACGCCCACAATCTGGGAGTCCTCCTAGACCTGCAGCTGAGACTAGAACAACATCTCTTAGCTATGGCTGGGGGACCTTCACACAGGTTTGCGTAGTGCACAGTTTTGGCCCTATTTAGATAGGGAATCTCTTCTCACAGCCACTCATGCCCTCATCACCTCACAGCTTGATTACTGCAATGCACTCTACATGGGATTACCTTTAAAGAACATTCGAGACTACAATTAGCCTAGATTGCAGCTGCGTGAGCTGTTATGGATATACTCAGATACACCCATATAACTCCAATACTCCAGGAGCAGGTTTGGTTATTGCCTATAAAGCTCTACATGGCTTAGAACAAGATTATTTAGGGGACCATCTTCTTTCTCACACTTCCCAGTGACTAATTAGAGCCCACAGAGTTGGCCCCTTCTGAGTCCCGTCAACCAAGCAATGCTGACTGGCAGGACCACAGGGAAGGGGCTTCTATGTGGTGGCTCCAGCTCTCTGGAACCAACTCCCCCTGGAGATTTGCACTTCCCCCACCCTCCTGGCCTTCTGAAGACATGGGTTTGAGCAACAGCATCTGGCTCTGGCCATTAGTGATGATAGCTGGTCTTGGCTAATCTTGAAAACCTAAGTAGGTTTTCATATCTACTTGGAGGGGAGACAATCACAAGATACTAGAAGTGTAGACAAGACTGCAAAAGCAAATAAGTGTCCAGGAAGAAGGAATAGCAAACACCCCCCCCCCCATTCCTGAATATTCCTATTCTTTACCTATTATTACCAAGAAAACTATATGGACAGTAAAGATAAGTAAAATTTAATACTGAATTATATACTGTGTAAATTCATCTAAAATCATAGTAATAGAATAATAAACGTTCTGCAAAAAAATATTTATGAACTTGCCTGCCCTACACCTAACCTCTCTAGCTAGAACATACAGAGCGAACATAGGGAAAAATAATTGCTCTGCAAATTTCCACAGGGCTAGGCCCCTTGTGATTTAGCACATAGTTTGCCATGGCTTTGCTGTGCTCTGGTTGCAGATTCAGCTGAAGAGCATAAATAAATGGATAGTAATTACCCTCTCCTAAGTGATTAACTTTCCAGCCTGCTTGACTGTTTACCTTGATGCTTAGTCACAAAGCTTGAGGCTTGTCATGACATCCCCTCCTGGTCATAGAGCCTTCATTAGGCAATCTCCTTGAAATTGCTGTTCAACAAGTGATTTAGGCATAGGCTATTTCCTCTCTAATGATTTATAGCACCTTATAATGTTATCTAACCAATATTATCCAACCATTATACTGCCACAACAATGGCTGGGTGATGCTGAAAGTTGCTATAAATCACTAGTAAGACATTAGCCAGAATTTTCATGTTCAGGAAATACAAGCTCTGCTTGCCTCATTCACAACAAATGGTGAAATTTTCACAACTGAATATTTTTCTATATTAAATGTGTCATCCTGCAGAAAGTTAAACCTAGTATAAAATTGTTACTTATATATCACAATAATAACAGTGTACTGTAGTGTAGCGTAGCGTAGCGTAGCGCAGTGCAGGACAGGACAGGATAGGAATAATGATATAATATTTGCAAGTTGTGTCACTTGCAAAGTTATGGAATCAACCATAAACCAATCAATTACACTCCATCTTGAAACTAATAGCCTACTTTCTAACAAACAATTTGGCTTCAGGAAAAAAACCTATCCTATAATCGACAACTCTTACCCTGCAAAAACATATGGACTACCCAACTTGATCAAGGTAAATTAATAGACACAATCTGCATTGACTTTTGTAAAGCCTTTGATTCTGTAGTTCACGACAAACTGCTTCTTAAACTAAAATCCTATGAGACCTCTGGACCACTGTTTAATTGAATTAACAGCATACTTGTATACAAGAAGTGGTCAAAATAGGAAGTGCCATGTCTAATCCTGCTCCTGTCAACAGTGGAGTCCTTCAAGGTAGTGTCTTAGGACCAATTCTCTTCATACTCTACATAAACGATCTTTGTGACCACATTAGAAGCAACTGTGCTCTCTTTGCTGCTGCTGATAAACTATTTAATACCACCAACAACGCTGCTACCCTTCAAAAGGAGCTTGATCATTTAGCTGAATGGTCAAACAACTGGCAGCTTCAAATCTCAACCAATGTCTTATATATTGGTTAAAAGAATCAGAATACTAAATACATACTTGGACGAAATGAACTCGTAGTTGACCCTCACTCTGTAAAGGACCTTGGAGTACTCATATCTAATGACCAAAGTGCTAGAGCTCACTGTAACAACATTGCCAAAAAAGCAATAAGAGTTACAAACCTAATCTTGCCTAGCTTTTTCTCTAGAAACACAGAACTGCTAACAAGAGCATATAAAATATTTGTCAGACCAATACTCAAATGCAGCTCAACTGTATGGAACCCACATTACATAACTGACATTACCAAAATTGAGAGAGTCCAAAAATACTTCACAAGAAGAGTCCTTCACTCCTCCTCTTGAAACAAACTATCTTACTCCTCCAGACCTCAAATACTATGGTTAGACAATTTACAACTACATCGCCTCTGAACTGATTTAACTGTTGTTTAAAAGATCATACACCACAACATCCTTCCTGTCAGTGACTACTTCACCTTCAACAACAGCAACACAAGAGCACATAATAGATATAAATTAAATGTAAATCTTTCCAAACCTGATTGCAGAAAATATGACTTCAGCAACAGAGTGATCATGCCTAGAACTCACTACCTGACTCTGTTGTTGTTTCCCCTAACCCCAAAATCTTCAACAACAAATTATCTACTGTTAACCTCTCCCCCTTTCTAAGAGGTCTTTAAGGGGTGTGAATAAGTGCACTATTGTGCCTACCATCCCTGTCCTTCTGTCCTATTATCCTTTTTATAAATTCTTTATAATTTGTTACTACAAACTATAATTCTATAGTTAGACAAATATATAATAAATTATATATATATATATATATATAGTAGTGTAGCGTAGCGTAGCGTAGCATAATATAGTATAGTATAGTATAGTATAGTATAGTATAGTATAGTATAGTATAGTATAGTATAGTAGTATTGCATTGTATTGTATTGTATTGTACCGTGCCATGACGTGCCCTGCTATGCTGTGCCATACCATGCCATTCCATGCCGTACTGTGCCATACCATACCATGCCCTGCCCTGCCCTACCCTACCCTACCCTACCCAACCCTATATATTGTATTGTATTGTATTGTATTACATTGCATCGCATCGCATCGCATTATATTATATATAAATAAAAATATAAATGTCTGTTTGTTCAGGACCTCAAATCTCTGAATGTTCTTCACCAATTGCTTTGAAATTTTGACACAGTATTGCTTTCGATTACAGCCCTTTTTATATACTTATATATATTTTACAGATGTTATATATATGTGACACCTGTGACAGGTAAAAACTGGTGAAAAACATAGGAGCCACATGAAAAACATAGGGACCACGTTTTCATTGGCTGGTGAAAAAGATAGGGGGCACTGGTGATAATTTGTACCAAAGAGAATGATCTGTTTATATAGAGAAACAGGGAGTTGCTTGCCATGGAGACTGCTGACAAACATAGGATGCATGGGCTGCTGAAAAAGATAGCATCCGCAATTTGATTAGCCAAGCTGATTGGTGCACATTGAAAATGACAGTTAAAGGGTTCATCTTATTCTAATATTTAGTTCAAGCACGCACAATTCACCATGTCGGAATTTTTCACACTGGGTTTATTGTGTGGTAAAAGAGGACTAGTCAGAGCGGATTCTCGCCAAGCTTAAGCTCGGCCAAGGAAGGTGACACACAGCGGCTCACTTTCATCTAAAAATAGGTTTGGCTTCATCCCTGCGAGATAGGCTGCTCTTAACTTTTTGTTGCATATGGGTTGTGCTGTGCTCTTAAAGCAGAGGGGAAAAGTGAGGGAGAGAGAGAGAGAAAGATGTACAAATGTCATCCTGCTCTCTAATGTTAATACCTTCCAACTTAAATCCCTTAAATTGAGCAGGGGGCTGGACTAGAAGACCTCTAAGGTTCCTTCCAATTCTTATTCTGAATAAAAATTGAGAAGGGAGTTGCACTACAACACATCCAAGGTTGAGCCACAGCAACACGTGACTGGGTACAGCTAATATAATATAATATCATCTCATCTCATCTCATCTCATTTCATCTCATCTGACATCACATCACATCACATAATATAATATAATATAAATATAATATAATATGTTGTTTATACTAGATTATTTCTTTGTATGGGAAAAAGAGTGGAGCCATTTTCAACAGTGAATTACTTTATTTATTTTCCATTTTCTCAGATGTTTTTCAAAATATCTATACTGGTTATCAGTAAACAGATTTTAACATCAGTTGGATCTCAATTAATTACATGAAATCAATAAAGCAAAGTATATTTTAAACCCAAGTTTTAAAATTTAGTCCATTCATTCAGTAGTATTTTCATTGCCTAGATGTATGAATTTGTGTAGATTTATGAATTTGTGTCTGTTTCCATTACATCTTGAGACACTGTAGAATGCTGTAGTGAATTACTTTTCAGCATTTTCTAAATTCTTTTTTCACAATAAATACCGTATTAATTTATTGTTATCCTACTGTTTGTCTGGGTTCATATTCAGCAATAAAAAAGATAAGGCGAGATGTGAAATATTAACTATTCTCTCTTACTTATCTATTTCATTTTATAATAAATATGCTAATTAATTGGAGACTTTATCTCATTGTTTCAATCAACAGACAACACTTTTGCTACTGCCAAAAAGTGAAGTACAATTTAAATTGATTTAGATCTAAATATAATGAAATGAAAGTCACAATCAAATACAATATTTTTTTCAAATATATTTAATTATTTTCCCATTCTGTCACATTGAAACTTACTGATCAATTTATTTTAAGTTTGAGGCCACCAAGATTGATTCCTTAATAGATCTGAATGACTTATTTTTTTAAAAAGCTATATGAGGATTCACTCAATATCACAAATCTAAAACCAGGGGGATTCCACGATCATGATAACCTAGACCCTGAGCGAAGAACTAATTTTTGGACAGTTTTCTGAAAGTCATTAATGGTATCAGTATTAAGCTCTGGCAGAATGTTATTCCAGAGAGCAGGAATTACCAAAAAGAAGATCCCACGAGATGACATTATTTGATTAAAAGATCTGAACTGTGCTCTCAAGTGATAGGCAAAAACATTTGAAGACAACTATTCCCTCAAGTGATCAGACTTTATACAGGCTAGCAGGGGTGAAATTCAAAAATTTTCCCTACTAGTTTTGTGGGTGTGGCAGGGGAAGGATACTTCAAAATCTCCATTCCCAGCCCACTATGGGGCCAGCCAGAGGCGGTATTTTCTGGTTCTCCAAACTACTCAAAATTTCTCAAATCAGGACCGGCTGAATTTCACCCCTGCTTTATAGGTAACGATCAGCACCTTGAACTGCACACAGAAGCCGGCATGGCTCAGTAAGCAATGGGGACATGTGGGTATGACTGAACTATTCACATGTGCCTTGGTGGCGAGTGGTTAGAGTGCAGTACTGCAAGCTGCTTCTGCTAACTGCTGGCTGTAGTTCAGCAGTTCAAATCTCACCAGGCTTCCATCCTTCCAAGGTGGGTAAAATGAGGACCCAGATTGTTGGGGGGCGATATGCTGACTCTGTTAACCATTTAGAGAGGGCTGTAAAGCACTGTGAAGCGGTATACTAGTCTAAGTGCTATTGCTATATCTAATGCTATTATTGCATTCTTGACCAGCTCCAAGTCCAGGTGGTCTTCAAGGGAAGTCTAATGTAGACAGCACTATGGTAATCCAATTATGAAGTGATAAAAGTATGAGTGACTATCTGAAATCTAGGTCCAGGAATGGGCACAACTAGCACCCTACTGCAGATGAACCTGTTCAAACATCCTCTTGTCTACAATTGCCACTGGCTGTTCAAGTAGGAGCTGTGAACACAAGATGTCATCCCAATTGTGCCCAGGAACAACACAGCCATCCATGTACAATTGGATATTATCACACATTGATAATATCTGATACCAAATTGAGAGAGTATCTCACCCAGTCATTTCATGTTGAAGTTTAAAAAATAGCCCTATAACACTTCATAACTAAGGAGCACCTGTGCAATTTCACATCCTCTGTCAACACTGATTGGAATGAGAAACATAGAAAGGAGGAGAACTTTACTAAATAGTACCTGCTATTCCCAATCCCCAGAGCTGGTCAAAAAGAATTCTGTAATAGATACATACAGCATAGCTATTTCATTTCCCCCCACAATTAATCAGTAATAAATAACTTGAAACACCATTGCAATGAGTCTAAATAATATTTTCATTCAGAGGTCTCTCTAGCTGAAATCCAATCAACTTTCCCAGAGAAGAAGAGACATCAGTCAGAAGTGTCTATGATAGTTTGGTCCATTAGTGACCTCTTCAAGAAAGGGTACATGCCAACCTCCTTCAAGGCTGAAGAGACCATTCTCACACTCAGAGAAGCAAGCACCAATGTGTAGGATCAATCACAAGTCAACTTCCTGGCAGCTTTAACCATTTAGGACAGGGCTGTCAAACTTGTGGTCTGTGGGCTGGATGCATCACACTCTGGCCACATTCATGCCCAATTTGACAATGGGGGAAAAAGTTGTGCTACATCACATGGCAATGCCTATGATGATGTGAGATTGATATCCCTGATTTAAAGATACTTTAAAAACTTTAAAGCAACATGTGGGGAGACTCTGGAAGCTCCAACTAATTTTTTTTTGGGGGGGAGTCTATTCTGATCACAAAAATGTAATGATAATACCTTGTATTTATTACTTCAGAAAGAGGGAGGTGAACAACCAAAAGTAAAAGTTGCAGTTCTGTTAAAAATAAGAAAATCCTTTAATATTGTATTATAAATATTTAACATGAGTGAAATCAAAAGATAGGAAATACTAATTAGCAACTTTTTCATTTTTCCTAAATTATAATGGATAATTTATGTAAATAAAGCACTGGATTTGGGTTAGGAATATTTTGAAATGATGTTGTGAGTTGAAATATAGAGGTTGGGCTTCATATTTTTCAGCTGTATTGGGAATGGGTGATTGGAATTTATGACAGCTGGCTTTGAATTTCAGTAGTGATGGGTGAACCGAACTCGCACAATTTGGGTCCGTACACGAACCTGAATTTTTTTGAAACTTCGGGCAAAGTTCGGGGTCGTGTTCGGCGTTCGGAGCTTTGACGTCACCGGCAGGTTGCTAAGGACGCCAAGGTGATCACTTCCTGGATTCCATGGAATCCAGGAAGTGATCACCTTGGCGTCCTTAGCAGCCTGCCGGTATACGTGACATTATAGCTCCGCCCCCGGAATCTCTTGCTGGGATTCGGGTTCGAGTTTGGTTTGGGTTAGGCTGAATTTTGCGTAAAGTTTGTTCGAACTGGCCGAGCCCGAACACTGTTGGGTTTGCCCATCACTAAATTTCAGGAAAGTGCAATATCTCCAAGTTAAATGCTGAAAAGCTATTTAAGAGCCTGGAAGAATCTGCTTCTTGGCTGCCAAGATATCCTCATATAGTTAAAAAAAACATCAGAGCAACAGTTGAGCCTAGAACTGAATGAGAATGAAGAAGACTTACACTATCATTTATTTGACAGTGCTTGGCGTTATGCTTGATGTTTCAGCAATATGGTAGCAGCAGCAGTAGAAGACATAATGTTTATCATATACAGTAGATGATGACAGTGACAATGAAAGCCAGGATTGAATTTAAATAGATTTTTCATCTATGGAATACAAAGTTCAGTGGATGGGGAAGGTCTGATTCTGACTTCATGTTAGACAAGGGGTCTTAGGGATGAGAATCTCTAATAGTATTCAGGGAGTATCTGTCTGCATCCTGTGACTGCCAATAAAGAATAATGCCACATTGTCTATTGGTCCTCAGTTAAAATCAACTTTAAGAAGTGGCCACTGCCAGAAGTTTTTTGGTGGATGCGGTATAGAATTAGACTGGATTTAGTTATGACAGTATCAAGTAAGGAGAGTGAAAAAATTGGTTAGATACTTCATATTGCTGGCTAAAGGAATCAGAAGCACCCGTGAAGCTGGAACTAGCAGATCTTGAGGGCAGCAGTAGGGACAATGCTGTGAGTGTCATCTGTGGTGACATGTTCTCACTGGTTTATGTCATGTGTGGTGGGTTCTAACTTAACTCATTGCCAGCTCACTTCCTCCTGTGCCGTGTGGCTATGCTCATACTGCGTAGCTGCATCACATGTGCATGTGCGCATGAGCAGTGCCAAAACCCATCTTCTGCTCATGCACAGAAACAAAAAACAGCTTCTGTGCATGTGTAGAAGCCAAAACCAAGATGTCAGAACCTATGGCGCCACCATTAGAGCTAGTTCAAGGGTGTGACCAGTTGGTGATCACTATCTTTTCCCGCTACCATTTCTACAGAAACAGTCTGAACCAGGATCAACCCACCTCTGGTGTGGTGACATATTCTCACTTTTCGTGAATTGTGCTGATTATCAATTGGCTTCAATGTGCAATTTAAGGTGCTGGCTATTACCTATAAGTCCTTTTATGGCATAGAGTTGCAGATTAAATTAGCTGCGCCAATTTATTTGGACTAGAAATGTGTAATGTTAGATCTTGCAATATACATATTACTTATCAGATTTTATACTCTGGTTTTGCATGATTTTAGCCTTCTGTTTGCTGCCTTCCCTTTTTATGGGATGATAAATAAATGAATGAATAAATAAATAAATAAGGTTATTGCCCAAATTAAATCCAGGGTTTAATAATTTGCCTTACTCTGAACAACATATCAAGCCATAAAGTAATAAATTATTGTTTAATCTACCATTTTGAGAGAAGTCAGCCTATTACTAGACACACAACACAATCTATACATTTGAAAATATTAAGTCAAATCAATTAGTTGAAAAATTCTTGTAGCTTAAATTCTTCTACATATTTCAACTATCCCTTGTGATCTCACCTCATTCACTCAAAACTACAATGTACTTTTAAAAGAATATAATGAGTGAATAGTGTATTACTGATGTTAATAGGAATTCAAGAAGATGGAAATATAGCTATTAAATTCCTATATTGTACTGTGAAAATCATAATTGTCCACAAAAGGCATAGAATTAAAATGCTGTTAAATTCATTTTTACTCATTAAACTCTCATGTAGAAGCTCACAAATTTAAATGGTGAATTCCAACATTCTTTCCTTATCCATTTAAGATAATTGCTTGAGAGAAAAGAGAGAAAGCAGAGCACGGTATATACTATATTACTGTTGCATATGTCCTGTGAGTGATTAGGGCCTTGATAGATAGCATATCCGCTTTGTTCATAATCAAACAATAAACACTGTCAGGTAATAATAATAATAATAAAAAAACATCCATTGTACAAAACCTAACAATCAAATAAAAACAGCATATATAAAATGCAGGAAAAAGAAACAACAAAAACAGTAAAATATTGGGCATGATTTATTCAACAAGCTTTCTAGCAAGAGGAATTCTTATCCCAATTATGATAATAAATCAAGGATTACACTTTGGAATTTAGTCAGATTCCCAGATTATTATAAAAAAAGACTCTTGCTGCTAAAAGAATTCCATTTTACTATGGGATTTGTTTAGGGTAAAAGAAGTGTACAACATTCTTCTAAAATAGATGATAGGTAGATAGATAGGTAGATAGATAGATAAATAGATAGATAGATAGATAGATATATAGATTCTACAAATGAATTTGAATGATTTTAACTTTTAATATTTGCAGTCCTACACAAATGCACATTTGATTGCCTGCTGATTTGAATCTTCATTGAGGCATAGTTCTGAGTTTCTAGCAAACATCCAGTACATTATTTGTTGCTCTTAACTAGCTATTAAGCAGTGCTTTATTATAATTTTCTCAGTATGAAAACATATGCATATTTATTTTTGAGATGTTTTGTAAAATGAATCCTGTGCCATAACTCCGCACTATGTAATTTTTAGCATAATTTCACTTCAAGAATTCTATATAACAATGCCTGTTATGAAGAGCTTTAATTTCTGAAGTATTTGAAATGCAAATATCCAGATATTTCACAGATGTTAAATTCCCTGACAAATTCAAAAGAACATGTAATATATAAAAATAAATTATACCTAAAAGGGAGTTATATTATAACCATTCTAGGTTATTAGTATGACAAGTTGTAAATGCAAATCTAAAAGTGAAAGTTTGTGGGCTTGATATTGGACATTGCCAGAGAGCAACTCCTCCAATGCATGAAAAATATAGAAAGAAATTGCCAAGAAAAATACATTATTTTAAAGGCTGCACACTTCCAAAATAATTAGGATGGCATACAAGACAAAAATAGTTCAAAAACATTATAATAGACTGTGAATATGACAAATGGAAAAGACAAAACCTCCAAATTTATCTGACAGTAACTTTAGAACAGACATTACACAGTACAGTGTATACCTCACAAAATACAGTTTTATAAAAGGAAAGCAATCTTCTGATAACATCAGACTGTTGGTAGCTATTTTAGAAGCTCCATCTAAGACACTTGATGCAGCTTTAGACGCAGATAAAACATGATATGATGCAGATTATTTTTTTGAAACATATTTTAGAAAAATATGAATTCCCTTCTACTTCTACAGATTGCATCAGGTATAGTAACTGCAAATAGTTCTTGAAAAGTCCAGAGACAGGAGGCTAACAAGACGGTTCCTTTATTTCAGCTCTTTAAGACAAGTGACATTCAGCTGGAACGTGTCTTACTTTAACAGAGAACAAGCACTCCCGCCAAAAGAGAACTGTCAGCGTCTGAGCCAATCAGGCGCGACTTCTATTTTTACACAGCTTGCATAGAGACAGCATTTTTTTACATAGGAGCAACTATTTACATAGGATTCAACACCCCTCCCTCCTTAGTCAGAGACAAGTCAATCTGCCAGCCATGTGACAAAGTCCTCCAATCGGCTTGGCCTACGCAGAGTTCTTTCTGACCTGCGCAGATCATTCGAGTCCTCGCTTTCA
Organism: Erythrolamprus reginae; assembly: GCF_031021105.1. Classification (NCBI taxonomy): domain Eukaryota; kingdom Metazoa; phylum Chordata; class Lepidosauria; order Squamata; family Dipsadidae; genus Erythrolamprus; species Erythrolamprus reginae. The sequence goes on from NC_091951.1 coordinate 131,010,306, forward strand.
ACGGTAGAGGTCGGTTCGCTTGTACCTCCACAGTGCGTCTGGGGCCGAGGCTGAGCTCCGGCCTGCTGTGTTGAGTGGGCAGGCACAACACCGACCTCCGAGGACGAAGATGGCTCGACATCGCTGGAGGACCTTTCCCGTCTTGGTAAGTCCATTTGTATGTCCATTAAGACGGGTTGCGCGTTAAAGTCTAGTAGGGGGGAAGAGTCTGTATTAGCGGGTTGTACAGGGGAGGCCTCAATGCGCCTTCGTAAATGATCGATGTGCCTTCTCCACAATCGGCCATCATCCAATTTTACAACATAAGTTTTAGGAGCTGTTTGCTGTACAATTGTTCCCTTCATCCAATTTAACCCCCCATCAAAATTTTTTGCAAAAATACTTTGACCCAAGTACAATTGTCTTTCAGGATTTACATACATAGAATTATGAGTACAATACCTTGGGTGTAATCTATCCAGTGGGGATCTAAGTTTCCTTCCCATTAGGATTTCAGCAGGACTTTTGTGTGTGTGTGAGTTAGGTGTAATATGTTGTGTTAACAAAAATTGGTCCAGATGCTGTTGTACATCCCCAGGGCCTGACCTGCGCAATGCCTCTTTTGCCACCCGAACGTACCGTTCTGCCAACCCGTTAGCCCATGGCGAGTAAGGCGAGATGAGAGCATGTCTGACCCCCAAGTTATCCAAGAACAATTCAAATTGCCTGGCTGTCAATTGGGGCCCATTGTCTGACACTAAGATGTCAGGACAACCATGGGTGGCAAACAAATGGCGCAGAACCTTAATTGTAGCACTAGTGGTTATATTATTCATTGCAATAATTTCAACCCACCTTGAAAATGCATCTACCACTATCAAGAAATATTGAGACCCCACTGGCCCTGCGAAATCAATATGGATCCTGGACCAAGGCCCTGCAGGTTGCTCCCACTCAACTGGAGCTGTTTTGGGGGGATTTGGCCATGACTCTTGGCATGGGTCACACTTGGCTACCCACCTTTCAATGTCTGCATCCAGACCAGGCCACCATAAGTGCCCCCTAGCTAAGCCCTTCATCCTGACAATACCAGGATGGCCCACATGTAACATAGTGAGTATTTTAGTCCTTAGACTTTCAGGAATGATTACTCTATCACCCCACAACAGACAACCCTTTACATATGACAGTTCTAGTCTTTTGTTTTTAAACTCAATTAAGTTTGCTTCTAAAGAGTCGTTATGCCACCCCTTGAGTACACAATTTACCACCTTTTGTAAAATCTGATCTTGCTGAGTGTGGTCAACAACCTCTTTTGCTGTTGTTAGTGGGTTATCCTCAAGCTCTAGAATTAAAACATCAGCAGATGGGGCTGGGTCCTCAACTATTTCTGCCATGGGGCACCTACTTAAACCATCTGCGTGGTTGATGGCTTTACCTCCTTTATGAATAAGCTCATACTGGTAACCTGAAAGAAACAAATGCCCATCTGATTAGTCTAGGAGACATAAACGGAGGTGTTGGTTTGTTAGGGGCTAGCAGGCCTAGCAAGGGTTTGTGGTCAGTGACTAACTCAAATTTCCTGCCAAAAAGGTAGTTATGAAACTTTTTTACCCCAGCCACTATAGCTAGAGCCTCTTTATCTAGCTGGTTGTAATTTCTCTCTGTACTAGTCATTGTCCTGGAAAAGAAAGCAATGGGGGCTTCCGTATTATTTGGCAAGACATGTGCCAAGACCCCCCCGACCCCATACGGGGACGCATTGCACTTAAGCCTGACGGGTAGCAAAGTGCTATACTGAACTACCACACTTTTGGAAGTTAACAACTGCTTTATTTGCGAAAATGCTTCGTGCTCAGTTCTCCCCCATGTCCAAGGAGTTTCCTTCTGAAGAAGCTGGTGTAGAGGCTCTGCTGCTGTTGCCTTCTGCTTTAAAAAAACAGAATAAAAATTTAGAAGGCCTAAAAATGCCTGCAATTCTGTCTTATTCTGTGGCTCTGGGGCTTCTCTAATGGCTTTTAATTTTTCAGTAGTGGGGTGGATGCCTTCGCCATCAATCCTATACCCTAAGAATTCCACACTGCTAGTTCCCCAAACGCACTTGTCTGGTTTGATTCTTAGACCTTTAGCTTGCAGTCTATGTAATACAGTGAACCCTCGATCATCGCGAGGGTTCCGTTCCAGGACCCCAAGCGATGATCGATTTTTCGCGAAGTAGCGGTGCGGAAGTAAAAACACCATCTGCGCATGTGCAGATGGTGTTTTTACTTCCACCGCCGCCCGCCCTTCGCCCGCCCACCCCGTTGCTCGCACCTGGGGTTTCCTGGGGAGCGAAGCCGGGGGTTCTCCAAGCGCGCGCGCGTTGCTGGGGCCGCTCCCCAGCTGGGGAGCGGATCTGGGGTTTCCCCAAGCGCGCGCGCGTTGCTGGGGCCGCTCCCCAGCTGGGGAGCGAAGCCGGGGGTTCTCCAAGCGTGCGCGCGTTGGTGGGGCCGCTCCCCAGCTGGGGAGCGGATCTGGGGTTTCCCCAAGCGCGCGCGCGTTGCTGGGGCCGCTCCCCAGCTGGGGAGCGAAGCCGGGGGTTCTCCAAGCGCGCGCGCGTTGCTGGGGCCGCTCCCCAGCTGGGGAGCGGATCTGGGGTTTCCCCAAGCGCGCGCGCGTTGCTGGGGCCGCTTCCCAGCTGGGGAGCGGCCCCAGCAACGCGCGCGCGCTTGGAGAAACCCCGGCTCCGCTCCCCAGCTGGGGAGCGGCCCCAGCAACGCACGCGCGCTTGGGGAAACCCCAGATCCGCTCAGCTGGGAAGCGGAGCTAGGCTGCCCCAAGCTCGCGCGCGCCGCCCGCCCGCCCACGCTGTTGCCGGCTCCGCTTCCCAGCTGGGAAGCGGAGCTAGGCTGCCCCAAGCTCGCGCGCGCTGCCCGCCCGCCCACGCTGTTGCCGGCTCCGCTTCCCAGCTGGGAAGCGGAGCTAGGCTGCCCCAAGCTCGCGCGCGCCGCCCGCCCACGCTGTTGCCGGCTCCGCTTCCCAGCTGGGAAGCGGAGCTAGGGTGCCCCAAGCTCGCGCTCCAGCCCACCGCCGCTGGGGTCTTACCGGGGCAAGAGGGGGAAGACCCAGGGAAGCCTCTGCCCGGCGGGGAAACTCCACCATCTACGCATGCGTGGAAGGGCACGCATGCGCAGATGGTGGAGTTTACTTCCGGGTTGAAAACTAGCGAAATAGCCCTTTCGCGATCCTTGAGGACGCGAAACTCGAGGGTTCACTGTACCTCCCTTATTCTCTGGTTGAGTTGAGATTGGTTTTCTCCTAAAATCAATATGTCATCAAAATAGGGAATAGTGCCCTTAATTCCTGACAACAAGCGTTCCATTATGCTTTGAAAAATCCCAGGGGCTATGCTTACCCCAAATTGCAATCTGGTACATTTAAACACCCCCCTGTGAGTGACAATAGTCTGCGCGAGTGCGGTTGGCTCATCGACAGGGAGCTGTTGATAAGCTTGCGCCAAATCGATCTTGGCGAACACTTTCCCTTCCCCCAGGGAGTGAAGAAGTTGTTGCACCAATGGGGTAAGGGTGATATTGGAGGGCCTTATTAAGCGTTGACTTATAGTCAGCGCAAACCCTCAAAGAGCCATCAGGCTTTAAAGGCGTGACTATGGGTGTTTCCCAAGGCCCTTGATCCACGGGGACTAAAATGCCCTGGCCTATAAGCTTGTCAAGCTGTAGATCAAGCTTTGGAAGAAGCGGTAGGGGAACCCTACGGGGTTTGAGCCTGACAGGGGGGACCTTAGGGTCAATAGAAAAGGAGATAGGTGGCCCTTTGTAAGACCCCAAAGTGGAGCTAAAGACCTCAGGAAATTCCTGCAAGAAGTTGGGAATGTCATCAGATTTGACATTACAAATACCAGAGATTTCAATACCCAAAGGATCCATCCATGCCAATCCCAGAAGAGAGTGCCTAGCCCCTGCAACAACAATCAAAGGAAGGTTACATTTGACATTTTTGAACATAATTGGCACATTTACCTTTCCCAATACTGGTATTATTCCCCCTTGAAAATCCTTAATCACTAAAGTAGTATGCATAAGATCAGATTTTGAGAGACTAGGCATGTACAATTTTAGCTTTTCCCATGGCATAATGGTATACTTAGACCCAGTGTCCAGTTCCATGTTGCACGGCTTGTTGTTTAGGAGCAGCAAAATTATGATTTTGCTCCTGTTTTTTGTTGCCATGCTATTTATGGAAAAATGTGTTTTACCTCTTGCGTAGTCGCGATTGACAGTTGAGTAGTTTCTGCGGCCGGAAAACCGAGGAAGTCGGTTTTCGCGCAGTTGAGCTGTTTGGGTCTGGGATCGAGGAGGCCGCGGGGTGGAAAAAGAGTCTTCTGGCATGGGGGCTCTGCAGGCTTCGGCGATGTGGCCCCGGCGGTTGCAGCAGCGGCAGATGGCGTCCCGGAAAAGGCAGCGTTGGTGCGGATGGTTCCCTCGGCAGTCAGAGCAGGGGGCGACGGGGCGAGGGTATCTGGGTTGTGTCGACTGGTCCTGTTGCAGCAGGAAACAGCTGTCCTCGGAGAAGGCAGGTGGGCTGAGGTCGTCTGGGGCCTCGGCACGGGAAGCTTTGGAGTCGATCTGGGCGACGACTTCCTGCTTGTCATGTTTCTTCAACTCCTTGGCAGCAGCGTCGGCGACTTCTGCGGTTTGTGCCAGCTTGATTACTGCTTGGAGAGAAGGCTCGTCTTCTGTGAGGAGCTTGTTGTGGACCGTAGCATTTTTCATGCCGAAAATGAGGGCATTGGTGAGGCGAGCTTCTGGGTTGTCAAATTTACATTTTGACAGCACCGTACGAAGACGCGTAGCGTACTGGTTTATTGACTCGGATTCGAGCTGGCCCATTCTGGAAAACTGGTGCCGGAACACGACGGCTGACTTCGTGGGCTTGAAGTGGGCGGCGAGTTTGGTTTTCAGGACGTCCCAAGTGACGGAGTTGGACGGTAGCGGATCGGTTAGGGTCTGGGCGAGGTCGAATATCTCTGAGCCGCAGTAGTTCAGGAAGATTGCCCGCTTCCGTTTGGTGTCGGCGTCCCTCATCCCGGCAGCTTTGAGGAAGATCTCGAACTTGGCCATGTAGGCGTCCCAGGAGGTTTTCTCCGGATTGAAGAACTCAGGAGCCCGGCCGACTGTAAGGTTGTTCATGGTGAGAGCATGGTTCTTCCGTCCGACGTCGCCAGTGAAGAGTCCAGAGACAGGAGGCTAACAAGACGGTTCCTTTATTTCAGCTCTTTAAGACAAGTGACATTCAGCTGGAACGCGTCTTACTTTAACAGAGAACAAGCGCTCCTTTTATACTTTTGCGGCTCCCGCCAAAACAGAACTGTCAGCGTCTGAGCCAATCAGGCGCGACTTCTATTTTTACACAGCTTGCATAGAGACAGCATTTTTTTACATAGGAGCAACTATTTACATAGGATTCAACAGTTCTGATAAAATTTTAATATTGTGTTTTATCTGGTCTTACATTTAATCCGGTATTATCAGTGCTATTAAATAAGCAAATAAACATTTGTAATCAAACAGTTTAAATTGTAACATAAATTAAAGCCATATTGGCACAGTGGTTAGAATACAGTATTGCAGGCTAATTTGGCTGGCTGACGACTCAGAATTTCAGATGTTTGAGTCTCACTAGCTCAAGATTTACTCAAGTCTTCCATTCTTCTGAGGTTGGTAAAATGAGGACCCAGATTGTTAGGGGCAATATGCTGACTCAATTGTAAACTGACTCAGTTTACAGAGAGTTCTGTAAAGCACTCTTAAATGGTATATAAGTCTAAGTCAGAGGTCCTCAAAATTTTAAAACAGGTGGTCAATTCACGGTCCTTCAGAACTGTTGGGGGGGTTGGATTGGCTGGATGGGCATGGCTAGATGGTCATTTAACTGGGTGGATATGGTTAGGTCATGTGACTAGGTGGGCGTGGCCAATTTAACTATCCGTTTAAAAATGCATACAAATTTGTTTTGCTCCTGGGGTGTTTTGTTTGCTTTTGTTTTCATGTTGCTCTTTTGGTTGACTTTTTTTTTACTATATCATTTTTTCAGCTATTTAGGAGTCCAGTGGTCCACTTCAGTAAACTCAATTTTGTAGCAATTCTTCCCAGCCCCAAGGAGCTTGAGGAACTTCTCTCTGTCTCTCTTCTCTCTGTGTCTCTCTCTATCCCTTTCTCTCTCTCTTTCTGTCTCTGTTTTTCTCTCTCTTTCTTTCTCTGTCTATCTCTATTTCTCTATCTTCTGGACATGGGAGAAGTGAAAAATGGTCCATTTTCACCCATTTATTTTCCTCCTGTGGCATCTGCGAGCCCAATTTTTCACCTCTCCTGCTTCTAGACGGCAAAAATGGCCATTATTTTGGTCAATAATGGGCTGTTTCCTCCCGTTTTTCATCTGTTCCTCCTGCAGAACATCACTGCAGGCCAAAATTGTTGGTCTTACCTTTCAGTTCCAGCCCGCGGTGCTCCTGAAGGTAAGTCCTACACTCATCTGAAGGGTGGGCAGGGCAGCCTCATGGTCCTGCACAGGCCAGATTAATGGCTTCAGTCCATAGCTTGAGGACCCGTGATCTAACTGCTATTGCTATTGCTACTATTTTATGCAGCTAATGTTCTTGCTATTATCATCGTTTTGTTAAAACATGAGAGCATTGTACAATAAAATGGCCAAACCATTAGTTTATTCAGTTAAGCAGATTAAATATAATATACTATTTTCTATAAAATTGAGATTTTGTATTGTTCAAATTAAGTGTCTTCCAATAAGTATTCAAAATAAGATAGTATCATTATATTTAAACATTTTAACTTGCACAATTAATGATGGAATAAATATATGACTGAATATTTCTGTTAGTTGATAGAGAATCATAATCATGGTCACAATGAATTTTATTTGTAGACTTTTTTAATGTTTTAAGGAGGATCCTTATAGTAATTTCTTTTAGAAAATTTCAATATAGATTTGAAGATAGACACTCCCAAGATTTTTATTATATAAACTCGTCTCTGAAATTTCCATCCATTAAACCATGTCAAATAGACATGTACTTTAAATTCTGCTTTTAAGTGCAATGTGAATAATTTTGAGCACAAATTACTATGGGTATAACTAGAAAGCTATTGTTTGATTCCTTAGAAAATTTGGCAAATGCTTTGTTCTAATTTAAGGGTGTTAAAATGTAAAATATACAAGTTACAAGCACACCTGATATAGTAGAAACAAAGAGGGAATACTACGACGACGACGATGACTACAACTATGGCTACGACTCCTATTACTATTTTGCTTTTGGTTCTCCCCTCCCACAATCCCTTATCTATCAGTTTAGGAATGCTAATCTCCCCGTCCACTTAATATTCTCTTGTTCAGAATTTTTAATCACCTGATCCACATGGTTTGCTATTATCTAAAGCTGTGTTATATTTCTGCTGACTCTTTCCTGCAGATTATTCTTTGGTTTCAACCATCTCTGACATCATCCTAGATATTTTATCTGGCTATGGATTTTGGTTTTCTGAGTCTTTGCTTCCTCTGTTCCATATCTTTTTCATCCACCTCTCTCTCCTCTCTTTGATAGAATCTCTTATCAAACCTAAAAGAAATCCCCCTCCTTCTGTTAATCTGCCTTGGCTTCTTTTGCATTTCTTTCTTTTGAACCCAAAAGAGTGCCATCTTACGGAGTTGCTAGCCAGGTATCTGCAGATGCAATAAGAACCTAAAGATAAGGATGTTTTGCCCTTTATTTTGCCACAATGTAATCTCTAATGTGGAATTATATAGTATTTGATCAGTCTTTCTCCCATGCCTCTGGAAGGAGAGTCCAGCATGGGATTTAGCTCAAGTCTTATTGGTAGGGACTGAGTTTTAAATTAATATAATTAACATATTAAGTAGGTACCGCCCCCTTGCTGCCCCAGTACTTCAGTTTTAAAAAACTCAGTCTAGAATAGGGACTCTGAGTTTTTTTCCTCTGAGGGAACTTCAATAAAAAATGTATACTTTAAGGTTTTTACCTGTTTGTTCTGTATTAATGTTGTTGTTTTTGTTTTTTAACAGGTATTGCAAGGCTTGGGGTCTCTGCCCTCCGTGGGCAGCACCCCCATCATACTCTTCATGGGGCCTCTTCTCCCTGCGAGCATTGCCCTGAAGAGGAATGGCTGGGCTACAGGTCACTGTCCTCCGCGGTCAGACCTAGCCCCACACCCCAGATGAAAGGGTCCACCCCTCTCCATTAACGGGGGCAGCACGGCGCTGAAAACGACAGCCGCCGATCTGACAGCAGCGCCTATCAGCTGTTAGCCGGGAAGCTGAGCGGCGGCGTTTTAAACAGCTGCGGAAGTCTATACGGCCGGGAAAGGAGCCGAATAAGCGCTCGTAGGCGCAAACACCTTGCCTGCTGAGCAGGGCTCTCCATGCTGGCGCTCGCTGGAGAGGGTCGCACCCGCCATTTTCGTTCAAAAAAAGGGTGCGAAAAGAGGTGGCCATCGGCTTCGGCTCGCTGAAGAGAGTCGCGCCGCCATTTTTGGCTTGGGAAAAAGGCGCGAAAAGCCGTTACAATCGGCAAACAGTATGGGGAAGCTGGGCTGTGTGCCAGGAACCCTTGGAGCCGATTTGCCTAGCTACTGCCTCTGATTGGCTGTCGCCTGATCACGTGATGAGTGATCATCAGGCAGGGACAGCAGGAAAGCTGTGACAGCTTCCATAGCCACTGCTCGTGAGCGGAGACCACAGAGGTTGCTGTTAATCGTTTCCAGAGTTTAACAATAGTTGTTGTGAGTACGCTGCCCCTTTTCACCAGCTAAAGGATGGCTGATCAACTGAGTACTCATGGGGAGGAACAGCCCCAGCCAACTCCAGTGCCCAATAGAAATAAGGAGAAGGCTTCTGGCAAGGCCAAGTCAAAATCTTCCCAGTCTTCATCCTCCATTAAAGAAGCTGAGAGGAAGATTAAAGCCTTGGAACAAAGGCTAGAAGCGGCCTTCGCCCCCCATACTGCAGGGGTTCTGACCATACCCCCATTTCAGCCACTCCCTTCATCAAGGATATCATCATTGTCTCTGGGAGCCATGGGCACTGCAAGTGAGAGGGACTGGTCTCCTGACAGACAAGCTGTATCCACCTTCGCCTCTCACTAGGCCAGATAGGCCTGCTTCAATAGGCCATCCTACCTATGGGTTCCCTGCAGGGACACAGGTGTGTGCCCCAACAGCAACGTTCACGCCAACGGCTGCAGGGCTTAGATCCCAAGCCGATGCCTGGCAGGCCTTCCCTCCAGCCCTGCAGGACATTATTGCTAACGCTTATGCGCAGGGAATGGTGGTTGGATCCCAGCATACAACGCCTTCATCATCACACCTGTATCAGCCCAGGGATCTTTGGTCAGCACCACCGCCCCCTCCTGGGCTGGACTCACTTGTGGGAGAAACATGCTTTCTGGAAGGTGACAGTGAACAGGGGGACAATCAACTATCTGATGATGAGTATAATGTTCCAGAACAACTAGCTCCCACAGGATTGTTTAAACCAGCATTATTTAGGGTGCTTTTGCACAAGGTAAAGCAGGCCTTGGATGTGCCAGGTGCCACGGCTCCTCCTGAGGCGGGGGATGGAGTCAGAACTTCAGCTTCCCTATGTAAGGAGCCGCCCAAGGAGTCTGACAATGTACCTGCCATGGAAATATTCCTTGAGAATATAAAGCGCACATGGCAGCACCCAGCAGCGGCGCAGGGTCCCTCCAACTTGGAGCGCCGCTTCGACACATTCGACGATGAGATGGAGAACCTATTGCAGTTCCCTCCAGTGGACAAGCCGGTGGCCACACTGGTGTCCAATGCTGTGGTTCCTTCTGAGACTGCGGACAGCCTCAAGCCAGATGAGAGACGGGTTGAGACACTCCTGAGGAAGGCCCACCAGATGGCAGCATGGGCCCTGAGGGCTGCATCTACTGCATCCATCTTCAATAGGGCATCCCTTATGTGGATTCAGGAGGTACAGGCTAGGATGGGGCCTGAGGATTCTCGTCTAAAGCAGGATCTGAACAAGCTCCTGGCGGCGGCCGAATTCTCCGCAGATGCCACCTTGCATGCGGCGAAGTTTTCCGCAAGGGGCATGGCTTCCACTATTTCGTCTCGGCGCCTCCTTTGGCTCCGCCACTGGCAGGCGGATGCCAAGTCAAAATGGCGCCTGTCATCTGCGCCTTTCCAGGGCACGAAATTGTTCGGGGAGGTGTTGGAATCAGTCCTTGTGGAGGACAAGGACAAGAGGAAGATCCTCCCCAGATCCTCTCGACGTCAGGATCGCACTAACGCCCCGTATCGACGCCGGCAGCCCCTTCGATGGGACCCAGCATCCGGAACCACCCAGGCCTCCAGACCGTATTCACAAGGTCAATATGGTCAGTCCTATTCGTACCGGGGTGATAGGACCTACTTCCAGGGCCGGGGCAGAGGATACCAGCAGGCGAGACGCCCCTTTCGGGGTTCCAATCAACGAGGCTTCCGTGGAGCCAAGTGACTCCATAGGGCAGGTCCCTTTGGGGGGGAAACTCCAAAGGTTTTGTACCGCCTGGAGGACCACATCCTCCGACGCTTGGGTCTTGGACACAGTGACCCGGGGCCTACACCTGGAATTCCTTCATATTCCGCCTACCCATTTTGTGTCATGTCCAGTGCCCAAAGACGTTACCAAACGGACATTACTGGAACAAGAGATTGCACATCTCCTGGAGATCCAAGCCATCGAGAGGGTGCCAGCCCAGATGGAGGGCATGGGGTTCTACTCCAGGGTCTTCATAGTACCCAAGGCATCGGGAGGTTGCAGGCTCATTTTGAATCTGAAGCACCTAAACAGGTACGTGTTATACCGCAGATTCAAGATGGCCTCCCTTCGCACTATCCTGGCGTCAATCCGGCCTCGAGATCTCATGTCATATATCGACCTGAAGGAGGCGTATTTACACGTGCCCATTCATCCGGAGCACCGGAGATACCTCCGCTTTTATGTCCAGGGGAGGCACTACCAGTACCGGGCGATGCCTTTTGGCCTCTCTTCTGCACCGCGTACCTTCACCAAGCTCCTGGATTCGCTGATCGCCTCTTTACGGTCCCAGTCAATAAGACTGTTAGCTTACTTGGACGACATCCTCGTACTGTCCAGGGATCTGGCGACCGCGCGGCAGGATCTACGGGACACGATAGCGCTGTTGCAGGAACATGGCTTTACGATAAACGGGGCAAAAAGTCATTTTTCGCCCACCACCACTATCACCCATCTCGGCACTGTTATAAACACCATCGCCATGAGGGTTTACCTATCTCTGGAGAGACAGCGCAACGTTCAGGATTTAGTCACCAAATTACAACATCAGAGGATGGTACCGCTGGCCTTTTTATCCAAGGTCCTGGGGACACTAGTGTCATGCGTGGACATCGTTCCCTGGGCACGGTATCATTTCCGCACGCTACAATGGACATTGCTTCCATACCAAAAGCGACGGGTGAGTCACACACACAGATTAATTGTGGTAGGAAGAGGCCTGCGAGACTCCCTAAAATGGTGGAAGTCCCGGGCAATACATCAAGGGTCCCCCTTTGGCCACCTACAACACATCATTTTGACTACGGATGCCAGCCTCCTGGGTTGGGGAGCCCATGTGGACCATCATGTAACTCAGGGGTTGTGGCTTCCTCAGGACTTAACTCCAGTGAATATCAACTTCCTGGAGCTGAAAGCCCTGCTAACCTTTACACCACTTCTCCAGGGAAAGCATGTGTTGGTTCGTACGGACAATGTTGCGACCGGGGTGCATCTCAACCACCAAGGGGGCACCAGATCTCTCAGGTTGATGGAGGAAACACAACTCCTCTTCGACTGGGCAGAGGTCCATCTTGCGTCTCTCCACGCAGAGCACATTGCGGGGGAGGCCAATACTCAAGCAAATTGGCTCAGTCGGCAAGCAGTGGATCCAGCGGAGTGGAGTCTGACCCCACAACTGTTCCAGCAAGTGACCAAAAGGTTTGGCAACCCGACGGTAGACTTATTCGCGACTCCGCACAATGCCCAGCTCCCGAGGTTTTATTCCAGATTCCCCACACCGGGAGCCGAGGGGACCAATGCCCTGTACCTTCCGTGGCCCAAGGAATTGCTATACGCCTTTCCACCAACACCACTTATTCCAAGGGTCATCGAGAAGATCCTAGTGGAACAGGCGGAGGTCATCCTGATAGCATCGCACTGGCCGCGGCGGGCTTGGTTCGCAGACCTGATGGGGCTCTCAATTGTCCAGCCCTGGAGGATCCCAGACGACCAAATCACCCTCACTCAGGGAGCGATATTCCATCCGGAGCCGCAGTGGTTCCACCTGACCGCTTGGTGCTTGAGGGGGACAGATTGAGAACATGGAACATTCCTGAGAATGTCATCGCTACGATCCAGTCGGCCAGGAGGCCTTCAACGACTAGGATCTACCAGGCTACTTGGGCCGCATTCACCGCTTTTTGCAAGGTCAGACATCAGCGGCCGCAGGATGCTAGTTTAGTCTTGGTGTTGGAGTTTTTACAATCCGGTCTGGAGAAGGGATTGGCTCCCAACACCTTAAGAAGACAGGCAGCGGCTTTGGCAACGATTATTCGATCTGAGGATGGTGGGTCATTGTCCCACCATTCGTTGATTAAAGACTTTCTGAAAGGGGCTACCAATAGGCATCCTCCACCAATACGACGTTTCCCTACTTGGGATCTTACCGTGGTATTGCAAGCGCTCACAGCTCCTCCGTTTGAGCCGCTGAGAACTGTACCTTTGAGGATGTTATCCCTTAAAACAGCGTTCTTAGTGGCCATTACATCGGCACGGCGGGTGTCGGAGCTGTCGGCCTTGTCAGTAAGGCCTGACCTTTGTACATTTCAACCTAATAGGGTGATCCTCCGTTTGGACCCAACGTTCATACCTAAAGTCAACACCCACTTTCACCGGACACAGGAACTTCTCTTGCCGGATTTCTGCGTCCATGGATCACATCCGTTGGAACTTAAGTGGCATAAGGTGGACGTGTGCAGAGCTCTGAAACTCTATATCAGGCGCACGGCTCCTTTCCACAGGACTGAGGCCTTGTTTGTCTCCTTTGGCCAACATCGACTGGGTCTCAAAGTGTCCTCACAGACCATTAGTCAATGGTTGAAGCTTTGTATAGTAGAAGCGTACAAAGCAGGTTCCCAGACATTGCCTAGTGGAATCACGGCTCATTCGACTCGTAGTGCCGCTACTTCAGCGGCATGGGCCACACAGGCATCGATAGAGGACATCTGCAGGGCGGCCACGTGGGCCACCCCTACCACCTTTATACGGCATTATAAACTGGACACGTTTGCTTCGGCCGAGGCGGCCTTCGGGAGGAGAGTATTGCAACGAGTGTGTGACACTACAGGATCATGATTCAATGATATCCCTCCCTTGAACACTGGAACTTGGGTATATCCCATGCTGGACTCTCCTTCCAGAGGCATGGGAGAAGAACCGTTGAACTTACCTGAACAGTCTTCTCCATGTCCTGGAAGGAGAGTCCAAGCCCTCTCATTGAAACATGGACAGTTGTTGCATTTCAGTTAATGGTTGTGTTAGTTGTTTAATAAATTCTGTTTACCATTTGAATTCGTTTTTTAAAACTGAGGTACTGGGGCAGCAAGGGGGCGGTACCTACTTAATATGTTAATTATATTAATTTAAAACTCAGTCCCTACCAATAAGACTTGAGCTAAATCCCATGCTGGACTCTCCTTCCAGGACATGGAGAAGACCGTTCAGGTAAGTTCAACGGTTCTTTTCCAACAATGATTTGTGCTTCTCTTCTGTCCTATCACAGAAAAACCTAAAATTATCATTAAAAACATACATTTTTCATCAAAAATTAAAAAGGCAACATTGCTTGGTATCTTTGATATATATATCTAACAGTCAGGCAGCTACAGTAGGTGTTTTATGTGGCAAAATTTCTGTTTCTAGACAAATAACAATTAAAAAAAAATTACCCTGGAGTAACTCGTCATGTTTTTCTTGACTTCTTGGGCCTGATAATTCCCCTTCATTTTCTCTAGAAAAGTAAGCTAGATTTGTAAAGGAAAATCTCATACCACCAACTGTCTCACAGACAATCCATGAAACAATCCAACAAGTAGGAGAACCTGATAACCAACTGATGGATCAATCTCTAATGTAAACAAGACAGGCAGAGACCTTCCTCTAAAACATACTGGTGCTCAGGTAGCCTGTTAGGCCAGCCCAAGAATACCATAGAGCAACACAGCCAAAGATCATAGTTTATTTGCTTATACCCAATAGACAGAATGTTGCCAGACTCAATCTTTACTACTCAATTTTTATAATCAATTGACATACCTTGGAAGTTTTTAACGAGTGTTTATTCTGACTCCTTTTCTCCACCTCCCATCTAACTCTCAGATGGATTGCCTCTTGTCACTTCCCCTCTTCCTTGGAATGTAACCTCTGGGTAACTATTACTTCACTGTAGTCCATCATACCATTTGCCCTTCTTTAGCATCATCCCTCACATATCCATAGGGATTCAGTAGATCTCTACTTGTTCTGATTTCATGGCCCAACCTTATTACCAGAAAGTTATAGCACAGGTTCTCTTGCTATTCTGTTACCATAGCTCTTTCCCAGGTTTTTGCAGACTTTAAATTGGCAGATTTCCAATCAGATCAGATTTCCAATCAGATCTTATCTGCTAGAGCAGTGGTTCTCAACCTAGGGGTTGGGACCCCCTTGGGGGTCAAACGACTGTTTCACAGGGGTCGCCTAAGACCATGGGAAAAGACAAATTTCCCCTGGTGTTAGGAACTAAAGCTTCTATTCGGGTGCCTTGGAACATACTTTTAAAAATCCAACCAATCAGGCGCTTCCAGTGGGGGTGTCCCTTTGACCTTCCTGCCAATCAGCTTAAAGCTCTGTTGAGAGAATTGACACTAGACCTATTGTTGGGGGTCACCACAATATGAGGAATTGTATGAAGGGGTCGCAGCATTAGAAAGGTTGAGAACCACTGTGCTAGAGTAATGACAGTACCTTGAATGAGAAGGCTTTTTCCTAGTACCTTTCTCCAATGTGCTGCTTTGCTCCAATTCTGTGTCAAATAGAAGCTTCTAATTGAAATGGATTTTAGTCTTGAAACCAACTTTTTCACAGCCTGCATACATTAGAGTGCAGAAAAAGAAGAAGGACATATTGGACATAGGGGACTGTAGAACGGTTTCAGGAACTGGGTATGTCTAGTTTAAATGAAAAGAAGGACTAGGGGAGACATGATAGCAGTGTTCTGATATGTCAGGGGTTGCCACAAAGAAGAAGGAGTCAACCTATTCTCCAAAGCACCTGAGGGTAGAACAAGAAGCAATGGGTGTAAAGTAATCAAG
This sequence comes from Erythrolamprus reginae, assembly GCF_031021105.1. Lineage (NCBI taxonomy): Eukaryota > Metazoa > Chordata > Lepidosauria > Squamata > Dipsadidae > Erythrolamprus > Erythrolamprus reginae. The sequence goes on from NC_091951.1 coordinate 131,025,755, forward strand.
GAGATAAGTAACTTAGAACTAAGAAAAAAATTCCTGACAGTTAGAACAATTAATCAATGGAACAGCTTGCCTCCAGAAGTTGTGATGATTCAACACTGGAAGTTTTTAAGATGTTGGATAACCATTTATCTAAAGTAGTGTAGGGTTTCCTGCCTAAGCAGGGGGTTGGACTAGAAAACCTCCAACTTTGTTGTTGTTGTTGTCATCGTCGTTATTATTATTGTTGTTCTATTGTTGTTGTTTTGTTGTTGTTATTATTATTATTATTATTACTATTACTATTATTATTATTATTATTGTTATTATTATTATTATTTTGCTTGTGTTAGTCCTGTTGTATGGGATGAGTTTGACCAGGTAACACCTGGTGAAGTGGACAAGGCCATGGGAGCTGGTAGCTCTGCCACCTGTTTGTTGGACAATGTCCCTGCTGGCTGGTCTCGGCCAGCAGGGAGGTGAAACGGAGCTGGGTTCAGGAGATTGTCAACACTTCCTTGAGGGAGGGCTACTTCCTGGCTCCCTACAAGAAGGCACTTGTACGCCCCCTCCTCAAGAAGCCTTCCCTGGACCCAGCTGTATTCAACAACTATCGTCCGGTCTCCAACCTTCACTTTATGGGGGAGGTTGTCGAGAAGATGGTGTTGCTCCAACTCCATCAGTCCTTGTATGGAGCCAATTATCTGGGCCCTCAACAGTCAGGATTCAGGCCCGGCTACAGCATGTAAACTGCTTTGGTTGTGCTGATGGATGATCTCTCGCAGGCCGGAATAGGGGTTTATCCTCTATCCTGGTGCTTCTTGGCCCTCTCAGGGGATTTCAATACTATTGACCATGGTATCCTTCAGCACCAGCTGGGGGGGATTGGGAGGCACTCTTTTACTACCTCTACTCCTACCTCTCTGGTCAGTCACAGTCAGTGTTAGCAGGGGTTCAGATGTTGATTTCTAGGTCCCTCCCTTGTGGGGTTCCTCAGGGGTCGGTCTTCTCTCCCCTGCTGTTTAATATCTACATGAAACTGCTGGGCGAGATCATCCGAGGGCACGGGGTGAGTTACTATCAATATGCTGATGATACTCAGCTATACATCTCTACCCCGTGTCCAGTCAGTGAAGCAGTGGAAGTGATGTGCCAGTGTCTGGAGACTGTTAGGGTCTGGATGGGTGTAACAGGCTCAAGCTCAACCCCAACAAGACAGAGTGGCTGTGTTTCTGCCTCCCAAGGACACTTCCATCTGTACATTCATTAGCCTGGGGGGGGGAGCTTTTGTCCCTGTCAGAGAGGGTCCACAACTTGGGCGTCCTCGATCCACAGCTGACCTTGGAACATCCCCTTTTGGCTGTGGCAAGGGGGGCGTTTGCACAGGTTGTAATCTTTGGGTTAGGGTTTGACAGTAAGGAGAGTTGTTTTAATTTGGGTGGGAGGTACATATTTTTGGTCAATTAATATTTAAATATTATTTCTTTAAGCTTCTAAAATGCCATCAGGCTAAAATGGTCAATAATTATGTATAAAAATAAATCATTTGTTGAAATTTGGATTTGATATGCTAGCAGATAGAAAAGTTTTAAATTATAGTGCACTTTGAAAATGGTCTCAATGGAGCCTCAGTCTTTGGTTGTCCTAGTTTGGTGTGTATTTGTGTGGTGTATTTGTGTGGGTTTGTATGGAAATGGAAATGCAATATTAGATTATATATAAACACTATAATTGGTTCATCTGTGAAATTCTTTGGAATTGCAAAAAAAGAAGAAGAGAGAGATAATAATCAAAGGCTGAATAATATTTTGATAATATTTTGTATTATCAAACTAAAGATCACCACAGAAAACATTTTTACAGTAGAAGTATATTTATAAATAGTTTGAATGTCAGAGATAGAATAGATGTCTGCTTTTTATCAGAGTTTGGAAAAAATAATTAATTGAAGCTGTGCTTCTAATAAAAATGAAATGTAGCCTATTGTGTTGATGAAGATTTCAGTGACAAATAATGAGAAAACATTTGGTTTTCTATACACTATTATTAAGATCTTTTTTTAAAAAAAACTTCAGTAAGGTTTACAATATCTTTCCTATTTATACACAAATTTTGGCCCCTAGCAACAATAAGCCACATATTCCTCATATTTTTAATACTCACAAATCAAGATTTTAATTCGCTTTAATGCCCTTTATTTTAATTAGAATGTTGTTAAATCTCTAGGCAATCTTATCCACCATTTTAGCCTCCTTTTAATTTGTCATCTAGAAAATTGTAACTCTTCATTAACTTTGGGAGATAGAGCATTAAAATTGTGATATATCATTCTGCATTTTATTAACAATCTACTTAATGAATTCAGTGCTTGAAGCAGATCATGGTGATAATGTATGCATTTACAATGTTTTTTTAAACAAGAATTTGGCAAGAAAGCTAATATGAGAGGACATATTTAATTGCATGCACGAGAGTACATGTACACAGACTCAAACATAGAATCAAAGTTTAAGATAAATGTGATTTTAAAATATGGAAATCAGGGTAAAAAAACAAAAAAAGTGTATTCATTTGGTTAAGCAGAGACACATTTTTTACTTTACCACAGTAATATCAACATTTCATTTCTAATATAATTCATTTAGGTGGCAAGTTAGAAACATTAAACTGATATGAGTAAAAGTTTAATAATTGTACTAATGCCATTCTGTTTATCAGCTTACTATTTTGGAATATTTGTTATTTTAATTTATGTTTATGTTTGGCCATTAGTTAAGACTTGTATATATTTTTGTCTTGTTCTCCTTTTCCAAAACAATAAGCAATTATGACGTCTGTGTCTCTGTCTTTGTGTTTGTGTACATATACATGAAGTACATATATGCACACAAACACATTAGAGCCTGAATAATAGTTGGGAAATTGTGATCGCATAAAAAATACTCTGAAAGAATTTTTTTTCATCTCTGATTTAATGTTTTGTCTTCCTTCTATTTTAAGGAAAGATTTCAAAATGCTTCAATCCAAGAATGGTTTTGCTTTTGCCCCAAGAGGAAATAGAAACTGTTACACATATAATTTTCCAATTCCCTTCTTTACAAGAGGTGGTGCACTGAATTAACAATTCCTTTTCTGACTCACATTCATGCAAGATCAGATGAAGAGATCAGTAACTTCATTTTAGCTGACAGCTCAGTAAATATCTCCAGAAGGGTTGCCAAATTTCTTGCAATCACTATTGCTGAGAGACGATTAAGAGTCTAGCAATCCTGTTAATTTGTTTTCCCAAAGCTAATAGATAATTCTTTTAAAAAAAAAATATTCTTCACTTATTCCTCAGGTTCATTTAATATATTCAATATCTTAATTTTCTCTTCTTTGCTTTGTCTGACTTAGTACTGTCAACCCTGAAGCTGACCTGACCAAGACCATTTTGAGGCTTCAGAGCTGAGAAATAGGGGGGGAATAGAGAGAGCTGCAGTTTTAGTCAAATCAAAATACTTTCCCCTAGGAACCAAGGACATTCCTATAGGTGGTCAGAAAGGAGGAGTGAATTTGCCAGGCAACCAGATGACACCTTGATTGGACCATGCATACATGTTTTTATGCAACTGAGGATAAGATAGCATGAAAAAAGTGCTAACTTGCTTATTCAAACAATTTTTATAATAATACCTGTTGTGGTCTAATCAAGTACAGAAGGAGGCTTCTTTCTGTCTTGACCAGCACTATATCCATTCCCCGTAAACTTCAGGAATTCATGCAAAGCATCATCTTGTTTATTTTGACTGCTAGTTTAATACTTAGAATAAGTTACACAAATAAATACAAGAATGTATTGACAGAGTAGTTGGGCTATTAATAAAAAAATAGAATAACTTAAAACTCAAAAAAGTCTAAGCATCTTCTATAATTGTTATTTTGGACTACCTATTGTTAAGAGGTCTTTAATCCTATTTTGATTGTAATGATCAATTTAATGATCCTGAGATAAACTTATTTAATTTCCAGCAGTTCACATTTCTTGCTTGGGCCAGCTCTTTCTGCTGTGTCAAATAATTGGTAGATAAAACATGCACTTATGTGAAAATTTTAAAAAAGAACACTCATGGCTGAACTATTTATTCTTGACCTTTATTTGGAGATAATGATAACTTTCTGGGGCTTCTTATCTAGATTATCAAGTCATTATAAAGTCACCTTTTGAAACTGAATACATTAAAAAATCAGAAGTATCACCCAATATGATTTTAGGAAGGATTAATTTTGCATCATAATTTGCAACATAAAAGTAAAGCAAGTCCTGCAATTTCCAGCAATTGAGAATACAAATTAACTCTTGGAAGAATAATATTTTTTAAAAAAAATGGGTAGGAAAATAGTCAAAGCAGAAATCAATGAAAAATATATTGAAATGAAAACCAAAACAGGAGGAAGAGGAGGAGGAGAAGGAGGAAGAGGAGGGGAAGAAGAGGAGAAGGAGGAGGAGAAGGAAGAGGTAGTAGTAGCAGTAGTAGTAATAATAGTAGTAAATCTATGTAGTCCATTAAAAAGTACATCAGAATCTTTTAAAAAATGAAGTCAGAAGATACTAAAACAGAAAGGTCTATGCAGACTTAAAAGAAGGGGTAGAGTCAGGAGATGGTATATGGAAATATAGGCATAGAAAACATTCAGGAATTATGTTAGACAGTTCCCAATTGTAACAGAAGAGAATTCCAACTCTTGGAATAGGAACTCTAATACATCAATATATAACCTTTAATTGTAATTAGCAATCTTTTTTCATAATAATAGTGAAAAGGAAGAATGATAACTGGGATAACTCTTCTATAATATAATAATAAAGACAAATACATTCAGAATTGTAAGATCACTATAAAATAGAAGGCATTTCGCAAATTTCTCCAACTAGCAACTGTTTATAGGCCAGGTTATTTCTTTAATTGCTTCTTTAGCTGAATAGCATGCTAATACGAGGTGTAAATAAGCATGTAAGTTAATTTTCAAAGTATGGATTTATTTATTATTGCTACAGGAATCTAATTAACTAATGGTCAAAGCTAAATTACATTAGATAATGATCAATTGAAAGGGGGATTTGAATCTTTGGTAGCAATAATCCAAATGGATGACCTTGAGCCTTTGAATCCAGCTCTTTTTCTATAGCTCCTAGTGTTTCAAATGTTTCTAACTATTGTAAATAAAATCAGAGATTCTTAAACTTTGTGATGAAATGATCCCCCCCAAAATTCATTGATTGGCTGCAATCTAGTTATGGATCATTCCCACTTTCAGTTCCCCAAAAAGTTCCAACCAGCCTCTGTATCCTCCAAGAACGATTTGGTTCCTTCTTTCAGAAAGTAGCCTTTGCAAATGGGAAAAAGAGAGTAAAGTTAAAATACCTTAATCCTGGCAGAATTTCCTTGGTAAATACATCGGAATGTTGCCCTGTGACCCAAGATTATTCACAGAAAATCTTACCTGTATCATTGAAGTTTGCTATTAGCAGGCAAAATAGGACTCGGTGTGATCCCTCTCAAATTTTCATTGTAAAGGGGAAAGATATTAATTTTAGAATGGCTAGATAATTAATAACCTATTTTCTCTTCCTCCAAATTGTCCTAAACATAACAGAAAACCAGATACTAATACCAAGACCGTGACAAGAAAGTATGATCCAATAAATTAATGGGGAAAATCTTAAATAACTTATATGTTTTCTATCTAAGAAACTATAGTTTCATGTTTGATAAGTGTCTTCACTGTGATTTGTTGACCTCTGTAGAAAAAAATAATTTTACATGAATAATTAATATGACATAATATATAAGACTAATGACTAGAGTTTCATATTTTATGTATGGACTGAATGCAATCATAGCAGGCAATTATTACAGGGGTGAAAATCAGAAGGTTCTGACAGGTTCTGGAGAACTGGTAGCAGAAATTTTGTATAGTTTGGAGAAATGGCAAATACCATCTCTGACTGGCCCTACAGTGGGGAGGGCATGGGGATTTTGCAGTATCCTTCCCCTGCCACGTCCACCAAGCCATGTCCAAAGAAACGGTAGGGAAAAGTTTTGAATTTCACCCTTGAACTACTGATATGCTTCCAGAATTTCAATGTATAACTTGTAACCTCATTTATTCCCCATGTTATTGCATCTAATCTTACCCGAACCCATAGCCTTAAACCTAGCTCAACTCAAAACTTCACATCCTTGATAATGAAGTACTTTTCTATATTCATAGTAAAGCATATTTTAACAGATTCGCTGTTTTCTAGAAAATATTACTTGGATCTACTTGGTTTATCCCTTCATTTTCTTATCTTTGCCCTTTTCACCCTAACAAAGTATTAAGTTATAGACCTGAAATAAATTTTTTTTTTTAAAGATTAACCCCTCTCTACCGAAGTTCAATATTAAAGCAGATTAAGCTTGTATTGTGGCTAGAAATAGTTCATTTCTATTTTGAAAACAAAATAACCAAGACAATTTGTTATTTCTTCTTCACCAACATTCTTTCCAGTCTACTTTTCACTTACTTTTCAATTATAATGTGTTTTGTTTTATTTATACATTCTGAAAATTTCTCAATTTAGACTAATTTTCCATAACAGAGCTATGGAAGTATTTTTTCTTGATTTTAAGTGTTATACCATCTATATGTCAAGGTTTAAAAGATTGTTGTTTAAAATTTTTATTTTATTTTATTAAATGTCATCATTATCTAATTGTCATGCTACCATAAATGTATGACTTCATGCAATATTAAACTGTGCAATAGCTGAAAAAATGAAGAAAGTAGTATTTTACACCTAAATGTTAAAAAAAATTATTAAACTATATGGCTACCCATCTGATTACTGAGCACTGAAAACTATAAAACTTAATATAATTATAAAAAGCAATTAAGGTTATTTATGACAACAAAACATTATATGAGACATTCAATTATAACTATGTGCCTGAGCACATATTCATATCTGTATAGTGACAAATCGGACTACTGAATTAATCTCAGAATGAATTAGTATACAGTATACTGTATAAATATTCTATAGCTTTAAATTTTAAAAAAATCAAAATCTTCACCACTAGTGCAGGTACACATCATTCATTTAATTTACAATCGTTTTAGATCAATTTTGAATCTCTCTCTTTGTATCTGTCTCTCTCCATCTCTGTGTCTCTGTCTATCTGTCTGTCTGTCTCTCTCTCTCTCTCCCTCTCTCTCTCGTTCTCTTTCACACACACACACACAAAATCAACATATATCTAAACTCAAATATTCTAACAGGATAGGGCAGATATCTCATATAATGGGCAAGTTCTCGGAGAGGGCGGCATACAAATCCAAGTAATAATAATAAGTTCAAACTACTTTCATGAAAAAAAAAGAAAGTTGGAGGAAGCGTTTAAAAATCCAAGAATTCTAGACACAAAGTAGTCTGAAACTTTTTTTAAAAGAAAAGGTTTGGTGTGTTTGTGTTGGGAAATGTTTTATTCAAATAACATTGTTCTTCAAGTAATGCTACAGATGTAATGTGACATGCATTGTTGTGAGATGGCGGCTACAACAAACAGTGGGACATCCAAATATGGATATCTACTTAACCATAAGGCTCTTTGAGTCCTTGGCAAATCAGTGTTTCAGAGTTTAAGCAAGCTTGCATTGCTTTTTGAAAAACTAAAACCATTCTGAGTTTCCTTGGAGAATATCCTGAGAAATTGTTTTAATGTTCATAGTTCCATAGAGTTGGAAGATTTTGGAAATAAAAAAAATGAAACCAATGATCTCATAAATGTATTGATAAAGCAATTAGATATGAATAATTATTATATGAACCAATGATCCAGATATATAGATTAAAAGGTATTTATAAAGCATCAAGTGCATTTATATAACTGTAAATTGGACTAAATTAAATCAGTGCTGAATGAATATTCTCTCACAAGACTGATAAGCCTATGGGATCCATTTTGTTTCAAGATATTACATGGCATGAGGTTAATTTGGGGCTAGAGAAAATCCTAGAAACAGCTGGTTTGATTCAATCTTACAAACGAATTAGATGACTTAAAAGAATTATAGGAAGCTCAATGCAAGTCTACAAATATTTACATATCCTGCATTATAGGTATGGCTGTATTAAATGCAAGGTTACAAATCTGAAGTATAGTTATTTGATTAATTGATATATTTAAAATTAAGTAAAATCAGAATTAATAAACATTTAAAGAAATGTAGAGAGAAACATACTATAAGCAAAATAAAAAATGCTACATCCTTCGTACATTTTAATGAAATTTGTGAAATGTTAAATATATTGGATAACAATTTATACATTCATGTAAATACATTCTCAGTCCTTGATTTAATTACAGACTTCTGGATCTCTGTGAAACAGTAGAACATAAAGACAAAAATAAATGGGATTTATCTTTTAATTTTTAAAAAAGTGAAATTAAGTATCAGATGGTGAAAACATTTCAGCAAAATGTAATTTAGTTAAGTAAGAAGTAAATTGGATGGAGGTTGGGTATGGGTGTGCTGTAAGATAATCATACTAATAATTTCAGAGTGCAACTAATCTAGAAACAATAAATGGGAAAATATTTCTACTATGTATGTAGAAATCTTGATGACATAATGCAAGATTATAATATTTAAAATACTTAAATATAATGGTATGATACTTGCATAATATTCATAATTATTAATACTTCTATACTAAAAAGGAAATACAAAAAGGCATTTCTGAATATGCAACATGTTCAAAATTTAGTATCACAATGGCACCTGAATTTTGTACAGTAATGTCAAATCACAAGTAAACACATTTGCCAAAAGGACATGCAAAGTAAATACAAGTTGGTAAAAGTCTAGAATATATAACATACCTTGTCTTGGAAATTCATCTGATTCTCTGTGAACTAGGTCAGTAACTCGATTTCCATAATGCATTCTTGTTTCATGATCATAAGCCTTCAGCGTCTCACTTGAACTATAGGACTTCTGAGTAGGTACTCTGCAGTCTTCACTGTCCAGTGAAGAACTTGTATAGCGACATTCCTTCCCACATCTACCTCTTGTCAAAGAACGGTGCCTTCTGTCTTTTACATCCATAATTCTGAGTCAAGGAGAAAATTAAATCTTTTCCCCCACTGATGTAAATGTGGCTGGTTACTTTACTACCTACAAAACATAGAAAAAGAACAATGCAATGATTCTTGTCTATGTCTTTCATAAATGGAGACTGTATATAACACATTGTATGTAACATTTTAAAAAGAATGTAACTAGAATTTTAATACATACATATATACATTGGTAAATAAACTTAAATAGAAACATAAAGAAAAATTAAATTATGTGCCTAATTATATTGTATTAAAATTATTTTTATTGATGCGTTTAAAAATAGATAAAAAAATAAACTACTGCAATAAGTTCATGTGTGAATGCCCAATGACAACAATTTAACAATTCTTTGACATTTATTCTCTGCAACAAAAAATAAAAATGATTACATTTCTTGTTAGATGTAGGTATATTTGAATACAGTATTAGATTCTCCTGTAAAATATTGAAAATAGAGTGAATTATATAAAAAAATTCTTAAGATTTAAGCTGAAAATACATTTGAATGTATTATATAAAGCAATGAACGATGGTTTTGTTTGTTTATTGTTGGTTGCTTGTTTTGTTTTGGTGGGTAGGAGCAAAGTTTCCTACGTACAGTATTCTAAATTCATTTTAATTTTTGTCATCAGGTAATCCTCCTACACCATATCTTCCTGATTTTTTTAAAATATAAGTTTTTTACTTTTTTTTTTTTACAGACAAATCAACGCATGAACAGTGTGGCATCTGAGTGTCATACATTTTAATACAAATAAAATGCCATAGTATTAATCGTATTGGTTTCTTTTAAGAAGCTTATATAATTCTTGTAACAATACACATACTTTCATTAAACTATAATCTTTCATTCAACATTTCAATGTCTTATTTCTAAGCCAATCACCCTATTTTAAATGCCATACCTTTTAATACAAATATAATATTATTAATCATTTATTAATTTTAACAAGCTTTTATAATTATAATAAGAGTACAAACATTTATGCTAAATTTAAATCTTCCATTATTTGCTTGTTCAATTTATAATCCTTCATTATTTTGTTATTCAATGTTTCAACATGTTATTTTTAGGTCAATCATCATATTTTGCATGTCATACATTTTAATACAAATAAAGTATTTTGATAATATTTGTTACGTTTAGTAAACATATGCCTTTTTATATACTTAGTTCAGGTTCTAATTTCCCCTATACTATTACTTTTACTATTACTTCTCATTATATAAACATGTATAATTTATTAATACTTTCTAGTTTCCATCCATATCCTAATTTTGATTATGCCACTACTATATTTAAAAATATTCCCCTTTTAACCACCATCTCTTATTTGCTTTAAAGCTTTAATTGTTCATTTCTTAGCTTGCCTCCCATATTCCTCTCTTGGATCTTTATTTCTGTCTGCTTTCACATTTTCACTATTCATATACTGTTGTGAGCCACTCTGAGTCTTCGGAGAGGGACGGCATACAAATCTAATAAATAATAATAATAATAATAATTATTATTATTATTATTATTATTATTATTATTATTATTATTATCTTGTTTCATTTGTTTTGTCTATTCCATTTTTTCATCTACCCTTGCAATTAATCCCCAGAGTGAATGTACTAGAGTGGCCCAACCAGAGCACTGACTTGAACCCTAGTGAGCATCTCTGGAGGAACCTGAAATCACTGCCGGTTGTCATCCAAACTGACTGAGCATGAGAGAATTTGCAAGGAAGAATGACAGAAAATCTCCCAAACCAAGTGTGCAAAGCTTATTGCTTCACACCCCAAAGGACCCAAGTTATATTTATATTTATATGTATATATGTACAGTATATGGATGTATATGTATATACAGTATATATGTATATATGTATGATTCGACACAAAAACAGAGGTTTTTGGTACAGAGCTGAAGGGATTAGATACTGTAGCCTAGAGGTTAATTCTCTGCCTTACAAGGCAAAGGTTGAAAGTTCAAGTCCCAGGGAAGGTATGGCTAGCTGATGAGGCCAAAATAAAGCCAAAATAGATTTATCCTAGTCTCCCTTAATTTTCAAATTCAGCAAAAACATGTGACATATATACAGTGATGGGCTACCAAAATTTTTGCTACCACACTGTGGGCATGGCTTATGCATTTTGTTTCAACATATTCCAGTGCAAATTGGGCGCTCTGGGGTGGAGCTCCAAATTTTGCTACCGGAACTGCATTCCTGACCGTTCCCATAGGAGCCCATCACTGCATATATTACATTTCTCAGCAGTCCATCCATGCTCTCTGTTTAATTCATTATTTCCTTAAATTGCCTTACTTACTTACTTACTTACTTACTTACTTACTTACTTACGTATTTATTTATTTATTTATTTATTTATTAGATTTGTATGCCACCCCTCTCCGTAGACTTGTCAGTGCCTCCCTTGTACTTTGGATTACTGACACCATCTCTTCCCAAATTCCACTCCTTTCTCCTTGATATCCAAAAATCCAATGACCATATTTTCAAACCTATTGTCACTTTTCCAAAGAATTTCACATTCTTAGTTATTTGTATCCCAAAACTAATCAATCTGTTCCTCTGGCTGGTCTCATAAGATTTTCAGAAACTCCTTAGGTCTCTTTATAAATTCAATCTTGTATTGTGATCTTCATGGGTGATTTTAATGATAATGTCTTCCATATTATCACATTTAAATCAGGGGTGGGTTCCTTCTGGTTTGGACCAATTCACCTGTATTGGTAGCAACCTGCTGGTGATGTCATGATGACATCACCAAACTGGATTGGTCAGCACCAATCCATCTGCACCATCTTTTAAAAAAAACTTTTAATTTTTTTGCTGATTTTTATCTGTGCATGCGCAGAAGCTGAATACTCGGCACTGCATATGAATTACCATCTTGTTTCTGGCTTTGGGGGGGATTTTTAATGAATTTGTGGTGCTCTCAGTAATGCTGGGTCTTCCTAGAAGTGCTTCACCTGATCTGGAAGCCAGAGTCTTTCTTCTTGGCAAAAACACGGGGGAAGAAAACATGTGAGAAAAAAATGGCAAATGTGGGAGAGTGAGAAGCAGGTGTCTTAAAATCCGGTTTCCTATGCAGGATTTCTAACATTTCCACACCTGGCTGTTGTTGTGACAAGATACCATTGAGCATTCCTCCTTCTTTTAGTGCCTCTCAGCCCCGAACCAAATCTGCAGGTGCAAAGTGCCCTAGAATATGTTTATTCTGAAATAAACACTGCTTCCAGGGCCCTGTTTCCAAGCCTGTTGGCAACAGTGAATCCCAATGGCTGCTGGGAAGTTTCCTGCTGTGACTGTGAGGGCCCTGCCCACTGCACTGAAGGAAAACCAGAAACAGAGTCAATGTGCAAAACAAGCAGGGTTTTTTGGTCTCCAGGAAGTGTGAGAGTGGCTGCAACACTTGCCAGAGTCAGCTTCCCTCTCCCTGACAGCAAGGACCTCCCAAAAAGCACCTCTGCTGATGAGCAGCAGGCCAGCAAAGCCCAGAAAGTGCAAGGTTAGTGTGCTCACAGCCATATCCTGTGATGCTTCTAATGACCTAGGAGATGCTTTGGAAGGCACTTCCAGCAGGAGAGAGGGAGCTGGTCCAGCAATTTTTGTAGCTATGTGGCTGCAAACTTCACACACTGTTCACCAAAGTCCACACCTGCACTATGCTTAGATGGTCCTCTGCTTCTCCAGCTTCCTGGCAGTCATTTTACAATGCCTCTATTCCATGTTATGGCATAGAGGGAAAAAATCCCCAAGGGTGAGCAGGAGAGTTCTGATCTCTCCTGAACCTCATAGGGTGCCCCGCCTTAGCTTTAATGCCCCTACAAGGCAGCTTTGGCTCCTTTTGGGGTGCACAAACAAAGAGAAGCTAGCAAAGGAATGGAAATGTCTGCTCTCTGTGACTGGTAATGCTGCAAAGCACCACCCCTCTTCCCCCATATTTGCTGATTGTAATTGTGCAAATGTAGTTTGAAAAACCCATTAAAATTGCTAAATAGCTAAGTGAAAGTTTTCTGGAGTTCTTTCAGAGAGTGTTACATTTATGCATTTTAACCTACTAATAGCCTCAGTTATGGTGCACTGAATGTTATGATGCCATAGCTATAATTAACTTCCTATACCTGTAATTAGATGCAAAAGGTCATAATCTATTAACCTTTTAACTATTAATTGCTCGCATAAATTTTGGATCACCATGCACATTACTCAGACCTGATTTCTCTGATTTAAAAGAAGTGGAAATATATACTGTATGTAAGTAATACTGTAATATGCAAAGTATGTTAAAAGCAAATGATTAAGCAAGAGAGCTTAAAGAAAGATAAAATCAGAGAAACTCTAATTCTATGTTCATTCATACCTTACTACCATTCAAACCTTCCTTACTTCCACTATATCCATTCTGTACATTGATTTATGTAGTACATTTTGTGTTTTAGACTTTCTTTGAGGGGTTTGCCTCAACATTTAACCTAAACTTTCTTTATTTTCCTTTCAATTTAACCTATTTCCTTTCTTCAAATATTTAAGATTTGATTCTCATTTATTTTCTCTATATAGCAATTGTAATAGCATTTAGACTTACATACAGCTCTCTTTAAGTCAGGGATTTATTTATTTATTAGATTTGTATGCCGCCCCTCTCCATAGACTCGGATGTCAAACTTACAGCCTGTGGGCCAGATGTGTCACACACTGGCCATGCCCATGCCCATGCCCAGTTTAGAGAAGGGTAAATGGCGGAAATGAAGATGCATGTGCAGCTCTAGCTGATTGGTGGCTGTCACTTCCTGGTCTCAGCTCAGCTCTTCCCCCCCCCCCTGCTGCTGCTGCTGTGTCTGTACTCCTTGCTTTCCCCCCCTCTTTCCTCCTTCCTGACCTTGGACGAGCTTCCCTCTCTCCTGCCTGGCTCCCCTCCAGCCTTACGTGGCCACCTCCCGCCTAAGGTCCAAGCAGAAGATGTGGGTGGAAGTGGCACTGGCAGCATTTATGCCTCTGGCAGCACCCGTTTGCCTAGCTACCTAGCCTGAAGTGGGGGGCAACCCAGGAAGAAGATCGCGGGAAACACAAAGCAAGCGACACTGGTAAGGTTGCAAGATGATGACTGAAGAAACAGAACTACTAGATGATTGGAAAAGAACTAATGTGGTTGTCATCTTTAAAAAAGGAAAACAAAACAAAACACACAGATCCAAAAACTGCAGATCAATCATCCTGTGAAGATACTGGAATAAATAAATAATAAAAAAATCTTTGGACATCTAGTAGCAAATAACAAATAAAGTTATAACTAGTAGCCAGCATGGGTTCTCTAAAAACAGATCATGCCAAATCATATTTCATTATTTGATAAAGTGACTAAATTAGTAGACCCAGCGAAATGCTATGGGCATGGTATTCAACAAAGTAGACACTACCTACTTCTTGGTAGACTAGAAAAATATCGGATAGACAGCATCACCACCAGATGAATTTGTAACTGGCTCACAAACTATACTCCATGAATAGTCCTTAATAGTACTGCATCTACATGGAGGAAAATAAGCAGTGGGGTACACAAGTTTCTGTCTTAGGTCTAGTCCTGTTCAATATCTTCATAAATTACTTAGATGAGTGAATAGAAGAGAACTCATCAAATTTTCAGATGACACTAAAGTGGCATGAATAACTAACACCCCTGAAGACAAACTCAGGATCCAAAAAGATCTTGACAACTTGAACAATGGGCCCTATCCAACAAAATGAAATTTAATGTGGAGAAAAGCAAGGTTTTATACCTAGGCAGAAAAAAACCAAAGGTACAAGTACAGATTAGGCAAAACCTGGCTCGTAAACAGCAACTGTGAGAGGGACCTTGGAGTCCTAGTGGATGATTACTTAAACATGTTCCAGCAATGTGTGGCAGTAGCTAAAAAAAAACCTAATACAATCCTTGGTTGTATAAACAGAGGCATAAAATGAAAATCACATAAATTATTAGTACTGCTTTATAAATACATAATTTATAAATTGGTCACCACATTACAAAAAAGATGTTGAGACTCAGGAAACAATGAAAAGAAGAGCAACTAAGATGATTAATGGCCTGGAGACAAAAACACATGAAAAACAATTGCAGAATGGGTATGGCCAGTTCAGAGAAAATAAGGACTAGGGATGACATGATAGCAGGATTCCAGTATTTGAGAGGTTGCCACAAAGAGGAGTGTGTCAACTTATTTACCAAAGCACCTGTAGGCAGAACAAGAAAACAATGGTGTAAACTAATCAAGGAGAAAAGGAACCTGGAACTAAAGAGAAACTTCCTATCAATTAGGACAATTAACTAGTGGAACCCCTTGCCTTCAGAAGTTGTAGGTTGAAGTTGCTTCATCACTGGAGGTTTTAACAAAAAGATTGGACAGCCACCTACCTGAAATGACATAGGGTCTCCTGCTTGAGTAGGGGTCTCTTCCAGCTGTAATACTGGAATAATACAAAATACTCTTCCAATATTTTGATTGACTGATATTCAGAAACCATAGTTTATGCAAAAAGGACAAAAGTTTTCTTTAAATTTTACAGTGTTGTATCAGGAAACAGGTAGCAGATGTTGTGAGGAAGACCATTGCACAGAATCATAGGGTCAACCCTTTTCTTGATCAGAAGATACTACTTAGCGTTGCCCATGCCTTGTTTATCTGATGAATAGATTACTGTGTAACATGCTCTACATGGATCTGTTCTGAAGAGCAATGAAAAGTTGCAATTGATCCAGAATGCATGGCCAATTATGGATCCACCTCCATATAGTTACAACTATATGAGCTGCACCAGCACCTAATAACTTTGGGGTGCAATTCAAGGTGGCATGGGGCTTTCTACAACTGTTCCTAAGTGAAATAGATTCAACAAGTTGAGCATGCTCCACCCCCTGTCTATTAAAAAGTGCCATACATATTAATATTTGCACCAATTTTCAACTCCTATTTGTCAGTCTGTCTCGCACTCCCCTCCCTCCAGTTCCATCTCCTCTTCCTACTTTCTTACTCCTCTCCTCCTCACCTTCTATTTCTATCTTTACTTCATCTTCTTTCCAGAAAGAACACTTATTTTGCAAATGCCAGGTTGGAGAAATTATAATAAGAAATTATCATACTTTTTGCTCCATAAGACATTCCGGACCATGATGCACCTGGGTTTAGAGGTGGAAAACAAGAAAAAAAATCTGCCTTTGACTCCCAGTATTCATTTGGCTAGCATCCTTGCAGCAAACAGCAAACAGTGTCTGCTGCCTCTGGAGCTTTCATCTCTGAGCAGCTGATCGATGGTTGGATCAGCCTTCCAGAATACTGCCAATCAGCTGTTCCAGGTGATGGGGATTGCTGCCACCATTTGCCATTGCTGCCTGTCGCCATATTCACTCCATAAGATACACTAATATTTCCACCCACTTTTGGGAGGAAAAAGAAGTGCATCTTATGGAACGAAAAATACAGTACTGGTAGATTTAGGGTTGATTATTTTAAAAGAAGTGCAGTACCACATTCTACAAGGAAATATGTTCTATTCCACTTTCTCTATAGCTGTAATTTGTTGCTCTGGAACATGATAGGGTAATGTGTTTCCAGGGAGCTATAAAATGAATGGTTGGTTCTTTACTTTTAAAATGTTCCTAATTTTCTGTTGTGATTGTGCGGTTCCTATAGTATAATTCCAAGATATTCTAAGCATTCAAGTGCTTTTATTTTATTTTGGGGTGTCCTGAAAACAATAATTGCCCAGGTTCGCCTGGTGCAATTTGCCCAGGTTCGCCTGGTGCACCAGTTGCGGCCCTATTTGGACAGGGAGTCATTGCTCACAGTCGCTCATGCCCTCATCACCTCGAGGTTCGATTACTGCAACGCTCTCTACATGGGGCTACCTTTGAAAAGTGTTCGGAAACTTCAGATCGTGTAGAATGCGGCCGCGAGAGCCATCGTGAGGCTTCCTAGATTCACCCACATTTCTACAACACTCCACAGCCTGCACTGGCTGCCGATCGGTTTCCGGTCACAATTCAAAGTGTTGGTAATGACCTTTAAAGCCCTACATGGCATTGGGCCAGAATACATCCGGAACCATCTTCTACCGCACGAATCCCAGCGGCTGATAAGGTCCCACAGAGTTGGCCTTCTCCGGGTCCCATCGACCAAACAATGTCGTTTGGCGGGCCCCAGGGGAAGAGCCTTCTCTGTGGCGGCCCCAGCCCTCTGGAATCAACTTCCCCCAGAGATTAGAACGGCCCCCACCCTCCTTGTCTTTTGCAAATCCCTCAAGACCCACCTTTGTCGCCAGGCATGGGGGAGTTAGGATATTCCTTCCCCTAGGCCATTACAAGTTATGTATGGTATGTTTGTGTGTATGTTTGGTTTTTATAATAAGGGTTTTTAGTTGTTTTATTAAATTGGATTGTTACATGTTGTTTTTTATCATTGTTGTTAGCTGCCCCAAGTCTGCGGAAAGGGGCGGCATACAAATCCAATAAATAATAATAATAATAATAATAATAATAATAATAATAATAATAATGAAAAAGCATTGAAGTGTTGCTAATCTCATGGGCAGTGGCTTTCTGTATTTTTTTTTTTTTTTTGGCCATGACTGTGATCTCTTCAGGGCTTCTATTTCTCTTGGAGCAGCTTCTTGACTGTTAAACAATATTTTAGTGATTTCCACAGCACCATTTTAACTTTTGAAGTGCTTGGCACCCTTTATAGCAAAAATAAATTGCTGTGCCACCTTATCCCTGAATAAACATATAACAATGCTGTTATATGAAATAGGAATTTCTATTTTTCTGTTGATGCTCACTTCTTGCTGTCATGGTGAGCTATATTCTAAGGCTTACTTCTAAGTAAACACATGAGCTTTGGGAGTGTATTTTTGAACTTCTTCTTAGCCTTTTCTGAGCAAACAGGTTTGTGTTTGCTAACAACTGCACCTTCTGACAGCTTTCTGCCTTTGAAATATCCATTTTGACTTGACAGTATTACTTTGACTTTGGCTTCCTTCTATCGCTAGAATGAACTTTTACATTCAGGCCCAAATGAATCTAGTTTTTCAACTGAAAATAGATCCATGAAGTAGGATTAATTATACCCTACATTATGCTGCCATATTACCAGGCAAATACAGAAATCGCATGAGATAAAGAGAAGAGTGAGCATTAATATATATGAATCATAGTGATCTAGTCAGAGCAAATACAAAGGAGAATAAAATGGAAAACTGACAATTGAAATAATATATTATGCTCCTACAGTTCATCTCATTTGCAATTATTCTGTTGCAAATGATGACGTTGATTATTGATGTGGATGTTATCATCATCCACATCTCCTTGCCATTATTTATGTTATGACTGAGGCATGCTTTATATGTTACACCAAGTAAAATAGATATCCTATATTGCACATGAAAGAGGACATTATGATTTACGTAATATTTTTATGCTTTTATTCCATGCTTACATTAACTACATAGCATACATAGTATATTTCCATAACTTTAATTACCTGTTTGCCATTGAATACAGATAGTATTTGTATAAGCATTTTAATGTTTTCATAAAAGGGTCTGTAAGCTTTAGGAGGGTTGTGAACAATTATTGGATTGTCCCAATATGACATCATTGAAATTTAGCAGAAATCTGGGAAGATTCCCAATCATTGTTTACAATAAATGTAAAATTATCTGGCAGACTTAAAACAGTCTTAAAGGCTGTTAAGTAACTTAAAACAGACGTAGCAAAACAATAGTCAACCACCTTTGCCCTATGTTTTAAAATAAATGTTTCTGCCCACAAAGGGTTTGCACGTCTCTTTCTTTATCTGGTGTGCAGCATAATGCTACTTATTTTTTTAGAAGTGGCCTTTGATAAGTGGAACCAAAAATAATTTGATAGCTACAAAAAAGGAACTTTTAAGCTTTAAATAATTGACAGCCCTATGATAAAAGAGAAAAATCATGAGATTAACAGAAAAAAATGCAACAAGTAATAAGAATATGTAAAGGAAGAATTGTCACAAAAGTATTAGAAATTATTTAGGCTCCAATCTGTATGCATGTAACAATGTATGCCTTTATGAACACCAGTTGAGGTACAGAAGAAATGTGTGCTTTTCAGCTTTAAAAAAGAGATTATCTCTTAAGCCATAAAGACCACTGCACTAGGAACATACGAACAAAGAATTTTCAGATAAGCATACTGTTTGTCCCGATATTTGCCTTTAGGCATTTGGATTCTTCTCAGTGCCAGTTATTCATTGTATATTTTATAACCAGTTACATGAAGATGAGGAAATAATACCTTTCATCAAGCTCTTCTATATTTTGTATTAAAAACATTTAATTGCTTTTTAAAAAAACCATGTTTAGTATTGTATACAGTATTTTATTGTTATTTTCATTTCACCAATGCTAAAAAAGAATTTTGCTATATCTTTGCATTATGACTGAACATTTATTCTCTGTCAAATTCTTAAAAGAGTTACTGGCCATTTGGAAAATGGGAAATATTTATTTTATTTATTCAATTTTTATGCCGCCCTTCTCCTTAGACTCAGGGCGGCTTACAACATGTTAGCAATAGCACTTCTTAACAGAGCCAGCCTATTACCCCCACAATCCGGGTCCTCATTTTACCCACCTTGGAAGAATGGAAGGCTGAGTCAACCTTGAGCCGGTGATGAGCTTTGAACCGCTGACTTACAGATCTACAGTCAGCTTCAGTGGCCTGCAGTACAGCACTCTACCTGCTGCGCCACCCTGGCTCATTATCCTGGAGGTGTGTCAATGCACTTCCAGTTGATGGCAGAAGTGGGTTCCTCTTGGTTCAGACTGGTTTGCCTGAATTGGTAGCGACCCACTGGAGACATCAGGGTGATGTCAGTGCCAGTCCATGCACGCCACCATCTTTTAAACATTTTTTTAAAAATTAATTTTAATTTTAATATTGAGCAATGTGCCAACTTATATTTTAATACCTGTCCCACCAGCGCTGTTACCAGTAGGCAGCAGGCTTCTTGGATATCCATTCATCCATTCATCCATCCAGCTATCCACACCATTATGCATTTAGGAGAACTCTGCTAGATAGTGAATATTTCATTTCACTTCACTACACACTAACAGTAAGCACTGCATATAGGCATATAAAATCCTCATTTGTTTTCACCTACTTGACTTGCAAAGCACCTTAGCTGGGGATATATTCATTTTGCATATTTGGGAGTTTGAACATTTTCCATTTAATACCTCTAAGGAAATCAGCTTTGCCTCTCCAATATCTCAGGAATTTATCCTCCCATACTTGGGAAATAGTTTTGAGTGATCCTATCCAACACTCATTCACATACTCAAAAATAAACTAAAATAGTTGTAACTTGTTACTGTAGAATTTTCTCAAATATATTACTTATAGGCAGAATTAGATAATGTTTGTATGGTTTAATAACACAGTATGCAGTTATGTACTTTATCAGAGCTGCAAAAGCTTTGAAATATACTTTGCTTCCAGAGTTTAAAATGAACCAGTTTAATATCAGTACCAATCACCCTCACTCAATTTGGCCAAGAGCAAGTGATTTTGGTATCTGTTTCAAAATTCCAAGGATGCAGGCTATTTAATTCTAAAAATGTTTGACAGCATGAACTGCTATCTATCTAATATACACTATTGATGCTAACACTGTAGAGTAAAGCATAGGTTTTGAGCAAGAGGATCTCTCTTTTAATTCATGCAATACTTTAAACTGTGGTTTGCCTTAATCATAATTTAGGTACAGTAGTAGGATACTTGATAAATATAAATTAAAATGTGAATGTTTGTTTTCTGTGCTTGTGGGTTGGTTTCCAAACATTTCGTTATCAGGCTAGGTCACATTTTCAGCAGAGTTTAGGAGATGTCAGTGTTCTTCTTTTTAAAAGGGCTTTGTGTGGTCAGTAGATCTTGTGATGGGTCAAGTGGGGGTGTGTCAAATGAGGGTCTTGTAATAGATTAGGTGTGGTTGTCTCAAGTGAGGATCTTGTAATGGGTCAGGTGTGATAATAAATGAGAGTCTAGTGATAGGCAGGTTACATCAGGTGAGAGTCATTGAAGTGCTAGTTGGGTGGCTTGTGTGGATTGGAAACCTATTAATTGTCAGCCATCTGCATTTCTCATTTTATTCAAGAATAACAGTTCAATCTAGTGTTTAGTCTGAATTGATTCAAAAAGGTGAAGCTGAATGTTAAATAGCTTAGGGCTAGGGGTTAGCATGTACTGGAATTCAGATTACAGTGTTCCCTCGCTTTTTGCGAGGGATGAGTTCTGAGACCGCCCGCGAAAGTTGAATTTCCGCGAAGTAGAGATGCGGAAGTAAATACACTATTTTTGGCTATGAACAGTATCACAAGCCTTCTTTTAACACTTTAAACCCCTAAATTGCAATTTTCCATTCCCTTAGCAACCATTCAGATTATTACTCACCATGTTTATTTATTAAAGTTTATTTAAAAAATATTTATTAAAGGCAGACAAAAGTTTGGCGATGACATATGACGTCATCGGGTGGGAAAAACCATGGTATATTTAAAGAACCCCACAAAGTATTTTTTAATTAATATTTTTGAAAAACCATGGTATAGACTTTCCGCAAAGTTCGAACCCGCAAAAATCGAGGGAACACTGTACTGCATTTTCTATCAGGACCAAAAAACAGACACACTTGAAATGAGTTTGGCTGTCAGTTGTTGGCTGCATATCAGATTCCTTGCTTTGGAGAGAGAAGACCAATCTAAGCAATAGCACAATAACAAGACACATTCCTATTTTAGATATAATAAGACTTTAGAAATAAGTCATTATTTTTCTAATAAAAATTTAGGAAACTTACTTCCATCTTCCAGTAAAATGACATACAGTATATGCATAGTTTTTACTTTAGTTGGAATTGCATTTGAAAATGAAAGGGGGGGGGAGGGAGAGAGAGGGGGGAGTTGAAAATGAATAATTTGGGATTGTGGAAATAGATTCAGATAAATTTGTACATGCCTGTTTATTCATTTGTCTTTATTTTATACCAGTACAAAAAGAAAATATAAATTTTTTGATGACTTTCTCAGTATGAGTATATAGAATTCTAAATACACTCTGGAATGCTACTGTTAATATTTTTTTATTTGATTTCTAATGCAGACAGCATACACCTAAAACTAAAAACAAATTAAAAACACTTAAAACAGTACAAAATTAACACACTGGTACCTCTACTTAAGAACTTAATTCGTTCTGTGACCAGGTTCTTAAATAGAAACATTCTTAAATAGAAGCAACTTTTCACATAGGAATCAATGTAAAAGCAAATGATGCATGCAAACCTATTAGGAAAGAAATAAAACCTCAGAATTTGGGTGTGAGGAGGAGGAGGAAGAAGAGAAGGAGGACAGTTGCTGCTGAAGGAAGAAGGTGAGGTGAGGGGAATCTAAAAAATGCAAAACTTTAAGGCTTAACAAAAAAAAGAGAGACTCTGAGGTGGTGAGGAGGAGCATGCACCTTCCATACACTGCACCAGAGAGAGAAACCCAGGCGGGTGAGAGGGGGGAATCTTCCCCTTCTTTGATCAAAAGGTGGTGGCTGCTGCTACCTGCTTTCTCTTCCTCCATATGCTGAAGGGCTCCCCTCTCCTCTTGCTTGTTTGCTTTGTAGCCAGCGCTTTTCATTCACTGTGGTGACTCCTCGGTTTGGGTGGAGCTGAGTTTATCTGGCCGGGGCGAAGTGCCCCCTTTTGCCTTTTTATGCCCAGATGCTCTGGGAGGCAAACTCGCACCGGGTGTATTGGCGGCAGCATGAGGGAGTCACCACAGCAAAGTGGTTTATTCCCTTTCCAAGCACCTAGAGAAAGGAAAACACTTTGTTTGCTCTGGGCTGCCAAAGCCTCCTTAAGTGCCACAGAAAGGCTCCTCTGGAGGCCCAGAAAAGCCCAAGATGGCCGGGATTAAAGGGGGAATGGCAGGAAACTGGCCAGGCCTTCGTGACATCTCAAATTTCCTGGGAAATTTTTCTGGGCTTGGGTTCTTAAAAGTAGAGTAAAAAAATCTTGAACACCCGGTTCTTATCTAGAAAAGTTCTTAAGTAGAGGTGTTCTTAAGTAGAGGTACCACTGTATATAATGATTATCTAAATCCAAACAGTGTTGCAGATTTATCCATGTATTATCTTCAAGAAAGTTCAATGTTTTGCATCACAATCATTCCATTTTTACAGATCTCTGGTGATCTGGTGATAACTGAGATGTCAGCTGTCAAAAATCTATAAAGCTTAAATGATCAGGTGCAGAAAAGACTTGGATGACACATATTTCCATAACACATAACATGACACATAAATGCAAAGTATCTATAAGCATCTAATTCATCCTACAAAAGGGAGGAGATCGCTTTGGTGTAATCAGTGTAATTTTCAAATTATTCCCAACAATGGAATGCATATACTGTCCTAGCTTTAATCTCCTATGATACAAAACATGAGATATAATACATATACTTATATCTCAGTCATATAAGCCTCACCCTATTGAAAACAAGTTAATAATTTAATAGCTCAGCTAACACTTAAACATTCTCTTTAGTGCTTCCTAGCAGGATATTTCATTTAAGCTCATGTTATGTTCAGTTATAGCCTTGACATTATGCAATTTGAAGTTATCCAGTTGTCATAAAATTTGGTAGAATCAGGCTCCAAGGAATAGGAACCTATTTTTATAAGAAATTGAAAATAGGTAATAAAATTTCTACTATTTATGAAATGTTTGGAATAAAAAGGTTGATTTTCCTGTTTTCCTACTCCAATGGAAAGCTGCTTTAATGAATGTGAAATTAGTTTCTTTTGATCTTAAAAGAAGGTTAATATAACTGAAAATTCCATTTTATTTATATTGTATACTTCAAAGAAGATTTCATTTGGATTGGTTGCAGTTACCATGCTATTAAAGATATAATTTAGAAGTTGGATTATTAACTCATATAAACCAGAAACATTCAAATATTGCCACATATTAGGCTTAAAACCACAGAATTATTATTTCACCATCATTAAAATTCATTCAATGAAATTGCAAATATTCTTGAATGAAGAATCTACCACAGAATTAAAAGAAATTTTCTCATCTGTTTACAGATCTTTACAAAAGAGAACATTCCTATAGATATTAATACTGCAGCTAAGGAAATTTTTAATTGTGATCAATTGAAATTCCGCCCCGAGTCTACGGAGAGGGGCGGCATACAAATCCAATAAATGAATAAAAATAAATAAATAAATAAATTATCATATTTTGTTTAAAAAAGAAAATTTCCAGAAAATTTCAAATATATCCATGCCATTCTTATTGTCAATATTGGTAAGCTTCTCTGTAGCATCCAAGACTGGAAACAGTTACTCCTAGGAAAAAGATCTCTCATAACTCTCAATAGTAAGATTTATTAAGAAGACCAGAAATGCATCTATAGAAATGTATTAAATAAATAAAGTAATAATACAAGAATTATAATTAGTACTCTATTTTCACCTAGGGAACTATATACAGCATGCGTTCCAAAAGTAATGCAATTTTTTTTTTTGAAGTAATTTATTGAACAGATTTGCACAAACACGTAAAATTCTTCAAAGTACCGTCCTTGGGCCTCTATACATTTTTTCCAGTGACTCTGCCATGACCGGTACGAGCCCTGAAAGGCGTCTTCTGGCACCTCTCGCAAGGTCTTCGTCATGGCTGATTGGATCTCTTCTATGGATGAAAAACGGGTTCCTTAAAGGGATGGGAACAAAAAGAAGTCTGTGGAGTTACGTCAGGGGTGGGTGGGGCAGCGTTGGCACCTGGTGTTTGGCCAGGAACTCACAGACTCATAGTGCATTGTGGCAAAGCGTGTTTTTTGTCTATAGGAGAGATCCAATAAGCCGTGATAAAGACCTTGCGAGAGGTCCCCGAATATACCTTCCAGGGCACGTACCAGTTATGGCAGAGTCACTGGAAAAAATGTGTAGAGGCACAAGGACAGTACTTTGAAGAATTTTAAGTGTTTGTGCAAATCTGTTCAGTAAATTACTTTTTAAAAAAATTGCATTACTTTTGGAATGCACCTTGTACGTAAACCAATTAGGTGGAAAGATTGTATTTTTTTTTTAAAAAAAATTATCACATCTTTTGTGAAGGTGGACTGCATTTTTTTAAAAAGAAAAAAATGTCTTTAACTGTTTTGGACTTATAGCAATAGCACTTAGACCCTGTGATATATTCTTCTGAACTCTGAAATAAGAACTTGGTCTTATTGCTATGCATTTAATTAGGCTTATTATCAAGGGATGACTTATTTTGGGAGAAACAGAGCAAGGGTGGGTTCCTCCCAGTTTGGATTGGTTTTCCTGAAATGGTAGAGACCCACAGGTGATGTCACCAAACTGATTGGCTTGTGCTGGTCCATGGATACCACCATCTTTTTTTGAGATTTTTTCATGATTTTTTTTTTACTGTTTCGAACATTTTTCATGTTTTTCTGCTTATAAAAGGGCCCTCCTGCCTGCCCTCAGGCTTAAACTGACCTTTATTCCTTCACCTGAAGCACAGCTGATCAGCTACTCAGCTGTGTTTCAGGCCAATTCCAGCTACTGAGCATCCATGGAAGCTAAATTGCACGAGGGAATACACATGTTGAAAATGTTGCAGTGTGAACTGGTGATGAAGATAAGTGGTAACCACCCCTGAAACAGGGCATATACTGCTTCATAGCTTTACAGTTCTCGCTAAGCATTTTACAGATTCAGTATACAGTGGTACCTCAAGATACGAACCCCTCGTCTTACGAACAACTCGTGATACGAACCCGGGGTTCAGAAAAAAATTGCCTCTTCTTACGACCTTTTTTCGAGTTACAAACCGGCGTTCGGAGACTGCTGGGAAGCCGCGCGGCTGTTTTAAAAGGTGACAGCCGGGCGGCGGGGCTTCCCAGCAGCCTCCCGAATGCCGGTTCATAACTCGAAAAAAGTTCGTAAGAAGAGGCAAAATTTTTCTGAACCCCGGGTTCGGTTCGGGAGGTTGCTGGGAAGCCCCCCAGGCCGGCTGTCACCTTTTAAACAGCCGCGCGGCTTCCCAGCAGTCTCCGAATGCCGAACGCGGAAGTTCGGGTTTGGCGTTCGGCTTTGGTAAGCTGCTGGGAAGCTGCGGGGCTGTTTTAAAAGGTGACAGCCGGCCTGGGGGGCTTCCCAGCAACCTCCCGAACCCCGAACTTTTGCCGAACTTCCGGGTTTGGGGTTCGGGAGGTTGCTGGGAAGCCCCCCAGCCCGGCTGTCACCTTTTAAAACAGCCCCGCGGCTTCCCAGCAGTCGCCGAACGCGGAAGTTCGGGTTTGGCGTTCGGCTTCGGGAAGCTGCTGGGAAGCCGCGCGGCTTTTTAAAAAGGTGACAGCCGGCCTGGGGGGCTTCCCAGCAACCTCCCGAACCCCGAACTTTTGCCGAACTTCCAGGTTCGGGGTTCGGGAGGTTGCTGGGAAGCCCCCCAGGCTGGCTGTCACTTTTAAAAACAGCTGCGCAGCTTCCCAGCAGTCTCCGAACGCTGAACGCGGAAGTTCGGGTTTGGCGTTCGGCTTCGGGAAGCTGCTGGGAAGCCGCGCGGCTGTTTTAAAAGGTGACAGCCGGCCTGGGGGGCTTCCCAGCAACCTCCCGAACCCTGAACTTTTGCTGAACTTCCGGGTTCGGGGTTCGGGAGATTGCTGGGAAGCCCCCCAGGCCGGCTGTCACCTTTTAAAACAGCCGTGTGGCTTCCCAGCAGTCGCCAAACGCCGTTTTTTTGTGTGTGGGGGGGTTTGGTTGCACGGATTAATTGACTTTACATTGTTTCCTATGGGAAACAATGTTTCGTCTTACGAACCTTTCGTCTTACGAACCTCCCCCTGGAACCAATTAGGTTCGTAAGACGAGGTATGACTGTATTGCCTCCAACAATCTGGTTCTCATTTTACCAACCTTAGAAGGATGGAAGGCTGTGTGAACCTTGAGCCTGTGAGATGCGAACTACCAAACTTCTGGCAGCTGGTGATGAGCAGAATCAGCCTGCAGTACTGCATTCTAACCACTGTACTACTGAGGCTCAGTGGTGGACCAATTTTCACAAGATAATTGTGAAAGTGAGTAGATGTATGAGCTAATTTTTTTTAATCATTTATTTATTAAATATTTATTAAATGTATATGTTTCTGACTGCCAGCAATTGAATGATTAGCAATTGTTAAAAACATTTAAAAGTAAACAAACGAATAAAATAAAATAAAATAAAATAAAACAACCTTCAGGGAAACACAAAAACAACACAAGACAATAGAATAATAATGACAAAGACAATAAACCTAGAGATGAACAAAAAAAGAACCATAACCACAATGGTCATAAAACCTTTGTTTTCATAATTTAAAGAGGCAGAGTTCTTATGTATTGCAAATGTTATACTTGCCTGACATTATTCCTTAATTTCTAAGGTCATGGCCTCATTAACTTTAATGTTTTCTTTTACTTCACCAATCTCATTTCACTACTTAGCCATTTTTGGTTAAGTTGCTCTCTTCTACTATATATAAAATAAACAATTCTTAATCATGTTGTACTACTATCTAATTCTAGTAATATATTACCAAATAATCATGTCAAAGATAACTTTTGTTAGCTTTTAAAATTGCATTAAAATGCATGCATGTAAGCCATTGACCTTTTAATTGTAGTAAAATTTAATTAACACAAAGCTTGCTACTACAGAATATCTTTTGGATATTGTTTCTCATTGTAATTTCAATGAATTCTTAATTGCTCATTCAGAGAGGAATAGACAAATTTTCAGGTTTTCTAAGTTAACCTTTATGTGGTGATATGTGTGAAAGTGTTAATTGTAATGTCAACTGTTCTGTTATATTAAAAAAAATAAACAAGTTTTCTAAATAAAATTAGTTTTGCTCCACTACACAATTACAATACACAATTCCATAATATGTGAAACATTTACATACTACAAATTTATAAAAAACACATCGCACAAGGAGGCATAAATGAAAATAAAATGATCTCAATGTGTTACTGTAATACTGGAATGGGAGAGTACAGCAGTTCTATTAATAGGAGCACAGGCATCCAAAGTTGGAAATACTGCTTTATTTAAAGGCATGCAAAGTTTGTGGCAATATTATGAAAGTAAAATAAAAACTTTTTTCCTTCCTTCCTTCTTGTGCCCCTACTGTGCCCTGACTCCACTTTTTGACTTCTACTGTCTCAGAGTACCTAAATATTTTTTTTCTTTAGCCTTGGTGGTAACATCTGCATTAACCAAAATCCTCAGAACCAGAAGATGACTACCTTAATAAGAAAATAACAAAATTTGAGAGATCTTAGAGGTCTTCCAGTCCAACCCCCTGCTCAAGCAAAAAGTCCTATGCTATTTCAGACAAATAGTTGCCCAATCTCTTCTTAAAATGTCTGTTCTTATTGAATCTATGCTAATTATTAATAAATTCTACAATATTTAAATGAAATGTACAATATACACTTATAAATGTGTTATCTATTGCTTACATTAAAAGTACAGATGAAAAATATTGAATATGCTTTAAAAGAAAGGATAGAAAGTCTTCCTGAAGAAAAGTACTTTTTTCAAATAATTGTTGCGTAAAAGAATTAGACTTTTTAATACAATCCACCAATGGGATACATTGCTCCTCCACTGTAAATCCCTCCCAAGTAGAGAAAACTAACTGTGGACCTAATAATGTAAAAATTGTGTGTCCTTAGTTCCAAAAAGTTGCCTATTTTGAGTTTGTATGGTAGTGTATATTCCTTATATTTAACTGAAAGGAGAGATACAAATACCTGTTTACAGGAATGGTTCAGATTGTAAATGAAATCACTTAAACTCGCCCACTTAAAATTCTTTGCAACTAATTGAAGAATTGAAAATGTGAAGGTTTATCTCAAGTCTCTTTTTGGTGGTGGTGGTGATGATGATGATGATGATAAAGATGATGATGATGATGATAATAAGAACACCAACAACAACAACAGCAACAACAACCACTACTACCACTACTACTACTACTACCACCACTACCACTACTGCTACTCTACTGATAAACATAAATACCCAAATCATGAAGAAATATTTCAACTATCATGGAGAAGGCACTTTATATGGTTGGCTTTTGAAATATTTGTAAAAAGATACAGTCAAGTGGAAGACTTTGCATGGAAATTATTTTATTGTCAACATGGAATTCTCATTCCCTACTTCATGCATCTCCTGATAAAATATATAAGGCTCATAGTGAGCCTTACAAAACTATTCACCTTTTTCTGTGCTTCATTTAAGGAATCTGTGACCAATATGACAGGAACTCTTACTGGAAAATGAATATTGCTCAAACCTTGAAATTCTGCACTAATATGCCAACATTCTCCATGTGAAGAATCAAATACCCAATTTCAAAATCACAATTTGCTCTTTATATAGATTTTTTTGAATTTATATTTTTTGAAATCTCCACAGTACTTCCTCTCTTTAATATTTCATCTTCATTAAAATAAATAACAAAAAAAGGATTGTTTGTTATAAAGTCATATTTGTTGATTTTCAAATTATATAATTCTTGTAATCACTGCATCCGTACACCTAGTTTATCTTACAAAGGACTAGTAATTTTAGAACTTGCCAGTCAGCTTGCAGTCTTTCTCAGCTAATCTTTCTACCACCACCCCACCACCACCAAGCATAGCCGGTTTTTGGCACTGTAATTGTCATGAGCATGATGTGGTTAATGAATATAATGTTTAAATATACAATCACAGGATTGGAAGTAAAATGTGTATACTCTAGGTCTAGGTACTTAAATTCATTCCAAAGAGGAAGCCTACAGAAAAGGTGATAGAATGCTGTACAATCAGGCCAGAAATATATTAACAAGGGAGATCAGAGCAGCAAAACGGAACTACTCTGAAAAGCTAAAGAATCAATTCTCAATAAATGAACCAGCAAATATGTGGAAAACTCTCAAAAACATCACTGGTTACAGCAAACCACCTTCCCAAGCTGAAGGAGATCAGCAATTGGCAGATGACCTGAATGTGTTCTACTGCAGATTTGAAAAGAAACCACAACCACTTATCTGTACAACCTCCATCCCAGACACAACAACAACAGCTAAATCTTCTACAACTGAATCCATCCCATTGGGTTTACAGCCCCTAGTGATCACAGAAATGGAAGTGAAAGATCTATTTCACAGACAGAAGCCTGGAAAAGCACCAGGCCCAGACAAGATAACTCCTTCTTGCTTAAAAGTCTGTGCTGACCAATTGGCCTCTATCTTCACCCAAATCTTCAACAAATCACTAGAGTTGTGCTGTGATCCTTCCTTCTTCAAATGTTCAACTATCATCCCAGTGCCGAAGAAGCCCTCCATCAAGGAACTAAATGACTACAAACCAGTTGCTCTAACATCTGTAGTTATGAAAACCTTTGAAAGGTTAGTGATGTTCCATTTGAAAACCATCACGGATCCACTGTTAGACCCCCTGTAATTTGCATATCGAGCAAATAGATCAACAGATGATGCTGTTAATATGGCTCTACACTACATCCTTCAACATCTTGAATCTCCAATGACCTACGCTAGGGTCCTCTTTGTGGACTTCAGTTCAGCTTTCAATACCATCATACCGGACATTCTCTTAACCAAACTAAATCAGCTAGCAATACCTGAACACACTTTAAGTGGATCACAAGCTTCCTAACAGACAGGAAGCAGCAGGTGAAGATAGGAAAAATCACATCAGATACATGTACAATTAGCACAGGTGCCCCCCAAGGCTGTGTACTCTCACCACTTCTCTTCTCTCTATACACTAATGACTACATCTCTAACAATCCATCTGTTAAACTACTGAAGTTTGCAGACGATACAACAGTGATCGGACTCATTCAAGACAATGATGAATCTGCATACAGATGGGAAGTTGAACAACTATCCTTGTGATGTGACCAGAACAATCTAGAACTGAACACACTCAAAACCATAGAAATGGTGGTAGACTTTAGGAGAAAACCTTCCACCCTTCCACCTCTCACAATACTAGACAACACAGTATTAACAGTAGAGACCTTCAAATTCCTAGGTTCCATCATATCACAAGATCTAAAATGGTCACCTAGCGCCAGCTCAGGAAGCTCAGGAAGCTCAAACTGCCCAAGGAGCTGCTGATACAGTTCTACAGAGGAATCATCGAGTCTGTCATCTATACCTCTATAACTGTCTGATTTGGTGCTACAACCCAACAGGACCAACACAGACTTCAGAGGATAATCAGAACTGCAGAAAAAACAATTGCTGCCAACTTGCCTTCCATTGAGGACCTGTATATTGCACGAGTCAAAAAGAGGGCGGGGGAAATATTTACTGACCCCTAGCATCCTGGGCATAAACTGTTTCAACTCCTACCCTCAAAATGTCACTACATAGCACTGCATACCAAAACAACTAGACACAAGAACAGTTTTTCCCCGAACGCCATCACTCTACTAAACAAATATTTCCCTCAACACTGTCCGACTTTTTACTACATCTGCACTTCTATTCTACTATTTTTTCTCATCATTCCTGTTCTTTTTCTCCCACTTAGGACTGTATGACTTTAACTTGTTGCTTGTATCCTAAGATTTGTATTAATAGTGATTGTTTCTTCATAGCTTATTTGACCCCATGACAATCATTAAGTGTTGTACCACATGATTCTTGACAAATGTATCTTTTTCTTTTATGTACGCTGAGAGCATCTGCACCAAGACAAATTCCTTGTGTGTCCAATCACACTTGGCCAATAAAATTCTATTCTATTCTATTCTAAATATATTTATTTAGCTTACTTTATTATAATATGTAATGTCTTGAAAACAAATAGGAACTATTGGAAATATTAGAAAATAAGAACTGAAAATTGCAGTTGATTCAAACAATAAATCAGGAATTTCCTTTCACAAGAAAGAAAGCACATTAACCAATGAAAACCTCATTCTGCAGCAGCTAGGAATATGGTATATTCAACTCAATGGGATTTAGCTTCACGTAAGCATTGATAGCTTTGACTGATAATTTTTAGATTCAATCTACCCAAAATTCTTTAGAATTTCTTTCTTTTTGGTAAAACTGCTGCCTTAAAAAAGGACTTTCAAAACATGTTCGAGGCATTAATATGACTATGTCATCATTACTGCCCTGAAATCCTCAGTGGTATTAGTTATGTACACTGAGGATGCTTTTCAATTGAGATAGGGGGATAAAAATAATAAACAGCATTGCAGAACCAATGTTCTCTTACAGTTTTTTCTTAAATTGCTTTTCAGTAAAACAATACAAGATTGTTAGAAAACATTGAGCTTAAATGTTCAGTGTGACAGTTGCATTGGAGACATCTCCATAAAAATGTGAATAACTAAAGTATGCTTTCTGATTATCGTAGTTATATTTTAGATGAACAAAAGTTAAAACAAAGCACAGTTCTCCAGCTATTGAGCCAAACAGAAAGGAAGTGGGCACATTTTACATCATACTTCTAAACTGTTCTTATAATTCCTTGTATGTTCTCAATGTGCTTTGTACTTCTCTTTTCTTTGGCTTTTTGTTCTTTTACCTTTCATTCCCATGATGTCCTTGCCCTCCTTGTAAAGCTTTTTTTTAAAGGTATTATTTCTCTCACCAAATCTCAGGGTTAGTTAGTCTGTATATTTTTAACAACTCTTTCTTGAATATAACTTGTGTGTTTTTAGTTGCATACACCCACAGGGCACTTGAATCAGTCTATTCAATTACCATAATTCAGTAATTTTATTATTGTTTTAGCTAATAGCTTTTATTGTCATAAGTACTACCCACTAGAAACAAAAAAAAAGGCACGCGGCCATGATTATTCATTTAAATTAATACACATCTGGAGAAATAAAGACTAACTAATTTAATTGCAATCTTATTAAGAGTTATATTGTTGAAGGCTTACCGAACATACCAGAATCTGAAGTCTGCCAGGAAGGGTTTGTAGCATAACTAGAATTCTTTAAAATTATGACAACCACTTATTAAAAGCATTCAGGTGCTTCACCATTTTGAAAGAGAATGCTTCTCACAGCATTCGTTTATAATGAGTCTTTTCAGACAAATTTCAAAGTGTGTATGGTTCATGTATTTCAAACTGAATAACACACATTTTAGTATTTATGAAAGCTAATGCCTAATTGTTTCTGAACATTATCTAGGGAAAATATTTTATTTAAAAAGCAGAAATAATTTTCCTCTTTTATTTGAAGTGGAACTGAATGGAATTTGTGCATACTGGAAAAAGCTGTGGTAAGTTTTTAATTGTTTCTAATTCTATTTATTTCAGCTCTATTTAAGATTATGCAAAATCCAATGACAAATAATTCTACCATTTGGCTTTACCCACATGCCTCTATCATCATATTTTCTCATTAGTCTGCTTATCAAACTGGTATTAAAAATATATTTTATTGACTTTATAATGAAACCTCAATTTAATAGACAATTTTGGATGAGGATGATATTCTTTCCAAATACTTGTTAAGCCGCAAGCTTAACACTGGGTCTTTGGATTGATTTGTGTCATTTATATAATTATATCATGTTTGTATAACATCCTTTTTCAACAGTGTAAGTTGCACCATTTACATAACGTGCTTGATGATGCAATAATACAAATGATAGATTACTGTAAATGTAGTAAATTAAACTCCAAAATCAGGATATGGGAATATGATATGTTGGAACTGTTTGTGCTTTCACAGGCTTTCAAAACTATGGGGGTCATAGTAGTCTTTTAGAGCCAACTTCTGAAAATTTGGGGTGAGAATGGTTCAGAACCATCTAATTCTAAAAAAATTACTATATCTCCTAATTTCTGGGATTGTCCTCTTTCATATGAAAGAAGCTCACAGGATTTCTCCTGGACTTATAGCTCAAGTAGTTGTAACAGAATGATTGTGGGGGGAAAAGATAATTATCTATTGATAAGCAATTGAAAGATGGCATGTTGTAAGTGGTTTCTCTCTCTCTCTCTCTCTCTTTTTAAAAAATATGAAGTTTCATAGTGGCTTGCATGATTAGGGCACTGGGATGGAAGTTAGCAAGCCTATGTTTGAGACCCAAGTATGGCAGGGTTGAGCTCCCATACTTTTCTCCAGCTACTGCCAGAATCTTGAAAGAAACCCAACTGGGGAATCCCCAGGCAATGGTGATGTCAGTGGCTAATCCTTTCAATCTGAAACCAGGTGGGTGCTTCTGACAAGAGTGATATTATTAATGCCGTCCATCTCCTGGGACTCAGGGTGATATGCTATTAAATTTCATTATAAGAGAAAAGTATTGAAGAAACATAGTCAGGGGAAAAAAGAGAAAATTCAAAAGAGAAGAAAAAACCCAATTATTTCTGATTCAGTGGATTGCAAAAATACTATATCAACCATTTGATTTGCATTTCACAACTTTTCACAGCATTTTTAGAGTTACAAAATCATTCTAATCATAAAAACCAAAAATCAAAGTTTCATTATGTTCAGTTTCAAGTGAAAGGTCCAGAAACAGTTTCCAAGTAGAAATAAAACTAGATACATTAATATTAAGTTAATATTAAGAAATAAAAAAAAAAATCAAGCTATTAAATTTGGTAAAATTTTGCTTAAATTTTAAATATGAGGCAATATTATAGTATTTACCATAGTTTACATTGATGGAAAGAAAAGAAAAAAGTATCAAATAAAAATGCAAAATTTCATTGCGCAAAAAGTTTATTTTGACCTTACTAAAAATTAGTTCCTGCTGAAAATAATGTGAAACAAATACATACATACATCCTCGACTTCCGTAAAAGTTTAAAGACCTATCTGTGACGCCAGGCTTGGGGCCATTAGATCCTAGCCCCCTGGCCGACGAGTCTAGTATCTGTCGCTGTGTGAATGGGAATGAATGATTTTAAATGTTATTAAAGTTTTCAAAGTTTTTTAGCTATATTATTTGGATTTTATAAATATGTATATTGTATATAGTTTTGTTATGTTGTGAGCCTCCCCAAGTCCTCGGAGAGGGGCGGCATACAAATCCAATGAATACTAATGATAATGATAATGATGATGATGACGATGACGATAATAATAATAATAATAATAATAATAATAATAATAATATTTATGCTTTATTTTAAATATATATTAACCATTTTTTTAGTATAGTCAAGATACTGCAGAAATGAAAGTTGCTTTTAAACAGAATGATTTGAGTAATACAACGTTATAAATAAATATAAAACTACTTAATGTGACTATAATATTTTCTCCACTGTTATATGATTACAATATAAGAATTGATTTATCTTACTAAAAATCCTCTTAAATAATTTAACTTGATTTTGTTTAAAATAAAACACATGCAGAAAACTGTTTTTGAGAGCCTAAGTAATTTCCATAATTGTGACAATTGGCAAAACTTGATTTTCATGTTTCAAGGCAAAGAAACATTGGATTATTATCTGCAGTCTAAGCACTGGAGCCTAACCTCCTAATTAGGATGAAAAACTCTCAGCAGCTACAAACCTAGTAAGTCACAACAAATCAATATTTTTTTAATAAGGATTAATTTAAGAAACTTTACAAGGTTATATTTGAGGAGACCCTGGTATGTTTATTGATTAATGTATGGTATAGCGGCTAAAGGATTTATTATATAAAGTAACAGCATAATTATAATTTCTTTTTTTAAAGCAAAATTACTTAAAATTATATTATTAAAAATATTTATATCTTAGTAGAAATCATCAAAAAGCAACCCCCAAACCAAACCCACCCTCTTCATTGCAGTATTGGTTTTCAAACAGAATTATACTATTCAAATCTGAAGATTATGCTTCAATTTCATAGTTACCTGCATTAGAAACTTCACTCATATTTACAATCTCTTGTTTCATTACATGTTTCTTTCATCGTGCCCCATCCCGCACTTCTCTGCATTTAGTTATGTATGATTCTAAGACTCCCTGGCAAATCCCAGAAGCTTTATTGGCAAGGTTTTTCAAAAATACTTTGTCATTGCTGCCTTGCTAGGGCTGAGAAAAAGTCATTGGCCAAGATGACACAGCTGCCTTTTGTGGCTAAGTGGAACTGGAACTCACAATCTTTCAGTTTCTAGCCTGATACTCTTAACACAACATCAAACTGGCTCTTTTTTACTTGTTGCATAACAAATATCCCTGTGGATAGATTTACTAGAATGCTACATATAATGTGTAGAAGACAAATAATTACATTTTAACATCAAATGTGCTAATTATTAAATTAGATGATCATAAGGCATTTTCAAGCAGGTATCACTAAGAAGTATTCAAATTAGTATTACAATATTTTATTAAAATATATATGGCTTTACAGGAAATTATAACCATTGTGAATTTGGTTGAAATTATATAAGTATTGTAACAATTCTTCAGAAATTTATATAATTCAACACAATATAAAATTTTTATATAAATACTTTCACAGTCTCTGAACAAAGGATAAGGCTGGAATATTTTATATCCTGAAGAAGTAAAACCTTTTTATTTTGAAAGTTGAAAAATGCATTTGGCATAAAACAAATATAACTTGAAGATTTCATAAAAATAAGCACAAGGCTTCAAACTGAGGCTAGGTGGCACTAGTATGCAATTAAAACTATACACTGTCCAATATTCTCAAAAACAAGCAGCATGTACAAAAATTAAGCAGTTTATGATTACAAGGTTTCTTTCTTTTCTGCAATTTGAAACTCTGGAGGATTACATGCTTAAATAGTACTTGCAAAGAAATAACCGCATTACCAGTTACGTATTTTGTTATATGTGTAACAAAATCATGGGTATGATAAGCCCACAGTTTTTGGGGGCAACCTAGAATGTGTTTGAGTCTGTTTCTGAAACACAAATGTCTTATAGCTGGCTATTTATTTCACTGCTATCCCCACCACTTCCACTATCATGTCTGAACATCCTGTGCATTTCTTGGGGTGGGTGGGTGTTTGATTATTGAGTTTTCTGCTAATTGCTCCATCTACAGTAGTTATATCTATTTCATGGATGTGTTTTAATGAGCAAAGAAATGAATTACTAGTTAGGATCCCACACTCTTTTTTTTAAAAAAATAATAATTTATAAGCCACTCATACCTGATGGACTTAGGATGGGATACATGAATACACTCTTGAAAAATCATTATCAAGTATTGTATACTTCACTGTGGGAGAAGAAATATTGTCCAAAGTAAATTGAAACTTGATGGTCACTCCTCTCTCATACATGTCATTGCAAATAGGAATTTAAAAGAATTTATCATGGAAACTATAGGAACAAATATGGCAAATTCTCCGTACTGAAGGAGCGGGTCCAGCAGTCACATGGGTTGCTCATGTCCAATCCGGTGGAACTGAGCCTAGTGTTAAAAAAGCTTGCCGGATCCGCCCCTTCCCCAGAATTCGCTCAGTTCGCATATCCTGCGGTTGTATTGTGATAGCTCGTTCAACATTCTAACACCTTCCCTTCGATCTTTTCCTTCAAAAGTAGTAAGAATTGTTTTACCATTATTATTTACTTGCACGGATAGCGCCAGCCGTTTGAGGCTCGGCTTTTTTCCTTTGGAGAAGTTGCGGTTTCGTTTTCCCCCGGCGGTTTTGCCGTGTACGATTCCCGCGGCCGCTTGTGGATTCCTTTAATCCTTTGGCCTGGAGGTCTCGGTGCAAGTATTGATTTATTTATTCATTATTGTAATATGATTAAAGGGCTTTAATATACCTCCTGCGGAGTGAGACGCCTTTCTAGTCTCCTGGACTTAGTCGATCGCTTCCCCTTTAAAAATCCTATCTTGGAGCGATTTTTCGGCGCGAAGGCCTTCGCGCCCATTTTTAAATTTAGGCCTCTCGTGTTGGCCTTCTGCCAGCCGCGTAGGCCTCAGTCCACCGCGTGGATCCCGGAGCGGGCCTTGGGACGCCCAGGCTTAATTCTCCACCGGCTAAGCCTCCAACCAGAGTGCCTTGGTTTACTTAATTAAAAAGTTTAGGGAGGCTGGGCCCCGCTGGATCTGGGGACACGAACTCTGGGTTTGCCCAGATTGCCCTCAAGTCTCAGCAGCTTCGAGGCCTCGAAGCAGGATCCATTCCTCTTGGGAAGTACTTGAAATTCTTCTCCTTAATTATTCAGTTATTGGCTCAGCCTTGTCTTCTGTTAATTGTCAGACTATGGCTACTTTTCCCAAGAGAGGCACAACTAAAGGTCCCAGAGAGGCCAGGCCTACAGGCGATGAAATTACTAGTATCCCCCAGGCCTCTTCCTCCTCTTCTCCAGGGGCCCGCCCCTCGACCAAGGTCACCAGGGCCGAGAAGAGAAGGGACCTAGCCCTACAAAGAATCCATGATAAATCAGCAAAACGTTTGAAAGTACAGGTCCAAGTACTCAGTAGTCAAGACCCCCCAGAGGCTTCTAGTCTACCTCCTTCTGGGGTCCCTGTGTTATCTCTGGATGAGCCTAACCTAGACAGACCCCAACCTAATCTATGGGGCATAGGTCCAGAGGAACCAGATATTATTGAAGCTTCCCCCCAGCCAGGATCCTCCCAGGCCTTTAGGGATTCTTCTGCCATTCCTGCTGATATTTCTAGTTTACCTCCTGAGTTCCAATCTATTTTTTCTGTGTTGTCCAAGGCCATTGATGCCAAACTCTCCTCCATCAATGAGCTTTCCGTACTTCCTCCTCCTCCTCGTCCCTCCCGCCCCTTGGGTTCCTCCCCAGCGGTTAGAGCTCCTATTCAGGAGGATTCAGATTCCTCTCAGGACGAATATGAGGATTTGGAGGATGATGAGGATCCCTTTCAAGGTCTCTCAGATGATGAGGAATCCCAAATAAAGGTTCCTTCTCCAATTACTATTTTTCCTTCTCAATTGTTCAAATCTCTCCTCCTCAAAGCTAGAATTTCTACGGGATTAGCGGCCCAGGAGAAACAAGCCTCTACTTCCACTGATCCCCCGGAGGAGAACTTACCTTACTTCACAGAGGAACAGGAGGATAACGAGGTAATTCCTATGCCTAAATTGTTTAAAGATGCCTTACTTAAACAGTGGGATTTCCCAGCCTCTGGCCTTAATCCCTCCACCAAGGACAGAAAATTGTACAAACTTTCCTCTTCCTATGAAGAGCTCCTCTCCTTTCCTAAACCGGATGAACCTGTCAAGATCCTTCACTCGGCAGCGGCTGTGCCAGGCGAAGCAGAGGAAGTCCTCCGCCCAGAGGACAAGCGGATTGAACAAATGCTCAAAAGAGGATTCACCGCAGATTCCTGGGCCATTAAAAGTTCTGCAGCAGCTTCCTTTTTCTCCAGAGCCATGCTTCTGTGGCTTCGCCAACTACAACAGCATATTCCTCCCGATGACTTGAGAGGTCATCAAGACTTCAACAAGGTCTTTGCA
Organism: Erythrolamprus reginae; assembly: GCF_031021105.1. Classification (NCBI taxonomy): domain Eukaryota; kingdom Metazoa; phylum Chordata; class Lepidosauria; order Squamata; family Dipsadidae; genus Erythrolamprus; species Erythrolamprus reginae. The sequence goes on from NC_091951.1 coordinate 131,065,465, forward strand.
GCTGCCCAGTACGTGGCTGATGCCACCTTGCAATCTACTAGATTTTCTGCTAAGTCTATTGCAGCTTCTACAACGGCAAGAAGACTCCTATGGATTCGCCCTTGGCAAGCGGGAGTACGCCAGAAGTGGCAGTTATCCCAGGGTCCCTTAAAGCGCGATCTTCTTTTCGGTGATCTTCTGGATCCACTCCTCACGGAAACCACGGACAAGAAGAAAGTCTTGGGCCCAACCACCAAAAAGGCTACCAAAATGCAGTCCTTTCGTCGCCCAGGGCGCCAGCCAGATCAAGCGGCTTCCTATCAGAGATCTCCAGGTCAGTATTCCCCCCGCTTTCGTTCCCAAGGTAGGAACTCCAGGGGCAGAGGTTTTCGCTTCCAAAGGGGAGCGTCCTCTAACAGGGCTTCAAAAAAACCTAGATGGTAATTTTTCCTCAATTCCCATAGGGGGTCGCCTAGCCCATTTCGCCTCTAATTGGCGTCTCACCTCCAAGGACCCCTGGGTCATTGACACCGTTCAAACAGGCCTTCTATTAGAATTTGTTTCTCCTCCCCCGAAACGTTTTATTTCCTGCCCTTCTCCCAGGTCATCCTCAGATTGTAACCGTATGGAGGAGGCCATTTCTCATTTATTGTCAATCAGAGCCATTCAACCGGTCCCTTCCGGTCAGAAGGGCCTAGGATTTTACTCCATCCTATTTATGGTGCCAAAGTCCTCCGGAGGTTGGAGAGCTATTTTGGATTTAAAGAAGCTGAACCTATTCATCAAATATAGGAAGTTTAAGATGCACTCCTTATCTTCTATTTTGGCCGCCATCCACACGGGAGATTTCATGGTCTCTTTAGACCTCACTGAGGCCTACCTTCACATTCCTATAGCCAAGTGCCACAGAAAGTTTTTACGTTTTTCCTTTCAAGGTAGGCATTTCCAGTATAGGGCAATGCCATTTGGCCTTTCCTCGGCCCCTCGGGTCTTTACAAAGCTCTTGGGGTCCCTGGCGGCCTATATCCGGGCGTCTCCCATCCACATTTTATGTTATCTTGATGATATTTTGATTCATGGGAACTCCCTAGAGAAAGTGATTTCAGACCTGTCTGTCACCATGTCAGTCCTTCAGGACCATGGATTTTCCATCAACTTTGATAAAAGTCATCTCCAACCTTCCACATCCATTTTACACCTGGGTTCCATTATTAATTCAGAATCCTCCCAGGTTTTTCTCTCTCCCGAGAGAAAATTCAGTATAGGGGAGTTAATTTCCAACATTTTATCCAAACCTTCAGTATCCATAGTAACTCTGTCTTCCCTTTTGGGGAAGATGGTGTCATGCATAGGCATCATTCCCTGGGCTCGCCTTCATGCTAGGGAACTTCAGTGGCTCCTATTACCCTTTCAGAGATCGGGGCACAGCAACTCAAATCGTCGCATTGTCATTCCACCAAGTGTTCGCAGATCCTTCAAGTGGTGGAAGTCTCCGGCCATGGACAAAGGATCCCCGTTCAGGTGCCCGGATCAATTTGTCATCACCACAGATGCCAGTCTATCGGGATGGGGCGCCCACGCCCAGGGGATGATAGCCCAGGGCACGTGGTCCCCGGAGGAAGCTTCCAGGCCAATCAATTGGCTAGAATTAAGAGCCGTTTCTCTGGCTCTGAAACATTTCTCTCCTCGCATTCCCAACCGGCACGTTCTCATTCTCACCGACAACATTGCCACAAAAAGCCATATCTGCAGACAGGGGGGCACGAGATCCAAGGCTCTCATGAGGGAGGCCCTCAAGTTAGGCCTTTGGGCGGAAAAACATCTTCGGTCGCTCCTAGCCGACCACATCTCGGGGAGCCTCAACGTCCAGGCGGATTGGCTATCTCGAGCAACGATAGACCCAGGAGAGTGGAACCTCCATCAGGACCTGTTCCATCAGATCTGCCTCAGATTCGGCCTACCTATTCTGGATCTCTTCGCGACCAATGCGAACGCCCAACTCCCTCGCTTCTTTTCCAGATTTCCATCCCCGGGAGCGGAAGCAATCAATGCCCTCCGGAGCCCATGGCCGCCAGGCCTACTTTACGCCTTTCCTCCAATTCCAATTCTCCCGGACGTGATTCACAAGGTCCTCACCGAGAGGGCCCGATTGATCTTAATCGCCCCTCATTGGCCCCGCCGACCCTGGTTCGCGGATCTCCAACAGCTGTCCGTTCAAGACCCCTGGCGACTCCCCGTTTCGGGGGATATGCTGCGGCAGGGGGCCTCATTCCATCCAGACCCGGAGTGGTTCCACCTCACCGCCTGGCTGTTATCAGGAGAGACTTAGAACTGCGTGGTCATGACCCCGATACAGCGGAGGTCATTTTAAGGGCCAGAAGGAGTTCGACCAATCGAATCTACGACCACACGTGGTCCAAGTTTCACCAGTGGTGCCTACAGGAAGGCCTCTCCCCTCTGTGCATTCCCATACACAGAATCATCTCCTTCCTTATGCAAGGCTTCCATAAAGGACTTTCTACCAGCACCCTCCGGCGTCATCTGGCAGCCATTTCATCTGTCCTAGGGGGCCCCCGCAGACAGCCTCTCCGATCCTTTCCAGAGGTTCAGGAATTTCTCAAGGGCATAGCCAACCTCAGACCTTCCAAGGTCCACAGGTATCCATCTTGGGATTTGCCTCGGGTTCTCCATTCCCTCACGCAGGCACCATACGAACCCCTAAAATCAGCGTCCCTAAGGTACTTATCCTTTAAGGTAGCATTCCTGGTGGCTATTACCTCTGCTCGACGCATTTCGGAGCTGGCTGCCCTCTCAATCAGGCAGGACCTTTGTCAGTTCCATCAGGACAAGGTAGTCTTGCGACTGGACCCTACCTTCTTACCCAAGGTCAGTTCCATGTTCCACAGAACTCAGGATATTGTCCTACCTTCCTTCTGCCTCCAACGAGACCATCCCTTGGCAATTAGATGGCACACTCTGGATCTTATTAGAGCGCTGAGAATCTATATCCAACGCACAGGACCCTTTCGGAGGTCAGAAGCACTGTTTATAGCCTATCACCCCAGAGTCATGGGGACCAAAGTGTCTTCAACAGTAATAGGCCGTTGGATCAGAGGGACTATATCTAAGGCCTATGAATCGGCCTCCCTCTCAGTTCCAAGGAACATCACAGCGCATTCCACCAGAAGCGCAGCCACCTCGGCCGCTTGGGCGACTCAAGCCCCGTTGGAGGAGGTCTGCAAAGCAGCCACTTGGGCCTCGCCAAATTCCTTCATCAGGCATTACAAGATTGATGCTTACGCTTCAGCGGACGCTGCCTTCGGCAGAAGGGTACTCCAATCCGTTATCTCACACGATAGCAATCTAATCCCACCCTAGGGACCATCTATTGGGTATGTCCCATGTGACTGCTGGACCCGCTCCTTCAGTACGGAGAATAGGCGTTGATTGCTTACCTGAACGCCTCTTCTCGTACGGTGAGCGGGTACAGCAGTCACTTCCCGCCCTTGTATGTGTCTTCCTTACCTTTCTATAATCCTTTTTTCCTCTAACAATAAGAGTTGAACACTACAGAGCTTCACAGCTGAGCCTAGTCTATGGATTCGCGAATTCTGGGGAAGGGGCGGATCCGGCAAGCTTTTTTAACACTAGGCTCAGTTCCACCGGATTGGACATGAGCAACCCATGTGACTGCTGTACCCGCTCACCGTACGAGAAGAGGCGTTCAGGTAAGCAATCAACGCCTATTTTGTGCCAGGAATTCTTTTCAGACCCCATTTTAGAAATACTAGATCCACTGAACTTCCATTTTCCTCCTAAATAATTTAATTAAAACTCGGAACCAAAAGTCAGATCAGAACTTGGTAGGCCTAAAGAAAAATAAAGTTGAAAATATGTTTCTTTCTATTGTCAAGTAAGCTAATCTTCTACAAATCCTAAAGAATAGTGTCATTATGAAGAATAAATTTTCACAAGAAACACTATTAAAATTGTATGCTGTTGTGAATATTTCCGATCTATCTGGCAAACTTTACAGAATGATAGTGTCAGGCCCAAAGTCATTATGTGAAGCTGAAGGTTGGCCTGACACAGTTTGGTAGTGATAGAGGAACGGGGGGGGGGGAGTGAGAGAGAGAGAGAGAGAGAGAGAGAAAGATGCCACCACACATTCCTTTCTGCAGATGCCATAGTAATGAACATAGGAAGGAATCAGGAATCCTGCATAGGATTGGTCCTCATGACTGCACTTATGGGTGTGGAGATGTGATATGGGGTTTTGACCCAGCTGTAATCTAAGGGACTCAGAGTTGGAATGATTCAGGTCAAATCCAGACATGGCTGTTAATAAATTGTACCCTGCGAGAAGCACAGGCGTCGAAGTGGTTTATTTCTCAGATGCTATTTGGTTCACTGACAGATAGTCAAAGCAATATTTTTAGCCTATTATCTCTAGATGATCATGATTCTTGTTCTGATTGTTTTTGTTTAAAAATCCAGATTACCAATGAAGAATTATATAGGCCTTAATTGTTCTCTATTCTCTTTAGAACTGGGATGGTAAGTGTGACACATGACAACTCCCATAAGTTTAAACGGTATATTAGAAGTATAAAATATTATTTAGAATACACCATACCTTTCCTAGAATAGGCATATAACAGGCACTTCCTTTAATTTAAATTGGGACATGAAAATAGGAAAAACTCAATTATTCATAGGAAAATAGATTATGTATCAATCATCAACACATCTTTTTTATTTGCTGACTTAGACAATTGATCTATTTAGAGCAATTATGTGGATTCTGATTAATTGTGTGTTTCGTCCTATCTGGACGAAACAGGAATTGAATACAAAGTTGTCTTCTTATAAAGCATTTACTCTATAGAAGTCTATAGATTCTTTAGCAAGGCAGTAAAAAAAGATACACTCATGAACTCAAACAACCATGCCACTTTTTATAACTCAGCTGGAAAAGAGCTGACATTATATTAATTTTATCACTTTATAATAGCCTAGCTTGAAACAGACAAATATCCTTCTTTCACTTCTCATGCTAGACTTTGGTAAGAAAAAACAGTAGTGTAATAATGATTTTTATGTAGAACATATTTATTTTCTTTAAAAACAGACACAATATAAGAGACTTGTGAATCAGTGATAATCTACACAGAAAGTTCATCACACATTTCTTCCCCAGATTTTACTAATGATACAGACATATTTACTGAATTAATTGTAAAAGCTACTGAACTCAATAACAGCAATACATGCCAATATGCAAGTTTAAGAATTCTATGGATAAAGAATGCATCTTACTTCTTGGAATATTTTTCTGCATGTTGCACAATGAAAACTCTAAGTAATACAGTACGTGGTATTAGACTACAATTCACCAATGACATTTGGCAACTTGATCCTGGAAAAAAAGTAGTTTTCCCCTACTCTTTAATATTAAAATGTAAATTCAGCACATTCTTTTTTCATTCCATTCAATGAAAATGTGCAGAAGTATCGCAGGTGGGTGGGTGGAGCTCCCACCGTTGATACTACCGGTTCTAAGAACAGGTCCAAACTGGGAGCAATGCACTTCTGGTCTTCACCAAAGACTTAGATGAAAAGCCACATTTTCAGGGCCATTTAGAATATCAATAGGATAGGGGCAGAATACCAATAGGATAGGGACTTCTCCTGACCAATGGGGAAGCCTTATGCTTATGATTTTTCTAGGAAAAACTTTGTGTTAGGGTACTATTATGTTAGAAATGAACCAATGGCATAATTGTAGTGTTCCTTTGGATAGCAAGTTATCTTTATTTTGCCAAATAGAGAGCAAACCAGCAAATAAGGAACTAATAGAACCGAAAAATCAAACTGGAAAATTTGAATTATAGAACTTCAAAACCTGAAACCAATCTCAACTTATTCTTCAACACTGTGAGCAAATTAGTAGACCAGCAAAGTAATGTGGACATAATTTACTTAGACTTTAGCAAAGCATTCAACAAAGTAGACTACAACCTATTTCTCTGTAAGCTAGAAAAAAGTGGGATAGACAACTACATGACCAGGTAGATTAACAACTGCTGACTAACCATACTCAACAAGTAATCCTGAAAGAGGCTAAATCTACATGGAGAAAAGTATGTAGCAGGGTCCCACAAGATTCCGTCCTAGTCCCAATACTCTTTAATATCTTCATAAATGACCTAGTTGAGGGAATAGAAGCAGAAATATCATATTTGTCAGAGTATAAGATGTACTCTTTTCCTCCCTAAAAGAGGCTGATAATTTTGGTGTGTCTTATACTCTGAATGTAGTTGCTAATGATCTTCCCAGCTCTTACCTTGCAGGCTCTTTCATTGTTTTTTTCTGCAAAAAAATGTTTTCCAAGCCCTAAGTCTTTGCAGGGTTTTTTTCATTGCTCTAACTTGCTCCGAATAAATTTCTTTCCAGCCCTAATCAGCTGCTAATGATGTTACAACTCTTACTGGCTTGCAAGCTCTTTCATTGTCACTCTCTGTGAAGAATGTTTTCCAAGCCCTAAGTCTTTGCAGGGTTTTTTTTCATTGCTCTAACTTGCTCCAAATGTTTCTTTCCAGTCTAACCAAGTGCTAAAAATGTTTCATAGAAACATAGAAGACTGACGGCAGAAAAAGACCACATGGTCCATCTAGTCTGCCCTTATACTATTTCCTGTATTTTATCTTACAATGTGTTCTGTCTGGGTGCCCCCAGACTTCAACACCAACTGGAAAAAGCATCCAGACACACTGGTAAAAGCAAAAGCACTTTATAGTTTGAAAAATAAACACAGAGAAAAAACTGTTCTTCCCAACAGGCAGGCTATGAGACTTCACAGCAGAGTCCTGATGGCCAGACAATACAGCAGACTTCTTGCTGGCACACCCACCACTGTAGAGAATAAGACCCACACCTTTTCCCCCCAAGGTTTCAGTATTCAAAGTCACAAACCAGAATTCCAAGACGCCAAAGATCACAGCCAGGTCCCAGGACTCCCAAAGATAATACTCCACAAGCCAGGAAGGGTGGGTCTGCCTTTTCAGCCTTTCCAGAGAGCACCACACCCAAACCCAGCTGTTGCCTCTTTAGTGCTGAAAGTCCCTGGCTAATTGTCCCCTTCGTTGTGTTGCTCTTCTCTGCCGGAGATCGATTATTGCTTGTGCATTTTCATCTAAGGAATCCAGGCTGCTTGCTGGGGAGAGCTCCCTCTCGGGGGACTCTGGCTGTCCTCCCTCTCCCTCAGCCTGAGATTCCTCCTCCCCGTCTGCCTGAACCTCCTGTTCCTCATCCTCCTCCTCTGAGCAGGAAGCCGGCAGAGGATCAGCCGTTCCCTGAGGGGCCTCAGACGGAATCACAACACAATGGATATATGTTTATCCCAGGCATGTTTAAATTCAGTTACTGTGGATTTACCAACCACATCTGCTGGAAGTTTGTTCCAAGGATCTACTACTCTTTCAGTAAAATAATATCTTTTTGTAGGTGAGGTCTCCAGAATTAGAAAGGTTTCCAAGCTTTTTCTTTGTTACTCTCTGTGAAGAATGTTTTCCAAGCCCTAAGTCATTGCAGATTTTTTTCACCCCATTGGTCTAACTTTCTCCAAATTTATTTCCAGCCCTAACCAGGTGCTAACAATGTTCCCAGCTCTTACAGGCTTGCAAGCTCTTTCATTGTTACTCTCTCCAAATAAAGTTTTTTAAGCTCTAACCAGGGGATAAAATAATGTGCTGAAGCTGACCAGACTAAGGATGCTAGTCAGATGAATACCTGGTAAGCAGATTCCTTTCCCTATTTCCCTCCCCAAAAACTAAGGGGCATCTTATACTCTGGTGCGTCTTATACTCTGAAAAATATGGTAATCAAATTTGCAGATGATACTAAGCTGGCAGGAATAGCTAACACCCCAGAGTACAGGCTCAAAATCTAGATGGATCTTGACAGACTTGAACTCTGGGCCCTATCTAATAAAGTGAAATTCAATTCAGAAAAAAAGTCCTACACTTGGAGGGGGGGGGGGCAAAAATAGATACATATAAACTGGGTGAAAACACACTCAGTAGCAGTGACTGTGAGAGGGATCTTGGAGTCCCAGTAGACAACCAGCTAAACATGAGCCAACAGTGTACAGCGACAGCCAAAAAAGCCAATGCAATCCTAAACTGCATTAATAGAAAGGTACAATCTAGGACTAGGAAAGTATTAATATCACTCTATAAAGCCTTAGTTAGACTATACCTAGAGTATTGCATCCAGTTTTGATCAACACACTACAAAAGAGACATTGAAACACTAGAAAAAGCGCAGAGGAGAGCAACCAGGATGAATAGAGGACTGGAATCTATAACATATGAAAAGCGGTTGCAAGAACTGTGTGTAGACAGTTTAGTGAAGAGAAGGCTCAGAAGAGACATGATATCAGCAATATTTGAGGGGCTACCACAGAGAGGAAGGGTTCAGGCTGTTTTCCAAGGCACCAGAACATTGGACAAGGAATAATGGAGTCAGTTTTCTTAGTCAGGAAACTGACTCCATTATTCAGGAAACTGACTAAGGAAAGATTCAACTTGGAAATAAGGAGAAACTTTCTGACAGTGAGAGTGATCAACCAGTGGAACAGCTTTCCTCTGGAGGTTATAAGAGCTCCAACACTTGAGACCTTCAAGAGAAAATTGGACTGCCATGTATCTGAAGTGGTGTAGGGTCTCCTACTTGAGTGGGGGGTTGAGCTAGATGACCTACAAGGTCCTTTCCAACTCTAGTAATCTTTAATCTGTAAAACAGGCATTTTAAGTTAACTCATAAGTCTGATTTATAGATATTTGCTATGAAACTAAAAGTTCAAGCACTTCAAATCATGCGAATCCTGTTTTGGTATCTTTCTGTCAATTTTATATTCATACGCTATTATCACAGTAAACTGGCGTTGATTAAATATGGATATATAACCTGTCTCTCTTTTTAATGTGTGCATTTTATAACTTGCACCTGCATTCCATTTTCATAGTTAAATTATATGCAGCATTCTGAAATGCCAAATGAGTAAGAAGTGTCTAAAATTTTACTTTCTAAATTTTACAAATAGATCTAGGTACTAGAATAATTTTCTACAATTCATAATTCAGAGAAAATGTAAGAAGAAACAACTAAAATAATCAAGAAATAATGCAAAAATTTATTGGTTTTGTTCTGAATACAAGTAGGCCAACACTACTCTGACAGTAACAAAATCAATAAGAATCTAATCTCTTCTGTAACAATGCCTAGCATATAAACAGCAATTTAGAGTTTGCATAAGTATATTCATAATAAAAAGTTAATCTAAAAGAGTTGACAACATATTTTTTTCTCCTGAAGTTTAGGTGTACATTAAATTAACCACACAAGCCAATCATATCATTTTTTATTATCCAATGTTTTCAGATGACTATGACATCAATTTTAAACACTTTTAATTTGAGGATACTTTTTATGATGTTAAGTTTATCAATTTTCTTTTTGATAACAACATATTTAGCTGACCTCTAATGATGGGCAAACCCAATGGTGTTCGGGTTTGCCAAGTTCAGACGAACTACTCGCAAAAGTCGGCCGAACCGAACCAAACCCAAATCCGAACCCGAATGGGGAATCCCACCAAGAGATTCTGGGGGCGGAGCTTTGATGTCACATATACCGGCAGGTTGCTAAGGACGCCAAGGTGTTCACTTCCTGGATTCATTGAAGAAAAAAGATGAGCCTCTGCCCTCCATCCCCCCCACCCCACTCTCTGTCATTCCTTCACACTATTCTCCTCTTTTTTATTCAATGAGCCTCTGCCCTCTGTTCCCCCCACCCCACTCTCTGTCATTCCTGTACACTATTCTCCTCTTTTTTTCCAATGAGCCTCTGCCCTCCTTTTTTGTAAAAAAAAAAAAAATTATGTCAAAAGACCTCCCTTTGAAGGAGAATCCCTGCCAAGAAGAGATTTCAGGGGTGGAGCTTTGACGTCACGTATACTGGCAGGTTGCTAAGGATGCCAAGGTGATCACTTCCTGGATTCCATGGGAGGGATTCCCTAGCTTCTTTTGTGCCTCCCTCCCATCCTCCCGACCAGCCGACTGCTCCTGGGTGTTCGTCTTCCTCCGCCGCCACTGGTGCCCGGCTCCTCCTCTTCTTCTCAGCAGATGACAGCCGGGCGGTGGCTTTCGCGATGTTAGGCATGAACACTAAACTAAATCATGAATTTTTTAAAAAATTCCCCTTCATCCAGTCAGAGTTGAAGAAGCTTCTTAGATAAGAAGTGAAATGTCTTAAAAGAAAAACCAGAAAGTCCAGTTGCTTCTTGAAAAAAGCACCTTTGGGACTAGCATTAAACAAATACTACTTAGCCTAAGGTGACCAGATGTCCCACTTTTGGCAGGACAGTCAGGCTTTTGAGCAATTTGCCCAGTGTCCCACAGTATTTTTAAAAAGTCCTGATTTTTAAAAAATGGGACGTCTGGTCATCTTAATTAGCCGAATAGGTATACTGACATGGCATGCTAAATACTTTAGGTAGTTAATGTAAATGCATTTTTTCTTAATTTTTATTTTACATTCAATTAATGATCGTTAAACTTTAAGAAAAAAGAAACTAAAACAAAGGAGAAAAACAACTACCTGAAGCTGAGGAATAAATATAATTATCAACAATCATTAATATACTAATAAATACACCACTATAAAGTATTCAATATAAAATAATACTGTAAAACATAACAGAATTTTTGCCATGGTTACACATATTGCTGCATCAGATTAGTAGAAAATATTGCCTTTTCCAAAACAAAGATTACATATTTCTAACAACAATTCCTTAATATCAGGAATAATGACACTTATCTAATTTCTCAATATTAATCTTTTAATTAGCCCCATGCTTGATAAAACCATATTCCTGATAAGCAGGAATTGAGCAAACCATATTGACATGAAAGGGGCTATCTCTGAAGAGTGTTGGGAGACTACAGCTGGTTCAAAATGCAGCTGTGTGAACTGTTGTGGCTGCACCTAGGTACACCCACATTACACCAATCCTCTGTGGACTGCACTGGCTCCCGATTGGTCTTGGACACATTTCAAGGTGTTGGTCATTACCTTTAAATCCCTACATAGCTTAGGGACAGACTATCTTCAAGACCGCTTTCTACTACATACTCCCAGCGACCAGTAATAGCCCACAGAGTTGGTCTTCTCTAGGTCCTATCAGCTAAACAGTGTTGGCTGGTGAGTCCATGGAGAAGGGCCTTCTCTGTGGGTGCTCCGACTCTCTGGAACAAGTTACCTCTTGAGATCTGGACTATCCCCATCATACTGGCCTTCTGGAAAGTGGTAAAGACCTGGCTTTTTCGGCAAGCCTGGGGCCATTGATCTGATGGTATGCATGGGTTTAACTGTTGTATTTAACTTGTTTTTAAACTGTTTTTAGAGGTTTTAGTACTATTTGGATGTTTTATATTTTTGGTTGTGAGCCGCCTACAGTCCCTAGGGAGTTGGGTGGCATAATAAAGAAGTGAATGAATGAATGAATGAATGACCTGAAATTGATACTAAATAATATTGGATGTTTTCAGTAATTATACATATTTCAGTAATTATGGGGGGGGGAATTATTGACCCCCTCGGAGAGGGTCCGCAACTTGGGCGTCCTCCTCGATCCACAGCTCACATTAGAGAACCATCTTTCAGCTGTGGCGAGGGGGCGTTTGCCCAGGCTCGCCTGGTGCACCAGTTGCGGCCCTATCTGGACCGGGACTCACTGCTCACAGTCACTCATGCCCTCATCACCTCAAGGTTCGACTACTGTAATGCTCTCTACATGGGGCTACCTTTGAAAAGTGTTCGGAAACTCCAGATCGTGCAGAATGCAGCTGCAAGAGCAGTCATGGGCTTACCTAGGTATGCCCATGTTTCACCAACACTCCGCAGTCTGCATTGGTTGCCGATCAATTTCCGGTCACAATTCAAAGTGTTGGTTATGACCTTTAAAGCCCTTCATGGCACTGGACCAGAATATCTCCGAGACCACCTGCTGCCACACGAATCCCAGCAACTGATTAGGTCCCACAGAGTGGGCCTTCTCCGGGTCCCGTCAACTAAACAATGTCGGTTGGCGGGCCCCAGAGGAAGAGCCTTCTCTGTGGCGGCCCCGGCCCTCTGGAACCAACTCCCCCCGGAGATTAGAACTGCCCCTACTCTCCTTGCCTTTCGTAAGCTCCTTAAGACCCACCTTTGTCGTCAGGCATGGGAGAACTGAGACATCTCCCCCGGGCATTACAATTTATGAATGGTATGTCTGTATGTATGTTTGTTTAGAAAATGGGGTCTTTTAAATATTTTTAAATAGTAATTTAGATTTGTTGTAAATTGTTTTTCACTTTGCTGTGAGCCGCCCCAAGTCTGCGGAGAGGGGCGGCATACAAATCTAAATAAATAAATAAATAAATAATATATATATATATATATGTATATATATATATATACACACACACACACAAAATACATGAGTAAAATAAATGAGTTTAGTTTTATCACTACAGAGAATAAATATTTCCTGCCCAAGTGGAACTAAAGAGAAGGGGGGTAGCAAAAGGAGGAAATGTGAGAGGAGATTATAAATTTATATTATCAAGACAACATTCCTTTATTCATCTGTATTGAAATGAAAAGTATTCCAGAAAAGATTGCTAGCTCATTGACCATATGCCACTAGTCTTTGTAGTACAAAACATTGAATTGCTTTTCCCTGAGGGCGACTGTGTCTCCAGGTGTGCTAATAATAAAATTAATAGCTTAAAGAAAATGCCTGCTACTGCTGCAGCAGCAGCAGGGTAAGCCAATTGATTCCAATGTTTCACTGTCCTACTTCTATGGTGTATATATCCTCTTCAGTCACCAGTGACTTGTATGCAGTCTCACAGGTAATCAATATAATCTTCATTTCAAACAAATAAACAGAATCGGATTTATAAAACTTTCAAACAGAAGATTGTGATAAAACAGTCAAACTTTTTTGCTAGTTTTTTTTTACCCAGGGAATAAGATGTTTAACCCTTAGCGCAAAAGTAGCAACTGAGTGTTCTTTTTTCAAAAAGTTGTATTTATGCAGCAGGTTTTATTACTATATTAATAGTGCAACTGTATCCATGTCTAGTTAAAAGTAAATACACCGAACTTAAATGCATCTGTGGGATATGGAGGCCTTTTTGACAAATCGTTATAACAAAGAAGGAATTTTCTTACTTCTGATCTTGTCTAAATTAAAAATGACTTTAAAATGTTACATAAGTATGGTTGTCCCAACCAAAAGAAAGTTATTAGCATAGGATTAAAAGCATGTGGATCTGTTTCCAGTCTCGAAGCTCCATACACACCAGAAGAGCCCTTCACTCCTCCACTCGAAAAACAATACCCTATGAGACTAGACTTTCAATTCTGGGCCTAGAAAGTTTTGAACTAAGACGCCTTAAAGAAGATCTAAGTATTGCCCACAAGATCATATGCTGCAATGTCCTGCCTGTTGGCAACTACTTCAGCTTCAACCACAACAACACAAGAGCACACAACAGATTTAAACTTAATATTAACCGCTCCAAACTTGACTGTAAAAAAAAATGACTTCAGTAACCGAGTTGTCAAAGCGTGGAACTCATTACCAGACTCCATAGTGTCATCCCCAAACCCCCAACACTTTACCCTTAGATTATCTACGGTTGACCTATCCAGATTCCTAAAAGGTCAGTAAGGGTCGAGTACAAGTGCACTAGAGTGCCTTCCGTCCCCTGTCCTATTGCTCTCCTATATCTCCTATACCTTTCTTCTATTCCTATATCTCTTCTTCTATTCTTTCATTGATATGTTCTATTACTATATCTTCTTTTCTATTATTTCTTAGATATATTTTACTAAGAGTATCTCCTCTATAACCTTCATCATGTATTTTACTATGTGTATATAGATATATACCCACTAAAACCCTCATTGTGTATTGGACAAAATAGATAGATAGATAGATAGATAGATAGATAGATAGATAGATAGATAGATAGATAGATAGATAGATAGATAGATAGATAGATAGATACATTCTCCACATAGGCATGTGCTCAAACAAAGCCTCACTGGGCAGCTCTGTCCCCACCATGGCCACACAGGAAAATTCCCCAGCACAGTGCAGTTCTGGGATGGCAAAAAGCCCAGGCAAGAGCACATTCTGCCCTTCTGGACCGTCTGGACCTTCCTCCTACACACACACACACACACCAGCATCACCTTATCTTCTGCTGCTGCTATATGGCTGAGCCTGAGAGCAGCAGCAGTTGGCCAAAGGCCCTGTGGAAGCAGAGTGTGCCATGCCCAAAAGGTGGGAAATGGCAAGTGGATATCCAGGGGTGCTGCATCTCCCACAGCCCTTTTCTGATGCAGACTCGTGTCCTACCGCATGTGCAGTGTCAGGGCACCTGCTTACAGGGTAAGTGATGGACCAGTACAGGGGTGTGGCTAGCCAACCATCGCTGGAGGTGTGGAAAACCACGGGCAGCCATTGCTACTGATCTGCCCGAATCGGTCCAAAACAAGAACATAATGATTGAATTAGATGAATGTGGATGACTGTATAAGGGGTTTTAGATTTTTATTAATTGTATATGTTCTTTTAAATAATTGGATTTCTCACATATATTGTTTGTACTTACAATGCTGTACACCATCCTGAGTTGCTTTGAGAAGGGTGGCATAGAAATCAAATAGATAGATAGATAGATAGATAGATAGATAGATAGATAGATAGATAGATAGATAGATAGATTAATTTCACTTCTGAGCCAGTCTCTTGTTAAAGGGGAATATGCTTTTTTAAAAATGGGAAGAATGAAACATTTATGGGGCAGAATGGAGTATCGCTGGTATGAAAGAAACTGGGGAAAATGCTTGATAAAACCCCAAAGCCAATGCTGCAATGGATGGAATGTTTGATGGAATGTTTCAGAGTTAAAGGAGAATGTAGACATTATAATCCTTTCTCTAAGTTCTAATATGAATATCTGGCAGAGAAAGACCTGCTTGGGCTGTCTCTTTCCAAGGGACAGCCAGCCAATCAGGAACTGAGTTGACCAATGATCTCTGTTGTAAGAAATGTCCTTCTGGATTGGGTTCCAAGTGTGGAAAAAGACACTAGAAGCAGGGAGGCTGTTTGAAAGATGGTTTTAATGGTGGACAGCAGGAGCACATGGTCTGAGGTCCTTGGGAAAGGAGGGAATCACATGCTTCAAAGAAAAAGAGAAAGGCTGAGATACTGATTGTGCCTGAGTTTTACACCCTATATTTGGCCCCACCTTAAGAGTTTCCTGTTCATGTGTAAGAAATGTATCCCATTGGCTGTCCGACTTCCAAGGGGCAGGGATCTTAGTTAACTTTGTAGGCTTTGGTCTCTGTCCCATCAGGTATGGCTGACATAATCTTCTCAGGCGAAATGGCTTTGGGATTTCTATTATGGTTCTTCCTATAGATCCTTGTTATGTAGAATAGACTGCCCATTGAAAGAAAAAAAGGGGGGGTTGAGTGAATGGGCCCTAGTCTTAATGGACCGTTGATAAAGGTGGAGGCTAGTAAAAGTGAGTCTGTTTCCTGCCTAAAAAATATGTTTCTCCATTTCTCAGCCAGGAAAATAAAATATTCTGCCTTTTTAAATATATCTTAAAATATTTCATTCCTCTAGGACCATGATAACAAGCCTATCACACACATGCCAGAGGTGGCATGCAGAGCCCCTTTGCTGGCACACAGGCCATTGCCCAGATCAGATCTCCATGGTGTTTCTTTTGTGAACTTCTGTTTCCCTGCAAATAACAAAACAGAAGCTCACAAAAAGATCTTACCCTTGCCCCACTGCTGGTATTGGGATGCCCAGCCTCCCACCAGCCAACTGGTCTTCAGGTCTCTGATGCACATGCATGCATGACTGTGGATGCGTGCATGCATGTGTACACCTGTCTGCACTTGTGAATATTTGCATTTGGGCATGCATCTTTCAGGACATAAGATAGATAGAGAGAGCCATTAGTAATCTCAGGCTAATCTAGGACAGAGGGACCCATAGGGTGTGGGGGAACATTGGATGGAGGACATTTTATAGACCCTTTGTTCAAGGGCATTTGGAGGAGGCTTCCTTAGTCACAATGGGGTCCCAAAGGGGACATGGATACTCCCAAGCCCCTTCCTTCATCTTGCCATTTCAGAGGTGGCACCTCATATATGGACTGTCCTCCCCAGAGACTCTCAGTTGGTACCAGTGGTGAAATCTAAATTTTTTGGCCACCAGTTCTGTGGGCGTGGCTTGGTTGGCAGGGCTTGGTGGACATGGCCTTGTAGTCATGTGACTGGGTGGCCATGGCCAGGTTGTCACGTAATTGGGTAGATGAAGCCAATTTAGTGGTCCATTTTGCCTGGGAGCTGGAGGCTGGACTAGTTGACCTCTGAGGTACCTTCCAGCCTTTGCTGTGCTGTTTCAAAGTATTCTATGAAGCTGTGTCTTGTGCCAGCGAGATTTGTGGTCCTCCCTCCCTACTCTCTCTCCTCCCACCCTCTCTCTCTCTCTCTTCTGTGGGAAGCAACCACCCCAAATTAAATATTACTCATAAGAACAGGCTCCAAGAAAAAACAAGATAAATCAAGCTGCTAACAAAGAAACCTGCCTGAATTTTATTTCACATTCCTGCCTGATAGAGATAATGAGATAATGACTGTACAGAAAGTGGAAGCCTGATGTTTGGCTCCATTCACACAAGCAGGCAAACCGATTCCTAAAAGACCCATTCAAAATTGGGTATTTTGAAATTTCCCCATGGCAAGATTTGGCAGCTAACAAAACAGAGTAGTTGAATCAGAATAAGCAGGTACACACTCAAGATCAGGATGAAAGTCATTTAGCCACAATGGGAATCACCCAAACCCTTTTAGAAACACAAAGCCCATATTGCACAAACTAGGGGTGGGTTCTGCTTACTTTCACCACCAGTTTACCTTGTGAAGTTTCTCACATGCCCGATCTGCTCGCATGGACACACGCATCCCCTCATGCAATTCTACTTCAGTGCATGCTCACTAGCTAGAAACAGCCCAAACCAAAGCTGAGGAGCTGATCAGCTGTGTTTCTGGCAAAGGAATAAAGGTAAATATAAGCCTACCTTTATTGGTGGGCAGAAGGGCCCTTTTTCAAGCAGGAGCAGAGGGAAAAAAACTTCCCAACAGTAAAAAGTTTGGCATTTTTTTAAAAAAAAAAGATAGTGGCACCCATGGACCGGCACCAACTGAACCAGATCCGTGACGCCATCATGACATCACCAGCAGGTCACTACTAGTTCAGGAATCCAGTCCGAACCAGCAAGAACCCACCTCTGGCACAAACCCCAAAACTTCAAAAATGTAGACTCATATAACAATCCTTCCTTTTATCCAGTTTGTTGTTCAGCTGACCCAAAAACAAACTGATGAATGTCACTCTATTTCTGCAATTAAAAACCAGCTTCTGAAGGCATTTCAATTTAAAGCAGGACTCTCCAAAGTTTGCCACATTAAGACTTGTGGACTTCAACTCCCAGAATTCCTTAGGCAGCCATACTGCTAAGTGTGGAGACTCCTGATTTAAAGTGACAGCATTTGTTTTCTATGCTATTCAATAAAGAATTCTATTTTCTTCTTTGCCAAGATATCTCCTGGATGAAAAGTGAGTCCTGATTTTTTCCTTGTAACACTTCCCTCTTTTTCTCTCCCCCCCACCTCTTTTTTTCCATTCAAGCGAACTGGCAGGGAAAAAGGCTTTAAAATTTTAAAAAATAACCACCAGAAAGTGATGATATCAGGGTGGATGGGCAAAGCCTCACACTGATCACTGCCAGTTCCCTGGACTTGCAGCCTCCACTGCTACCTACTTGCCTGAACTGGGCCAAACCAGGAGGATTTCACCACTGCTTTTAAATATAAATAATCTGTCCTTTCTATAAGATTTGAATGGTTGCTTCATAGATTGCCCCAAGATGCTTCTGCACGTTCAGTATGAATGTGTATATATGGCTACTTTGCATCAGGAAGAAAAATGAGCTGCACAATATATATACATGCAAGTTAGCTAAGGATAGCTTCTCGGAGACCCATTCAAGCCTTGAAAATAACCTTCCTTACTTAATTATTTTGAGGAAGAAATTATTATTTTCAGGGCACTGCACAGACCTACCAAAGATAAAACAGATAAAACCTCAGCCACATGTGAAGAAATTTGGTTTAACAGTGTCACCTTACAGTATTTGAGTTTTGAGAGGCAATAATAAGGGAGCAGGCCCAATTTCTAAGTTTCAATCTGTTCAGTATATTTTTTATGGTTTGTTATTGCAACTACTGTCATTTCTCTTTCCACTGTTTGATCTAAGCTACATATGCAAGCATTTAACACTTTGGAAACCTCTAAATAGAGTTATAGTGTATGGCAGGATTGTAGGAAGACTTTATAAGAAGTGCTTTATTGTTCTGTCTGGGTTCTCCCAGACGTCAACACCAACTAAAAAGAGTAGCCAGACACGCTGGTAAAAAGCAAAGTCATTTTATATCTTTGAAAACAAACACAGATAACAAAAACTGTTCTTACAAACTGGAATGCTATGAAGCTTCACAGAAGAGTCACGACGGCCAGACAATACAACAGGCTTCTTGCTGGCACACACACCACTGTAGATAATAAAACCCACACCTCCCTCAAGTTTTCAGCCTTCGAGGCCACAAGCCAGAATCAGAGACGCCAAGGATCGAAGCAAGGTCACAGGACTCCCAAAAGATAACTCTCCACAATACAGGAAGGACGGGCCTTCCTTTTCAACCTTTCTGAGGAGAACCACACCCAAACCCAGCTGTTGCCTATTAGGGATGGAAATACCTGGCTAATTGTCCCCTTCGTTGTGCTGCCCTTCTCTGCCTCATATCTATGATGGCTTGTGCGTTCTCATCTAATGACTCCAGGCTACTCGCTGGGGAGAGCTCTCCCCCGGGGGTCTCAGGCTGTTCTCCCTCCTCCTCGTCCTGACATTCCTCTTCCCCGTCTTCCTGGTCCTCCTCCTCCTCCTGTTCCTCCTGCAGAGTTCCAGCCATTCCCTGAGGAGCCTCAGACTGAATCACAACATTTATAAACCATGCAGTTATAAGAAACACTTATTTTCAATATGTTAAAGCATTTATATCTTTTCAGCAAAGCAAGCCAAAAGAACATGAAAATATACAAATCCAATTAAATCCAATTAATAAATAAATAAACTTGGCAGGTTGTCTGAGCCTTGAACAGCTACTTTAAAAAAAATGGGATGACTTGTCAAGCTGATTTGGAGTACAGCTTTGGAAAGCTATCAAATGTTTTCCTAAGATCTACCGAGTTCATCCTGGTCTATGTAATAATGTCGAACAAAATTTGCATGCTGTCTTGATCTTTGATAATTATGCTGGTTAAGATATTGCAGAAAGTGGTGGAAATGATAAAAAGGCACCCAGAGTTGTTTGTGCTGTCCCAGAGACAGAGATAGTTGGACTGTATTTAGGCATGTTTCTTTAAGATATTGCATTAGGGGAAATGTAGTGAAATTGCACTCTGGGTAATTTAGTTTTACATGTGACCACATTTGTGCATTTCTATTGGCTCTGACTCGGGATGAGGGGTAATTGGAGAGAATATTCCAGTTGGTCCTTTGTTTTCAATCACTAAGCCAGCCAGCATGTAGATGCTACCCCCAGAGCTGGGGTCAATTCAATCTCTTTTTACCTGCACAATGGGAAAGATTATACTGCAGAAGAATTGCATCATAACCGTGAGTTATTGTGAAAATTCCTGTAATAAAATTATCTGTGATATCTCGTTGTGCTGAGTTATCTGAGTGGGAAAAGTTGAACTTGTACCAGAACATTGTTTCAATATGAGATTGGTGGCAAATAAATTTAATAAATAATATCATCGTGCATATTTGTATTCTCTATTGTGCCATTTGCTGGAACATTACAAAAGTTGAATGTAACAGTTATGCCTCTCATTAAACTGTTGTGGAATAATTAAGTCTCAAATTTTATAATGGTTATTCTATTATTAAAATTACTGATTACTGTATATTTGACTTCAATGTCTCATTAGTACTTTATTTCAATTAGGTTTTATTTTTCTTGGTAGAGTTTTCTTGGTGCTCTCTGAGCATAGTTGTTTTCTTGCAGATGTTTCATTGCCCATACTAGGTAACATCATCAATGTGTAATCATCAGGGCTATGAAATATCTGCAAGAAAGCAACCAAGATCAGACAGCACCAATCTCCCTTCATTTCAACCCTGACCTACAAATATTCTTCTTTAGAATCTTCTATTTATTGAAACAGCAGTATTTGTTCTAAGATATACTGCAATGGTACATAACTTAGTTAAAACATATTTATTTGAGCCACAGAGATCAAATTTTGACTGCAGCAGCATACAAGTATGTTTTATGAATAACAAATTAATGAATAACGTTCTACTAGCTGTCATTCAGAACGTATTCAGACCCCTTCACTTTTGTCAATGTTGGTATGCTGCAACCTGAAACTAGAGTTGTTGAAATTCATTTTTCTCATTAATCTACATTCAATACTCCATAATGTCAAAGTAAAAACAGAATTTTAGAAATGTCTGTAAATTTATTAAAAAGAAATAAATGAAATACAGTGACATAGGTATTCAGTCTCCTTGCAACAGTTGAAATTTAGCTCAGGTGCCTCTGTTTTTCTTGATCATTGATGATCTGATTCTACACATTGATTGGAGTCAACCTGTAGTGTATTAAATTGATTGGATGTGATTTGGAAAGGCATACACTTCTTTATAGAAGGTCTCACAATTGACAGTGCACACTTGCAGAGCAATAGCCATGAGGTCAAAGGAAATGATTGCAGAGCTCAGATACAGGATTATTACAAGGCACAAATTTGGGGAAGGCTACAATAAAATTTCTGCTTCACTGAAGTTTTCTAAGAGCACTATGGCCTCCATAATTCTCAATGGAAGAGATTTGGCACAATCAGGACTCTTCTAAGAGCTGGTTGTCTGGTCAAACTGAGCAATTGGGAGAGACAGGGCTTAGCAAGAAAGATAACCAAGAACCCATTGGCCATTCTGACTGAGCTCCTGAGATTCTGTGTATTGATGAGACAGAGTTCCAGAAGGACAACCATCACTATAGCTTTCCACCAATCTGGATTTTAATGTAGAGAGGTTACACAGAAGCCTTTCCTCAATGCAAAACACACATTAGGAGTTTATAAAAATGCATCTGAAAGACTCTCAGACTGTGAAAACAAGATTCTCTGGACTGATGAAACCAAGATTGAAATGTTTGGTTTCCATTCTAAATGTTATATCTTCAGGAAACCAGGTACCATTCATCATCTGCCCAATATCATCCGAACAATGAAGCATGTTACTTGGACTGGGAGATTGGTCAGGGTTGAGAGAATAGCGCCAGTGGTCTTTACTCACCGGCGCCTTTTGCTGGAGGCCCGGGAAGACAGGGTCACATGGCGTAGCCGCCATCTTGGTTCGGCCGAGATCTCGTGAGATTTCGTGAGATCTCGGCCGATAATCAGGCCAGGGTGGCCTGATCGATGACGTGTCCGAATGGGGCCTGCCAGCCCTATATAAGGGCGGGCAGGCCCAGAGCTCAGCCTTTTCGCCCGGACTCATCATCGAAAGCAGACACCCGCCCGCCCTCCCTATCTTGCAGTGTGCTATTCTGGGTCACCCTATGGGGCCGAATAGGAATTTTTGGCGGTCTGGCCTCTTAGCCATGACTGTTTTTTCGCCTATTCCACACTGTAGAGACTGATAAGCGGTTAGGGGGTGCTTGCACCTGTTTAGGTTAATTGCCTTACCTTTTGTCATTTGGGTAGGCAGGTTAGGGGTGGAAAACTGGGTGGTGGTTTAGCAACTGCGTGTTCTCCGTTGGGCATCTTTGGGGATGATTGACAGGTTCTCTCCAAAGGCTTGTGGTTTTGACGACCTGAGCAGTTGGGGGGAACCTGTCTTTGGGTCCCGCCCATTTAATTCCTCTTGTAGGGGTTAGCCGGCGGGACCTCCCATATCCAAGTGCATGGCAAGGTCTCAGGTGAGGGAGTGGTCCCTCACCTGGATTAGCATGGAGCTACGCCCATAAGTTGCCCCGGAAGTTTATTCTACGTCATTTTCCGCCCCGGAAGCAATTGTTTGACCCTGCGGGTCCTTGTTAGGGTCATAGTTAATTATGCTAATTATGCTAATTTAATTAAATAAATTATACAAATTTATGTTAATAAAAATGACCCAGTTTTAAACCCAGCTCTTGTGTCCGTGTCGTTACTCCGCCTCTCCTGCAAAACGTAATGAAGCAAAGTACAGGATAACCTCAATGGAAACCTATTCCACAACACTCAGGTCTCCGACTGTGCCAAAGGTTTACTTCCTATATGTATGACAATGATCCTAAGTACACAATCAAGATAATATAGGAGTGTCTTAGGACAACTCTGTGAATGTCCTAGAATGGCTCAGCCATTGAACATCTTTGGAGGGAACTGAAAATGGCTGTCCACCGACAGTTGCCATCTAACCTGACTGAGCTTGAGATGATTTGAAAGGAAGAATGGCAGAAATTCTCCCAATCCAGGTGTACATAGCTTGTCATATCATACTCAAAAAGACTCAAGACTGTGATTGCTGCCAAAGGTGCTTCAGTAGTACTGAGTGAAGGACTTACGCCAATGTGATATTTCATTTTTTCCCTTTTCAATAAATTTACAGACATTTCTAAAATTTTGTTTTCACTTTGTCATCATAGGGTACTGAATGTAGATTAATGAAGAAAAAAATGAATTCCAACAAATTGACAGAAGTGATGTTGTGTCCTGCCAGGGATTAAGAGATTGGGGAGAAACTTGGGGCAGCTCTGGAGTCTGGGCAACCCAGAATATAAGGTAAGTAATTATTTAAATATTTAAAATAATAGCAAAATGGTATCTCATATATCTCATTTTAGCAATGATCATTATATATTGGTTTTTGAGAGGAAAACATTAAATCATTGAGCTCAAACTATTGAACTATAACCAAATCTAATTAGGCTTGCAATTTATTATTAATTACACTTGTAGAATATCAAACAAAAACAAATGCTATTGTCCAAAGTATGCTGTGTCTGATATTCATCATTTTTCCTTGTGGAAAAGAAAACAACTTCATACATCTCAATTTCTACATATAAGAAATTATCTAGATGCTACAATGGACAGAATTAAAAAGTATTAATGATTTATAGATGTGTAGTCAAAGATGCGATTGTAAAAGGATATCCCAAAAATACTGTACTATCTTTGCAAGCTTTCTACAACTATATATCACTCATTCAACTATTTGGATTATTTTATGTACAGTATATAATACCACAATATAATTCTTAGCACAGATTCTTTGCTCATAAGCACACTAATGAGGGTGGTTATATGGTTTTATGGTTTGGGTTTTTTAGATTCGTTATATAATTGTTTATAATTTAGAATTGTTTTTGTATTGCTTTTATATGTTGTGAGCCTCCCTGAGTCTTCAGAGAAGGGCGGCATATAAATCCAATTAAATTTAAAAAATAAAAATAAATAAATCAACAAATAAACAAATTTTAAAATTCCTGTGTATTAAAGAGCTACCGGCAGCAGTAAATGAATCTAATGAAATAAATATTTATCATTGCACTTCCTGTTTTCATTTTTTTGTTCTGATTATTTTTTGTGAGATTCAGTATATGCACTTGAGATCGGTTAAATGTCATATTATTTTTATCAATTTCAGCACTCATTTTACTTTTTGTATAGGTAAGTTTCAGTTCACTAGTTCTCTACCATTCATGCATTTTTGCAAATGGCTGCTAGTGAATTGGGATTTGGAAAACTGGAGCAGTAAGCAAATCTTGCTTGGCCAGATGGAATAGAATATCTGGTTTCTTTTATAGCAAATAATTTCATTGGATTTAAAGTAACTGATTCTTAACATTTTTGAATTCTCACAGTGCTAAGGGGATCAGGAGTCATACTTTTAAAATATATATTCATCTGGATATAACTTTAAAAGTGAATAGTACAATTGTAATTTGTATTCAGGTTAATCCTGACAAATTTCATCTGTGTTTAATATTCTTATACTACTGCTTTCTTTTTTCTCAATCTTTTATAATCAGTTTTAGTATTGCCAGGAAAATTTCTCCTGTTTTGTATTTTTGGTCATCATGATTTGTTCTGGGTGCCTTTGGTTTTTGTAACAATTGGGGGAAGGCAAGGACAAAACAAATGACAAAGTGTATGTGACAATGCATAATTAGCTAGATTTATTTTTCTATTCTGTGTAAAGATATGCATGATAGGAATGAATTATGTATTTTAATGTAATGAGTCTTTAAAAGCATGTGCAATGCAGTGATGTAACATTTAACAGATTAACAAAGTTGGAAGGGACCTTGCAGGTTATCTAGTCCAACCCCATGCCCAAGCAGGAAACCCTGCCTCTATCTGCCTCTATCTAGCATTTTAACAGTACAGTATTAGGTTTCCTAGTTTATAGTGAAAATTACATATTTCCTGTCCTGGTCCAAATCTTAACAGATTAAAAATAAACACAAATACAGTATTACCTCGTCTTATGAACCTAATTGGTTCCCGGAGGAGGTTCGTAAGGCGAAAAGTTCGTAAGATGAAACATTGTTTCCCATAGGAAACAATGTAAAATGAATTAATGCGTACAAGAAAAAACCCGCAAAAAACTGCCACTGCCCTGCTGTCACCTTTTGAAACAGCCGGGCGCTTCTCAGTGTTCTCCCAATGCCGAACCCGGAAGTTTGGCAAAAGTTCGGGTTCAGGTGGCCACCGAGAAGCCCCGCCGCCCAGCTGTCGCCTTTTGAAACAGCCGAGGAGCTTCTTGGCGTTCTCCCGAACGCCGAACCTGGAAGTTTGGCAAAAGTTTGGGGTCGGTGTTCAGGTTCAGGAGGAGCCTGAGAAGCCCCACCGCCCGGCTGTTAGCTTTTCAAAAGAGCTGCGGAGCTGTCGGGCCGGTTGGGAGGTTGGAAAGGAGGTGGGGAATCCCAATAGGGAATTCCATGGGCGGAGCTTTGACGTCACAAAGATGTCCTTCCTGGCCACCCAAACCTGAACTTTTGCCAAACTTCCGGGTTCGGCGTTCGGGTGGCGGGTTCGTAAGATGGAAAAAGTTCGGAAGAAGAGGCAAAAAATTTCTGAACCCCGGGTTCATATCTCGGATTGTTCGTATGGCGAGGGGTTCGTATCACGAGGTACCACTGTATATATAAAGGTAATACACATATTCCTACCTATATTCCTTGAAGCATGTTATGATACAGCTTCACAGATATTTAAAAACATATTTCCATCTATTCACACAGTTAGTGTGTGTGTGTGTGTGTGTGTGTGTGTGTGTGTGTGTGCTGCTTTCATTTTATTCTATCATTTCGTAAAGAATATCCAGTATTTACTGTATTTATTCCATGTTTTATTTTAGGGTAGTGATCCTGGATGAGCTTACTGATTCTAATAGAATTTTGCTATCAACATTTATAAGGAAGTCAAGAAACATACAGAGAGCAAAAGGGACATTATCAAATGCAAGGGCAAAGGGCAAAATAGAGGCATGATATCAGTCAGGTTTATCAGTTAAAAAAACCCAAAACCATACTTAGATCCTAGCCCCCTTTTAATGCTTTCTAAGCTTCCCTTTTAAAGACTCCTGGCCCTTTCCATTTCAGAATGTGGTACATCAGGCAAAGCCTGACACAGCCCCCAAGAGATGAAAATTGTGCATTTCTGCCAAACAGACAGAAAAAAACCCCACTAAAACATAATTAACCCCTGGCTTCAAATCAGATGACTGACTGAACAGGGAATCCCTTAAATTTTAAAGTTTAAACTGTCCCAAATGTGACAAATGTATAAGAACACAAACATTGTTGTAG
Source organism: Erythrolamprus reginae (assembly GCF_031021105.1). Taxonomy (NCBI): domain Eukaryota; kingdom Metazoa; phylum Chordata; class Lepidosauria; order Squamata; family Dipsadidae; genus Erythrolamprus; species Erythrolamprus reginae. The sequence continues at coordinate 131,091,520 of NC_091951.1, forward strand.
TTTGAATAGCAGAGCACCATAATCATACTCAACTGAGTTCTTTACAAATAGCCCTCCAAACCCCATATTTTTTTTAAAAAAGTCTTCATTTATGATTTTATTGTTTGCCATTGATGAAAAGGAGATAGGAAAAATCTATTTTTTATTTAACCGAGGATCAATTTTAATACCCGTGAAAGCAAGGGAATAACTGCTGCGGTTTGATGCTTGAATAGCAATGGTGATATTGTGATTCTCTACACAGCTGTTATACCCTGACCTGCAGTAATCCAGTTGTTCCACAGCTAAGCAAAAGCTGAAGGTCAAATTCTGAACTCTGTAGCTGAGTTAAATCCTGCTGCAGTAGGATTTAACTATATTGTTGGAGAAAGGATTTCAGAAGCATTTCCGAAAGAAAGGAACAGGTATTTCCATCATATACTAAAGTCATTATACAAGGGGAACAAATTTTGCAATTATGATACAATAATTTTCATATATAATTGAATCTTTGAAAAAATAGGTAAATATGAAACCAAAACCCCACTAAAATGTGTGATTTCTTCTTGATGGATCTTTTTCCTAATTTCTTATTGTACTGTAGTAGGAAGGTTATTTTTATATAGTTAATGCTCTAAAGCATTTTTCATAGAATATTGTTCAATAAACTATCTTCTGATAGATGGCCAAACAGAAAGGAGAAAAACCACCATAAAACAGTGCCCCCATTGTCAGCTACTCCCAACCAGGATTCAGCAGTAATTCACAGTTTTCATGATATTCATGACTTAGCTTGACTTTTCTGCTTGACTTGGCAGAGGCCTTGCAAACAAAACTCAGCTAGATGAGAATACTGCAGACAACAATTAAGCCATACATAACAAGTGATTACCTGCTGACATCTAAAGATTCACGGGCCCTATTTTCATTGGGGTTTAGATTCAAATCCTCTACCTCCTAAATTAATAGATAATTGGAACCATACTTGGTGTCCTTGAGATCACAAAATTGTGGGAAATACATATAACAGACTGCTTTGAAGTTCTAATTTTGCTTTGTGCAGCAAAACTTTTGACCTTTTCTTACACTCTTACACTAAAGCCACCCCCTACTTTTACACTCAACATACTACTGCTAGAACCATGGTAAGTTTTATGGCACTGAAGCTCACGTTAAAACATAAATTCAAAAGTTCAGATAAAAAATAGCATGAGTGCACTCCCCTGAATTCAGTTTCTAGCACTGATTCAAGTGGCCAAAGTCAGCAAAAACAAACAAAAAACCCTAGTTTTGTATAATTGGTATAAGGCGTGATGTTCTAGCTTGTCAGCTGGAAAGCACCATATGACTGGGTGAGTTCACTTCACATGACCCAGGTCTTGCCCATCTAGCACTTTGAAAGTATGCAAATGCAACTAGATAAATAGGTACCACTTTGGTGAAAAGGTAACCTCATTCCATGCTGTTGGTGTATAATCATACTAGATACATTACCAAGGAAATACTGTATCTTTGGACAACACTGTCTCCCTTGACTAAGAAACAGAGACGACCACCTCACCTAGAGTTGAACTTAACTGGAAAGGGGATAACTTTACCTAATTAGTATAGTCCCCTTTATGGATTACTGTCTTATTGTGGCAAAGGGACTTGCATAGTTCAATGAACCTATGAGCCAAGCCATGTAGGGCAACCCAAGTTCATAGGAGAGAGCTCTTACAAACCGTGATCCACTGGAGAAGGAAACGGAAACCCACTCAAGTATCTTTGCCATGAAAACTCTATAGACAGTACCAAAAGACAAAAAGATATAATGCTGGAAGATATGCTCCTCAGGTCAGAAGGTGTATAATAAGTTACTGGAGAAGAGTAGAGGGCTAGTAGTATCTCCAGAAATAATGAAATGACTGGGCCAAAGTCGAAAGGATGCTCAGCTGTGGATGTATGTGATGATGAAAGGAAAGTCTGATGCTGTAAAGATCTATTCTCCATAGGAACCTGGAATGTAAGATCCATGAATCAAGGCTAGCTGGACATGGTCAAACAAGAGACGACAAAACTGAATATTGACATCTTAGGAACTAGGAACTCAGCAAACTAACATGGACAGGAATGGGTAAATTTAATTCAGATGACCATCAGACAAGGGTGGGCTACTGACCGGATGGGGGTGAATGCAGTGGGGTAACGAAAATGAATGTCCTCCCCAGAGCACCCAATTTGCACTGAAAGATGTTGACGCCCACAGCATTGTAGTAAAAATTTTGGTAGCCTATCATTGCCATCAGATATACTACTGCGGGCAAGAACCCCTCAGATGAAATGGAGTAGCCTTCATAGTCAATAAAAGAGTAGGAAAGGCAATACCTGTACTGGGATACAATCCATAAAAGGACAGAATGATCTAAGTTTGAATCCAAGGCAAGCCATTCAATATCACAGTAGTCCAAGTCTATTTCCAAACCACTGGTGCTGAAGAGGATGAAATTGACTGGTTTTATGAAGTCCTCTAGCACCTTATAGAATTAGCACCAAAAAAATCATGCCCTTCATCATGGGGGATTGGAATGCTAAATTAGGAAAACAAAATATAACTGAAATAACAGACAACTTTGGCCTTGGAGTACAAAATGAAGCAGAGCACATGCTGGCAGAATTTTGTCAAGAGAATAAAATGGTCATAGCAAACACTCTTTTCCAACAACTCAAGAGATGACTCTATACATGGACATCACTAGACGGTCAACACAGAAATCAACTTGACTATGTGCTATGCAGCCAAAGATGTAAAAGCTCTATACATCAATAACAACAAAATCAGGAACTCACTATGGCTTGGATCATGAGTTTCTCATTACAAAATTTAGGCTTAAATTGAAGAAAGTATGGAAAAGCACTAGGCTACTCAGGTGTGAACTAAATCATATCCCTGATGAATATACAGTAGAGTTGACAAATGGATTTAAGGAATTAAATCTGATAGACAGAGTATCTGAAGAACTATGGATAAAGGTTTGCAACATTGTACGAAAAGTAGCAACTAAAACCATCCCAAAGAAATGCAAGAAAGAAAAATGGCTGCCTGGGGAAGCTTTGCAAATAACTGAGGAAAGAAGGGAAGCAAAAAGCAAGGGAGAAAGATAGGAGTGAACTTCAAAGGTTTTAGCAAGGAGCACTCCGCCCAGTTGTTGTGTGGGTGTGACAATGGTGGGTGTCCTTATTAAACTGTCCTATAGACACAACAGTGGGCATGACCTAGTCAGTATTCTGCACCATGATGAGGGGGTGTTTTTTCCCTCCCCAGTTTCCAGAGGTTTTTCTTCAGCCTCTGGGAGAGCGAAAACAGCCTCCCCAGACTCCGGAGGGCCTTTGAAGGCTGGAAGTGGGCCCATTTCCTGCCTTCCCGAACTTCCAATAGGCCCGGTTTTTGCCATCCCAAGCCTGCCTGCGCACCTTGCACTTACTTACATCCAAAATGGGGAGCTAGCCAGGAGTTGAATTTGGGGGTTCTCCAAACTGCACAGAATCTTAGCTAGAGGTTTTCCCAAGCCCCAGTGAACCCCCAGCAGTCTACCCCTAGAGAAAGAGAAAGATATATTCAATTGTATGCAGAATTTCTAAGAATAGCTGGAAGAGATAAGATTGCCTTCTTAAATGAACAGTGCAAAGAAATAGAAGGAAAAAATAGAATAGGGAGGACCAGCAATCTCTTCAAGAAAATTGGAGGTATGAAGGGAACATTTCATGCAAAGATGGGTATGATAAAGGACCGAAATGGTAGGGACCTAACAGAGGCAGAAGAGATTAAAAAGAGATTTCAAAATTACCCAGAACTACACAAGAACAAGTGTAATGTCCCTGATAACCACGATGGGGATGGTTACTGACCTTGAGCCAGACATCCTAAAATGTGAAGTCACATGGGCCTTAGGAACAAAAACAAAGTTCTAAGCAACAACCTTCTGAGTAACAACAAAGCTAGTGGAGGTGACAGTATTACAGCTGAGGTATTCAAAATCTTAAAAGATGATGCAGTAAAAGTGCTACACTCAATTTGTCAGCAAATTTGAAAAACTCAACAGTGGCCACAGGATTGGAAAAGGTCAATTTACATTCTAATTCCAAAGAAAAACAATGCCAAAGAATGTTCAAACTATTGCATTGCATTCATTTCACATGCTAGTAAAATTATACTTAAAATCCTACAAGCTAGGCTCCAGCAGTACGTGGATCGAAAACTACCAGAAGTACAGGCAGGATTTCAAAGAGGCAGAGGAACTAGAGATCAAATTACCAACACATGCTGGATCATGAAGAAAGCTAGGAAATTCCAGAAAAAACATCTACTTCTGCTTAATTGACTATGTTAAAACCTTTAATTATATGGATCATAACAAATTGTCAAGTTCCAAAAGAGATGGGAATATCAGACCATCTTATTTGTCTCTTGGGAAACCTATATGTGGGTCAAGAAGCAACAGTGAGAACTGGACATGGAACCACTGATTGGTTAAAAATGAACATAATGACAAAGATGGTGCTAGTTGAATGAAAAGTTGGAATTAATATTGTTGGGAGAAATATCAACAACCTGACATATACATATGATACCACATTAATGGCAGAAAGTGAACAGGAACTAAAGCTTCTTGATGCTGGAAGGTGAAGAAGGAAAGTGCAAAAGTTGGCTTGAAACTCAACATAAAGAAAACTAAGATCATGGCATCTGGCCATCTCAATTATTGGCAAATAGATGGAGAAGAAGTGGAGGTAATGACAGATTTTATTTTCCTGGGCTCCAAAATCACTGCATATGGGGACTGCAGCCAAGAAATTAAAAGACGCTTGCTCCTGTGGAGGAAAGCTATGGCAAATCTTCGGAGTCTTCGGAGAGGGGCGGCATACAAATCTAAGTAATAAATAAAATAAATAAATAAATAAATAATAAATCTAGACAGTATACTAAAAAGCAGAGACATCACCCTCCTAACAGGGCTATGGTTTTCCTAGTTGCAATATATGGCTGTGAAATTTGGACGATAAGAAAGATTGGGTGCCAGAGAATTGAGGCCTTAGAACTATAGTGCTGGAAAAGACTCCTGCGAATCCTTTTGACTTTAAAGTGATCAAACTGGTTAGTCCTAGAGAAGATCAACCCTGTCTGCTCTTTAGAAGGCCATATCGTGAAGATGAAACTCAAATACGGTACTTTGGCTACCTAATGAGAAGGAAGGACTCACTGGAGAAGAGCCTAATGCTGGGAAGGATTGAGTGAAAAAGAAGAAGGGGATGACAGAGAGCGAGGTGGCTGCACAGAGTCACTGAATTAGTAAGCCTGACTTCTGAGGATGATAGAGAACAGGAAAGTCTAGAGCAGTGTTTCCCAAACTTGGCAACTTGAAGCTATTTGGACTTCAACTCCCAGAATTCTCCAGCCAGCGAATGGTGGCTGGAGAATTCTGGGAGTTGAAGTCCAAATATCTTCAAGTTGCCAAGGTTGGGAAACACTGGCCTAGAGGAATGTTGTCCTTGGGGTTGCGATGGGTCAGACACAACTTCACAACTAACAGCAACAACAACAACAACAACAACAATTAGTATAATCCAAGAGACATGTGCTGAAGATTGAACTTGGAAAAACTCCAAGAATGTCTCACAATACGAGTTGGGTTATTGAATAATACTGGTGATGGGCTACCAAAATTTTTTACTAACACACTGTGGGCGTGGCTTATGCATTTTGTTTCAACATCTTTCAGTGCAAATTGGGAGTTCTGGGGTGGAGCTCCATTTTTGCTACCCCACTGTGTTCCGCCCTGTCTAGGCAGTAGCCCAGCCCTAGATAATACTATGAGTTATAGAAATATTAGAAGGCTAAATAGACAGGTAATTGGAGAGGGGTGGATCTGCTTTAAACACTATACAGCTTTCCTAAAGTGGTAGCTCTGCTTTAGATTGTGCAGGACACTGTTGAGTGCCCTGCTCCAGGCGGCAGACATTGCTCTCATCCACTGCTTTTGTTTTGGAGTGAATTTCCCTTATAAAAGGAGAAGCATGGGATAAGGCAGTCTTTTGAGTGGTGAGGGTGCTAGTGCTGAGGCTTATGTTGAGGTTCATGCCTCTACTTCAGGACCACCCTTGGCACTGCTGTTAAGTGCCATTTTTCAGCCTAGATGTGGGAGGTAGAGAATTATTTCTCTTTTCTTCAGGAGGGAAGTGACATACCAGTAGAGTCATGTGCCCATATATAAATCAAGAGTATAATAGCACTACAACACTAGTATTGTTAACCATTTTTAAGTCAAACCATAATGGTAGAAAAGGAAATAACTGACTTGCTATAGCCTAATTACACTAGATGAAATTAAAATGCTTGTTGAATTCTGTTCCTATAGGTAATTTTCTCCACCTTACATTGGTAAAATAAGTAATTCTTTTAATAGAAAATTTCCCTCTAGTTTAGAGGGAAAGTTGGAATATAAATCTTATCAATCAATCGATATTTTCTCTCGCTTTAACTGTAGCAAGCTATGTGGTCTAGGTTTCAGCTCACCTCAGATTCTGTTGCATAACTAGGAGACACAGAATTGAAGTAAGTTCATAACATAGTTATTTACAGTGTAGTCATACTACTTCAACTAAAGGCTTGAGCTCAGACAGAGTGCTCAAAACTAAGAAGTCATGCTGGTAACACAGTGTGGCAACTCTGATGGCATGTCACTTCTCTTCACAGAGCTACTTCAAAGAGGCATTTTGCCAAAGTTTCAATCAAAGCAAAATTCTCCTTTGAAGTTTCTGACATGCATGGTAAATTCAAAAAGGATGAACATGAGCAGCAAAATAATTGAAGACTAAAAGTTCTAAGACTAGAATATTAGGCATCAATAATATTTAGTTACAAATAACAGCAGTAACAATAGCAACAATGATATTCAGCCATGATATTATAGAATCTGTTCGTCCGTCCATCCATCATTATCTGTCTGTCTCTCTCTCATTTGCTCTCTCTCACTCTCTTTATCTCTCTCATTCTCTCTCTCTCTCTCTTTCTCATCACTGTAACTGACCAAGAGAATTTAATTTCATACTATGTCAGCTTAGTATGATTATAGGCAAGTTGTTTATGTGGAAAACAACTTGGAAATCTGGCATACAGATGCCACTTAAAGAACTCAAACTGAGCTCAAAATTGGATAGTGGGATAGTGATGGGGAAGAAATTCAAAAGAGACCATTGCTAGTTTCTCAGGCTGTAAAGGAAGAGGAAGGAGAATTGTGTAAATTTCAAATTCTGTTGGCTTTATAATAAAATAGAATTATCTCATTCAGTTGTAATTTCTATATAGTTTACCCTTCAAGCCCAACATGACACATTAGTCCCAAAAGAAAAAGTATTTATTAACAGTTCTAAGATTTGTATTATATGAGAAGGAAGTATTTTATAATATAATTTTGCTAGTGTGCTGCCCATTTTATCTTTGCATTTGAACTTTGAATGTTTTTCCATTAAGAAGATCTATGTCCACAATTCTTAATTTAAATTTTATGTAAGTTTTTTATTGACACTACATTTTTGTATTTGTTTTTGCCAAATATGCCAAATGTGCATGTATTAATGTCAAGGAGCAATAATGACAGCATATGCAGTCCTCATCATTTATTTCATTATTCAATTCTATTTTCATAAGTTCTTAGAAGAGTAAATTGAACCCAATTATACTAATTATAGTGTGGATTATGATTATTAATTTTTTTGTTCCATTCTTGCCATCTAAAATATTTTAAAAGGAAACATAATTACTAAATTGTCCAGGCCTCAGTACCTAATTTCCAGTGACCACTTCTATACATTTGTATGGGTTTATCTTGGCTACACAGTGGTTTTCCCCTGCCTGCGCTACTCTTCTATAATTGGGTTGTTTTCCATTCTTGGTATGAACTACTTGCAAAGAGAAGGACCTGAGAAACATTCCATTATTTGATTCAGGATTTAATTATTAATAACATGTTATTTGTCTGTTAACTGTAATATACTTAAAAAAAAGAAATTAGAAGAAGAGAAGAAAAATATAATATTTAGGGTTAACGAGACAGTTCAAGGGTTAAAAGCAGTGGCGGATTTATGCTGGTCCGGACCAGTTCGGCCAAAATGGTGGTGGGAATTTGCCCCTGCTCACTGAACTGGCCATGCCCCCAAACTGATAATCTGGTTGTCACTCCTTGAAAATGGCTGGCAACAAACCCTCTGCTCATGTGCAAAGGCTTCTGCGCATGCACATTGGGGAAGTATATGTCTCTACTTTTTGTTTATGACTTTTAACATTGGTTTTATATATCACCGTTCATCACTTGAAGACATCATGATAACAACCTTTTTGGTTTTCAGCTAATATATTTATGTAAATATTAGTATGATTTCAAACTAAGTGTTAACTTGCAAAGAATATTCATACTCCAACATGCTCAAAAAGCTCTAATAATCTTATGTAGACAGTCCAAACTCTTGGTTTACACTAAACAAAATAAATACGTATACAAGTTAATATAAAAGTTAGGAAGAACAGATTCTTGATTTCTAGCCATCTCACTAAGAGTATTGGAGCTAATTTAACTTTGAACTACTGGATTACTTTAAATTGAGTAATATTGAGTTGGATATTTAAAAATGTCATGAATGCTAGTTAAAATTTACAAGGAGAAAAAGAGAAGCATAAACTGCTTATAATAGTAGATATGTAAACTTTTGCTAAATTTGAAGATAGAAGAAAAGCAAGTGAAAATATATACAGTGGTACCTCAAGATACGAACCCCTCGTCTTACGAACAACTCGTGATACGAACCCGGGGTTCAGAAAAATTTTGCCTCCTCTTACGAACTTTTTTCGAGTTACGAACCGACGTTCGGAGACTGCTGGGAAGCCGCGCGGCTGTTTTAAAAGGTGACAGCCGGGCGGGGCTTCCGAGAAGCCTCCCGAACGCCGGTTCGTAACTCGAACAAAGTTCGTAAGAAGAGGCAAAATTTTGCTGAACCCCGGGATCGGTTCGGGAGGTTGCTGGGAAGCCCCCCAGGCCAGCTGCAACCTTTTAAAACACCCGCGCCGCTTCCCAGCTGTCTCCTGAAGCCGAACGCTAAAGCCGAACTTCCGCATTCGGCTTCGGGAGACAGCTGGGAAGCAGCGCGGCTGTTTTAAAAGGTCGCAGCCGGCCTGGGGGGCTTCCCAGCACCCCCTGAACCCCGAACCCGGGTTCGGGGGGGTGTGTGCTGGCAAGCCCCCCAGGCCGGCTGCGACCTTTTAAAACAGCCGCACTGCTTCCCAGCTGTCTCCTGAAGCCGAACGCCAAAGCCGAACTTCCACGTTTGGCTTCAGGAGACAGCTGGGAAGCGGCGCGGCTGTTTTAAAAGGTCGCAGCCGGCCTGGGGGGCTTGCCAGCACCCCCTGAACCCCGAACCCAGGTTCGGGGGGGTGCTGGGAAGCCCCCCAGGCCGGCTGTCACCTTTTAAAACAGCCGCGCCGCTTCCCAGCAGTCGCCGAAAGCCGTTTTTTTGCGGGGGGTTTTTTGGTTGCACGGATTAATTGACTTTACATTGTTTCCTATGGGAAACAATGTTTCGTCTTACGAACCTTTCATCTTACGAACCTCCTCCTTGCACCAATTAAGTTCGTATCATGAGGTATTACTGTATGAGGAAATGGGCTAAAGATTTTATTTACAAATGGAACAATTAGAAATATGCATTTGAGAGGCTGAAAATTTACATTATGTACTAATTTTAAAGAATTTGTTTAAAATATAAAATGATGTATAATTGGTATGATACTAGATAACTATCCAGGTCCATGATGGCAAACCTATGGTACATGTGCCAGAGGTGGCACACAGAGCCCTCTCTGCTGGCACATGGGCCATCACCCCAGGTCAGATCTCTGGTGTTTGTTTTGTGAGCTTATATTTCCCTGCAAATGATGAAACAGGAGCTCACAAAAGAAAAAGTTTATTACTTTTTGCCACACTGCCAGTGTTAGGATGCCCCACCTCCTGCCAGCCAGATGTATGCATGTCCATGGATGTGTGTGTGCATGTGTGTGCCTGTCCACATGTAGATGTGCACCTTTCAATTTGGGCATTAGCACATGCACACTTTGAGCACTCCTTGTCTAAAAAGTTCACCAGAACTGATGTAGGTACTTCAAATTTGCGCTTGAATTGTGAACAACACAAAAGAACATTTCATTATGTTTGGTGCACATGAAATAAAGCAAAAAAACCCCCAACAACTTGAATTCATGCACTAATTCAAAAGGGATTTCACTTTGGGGAGTAATGGATACATAGGTGGGGGAAAAACTGCAGAGAGATTGTTATATAATCAAAAGTGGAAAGGTGGCAGTCGTGGCCAGGATTGCTAGGAGTTGCTGTGGCCAAGAGTCGCTGTGTGTAAGGAGGTGGCAATATAAATTTTCAAAATTAATAAAAATAAAAATAATTCCAAGTGCTATTGCCATTGCCATAATCTGTTAAAAATACAATATTAAATTCCTATTAGCCTTCCATCCATAAATATAAAAGAAATATGTCCATTCATGCTGCTGGATGGGACCACAGAGGAATTGGTCTATTGTTACCACTGGGTAATTGGCAGGTCCATCAAGATTGAGGCATACTTGGCTGATTTCTTTTCAACTAGTCTTTGTCCTTTCCACCTTACATAATTAAATGTTAAATGGCTGCTATGGAGTTTCAACTTGTATGCTTCTGGAGTTACTACTGGGAGATGGGAGGTCATATAAAAAGAAAATAAGAATAAACATTATAATAAAAAATATTACCTAGTAGTAGTGGTTCTGGAATAGGAGCTAAATAGTTGCTTGTTTGAACATGTAACATCCAGATTAAGTAATGATACTGTGAATATATAATACGACAACTGTGTGATACCAATTAAGTATATGGAACAAGATTTGCACTAGAAATTATGGGGATTAATGTCTTTCCAGGGACACAAAATATCCAGTATAATGTTTTTACATAAAAACAATTTCAAACTGAGTAGAATCTATTTAAAAAAAAAACCAAAAAATTTAAACTAACTTATTTACCGTATATACTCGAGTATAAGCCGAGTTTTTCAGCCCAAAAAATGGGCTGAAAAACACAGCCTCGGCTTATACTCGGGTCATTGACAAAGTCACCACACGAGGGCGCCATTGCTTGAGCCAGAGCGAGGAGGCACCAGCTTTTGTCCCCTCTGGCACGCCGTAGTTCCTCTCCCTACCTCAAGCAAATGAGGCAGCCATTTGCTCCAACCGAGAGGGGGAAATAGCAATGGTGAGTAACTATTCCTTGCTCTATCTGCATTACTCTTAGTCGGATTAAAAAGGCCCCCTGCTGTCAGATTCTCCTCCCCCTCCTTTGAAAGGATTTAAACTGTTTAAAAAATGGTATTTTGTGGTAGTTGCTGTCCTTGCTTGGATAGGATCTAATAATGTGTTATGAGGCAGAGCTAGACAGGAATTCTTTTTCTATCTGTCTATCTTTCTATCTATCTATTTTTCTATCTATCTATCTTTCTAAATATCTATCTATCTATCTGTATCTATTTCTATCTATCTATCTATTTTTCTATCTGTCTGTCTGTCTATCTATCTTTCTATTTATATCTATCTATCTATCTATCTATCTATCTATCTGTATCTATTTCTATCTATCTATTTTTCTATCTATCTATTTTTCTATCTATCTATCTATCTATCTATCTATCTGTATCTATTTCTATCTATCTATTTTTCTATCTTTCTATCTATCTATTTTTCTATCTATCCATTTTTCTATCTATCTATTTTTCTATCTATCTATTTTTCTATCTATCTATCTATCTATCTATCTATCTATCTATCTATCTATCTATCTATCTATCTGTATCTGTATCTATTTCTATCTATCTATCTATCTATTTTTCTATCTGTCTGTCTATCTATCTTTCTATCTATATCTATCTGTATCTATCTATCTATCTATCATCTATCTATCTGTATCTATTTCTATCTATCTATTTTTCTATCTATCTATCTATCTATCTATTTTTCTATCTGTCTGTCTGTCTATCTATCTTTCTATTTATATCTATCTATCTATCTATCTATCTGTATCTATTTCTATCTATCTATTTTTCCATCTATCTATCTATCTATCTATCTGTATCTATTTCTATCTATCTATTTTTCTATCTTTCTATCTATCTATTTTTCTATCTATCTATTTTTCTATCTATCTATTTTTCTATCTATCTATTTTTCTTTCTATCTATCTATCTATCTATCTATCTGTATCTATTTCTATCTATCTGTATCTATTTCTATCTATCTATCTATCTATCTATCTATCTATCTATCTATCTATCTATCTATTTTTCTATCTGTCTGTCTATCTATCTTTCTATCTATATCTATCTGTATCTATCTATCTATCTATCTATCTATCTATCTATCTATCATCTATCTATCTATCTGTATCTATTTCTATCTATCTATTTTTCTATCTTTCTATCTATCTATTTTTCTATCTATCTATTTTTCTATCTATCTATCTATCTATCTATCTATCTGTATCTATTTCTATCTATCTATCTATCTATCTATCTATCTATCTATCTATCTATTTTTCTATCTGTCTGTCTGTCTGTCTATCTATCTTTCTATCTATATCTATCTATCTATCTGTATCTATTTCTATCTATCTATCTATCTATCTATCTATCTCTCTATTTTTCTGTCTGTCTGTCTGTCTATCTATCTTTCTATCTATCTATATCTATCTATCTATCTATCTATCTATCTATCTATCTATCTATCTATCTATCTATCTATCTATCTATCTATTTGGTTTTCTATGCTGATAACCTCACAGCAGCTAATGCTGAAGCTCTTCTTTGGATACACTTATTTATTTGTTTGTTTGTTTGTTTATTTATTTAATTGGATTTGTATGCAATCCCTCTCCAAGGACTCAGGGTGGCTCACAGCATATATAAAAACAGAACAATAATGTAAATCCAATTAATGATGAGAAGGAATCCAGTTTTGAAGGATTTTAACTCTTAGGTTTTAGCTTTGTTCCTGATCGAGCTACTTTTTTTACTTTTTAATTTATTGTTAATATTGTTAATTTGTTTACCCTCTTTTAAATTTACAGAGCTAGTTTACTGGTTTTCTTTAAAATAAATATTCTAAAACATGTCTCAATTAATGTAATTTTATTGTTTTCCATTTTTATAAGTTACCAGTAGCCACTGCATTTTCTAACCTCGGCTTATACTCGGGTCAATACGTTTTCCCAGTTTTTGTGGCAAAAATTGGTGCCTCGGCTTATACTCGGGTCGGCTTATACTCGAGTATATACGGTAGTTAATTTTTTTCCATTTGTAGAGCAACAAATTTAAGAAGTTCCATTTTAAAAAATGTATTTTCATTTGTTTTACTAGCAGCAAAATTTAATGTGAACTTTCAACACTCAAATGTTCCCTCTAACTTTTTAAAGGGAAAAATAACTTTACATTACATTTGGATAGAAACTAATTTTGTATATCAATCATTATTTGCATCTTTGTATGATAGGCACACACCCATCTTTGTGTGTGTGTGATACGCTAACTACTGATTTAATTTTGTTAGTCCTACCTTCTTTATTGCGCTCTGGTTTTACCTTTCTTTACAGATAAATAGCCTTGTCCTAATTATAAGATTTTAGATTGCAGATTCATTCTACCGTCCATCTTATTATTTGTTTGAATATTTGATTTCTCCCTGAATTTTGCTCCTTGATTTGCTTTTTCTGCAACTATTTGGAACAAGATTGTTTCTCAGACATACGTACATCTATTGTGTTGCAAGTGGAGTGAAATAACTTCAGGAATGAAAGGTTATGCAGAAGAAAAAGAGAGAGGGAAAGGGAAAATCAGAAATACTATCACCCTGTCCTGAGTGCAGTCTTAGTAAGAAAGATGTCTAAATTTCTCAGTATTATAACCGGCAACAAACCTGCAATTATGTTATGAAATTGTATTGTTTCCATGGTTTCTAATAATTATTTGTATCATGAAACCCAAGTGCATTTTTGCTATTTTTTCCTTGCATCAGGTATGAACAGTAGTTTGCTAAAATACGATTGTTCATGACGATTCACCTCTTAGCACTGACTTTTCTTAATATAATGGAAAAAATGTGGAATCATTTGATCTAAAAATTGAAAAAATGTTGCAAAGAATAATACCGTCTTTGACAAAGGCTATATAACCTAAAGAAGACTGAATCAAATTCTGAATCAAATTCATGCCAAGAAGAATTCTGCATTTTGTATATTTACAATATAAATTGCAAAAACAGGAGAAGTAAAAAAAAAAATTCAAGCTGCTCTTTGGAAATAGGAAAATAAAAAATTAGACAAGACGGAGGGGCTGTGGGTTCTGCCTCTCAAGGATATAGAAACATAGAAGATTGACAGCAGAAAAAGATCTCATGGTCCATCTAGTCTGACCTTATACTATTTCCTGTATTTTATCTTAGGATCGATTTATGTTTATCCCAGGCATGTTTAAATTCAGTTACTGTGGATTTATCAACCACATCTGCTGGAAGTTTGTTCCAAGCATCTACTACTCTTTCAGTAAAATAATATTTTCTCACATTGCTTCTGATCTTTTCCCCAACTAACCTCAGATTGAACACCCTTATTCTTGTGTTCACTTTCCTATTAAGAACATTTCCCTCCTGAACCTTATTTAACTCTTTAACATATTTAAATGTTTTGATCATGTCCCCCCTTTCCCTTTTGTCTGGACAATTCCATCTGTTCATCCATCACTCGGGAGGGGGGGAATCTTGACCCATTCAGAGACGGTTTGCAACTTGGGAGTCCTAGACCCAAGCTGAGACTAGAGCAACATTTGAAAGCTGTGGCTACGTGGACATTTGCACAGGTTCGCCAACTGCACCAGTTGCAACCCTATTTGGATAGGAAGAATTTTTATTTAGATTTTTAAGAATTGATAATATTGTATAAAATTAATAGAAAATTTTAGGCTAGGCAAGATAAGAGCCTCCATTGTGTGAGTAATAAGAAAAGTTTATATATGATTGATTTTAAGCATTGTTGCTGTGTTTATAACTATATATTGTTTTATTTTTATGGTGGAGAAAAAAAATACTATACCCAAAACATAGCTGCATGAGCTGTTATGGGTTTACCCAGATATACCCATATGTCTCCATCACTGCACTGGCTTCCAATCGGTCTCCAAACGCAATTTAAAGTGTTGGTTATTACCTACAAAGCCCTACATGTCTTAAGACCAGATTATTTAAGGGACCATCTCCTGCCTCGAATGTCCCAAAAACCGATTAGATCCCATGGAGTTGGCCTTCTCCAGGTTCCGTCAGCCAAGCAGTGTCGGCTGGCAGGACCACAGAGTTGGGGCTTCTCTGTGGTGGCTCCAGTACTCTGGAGTACTCCTGGCCTTTCAAAAGGCTTTAAAAATATGGCTTTGCCAGCAGGCCTCAAGTCGTTGAGCAATAACACTCTGTAGTATGCTAGTAGTAATGGACGAGTGAAGGATGAATGGTTTTTTTTTAATATTTGGGGTTTTAAATGTTGTACCTTTGTTTTATTTCTGTATGCCGCCCTGAGTACATGGGTGGCCTATAAATTAAAGTAATAAATAAACAATAAATAAAATCAAAGCTATTCAGTCCATGCATCTGTTCATTTAAAGCATCACCAATGGAAAGCTGCCCTGTTCAGCTATTATCTGAATGTATCCTATGAACATATTACATTTTCTTCCCAGTAATTAATTTATCTTTCAAAATGTTCTCGCTATTAACATTATTTTTGTTGAACCTAGCAGACAAGTTTGTCTCTCAAAAAATAGAAAGGGGGAACTAGAAGATCAGCCTTACTTCACTTTATTCTCACTAACTGAGATAAAATGATAGAAGTTACAGGAATTTTGTGGGATATGACCATGTAGTATATGTATTCAACACTATGCAAGCAGAAGCAATAAGACAAAATTAAACTAGAGTTTTTGAACTTTAAGAGAACTTATTTCAATAAACTTAGAGCTTGGAAGGATTCTATGGATGAGAAAACAACCCAAGAACCTGGGCAACTTTGGGCAAAAGCTTGGGCAAAAGCCCAGTCTAGCACAATTCCAAATAATAAGAAATAAGAGAGAGGAGGGGGAAGAGGGAGAGGGAGAGGGAGGGAGGGATGGATGGAGGGAGGGAGGGAGAGAACATGTCTGATAACTGAAGACAAATAGGACATTAATAAAAAATTGAAAATTGAACTTAATTCATTTGCTGCATCTATATTTACACAAAAGGGGGTTGGACAGTCCAACTTATCAAAAATAAAAAGTTGGTTTCAGGATCACTCCTCCTCAAATGATATGGTATCATTGGTATATAGATTAGCTAAATGGTTAACTCTTTTTGCAAAAAATTGCGAAACAAGTAATATAAATTCATCAACTTTACAAAAAGCACTAAAAGAGTAAAGAACAGAAAAAAAATGAAATGTAATGAACAGTGAAACAAGCATGGACCATAAACATGTCTGCAGATGGAAAATGTATTCAGATACTTATTTGATTATAGGATAGGCTAATTAATCAAGGTTATGTTAGCACTTGATTTTTCTTATAGGATTTTTATTTCACGGAGTGGCTGTGGGTTTTGCCTCCCAGGGACAATTCCATCTGTCCGTCCATCACCCTGGGGGGAATCACTGACCCCCTCAGAGAGGGTCCGCAACTTGGGCATCTTCCTTGATCCACAGCTGGCATTAGAGAACCATCTTTCGGCTGTGGTGAGGGGGGCGTTTGCCCAGGTTTGCTTGGTGCACCAGTTGCGGCCCTATTTGGACCGGGAGTCACTGCTCACAGTCACTCATGCCCTCATCACCTCGAGGCTCGACTACTGCAATGCTCTCTACATGGGGCTACATCTGAAAAATGTTCAGAAACTTCAGATCGTGCAGAATGCAGCTGCGAGAGCAATCATGGGCTTCCCTAAGTATGCCCATGTTACACCAACACTCCGCAGTCTGCATTGATTGCCGATCAGTTTCCGGTCACAATTCAAAGTGTTGGTTATGACCTATAAAGCCCTTCATGGTATCAGACCAGAAAATCTCCGGGACCACCTTCTGCCGCACAAATCCCAGTATCCAGTTAGGTCCCACAGAGTTGGTCTTCTCCAGGTCCCGTTCGACTAAACAATGTCATTTGGCGGGACCCAGGGGAAGCACCTTCTCTGTGGCAGCCCCGACCCTCTGGAACCAGCTTCCCCCAGAGATCAGAATTGCCCCCACCCTCCTCGCCTTTCGTAAGCTCCTTAAAACCCACCTCTGTCATCAGGCATGGGGGAATTGAAATATTCCTTTCCCCCCAGGCCTATACAATTTATGCATGGTATGTTTGATTTTTAATAAGGGTTTTGTCAAGCGAACCAAAAAGCATTTGAGAGAATAAATCAACTTCCACGTCTTATTTCTTTAGCGTAGAGTCACATTTATTAACAAAGCCAATTTGGATTCAGCATGCTTCATTCCAACTTAAGGTCCCTTAAGATTACATCCAGGTCAAAAGCTCATCTCCCATCCCCACACCCACAAGTGCAATCATGAGGACAAATCTGATGCAGGGATTTCTAATTTTTTCCTGTGTTCATTTACTTTGGATTCTGCGTAAAGGAATATGTGCTACGTGGCATAATCTCTCACTCTCTCACTCCCCTGTGGGGGTTTTTTCTTACCACCAAAACTGTGTCAAGGCAGCCTTTGAATTCACATATTAACCTTGGGCCTGACAGGTTTTTTAGTTATTTTAATATTAGATTTGTCATATGCTGTTTTATTATTGTTGCATACAAATCCAATAAACAACAACAACAACAACAACAATAATAATAATAATAATCACGAGGTGATAAGGGCATGAGTGACTGTGCAGAGAGCCTTCCGACAGAAATAGGATCGCAAATGTATACGAAACGAACCCATGCAAAGTTCCCCTTAGCCACAGCTGTGAGATGTTGGTCCAATATTATCTTCATAATTCTGTATTTTTAAAAACTTTATAACTATTTTAATTAATATTAAATTATATGATTTACAACTATAAATAAATTTCTCTTTTGATTATACAAGTATCAAATATTTTCTTATTTTTAATTATAGAGTAGTGGCTATATAGTGATATTTAATTGTTCAAATTCCATCAAGCTGCTAGATATAACTTAAATTATTTATCAACTAGTTTCATTTTCTTTTATATACATTTTCTTGTGAATTATGGAATCAGTAATTTGAATATGAATTGATGTTCCTGCTGTCAAATTAACACTTAAAAGTTATGGTCTTAAGTATATTCCACAGTGGAGCTAGCAGTAACAGTGGGGGAAAGTGTTTTATAAAGAATATTATATTTATATTTGTAAAGATTTACAGAATCTCATCTATTCTGAAATAATTATGCTAAACTATTGCCGTACATAGTAATGTTTCCTCAATTAGTCTATAATTTTGAACATGTTCAAATGTAGTAAATAAAAATGGGATTGTATACTACCCATAGAGAATGAATTTCATAAGGTACAATGCTGTAAAATAGCAAAGACACTTAAGCTTTTGTGCTTATTAATAAACAAACAACCATTATTATTTTATTATTTATTCTACCTCTGAACCAGTGATGGGATTCATCCAGTTCACATTGGTTTGGGTGAACCAATTGTTAAATTACCCTCCCTCCACTATCAAAGTGGATTATTGGCACTGTGCTCCAATGGAGAAAAGGACAATGGAGGACAATGATGGCTAGCATGAAGGAAGGCCACTTTCCCTCTTTCTTCCCCTGTTCTTCCTTGTGCTGTTTCCCTTTTATCCATTGCAGTGCAGCACCAAGGGTTCAGTTTGATAGCAGCTAAGGGGTAATTTAACAACAGGTTCGCCCAGGTCAGGTTGGCCCTCATGGGAGGTTTTCGCTCCCATGTGCAGTGGAGTTGGAGGAAAGGGATGGGCCATGCCTCCCACAATGGCAAAACCTGACCTTGTATTACTTTTTTGCCATATGAAGTAAATACAGCCAATGCTATTACTATTTAGCATTTCTATAGTATATTAGTTGGAAAATAATCTTAGCATCAATAGTATAATAATCTTCAAAACAGTATTATTAGCACAGAGTGCTAGATTATGTGAGTCATTGTATTTGCCTGAATTCAAATTACATTATATGTTGACCAATAGGATCTAAAATGATAATATATTTAAAGATTTTAAACAAGAATACCTTAGTCTCGTTTAGCTGCAAAAAAAGTTGTAAGAGTTGTTAAGGTCATTACATACAAATAAACACACATATTAAATACTCCTTTTCAATGGCTGAAATCTCTTAATATAACCAGCCACTTATTTCTATCCCAATTTCTCCTCAAATCTCAGATAATTTAGTTTTCTACTGCTAGGATCAAATGTTAACTGATGACAGAGATTAAGAGTCCCCGGAAAGGGGCGGCATATAAATCCAATAAATAAATAAAATAAAATAAAGATATAAATAATATTTTTTTTGCTAAAAAAATAATAATATCTCTCTCGTTGTATGTAGCATTACTTTCTGATTAGACAGAATAATGTAATAATAGCAAAAATATTTTCTATAAGCTTGCTATACTACCATTTTCTTAAAATCTAATAGAATAATCATATACGCCGTTCAAAGGAACACTTAAAAAATAGAATATAACTCCAAGTAAATCAAACTTCTGTGAAATCAAATAGCCCACTTAGAAAGCAACACTGATTGACAGTCCATTCCATATGCTGTTGTGCAAATGGAATAGTTGTGCAAACGAAATATTCAATTAGAATATTTCATTCATTCAGATCTAGGATGTGTTATTTGAATGTTCCCTTTATTTTTTGGAGCAGTAAGGGACAGTGCCGAAATAAGATTTGTTTTGGAATTTGCAGTATGAATAATGATATACTGTATCTTTAAAAAAATTTGATGAAATTTATAATGTATGAATTATGAAGAAAAATTCTAAACATTTTGTGATTTCTTTAGAAATACTAATTGATTTTTGCATAAAAGGACAACCAAAGAGGTTAGAGTACATGTTTTCTTCAACTTCTACATTATCAACTGATCAACATTTAAGAGGACTCACTAATGCCTCATACTTAAGGCACTCATACACTAATGCCCATGCTTAAGCATCAGTTTATCAATATGATATAGCAGATTATGCTCATGGCTATATTTATAGGAAACTCAAAATAAATGGCAGAATTACTGAATCACTTTCTTAAATTGCTATTTTCCTCCAAGGAAAAATATTTTTTAAATGACATCATAGTCAAAATGCATATTAGCCTAATAATTAAAACAGCAAAAGAAGGTTATAGTCTACCTGAAGTATATTTTTTAAAATTTAGTTTCATTTTTAATTTCACTTTCAAGAACTGCAGAATCTGCAGTTCTTCCATATAAAACGATAAAACCGAGGCCATATTTGTTCTTCAGATGTCTGTGAAATTGACTAGACTTTCTACACAGATTTGTATTAATAATGAGAATAACTCTTTCAGTATTTACTTTCAAAATAACTAACAGTCAATTGACAAGTTAAGTCAACGAGGAAACCAGATTCACTTAACAATTATATTACTAACTTAAAAACTGCAGTGATTCATCTAATAATTGACAAAAAGGTTGTAAAGTAGAGCAAAATTCAGTCTCAGCAACAGAAATATTGGCGTCAATTGAGGCCGTAAATTGGAGGCTACCTGTATTCTTGATTATCATAAATAATATTTAAAGAGTACAGTGATCCCTCGATTATCGCAAGGGTTCAGTTCCAAGACCCCTCGCGATAATCGATTTTTCGCGATGTAGGGTTGCGGAAGTAAAAACACCATCTGCGCATGCGCGCCCTTTTTCCATGGCCACGCATGCGCAGATGGTGGAGTTTGCGTGGGCGGCGGGGAAACCCGGATCTTCGTCTGCTCGCTGCTGCTGCGGCCGCCCAGCATCTGATCTGCTCGGCGGCAGCAGCGAGGAGCCGAATCGGGCTTTCCCCTTTGCGTGGGCGGCGGGGAAACCCGGATCTTCGTCTGCTCGCTGCTGCTGCGGCCGCCCAGCATCTGATCTGCTCGGCGGCAGCAGCGAGGAGCCGAATCGGGCTTTCCCCTTTGCGTGGGCGGCGGGGAAACCCCGAGCAGCGAGCAGACAAAGATCCGGGTTTCCCCACCGCCCACGTAAAGGGGAAACCCCAGCTCCTCGCTGATGCCCCCGCTCACCCGCCCGCCCGCCGCCCGCCGCCCGCCAGCAAGAGGGGGGAGAGATAGAGAAAGAGAGAGAAGGAAAGAAAGAGATGAGAGAGGGAGGAAGAGAGTGTGAGAGAGGAAGAAGCAAGATAGAGAAAGAGAGAGAGAAAGAAAGATGAGAAAGGAAGGAAGAGAGTGACGTCATCGGGTGGGAAAAATCGCGATATAGCGTTTCGCGAAGATCGAGATCGCGAAACTCGAGGGATCACTGTATATTACTAAGTATATTGTTGCCGAATTTCTTATTTGGTACACTAAAATACAGCAAATATTGTACTTTTCAGTACAATACAATACAGCAAATATCTGTAGATTACATTTCAGCTATATAACTTATTTGAAAAAAGAGATGCATGCTATTAAATGTACACACACAAAGACAAAAGTTATATATTTGAAAAATCTAATTTTACACCTGCCTTATATACTGTACTGTGCAATATGTACTATTTTGCATATAATACATAGATTTATAAGGAATATCTAGCTACTAACACCACTTCTGTAGCTTGAAAGGATTCTCTTATTACCCAAGAAGCTTTGGTAAATTACTTTTTCATACTTTTCAGCAAATACAACTATTTTGTCATTAAGAAACCGTCAGATTTTATTTTATTTTAGCTACAATCAATTTGAGGTTAATGTCTTAATTTCCTTTTATGAATACAGTATAATGTTTTATTGTTATAAGAGTGAGATCACTAATATGATAACCAAAATGAATTAAAAAATAGCAAACACATTCAGATTTGATATTTTGCATTATTTTCTATGAAATTGCATTTGTGTATGTATCTACTTTTACTTTATTTTTTGAAATACGAACGTAAGATAACTGCTTATAGTTTATAACCCAGTTCACTGTGAGCAATTATGAGAACTTCATAAGTAGAAATAAGTGCTACTGGTTCCCAGAATTAATATATTCTCTTTGATATTAGATATAAGGTATTATCTTAATGACTAATTAATGTCAAAATCCTTTCGTAGCTATCTAATTTGGTATGTATTATAAAACATTATTGTTTTACAGTATGTGTTGTGTTCAATAACAATACCTACTTTTGTTATAAATGCTAAGGTTTTAATATGCATCAGTTAATATAATAAAAGGATAAATGCCTACCCAGTTCTGCATCTCCATCATGCTCTCTTTAGTCACACTCTTTCCTTTGAGTCCAGTTTGATTATTTTGCTTTTGTTGCAACTTTTCTGAAGCTACATCTAAAAACCAACCCCGATGTTCACAGTAACTATAATTGTTCTTGACAAGGATGTCATCACATTCATTTTAAGGTTCTTTCACTCTAAAGGATGCAAGTTTATTTCTGCTACCATCAAATTTATTTGCAGCCAAGTGTTTAACACAGTTCCTCCTAAAGAGTTGAAATAGACTGATTTTCCAACTATGTTTTCCTGGAATCAATTCAAACCATTTTTCTGTAGCAGAAATCCAAATTCCTTTAAAAAAAATAGTAATAGAACTTTGTGTCTGAAGTCTGAGCTAGCTAGGATAAAGAATTAGGCCTGAATAAAAATCTTAATTCTTGATTTAGGCTAAAAGTTTTGCTCAGTTTTTTTGGCTTCCTTCTACAATCCTTGAAACATATTTGGTATTTTAAAAGTGGTTTCATTGGGGAAATTATTATCATATATTAATTTATCATAAATTTCTTAGATATATCTCAGTGGATCTTTGTAACACATTCCTTAAATTGAAGAACAAATGGTCCAGAATAGTAACCAGTTTCACCAGCTGTTAATCCCTTTTGAAGAATAATTATAATACCTGTAGTCTTATCTATCTATCTATCTATCTATCTATCTATCTATCTATCTATCTATCTATCTATCTATCTATCTATCTATTTAATTTTTTTTATGCTGTCCTTCTCCTTAGACTCAGGGTGCCTTACAACATGTTAGCAATAGCACTTTTTAACAGAGCCACCATATTGCCCCCACAATCCGGGTCCTCATTTTTACCCACCTCGGAAGGATGGAAGGCTGAGTCAACCTTGAGCCGGTGATGAGATTTGAACCTCATGATATGGACTAAACAAAAAAACCCCACAGAACAATAATAATATCTAAAATTTTCCTTAATTATATATTTGGATTCTCCTTCTGATTTCAATTTGGAAGCTTAAAACTTTACTAATGTCTAGATGAAAGTTGGAAACTTGCTTACCACATTACTACTTAGCATACTTATCTAATAGGAGAATGAATATTTTGTCACTGGCATCCAGCAATTAAGCCACATTAATATGAGTTAATGCAATCTCACAGTCTCATTAAAGTAATTATTCATTAGCAGGCATTTTGAAGCTTCTAGATGAAGAAGTCCTCTACTTGCACAAGTCCATTTCTCTTTTGTCTGTCAAATTATTCCTTGTAGGTTCATCATGTTAATTTCAAGGTTATGTTTAATGGCTTTATAAATGGCATTTCCATTGCATGAAAACAAATGGAGTGTACCATGTCTCATCCAAAAGATAATGCATAATCATCTAGTAAAAGGATACAAAATTATTGATTTAAATGGATTTCCACGTTTTTTATCTCAGAACCACATTTTAGAAACAATGTGTTTGTGTCACCCTATTTAAAGTTGATATAGCGTATATAAATAGCATTTACAATTCATCACAAGCAGACCACTTTTACTCACTTATTTCTTTTGGCTCACACCTTAATTATTCATCAGCATTGAATTTTTTTTAAAAAAATATGTTGGTATATTTCAGCTTATATTTCTTTTAGCTAGGAAGAAATGTTTCTGTAATAAATGATTGGAAAGCATTTTTAATTTAAAATATCAAGTAATGTGTAATATATTAATTTTGTTACAGCATCCATAGTCCACCCATGATCCAGTAAAAGGAATCTCTGATAATATTTAGAACCTGAATCTTCCTGGTGCATGTACATTAGTGTGTATGTGAATGAAAGAGAAAATTAAATATAAATATGAATTCATATTTATGATTCAGCATAAACTAAATTAATATTTACAGACTTTCACCATTTTTACACGAGTAATGATTTCTTAGTTTTATTTAAGAGCAAAAATCTGCTCTGAAGGATGATGGTTAATAAATAGAGATGCACTTCTTTAAAGGCATGATATCTACAAATTCTCTATCCTCTACTCTCCTTTATATATTCCCATAGCCATAAATTAAGAAAAAAATGAAGTCAAAGTATTAATTTAGTTGTATCTGAATAAGTCCTCCCAGAAGCAGAAGGGTTCTACATGCAGAACAGCTGCTTAACACTAATTGCCAACTATTGCACAAGAATAATAAAATGAAATTCAATACTTTTTTTCTGAGCATGCCAGATTTTGCAAAGAACTTGCACAAAAACACCTACTGAGTTTACCTATTTTGTTAGCTGGGCAGCAGAGGTGCCTAATGATTTTACAACTGACATTGAAGTTCAGTGACAGTAAGTTATATTGTCACTGTGAGATTTTACTTCTTAATATGATTTAAATAATGTTATCTACATAATATGCGAAGCAGAGTAATATATAGCAGCTGCAATGGGAAATCCACATTAACAGATTAAATTCCTTTTTTTTTTGGCACCAGAAAGAGAAAGGACTTTCTTGTATGTGTAGTGAGTTGGTGGAATCTGAAAGTTTAGTTCTCTTGTGTATGAAGAAATTTATTCATTGGCCCTTAATAAATGGAATATAAGCTCTATAAGCAATGCAGGATCAGTATTTAATATATGTTAAAATTCTTGTTTGCCTGATAGAAAATTAAATACCATTGCCATTTTGGGAAAATGTCATCCTTTGTGGAATGACTGAAATGTTATGTTTGAATTCATACTTATCTCTTCATTGAGGATTAGTCCTGATTGTAACCTTGGAGGCAGGTGATCGTGCAATATTGGAATTCAACATTATGCAAACATAAATAGCAGAACAAAGTAAAACTAGAGTCTTGGACTTTAAGAGAGCTAATTTCAATAAACTTAGAGAGAGCTTAGGAAAGATTTAATGGATGAGAATTCTCAAGGAGAAAACAATTTAAGAAGCTTGGGAAATTTTGAAAAGTGAGATTATAAAAGCCCAATATAGCACAATACCAATGAAGAAGAAAAATAATAGGTCTCAAAAGAAACCAGCATGGCTGCATAAAGAACTCTCTGACAAATTGAAAGACAAAAAGGACAAGTATAAAAAGTGAAAAGAGAGGGAAACAACTAAAGCAAAATACCAGCAAATAGCCCAAGCCTCTGAAGATAAAGTGAGGAAAGCTAAGGCTCACAATGCACAAAAGCTTGCTACAAAAATAAAAAGTAACAAACAAAAGCTTCTTCCAACATATTAAAAATAAGGAAGTAGTCAAGGAAACAATTGGTCCATTGCAGGGAGAAAGTGGCAAGAAGGTGACAAGCAACAGGGAGAAAGCAGAGCTACTTAATTTATTTTTTGCATCTCTCTTTACACAAAGGGGAAAAAAACCCCAGCTCAACCTATCAAAAACAGAACTACAAAAAAAACAGATTAGGAACACAGAGGAAGAAAATGGTAATTTAACACATGTCTATTCTAGAGAAGTTCAAATCACCAGAACTGGATGGATTACAGCCCAAATTTCTGAAGGAACTGGCAGACAAGATTTCAGAACCATTGAACTATATTTTTCAAAGATCCTGAAGCACTGGGGAACTGGTAGAGGAATGGGAAAGAGTTGATGTACTTCCCATCTTCAAAAGGGGGGAAAATAGATTCAGGAAGCTACAGACCCATCAGCCTGACCTCATTACCAGGGAAGATTCTGGAAAAGATAATCAAGCAACTAAGCAACAAACACCTAGAAACAAACAAAGCAATAACCAAAAGCCAATGTTGTTTGTCAAAAACAGATCATGCCAGATTAATCTTAATTGATTAATTACATTCTTTGACAAAGTGACAAAATTAGTGAACCACAGGAATGCTGTCAATATAATTTACTTGGACTTCAGTAAGGCATTTGATAAATAGACCATAACCTATTAGTAGATGAAGTAGAAAAATGTACAATAGACAACATCACCACCAAATGGATTAGAAACTGACTGACCAACTGCACTCAATGTATAGTACTCAATGGAACTGCATCTACATGGAGGGAAGTATACAATTGAGTACCCCAAGATTCTATTTTTGGCCCAGTAGTCATCAACATCTTCATCAATGACTTGGACAAGGGGATAGATGGGGAAATCATCAAATTTTCAGATGACACCAAACTGGCAAGAATAGCCAACTCTCCAGAAGACAGGCTCAAGATACAGAAGAATCTTGACATACTTGAACATTGGGTATTATCTAACAAAATGAAATTCAATGGTGAAAAAATTAAGGTTCTACATTTTGGAAAGAAAAACAAAATGCAAAGGGACAGTATATGGTGGTACTTGTTCAACAGTAGTAACTGTGAGAGGCATCTTGGAGTCCTAGTGGACAACCATTTAAATATGAGCCAGCAGTGTGGAGAAGCTGCCAAAAAAGCCAACACAGTTCGAGGCTGCATTAACAGAGGGATAGAATCAAGATCACATGAAGTGTTAATACCACTTTATAATGTCTTGGTAAGGCAACACTTGGAATATTGCATTGAATTTGGTCACCAGGATGTAAGAGGGGTATTGAGACTCTGGAGGGAATGCAAAGAAGAGCATCAAAGATGATTAGGGGACTGAAGGCTAAAACATATGAAGAACGGTTGCAGGAACTGAGTATGTCTAGTTTAATTAAAAGAAGGACTAGGGGAGACATGATCGTGTTCTATCCTGGGCTTTTCAGATTGAAACAAATGGCTAAAACCCACAATTTAATTTTAAAATTACACACTTTTCATTTGAAAAAGCAACATTTATGAGCAGAAGTCAGTCTGTAAAAGTTCATGGAATAGATTTCTCTACTGCAAAGTTATCAGATAAGCTTCCAGGAAAGGCCTAATTGCATTCCAGCAAGATAAAACAGACAATGAGTCACAGGATATAAAATTCAGCTCACCACATTCTGACAGACAGGCAGCTTCTAGCAAAGGACTTCTGCAGAGCAGAAAGGAAAGCATTTTCTGGAACCCAAAATCTAACACAGCCTCTATCAAATCAACATTGAAACTCCACCCAAAATTACCCAAGATCCTTTACTATTATACCTGCTGGGAGTGGTCAGCTAACCCCCTAGAGTTAAAATCCCTGATGACAACAATCAATCCCCTAGAATTAAAATCCCTGATGACAACAATCAACATCCAATCCCTTAGCACAACAATCAAATAAACCATTTGATGGACAACATGGGATCCCTAGGTAAATCTCCATATTATGGTTCTGATATAATTTTCTATGATATAATACAAATATTGAAAGTGGGCTACAATTCAATTAATTCACAATAATATGTTTTGGGGGGGGGGTTTGGGGGGGGGGAATGTATGCCTTTTCAAATTCTTAGTCCATAAAATCTCTCAGAGATTTTCTAAGCTTTGTGTTTCATTGTTGCAGCGATAGATTTTTTTTCCACTGGCAGAAAACAATGGAGAGAAATCTCTTACCAAACATAACTTTCTTGAAGTCCTTAGGAATATTATTTAATATAACATTTCCATAGTGACAAAGTTATAAATCCTTTTTACAACATCTAATAAATCCAGTCAGTTTCCCTTAATATAAATATACCTAACTTATCAACAGTAATGAAGATACAGTAGATACAATAGATAGACAGATGATAGACGATAGATAATAGATAGATAGATAATAGATAGATAGATAGATAGATAATAGATAGATAGATAGATAGATAGATAATAGATAGATAGATAATAGATAGATAGACAGATAGATAGATAGACAGATAGACAGATAGATAGATAGATAGATTCCATTGTATTTTATTTTATTTTAGAATATCTTTCTACTTCTACTATCTTAATATTTTAGCTCTACGTGTTTGTTTTACATAAATAATATTCTTTTTTCTTAGCTTTATAAATGTATCTTGCAGTAGTAACTATAGTAACAATAATACTCTATACTTTTAGCTTGCATTGTATGTGTGGTCCTTTTATTTTCAAAAGATTGTTAATTGTTTCATTCTATACTGATCTTTGACTGAAATAAACTTTGACTTGACATGCACTTGTGATACAGACATTTAATGAAAGAAATATAAAATGTGGGGTTGTTTCATTCCTCATCCTTCAATTAAAACTTTTTTTCTTTTCAATAAAATAACTGCAAACTCTGATAAAATACAATGATATGTATTTTACAAAGTGATTATGAGAGAAGTAAAATCCAAAATACAATGAAAAAATAGACGTTGGGAGAAAGTTTATTTCACTTTCAGAGCGAAATGCCCCTTCAGTAAGAAAAACATAATTCATCAGATATTACATTGCATTTTGCAGACAAATGCATGTTGTCAAATATCCTATTTGCTAAGGCTGATGAAAATGGTTCACATTTTTTCTTAAACTAGTAAATAAAGTGAATACTGCGAGTTTTTCATAAGAACTGCTTTATTATACTATTAGCATAATAAGATGGATAGAAGGATGGGTGGTTAGGTGGATTGATGAATGAGCCAGGGTGGCGCAGCAGGTAGATTGCTGTACTGCAGGCCACTGAAGCTGACTTGTAGATCTGAAGGTCAGCGGTTCAAATCTCATCACCGGCTCAAGGTTGATTCAGCCTTCCATCCTTCCGAGGTGGGTAAAATGAGGACCCGGATTGTGGGGGCAATAGCATAGCTCTGTTAAAAAAGTGCTATTGCTAACATGTTGTAAGCTGCCCTGAGTCCAAGAAGAAGGGCGGTATAAGTGAATAAATAGAAGACAGACTAATGATAAATTTGAAGAAAAATAACATGTATTTTATAAAACAATCAGATTTGTATACAATTATTTTTATTTCTTTTCAGCCAATTTTTTATTTAAAATTATGTATTCCACATAATTTATAACAGCAAATTTTTTGAGGACATATGCAATTAAAGAATTGGCATATTTACTTGGTAGGAAGAAAGAGGACTTTATTCGTCCAAGCAATGATTTATGAATTGAAGAGATTATCTTAGATTTACTACTAAATATAACTGTTGAATGGGTACATGATGTAGTAAGCACTTGTACTGAGAAATGAAGCTACATTAAAAAAATACCTTTTTTTGAAGAATATGCTTCTTTTCTCTTGATGACTAGATTTGGTTGATTGGATGGATGGGATTGGCTTGGCTTGGGATTGGGATTGGGATTTGAATGGGTTAGGATTAGGAATAGCCCTGGATGGAAAATGATCATGAAATAGTTTGGCCAAAGGCTATACCGGAGGGGGGGGGGCATCCTGGAAGAATAAAGCATTAAACCATTATATTTATGATTGAAGTGCTATTTTATTTAATTGATTATTTTTAAAAGCATGTGTGGGCTAACCAGTGAAGGGCTACCAAAATTTTTACTACCACACTGTGGGTGTGGTTTATGCAGGACTCCCTGCATTTTCTTTCAACATTTCAGTGCAAATTGGGTGCTCTGGGGTAGAGCTCCATTTTTGCTACCCCACTGCATGTCTAGGCAGTGTAATCCACCCCTGGGACTAAATGAACTTGGGCAAAACTTCATAAGGAAAAAAAATCAAACATTTGCAGCTTCCTAAACAGTGGTTTGGGGGGGGGGGGGCTTTTTTGTTCTGATTGACCACAGGAAAAAAAATAATGCAGTGAGATTGGTTTGTTGTAAGCTCATAATATTTCTCTGTGACTTATAGATCATTCCTTTAACTTCTTTCTCTCCACTTAATTATGGTCTCTATAAAAGATGTTCATCTGTTTGTAACCTGTGAGAGCATAGTTAGAGAAAGGCAAAACTCCCATTTGCAAGGTTGAAAAGCAATACATCTTACTTGGTTTCTGGAAAAGGAGGACATTAGGGTTCTTCAGCCTTAAACAAACAAGTCAATTTCAAGAAATTATGAGAGGGATGTTGATAGAAGTTGGAAAAATGGAAAGGAGCAGTGTTGGTTAGTATACCAGCATGCAACAGTATAAGTTGTACCTGATCTAAAGTATTATTGAAGTTTCAAGATTTAGAATTTTGATTTATTGTCCCTTAAAGCAGGGGTCCCCAACCGCCGGTCCGCGGACCAGTACCGGGCCGCAAGACATGTTGCACCGGTCCGCGGAGTCAGCAGCTGCTGTGGAGCCGGCGAGTGCCAAGCTGTTTCTTGTCTCTTTCCCCTCGCGTTCACTCGGGACCACCGTTTCCCTCGGGCTGAGAAAACCTTTACTTGCTTGCTTGCTTTCTTCCTTTCCTGTCTTTCTTCTCTTGTCGAAAGTGGTCTATTTCCTCCTTGCAAAGCCCTCGCAAAGCCCTTGCTCTGCCTGCAGCTCAAACGGAAAGGCTTTGGCATTGTGCAGCTCTTTTTTTGCCGGGCTCCCCCACCCTATTCCCGGGGTCCTGGGTGGGAGCGAAGCCAGTGGTGTGCGTGGGACCATGAAACCCCCACCACCAGCTCCGGTAATTTTCTTTTGGAAGGATTCCTTGCTGCAAGAAAATTACCAGATCTGGTGGTGGGCACTCCAAGCAGGCAGCGATCACAAAGGAAGGTGACTGTGTCCATGGAGACACCTCCCCCTCCTCTGGGATTCCTTGCTGGAATCCCAGCCGGAGCGGGCGGTGGCGGGGGGTGTCCTCTGAATCTGTTGAAAGGCAAACGGCGGTCCCGAGTGAACAGGAGGGGAGACAGGAATCCGCCCCTTCCTACACTTCCTCCCTCTGTCACCTCGGTTCCCCCGCAAAATTAAAAAGGGGGGGGAGGGAAGAGAGACAATGGAATGATAAGCTATACCCTCATGCTTAATCCCGCCCAAAACCACACCCCTTTCTGCCCCCACCGGGCCATAGAAAAATTGTCTTGCTGAAACTGGTCCCTGGTGGAAAAAAGGTTGGGGACCACTGCCTTAAAGTATAGATCTGATTCCTTTGTTACAAATCAGTTTTTCTATTTTATTTCTTCATGTCCTCATTCTATGACCCTTATATCAACAGTACCTTTCCTCTCAGTATCTCTTTAGAATTTTATTTGTCCATTGTTCAACACGCAGAGATGTCATTTATCTAAATCTGCCATTTTTTCCCCATCTCCCCCCTTGGTATTAGAATGTAGGTTTCATATTATATACAGTAAACTTGGATAAGTAGAGGTAAAATAGCCTCTTGAATAAAGCTTGTCTCCTAATTATTTCATAGAAACATCCATGTAATTTTCCTGATAACTGTACATTCCCTTTTTTCCAATACTTTTAAACTTCCAAATCCCAGCTTCCTATTAGAAGTCCAAAGCCAATAACACTAATTGTTAACACATAAAAATGTAAAATTTTTCTTTGTGCCCTGTCATTGCTCACCATTCTGCCCACTCTGTGTCTGGGTCATTTCTTTCTGATTCCCCCCCAAGTGTCTGCATGCATATATAGAAAGAGAACATCTGCTCTTTGACATTCCTTCCAGTAGGATATAGCTAGCTACGTGGCTAGAATGTCTAGATTTCTTTAAAGCATTTCCTGTAAATAACTGCTCTTTTGTCACAGTTGTAAAAGCTGATTCATTAATCATTACTTAGATCAGATTCCTGCTTTCACATCACACATACTTCAACAAGAGCGGACAAGGGAATCTTTTCTCAAGGTTGCTTTAGGGACCAACAAAAAATTCAAATGGGGTAGAGGACTGGAATTGTGAGACCAGAAGGTCTGTCAATGACCATAGACACTCTTTCATTGATAATTGAGCATGACGTTTTCTTTCTCATCTTGGGGTCAAAGATATATCTGAGAGTGCTGGAGCTTTATTTCTTCCCGTTACATGGCAGCATCACATCCTGACTATCATTATATATTGTACCTTATGAATCTAGATGCATATATCGTTTCTTTATGTACACTGAGGGTATGCACCAAGACAAACTCATGTGTGTCCAAAAATCTATCCTGTCCTATCCTATCCTATTCTGGTTTGAAACTCATCCTTGATTTTGTTTGGCATTTCCTAGGGTTATGGTCTGTGATACTTCAACTAATTTAGGGGGGCTGTAGTAGTTCAGGGTCACATGTTTGTCATGGCTACCATGAATCTGTCCCAAATTCGCACAGGGTTAGCACATGAGGCTCTTAAGTTTCCCAAGACTCTGCCTTGTGTAGTGCTGCAGGACTCTACTTCCATGCCCCTCCTATTCAACATCTACATAAAGCCACTGTAAGAAGTTGCCAACTTATATTGTTTTGCATCTCAACCATGTCCTCTTGACTGCAGATATATAGAGAGATAGATAGTTAGACAACCATATAAAAATAAAAACAAATAAAATGCAGTTATAATTTTATAATATAATGTGTGTGTGTGTGTGTTGGCATATTTGGCACTTTTCCCATGTAAGTTTGATAGACTCCTGGTGATATTTTGACTATCAACAGTCAAATAAATATTTCACCTTTTCAGAATACCCCAATCTGATATGATGAGCCCTTAACGCAACTGCCTATAAACGTAATAGTTCTATTGACACCATA
Source organism: Erythrolamprus reginae (assembly GCF_031021105.1). NCBI lineage: Eukaryota > Metazoa > Chordata > Lepidosauria > Squamata > Dipsadidae > Erythrolamprus > Erythrolamprus reginae. The sequence goes on from NC_091951.1 coordinate 131,124,478, forward strand.
TACACATTAGAAGAAATAAATAGGACAATCTTAGATGCAGCTACAAGTGCACAGTCGGTTGTAAGCTGTGATGAAATGTAACTTTTTTTGCCTCCGGTTCTGTGGGTGTGGATTAGTAGGCATGACTTAGGGGGATCATGTGATGGGTGGACATGGCCAATAATTTTTTAAAACAAATATTAACTAAAAAAAGCTTTTAAAATGTTCTGATGATCAGCTGTGATAATCTTTTTTAAAAAAACCTTTTTAACAGCATGTTTTACTACCGGTTCTGGCAAATAGGTAGCAAAAAATGCTTTAAAAGGTCAAAAAAAAAAGTTCTGACAACCGCGTGGCACATCTAATTGTCACAGCTGATCATCAGAACCCTTTTTTTCCCTTTTAAAAGCATTTTTAACTACCTATTCACCAGAACTGATAGTAAAAAATAGTTTTAAAAAAGTAAAAAAAGGTTCTGCTGATCTCATGATCATCGGAATATTTTTAAAAACTTTTAAAAAGCATTTTAATCTACCTATTTGCCAGAGCTGATAGTTAAAAATACTTTTTAAAAGTTTTAAAAAAAGGTTCTGACAATTGCGCAACATAGTTGATTGTCACAGCTGATCATTGGAACCTTTTTTTCTTTTACTTTTTAAAGCATTTTTACTACCTATTAACTGGAACCAATAATAAAAAATGCTTTAAAAAATAATTGAAAAGGTTCTGACACTGGTGTGAACGTTGGAACCTTTTATTTACTTTTTTAAAAGGATTTTTTACTATTGGTTCAGTAGTAAACCGGTAGCATTTTTTTTTTTACTAAAGGTTGGGGTGAACCTGAACCAGTAGCATTTCACCCCTGGTTGTGTTGTGGTTAGCTCTGGCCCAGCTCCTGCCCCAAGGAATGTGCAGGTGGGTGTGGTGGAAACATCCACTTCTGCAGGCCTGTTTTGCTCCCGATGGAATCTGCCGACGAAGCCTCCTCTGACCAAGGAAGCGTGAGTGACAGGGAAGAGGGGAGTTTGGCAGACAGCCCAGGAGGAGATCAATCATCTGTATCATCCCTGGATTCTGAACAAGAATGAATGACACATCCATGCATGTGTAGAGTGATGCATAGGAGACAACAACTGAAGGATTATTACAAGAGAAGATGAGGCCACCTGTGGTTGTGTGGGGCTGCTGTAATTAGTGCTACAGATAAAAGTGCAGCCTGGTGGTTTAGCCTCATGGCAGTTTATCTGATTCATTGTTTTGTCAAGATGGTGGTTTTTGTGCTGTTCAATATTGTGTGTGGATTCTCTGGACTTTAGAATTGGACTCAATTTCCCAGTTATTGGGTGAGCAATTGGACCTGTGCCTTGTGTGTACCAGAAAATTCCTTTGACATTTAAAAAGGGAGCTGTTTCTGTTTTTCTGTTTATAAAAACTTTTGGGTTTTCCTTTTATCGGGTGGTGTGTGTCTTCCTGGACTAATTACCCTGTAATTACGGGCGGTTGAAACACGCCGGCAGAACATGTTGTAAGTATATTTTGAAAGCAATTCAAGGTGTTGTTTTAGAGGACTATTTAATATTTATACAAATGTTGGTCACTCAGAGCCTTTTGGATAATTTTGTTTGTTTGTTTAATCTCATTAGGATTTTTTAAATAAATAACTCTGGGTAAACATATCTTCCTCTTATTTTCCATATAACAACTGTGTGAGAAGATATTGGTTGGGATGAGGGAGAATGACTGAAGCAGTCACACAATCACTTTCAGGTCTAAATCAGCATTGGAACTCATGGTTCTCCCACTTTCTAGCCTGGTACCTCAAACACTAAGCAATCTAAACAAACAAACAAATAAAATAAACCCTAAAACTACAGACAGAATTGGAAAAGATCTTGGAGCACTTCTAGTCCAACCTACGGAGAGGGGCGGCATACAAATCTAATAAATAAACCCCACTCCAGACAAATGGTTATCTAATCTTTTCTTTAAAAGTTCCAGTATTGGAACATTTACAAGTTCTGGAGTCAAGTCGTTCCATTGATTAATTGTCATAACCATCAGGAAATTTATCCTTAGTTCTAAGTTGCTTCTCTCCTTGATTAGTTTCTACCCATTGCTTCTTGTTCTATCCTCAGGTGCTTTGGAGAATAGTTTGACTCCCCCTTCTTTGTGGCAACCTCTGAGATATTGGAACACTGCTACCATGTTACTCCTAGTCTCCCCCCTCCACCCCAAGACTAGACATATCCAGTTCCAGCAATCATTCTTTATATGTTTAATCCTTGAGTCCTGTAATAATCTTTATTGCCTGAATATTATTGTTTCAACTTGTACCTGCTAATAAGAATGGAACCATCCATGATGTCTAGGCCTATACCATGATAGATGGTATAAAGAGAATCAGCCCAGAGAATCCAACATACCAACTTATATTTCAGCAATGACATACATGGTTGGCTCCTTCATCCATTTTTTCCATAAATGAGAGTGATATGGCTAAGCCATTCACAATTTTGCAAAGTATATGTATTAAAGATATGCTATTTCATTTTTATTGTTATTTTTTCTGTTATGAGATGGAATTTGCATAACATATTGTCAAACAATCCGTGAAAATATTTGAAATAAATCCGAAGCAGGAAACATTATTAGTTATATGCATTGTAAATCAATTGTGATATACTGTACGAGCTGTGGCCACTAAATAGTATACACAATATAAGCATACACAAAATAAGCATAGTATACACAAAATAAGCATTATCCTCAGCAGTTGTGTCAACTTTTTTCAGCCTCATTATCCCTGTAAGATTACTTAATAACAATTAGCAGTTAGCCTACTCAGTGAAGCTCTTTTATTATTTTAAAGCAGCTATTTATTTGCATTTAAGGACTTGAGAGAGGATAAGCAGATGTCTTTGCTATTGAGGAGATGGAATAAGAATAATTTAAAAAACGTACTAAGCTATATTCCATATTCTAAAAGAAGAAACATCTTTGTTCATGAACTATTTACTTTGGAATCAAAGATAAAAGCAGCACTTAATTGATATTTTTTTTAAAATTAATTCTGTAATATATATAATGTTTTCAAAAGAGGAAAAGATAAAAACCTTGCTGACATTATTCTGATAAGATCTTGAAATGATTGGATGAATAACTTGAAAAAAAGAAGATTTTCACTCCAAATTTGCCATAGTTTTGTTTTTAATTACTGGAAATAATATAGTACATTACCCATGCACATTTTTCTGAGGCTGGCTTCTGGATTCTATTTTCTTTAATTTTAAAATCATTTTTCAATCTTTTTTCTGCAAAGGGAAAAGCTGGCTTCTTGGATCTGCCTTCAATCTCTTTGTGCTAGATTTAGTGTCTCATATAAATCATAACTCAAAATGTTATCACCAGGACTCAAGCCTCACTTAATGACAAATATGCAAATAAACATAGACATCTGGAGTGCAGAAACCATGGAAAAGTGTTCAGGTTATAGTTTCTTCTGCATTTACTCCACCCTACTCCACCCAACCTAACTTAAAAGGAACATATTTAAACTCCGGTTTCCCAATGGTGCAAATGTAGTCCACAATAAGAAACACATTGTTTAAATTTTAAGTTTTATTGGATTTATAGGCTGCCCAACTCCTGAAGGAATCTGGGTGGAGAAATAGAGAAGAATGTGTACGCTTGCAAATATGGAAAATTGTCTTAGTAAATTTAATTTTATAAAAAGGAGATATAACAAGATGTGTCTGGAGCAGGTATTCTTACGTAAAACTGGCATTTTACTTATCTATGAAAAGACAGTGAAAACATGCAAATTACAAAAGCAATTCCTTTTCCAAGCTATCACCCTTGAACATATCTATTATATATGATGAACTGATCCATTTTAGGTGTTTACAATTTCAGGAAGTGGGGCACCTGACTGAGCTTCTGTAGGCTTCAAGGCAAAGTAGAATTGGGAATGACAATCCTGCGATGACAGGGAATCCAAAGGAATCCCAAGGCTAGGAAGCTAATAAACCTTCCTATACATTGTTGCCAATACAGCTGTATAGGTAATTGTGTATCTTTCAAATTTATATAGCTTCCCATCTCACAATATAAACAATTGTGGGTGATACATTGTAAAGTCAAAAAGAATATTTTAACCTGTCCCAAAGGTGCTTTTTCATGAGACAGCTGGACTTCCAGACTTTTTGGAAGATCTGTCACCTTTGGGAACAACCATGACCTGGATGACTGAGAATCTCCACAGACATATTATAAACTTGACCTCACCAGGAATTGTCCTTGCTCAGGGTCACTCATGCCCTTGTCACCTCAAGGTTCGACTACTGCAATGCTCTCTACATGGGGCTACCTTTGAAGAGTGTTTGGAAACTTCAAATCGTGCAGAATGAGGCCGCACGAGCGGTCATGGGTCTACCCAGATATTCCCATGTCTCCCCATCACTCTGCAGACTGCACTGGTTGCAAATTGGTTTCTGGACACAATTCAAAGTGTTGGTGATGACCTACAAAGCCCTACATGGCATCGGACCAGATTACTTATGGGACCGCCTTCTGCCACATACATCCCTGCGGCCGGTAAGGTGGCACAGAGTTGGTCTTCTCCAGGTCCCGCCAACCAAACAATGTCGTTTGGCAGGGCCGAGGGGAAGAGCCTTCTCTGTGGGGGCGCCGGCCCTCTGGAATCAGCTTCCCCCAGAGATTCGTACTGCCCCCACCCCCCTCGCCTTCTGGAAAAGCCTCAAGACCCATCTATGTCACCAGGATTGGGGCAATTAGACCTTGCCCCTCTGACCAATAAATGTAATATGGTGTGATTGGACTGTATGATTGCATATTACATTAGGGTTTTTAGTTGTATTTTAAATTATTAGATTTGTGCTTACTGCTTATATTTAGTCTTCGGAGAGGGGCAGCATATAAATCTAATAAATAAAAATAAATAAATTGTTCTCAACTCAGATTTTACTTTTTATATAAACAAAAAGGAACACACACACTCTCTCTCTCACACACACACACACACACTCACACAGTGAGGAAGGGAAGGAGAGAGATCATTAAGGTGAAATTTAAAAATTATATAACCATTATATGAGCTTGTTTCCAGGAGACCAACATCAGTTACAGCAAATGAAATATAGTCATTAATTTGATGCAATTGAATAATCTATTGCTTTTACATTGATGACTAATTATTTAAAATTATTTTCTTTCTTTTCTAACAGGCTCCTTCTGCCTTCTTTAAAACACACGCACCCATGCACAACTTAACATTTCAAAGATATTTGAAAGGAAAATTGCACAACTTGAAAGATAAGCTCTATACATGCTGCCTTTTCTACTTTTAACACTGAAAGTTAGAGAAAAACCTAGTACAAACATTAAGAGCAATTCTATTCCATATCTGTATTGAAATTTCAGTAATACTATGCTAAGGCATTTTTTTAATTCTTCAGTAACCCCACTGATCTTTCTGTTGCATATTTAGCACCTTGAGAAATTGCTGCATTACTTATAATGAAAGTAGTTGCAAAGCATATCACTCAATAATACTCTCTTAATTACATTCAAAAACTTTAATCACTTTAGTATATAGTAACTAGATGTAAGAGACTGTTATGATTTCTCTGAATGTCCAAAAGCTCAAGATATTTTTAATGTACCTGAGAAAAGGATACATATACACCTGAATACACAATTTACAGACAGTTATACATATTTGAAGGAGTAGATTCATTCATATGTAAATGCTAATTTCATCAGATTTGGGCAAATGGTATGTTACAATAAGCCAGAAAATGACGAATTCTTCAAACTGGATGTCCTATCTCATTCAAATGAGAAAGAAGCATAATGAATTTCAGATTCAAAACTTCTTTGAAGAAAAGTAGCCATTCTACCTCCCAAACCTATTCTGACGGAAAGCAGAATCTAATTGGAGCTCCAAAGAGCCATCTCCATGTAAATAGTTAGATATATAAAAATCCCTGTTTCTCTTCTTCTGTTCACCCTCATTGGTTGAAAATGACATTGAGTGTGGGATATGCACTCATTAGGAATGATCATACAATTAATGTATTTTTCTGAATCAGAAGCTGATTGTTATCAGCCTTAGAACTGGTAGGTAATCAATTTCCTTAAGCGGAATGAACAGCAGCTAATGAGGGGCATAGTTGGGTTCCTCCAAGTTCAGACCAGTTCACCTGAATCAGTAGTGACCCACTTATGGTGTCACAATGAGGTCACCAAACCAGATTGGTTAGTGCCAATCCGTCACTGCCATCATCTTTTTTTCTATTTTTTTTAAAAAATTCAAATTTATTTTTTTCTTTTTCTGTACATACACAGAAACTAAGTTTTTGGCATTGCACATGTTTCACCATTTTTTAAAGCATGATTTTTAAAAAATTTGTTCAGAGTTTTTGCAGTGCATATGCGTGTGGCTGCAAGGCATGGCCATGCAGTGAGGGAGGAATCGAAATGGCAATGAGGTAAGTTGGAACCCACCCCTAATGAGGTGTCACATCCTGGTGGAGTGACTAGCCCTAGAATACACTGGTAAAATAGGACTAGCTCAGCTAGTACTTGGGAAGCAAGAAGGACAATGTCCCAAACTGAACCATAGCTGCACGTAGGGCTGTCTATTAGCAATCATTACCTTACAGCTTGTTAGTACTATGTACAAAACAGTTGGGGTTGTAGTTCATAAACAAGCTAACAATGAATGCCTGTTTGTATTGAAGTAGTATAGCTTTAAGAGGTAGTTTTGCAAATTGCCATAAGAGGGAGCCAGAAAGCATGATTATCTCTCTCTCTCTCTGTGTTCTTTCTGCTGATTTTATGTGACTGTTGTAGAAAGCTGTGTATTTGATGGTAGTTTAATGTATGTGTAAGTTGTAATGTATGTCAGACAAAGACAGGCTTGTAGTATTGTTATTGTATTGAGAAATATTGACTATTTGAATGTTTTATGGCTGGACTGTTTAACTTTACTATTTCTAAAAGTAAACACTATTTTATACACTTTAATGAATCTGTCTTTTATGGCTGAATAATTACTCTTATCTCCTGGATATCTGCTGGAATCCCATGTTTTCCTCTGTGCATGTCCTTGATAACTCAAGGGTTCTGCACACTCCTTAAGACAGCTTACTGATAACAACTGTCCTGTATCAAGCATATGTTTCTTGTCTGCCTTTGGACTAAGGAGAAATTTTCTGACAGAACAATTAATCAGTGGGATGACTTGCCTCCAGAAGTTCTGGGTGCTCCAGCACTGGAGGTTTTAAATAAAAGATTAGGCAACCATTTGTCTGAAATGGTATAGGCTTGAGCAGGGGGTTCGACTAGAAGATCTCTAAGATCTCTTCCAACTCTGTTATTCTGACTCTAGACTTTATGACTCAAACAAGCTTGTAGAGGTTTTTAATGTCTGCATTTTAAACTTTTTTTTCTGCCACTATCTTGCACATTGCTCGCTAGTCACCATCTAACTTTGCCTCTTGTCTCTTACAGCCATGTACCTAAAATACATTTTCTACATTTCTCACTCTATTTCACTGAACTCACATTAACACTGTCCTGTTTTACTAGACAAGATCATACTTTCCCCATTTTTCTTGTGCACAACTGCTCTGCTAAGTATTCTATCAATCTTCTTAGTTGTTTCAATTACAATACTATCATTAAAACAGTTGCAATATGCTATATCTGATTGTTCAGGCTAACCCAGAATGTGTAGCACCAGAGAATATAGAATGATAGAGTTGAAAGGATTCTGCTCTAATGCCTGCTTGAGTGGAAGACCCTCTACCACTTCAGACAAATGGTTGTCCTTTGAAAGCCTTCAGTGATGGATCACCCACAACTCTGAAGGCAAGTTGTTACATTGGTTAATTGCTCTCACAGTTACGAAATTTCTCCTTAATTCTCAATTACTTCTTTCCTTAGTTAGAGTCCATCCATTGTTTCTCACCTTGCCTTTTGGTGCTCTGGAAAATAGTTTGACCCTCTTATCTTTGTAAGATCCCCACAAATACTGGAACGCTGCTACCTTGTCTTCCCTAGTCCTTCTTATGATTAAACTAGACATACCCAATTCCTGTAACTGTTCTTTGTATGTTCTAGCTTCCAGCACCCTAATCACTTGTTGCTCTTCATTGCACTGTTTCCATAATGACCGAAACTGGATGCAATATTCTAAGCATGGATTTATTACGGCTTTAAGGCTTGCTAAGACAACACTATAAGCATCATTTAAGAGTGCTTTGTGGTATTGAGCAGTTATTTCCCTCAATGTCTATCTCAGATTCATTTCTTTTGCTCTCATATGTCATAGAGTGAAAAGAAGTTAATCACATCTAATGGCAGCAAGAGACGCAATTAATACTGGCATGATGAATGAATCATTATTTTTTACAAGACAGTAAGCTAAGATGGAGGTGAACCTGAAACATCATTAAAAAGAAGCAAGACTTTCTCCTCCAAAACCCTTATTGTCAGTGGGGAAAAAATTAATTTACAGGTGTTAAAATCCAGTAGACAGCAAGTTCTGGCTCCATGCTCAATTGACTAACCAAGAAGATGAAAGATATGTATATAACTATTTTGCCAAAAAAAAAAAAAATAGCTGAATTAGAACTTATGTCCTACAAAATCATCAGTTGGTCATTTGATTGGGAATAGGGAACACAGGGTTACAGTGGTTTTTGTCTTCCTCAGGACCAGTTCCAATTAGTGTTTATAGGAAGGTACAAATCTACTCCAGAATCCTTTTCTGTTGATGTTATCTTTTGTCAATGTGGGGACTAAGGAAAATGATTCTGAAATATATACAAACACTAATTTCAACAGAATGGTGTCAGGCCGAAGGCATTGTTTTGAGTTGGAGACTTTGGTCTGCCACAAGTAGAACAGTACTTGTGGGGAGGGGTGGTTGCATGAGAAGGAAAAATACGAGCCACAACAAATTATTTCCAGAGATTTAAGGTCATCTTTTGCTCAGCACCAAAGTACATGGGAGGATCGTGGATGTTGAGAGAACCGGAGTTGTCCATGTGATGAACTTATGGGTATGGGAACAAGGGATGAACCTTAACCTGGGTGAAGAACTGTAGGAAAAGTTAGTATCTGGTTTGCCTACAGTTCATGGCCAACATGACTCTGACAATTCGTGGCCAACAGTTGAAGAAGATTCCTGAGGATACTGTAGAAAGCCAAGAAAACAAGAAAATGGATCACTGAATACATTAACCCAGAGTTCTAATTTAAGGGAGATATTAAGGGAGGCTCCATAACAATGCTGGTCCAGGGTGCCATCATTTTTTTTTTTTTTGCAATTTTTACAAATTTTCCCCTGTTTGAATGCCTTTTCCTCTTTCATTGCTTGAAAAAGGGCCCTCCACTCATGGATTAATACTGACCTTTATTTTTTTGCTTGAAGCCCAGCTGATCAGCTCCCAAGCTGTGTTTCAGGCCAATTCCAGCTACTAAATATGCACGGAAGCAAAATTGCTCAAGGGGACTCCCACACGTCCATGTGTGGAGGGTGTGTATGAGCACAAAATGTTGTGATGTGAACCAGTGGCGAAGGTAAGAGGAACCCACCCCTGATGTTCTCCCATTTTGTTTCTCTGCTAACCAACATGTAACAAAAAGGATGTACTTGTACATTTATGCAGAGAGAGTCAGGAGCAGTTGATAAAGCAACTGGCCAAGCTTGGGGGGAAACGCTACACAACTACTTTAATGATTAAAGGAGAATTAGATCTTACATGTTCCTGTACATTGTGAAACACTCATTTGGAAGCGTTTGCATAGCTCTGCTAAAAAGATTGAATAAAGTTACCTCATTGCTTTAATATTCAGATAAATTGTGGACCTGTGTGGATAAGCATGATCTGCCTCAATGAGGCACTTCATTTTCTAGAGGCAAGTCATTGTTCCTTGTTTCAGTTAAGTGTTTTATGAAGGCTGATCACTCTGGCTTAACAAATAATATATGTCACTGCAATTACTTCTAAGCAAACTAGCACTGAACTGTGCTGAAACAACAATGCACAGTATCTGCAATATCTGGAAATCTCTTTTCAGTACATAAAATACTTATATCCTTCGGAAATGAAAATTACTTTGCAAAAACCATAATAAGAATACTCCTTTTAATAAGGAACTTATTAAGGAATTTAATAAGGAGCCCTTTTGTAAATTACTTGGTCACTGATATTACCATAATACAATCCAAAATTCAGCAACTTGGTTTTGTCATGTCACAGAGTTATATTATATGTTAATATAACAGGTTGCTAAAAGATATGCACAATAGAATTAAATTGCACGGTGTCTTACAAAAATCCTGGCTATCATTTTTAAGCAATAGGAAATTCATACAAAAATACATGGAAGATAGTAATACCTGCAATACATAATCAGCCCACATTGAATTGGATAAAGTTATTTGATATTACCTATATTTCTGACAAATAGTTTAAACAGAAATTGCATTTTCATTCAGGCCATTCAGAAAACATCCCAGACTTATTCAGCGCCAAAACTAGAATGAGATTCAGAAACTGGATCTCTGTTCTTTCACAGTTTACCAGGGGAGAATAAAACATTTATTATTCTACATGTTTAGTAGAATGAAATAACATTTGCAACCACAGACAGACAACCACACAATATAAACACATGCTTACTGTATATCATTATGAGTATATGAAGTTTTTGAAACAAAGTTGTGCTCTCTTAAATCCATATTTAAAAAACAAAACCAGAATGTCTATACTTTCATGTTTTTGGATCGAATAGGATGAGATATATAGAACAGGGGTCTCCAACTTGGCAACTTTAAAACTTGTGGACTTCAATTCCCAGAATTCCTCAGCCAGCAAAGCAAAGCTGGCTGTGGAATTCTGGGAATTGAAGTCCACAGGTCTTAAAGTTGGTGAGGTTGGAGACCCACTGATATACAAAGAAGTATAAAGTTTCAATTTTTAAAAGACATAAAGGTTGAATAGTTATTTTGAAAAAGGGTGGAGTATATTTGAACAATCATGTCTCTTTCTGATTGCATTAGAGCTGAATGTTGGTGGAAGTGTGGAAACTTAAAATATTCAGTGTGGAATGTATAACATAAACCAATGATGGTGAACCTATGGCACAGGTGCCACAGGTGGCATGTGGATCCATATCTGCTGGCATGTGAGCTGTTGCCCTAGCTCAGCTCCAATGTGCATGTGTGTGCCGGCCAGCTGATTTTTGGCTCGCATGGAGGCTCTGGAGGGCATTTTTGGCTTCCAGAGAGTCTCCGTGAGGATGGGAGAGGGCATTTTTACTGTCCTTCAGCTCCAAGAAAACCTTTGGAGCCTGGGGAGGGCAAAACACGCACCTTCTGGGCCCACCAGAAGTTGGGAAACAAACTGTTTCTGGCCTTCAGAGGGCCTCCGGGGGGCAGGGGAAGCTGTTTTCACCCTCCCCAAGCATTGAATTATGTGTGTGGGCATTTGGGCACACTCCCACACTCTTTGGACATCCAAGGGAAAAAATGTTTGCCATCACTGACATAAACTATAATGTAATTAACTTGGTTGAGATTTTCTTTATTTTTGTATGCACTGTGCATACATATAAAGTTTTATTTGTATTTTAATGTTATCTCTTGTGTTTAATATCTTATGGCAGGGGTCCACAACTCATGTGCTGCGGTCCACTACCAAGCTACAGTCTATTCAGAACCAGGCCACGCGAGTGGTGGGCAAACATATGAGCATCCACGAAGCTCCTCTCTCAAGTGGCTGTTTCACTCATGCACTCATGCATGCAATTCCCCTCAACAAACAGCTGCTACTTGCACTGACATTGTTTCCTTTGCATGAGCAGCGAGTGCAGCTTCTGCTCGCATAGAGTTATGCATGATTGCATGCACTAATCTGCCACCCACAGAGAACTATACACTCCTCATCCAACAGGCTGCCAAGCCAGAATGGTTGAGGAACGCGGTCGTATGGGTGTATTTCAGATTGGTTTGGACTCAGGGGTGATATTTAAAAGTTAAGAAAAGTTGAAATAGATAGTATGCTTATACACATACACACACAGGGGTGGGCTACTCCCCGGACGGGAGGGAACGCAGTGGGTTAGCAAAATATATCTCCGGGACCGCATTCTGCCGCACGAATCCCAGCGACCAGTTAGGTCCCACAGAGTTGGCCTTCTCCTGGTCCCGTCGACTAAACAATGTCGTTTGGCGGGACCCAGGGGAAGAGCCTTTTCTGTGGCAGCCCCGACCCTCTGGAACCAATTCCCCCCAGAGATCAGAATTGTCTCCATCCTCCTCGCCTTTTGTAAGCTCCTTAAAACCCATCTCTGTCGTCAGGCATGGGGTAACTGAGATATTCCCTTCCCCTTAGGCCTATACAATTTATGCATGGTATGTTTGCGTGTATGTTTGGGTTTTAAATTAGGGTCTTTTAAATTATTTTAAATATTAGATTTGTTATATGTTGTTTTACTATTGTTGTTAGCCGCCCCGAGTCTACGGAGAGGGGCGGCATACAAATCTAATAAATAAACAAACAAACAAACAAACAAACAAACAAACAAACAAACAAATAAATAAATAAAATGGAGCTCCACCCCAGAGCACTCAATTTGCACTGAAAGATGTTGAAAGAAAATGCATAAGCCATGCCCACAGTATGGTAGTAAAAATTTTGGTAGCCCATCACTGGTTGGACTCCTATGACAACATAGAGACAACTATGCAATTGCCTTGGCAGTTAGTTGAAATGGTTTGCCAGTGCCTCTCCCATTACCCTACAGAACTGGTCTTAAGTATTAACTGGGTCCAGATCATCTTTAACTTATCTATTAAGAACTAATAAAGCAGATGCATATGTACATATGTGCACACACATACATACCCATAATACTAATTATTTTTCTATTTTTTTAAACACATTCCAAGCAAATTATATGAGTGAACTGGAAAATGAGTTTAGTTTTTTAAAACAACAACAACAACAAAAGTCTATAGGTGTTGTTGAAAAATCCTGGAAGGGATGTACCTGCAGCAGGAATATATTACATTTCTTTTCCATCTTGAATGCAAATTTTTATGTTCTTGGTTTTTTCATAATATAGTGATAATACGTAGTTGTGTTAGAAACAGTCAAATACATGCTGATTTTTTAAAATATACAATGGAGACTACACTGCTGCACTGTTAAAATCTTTAATTTCTAAATGGCAAGTAGTTTTCAAAAAAAAAATATAAATACAGATTCTAGCTGTTCCCTGCAGGAATAGTACATAAATATCCAGTAGAATAATTTGTTACACTAGAATACACAGGGTTGGATTCTGTTTAATTATACCAACATTACTGAAGTTCAGTGCTGCTATCTTTGTTTCAGTTATTTTAGATTCATAACACTACAGCCAGTTGGGGAAGTGGTTAAGAAAAGTAAATAAAATTACTTTTGAGTATATTTGTTTCAGATTGCTGTGTGAGCAAAAGTTTTTAAAGGAGAGGGAGGAATAGAAACAATTTTTTGCACTTCGGGTTAAAACAATATCATTTAAATTACGTTCTGCAGAAGAGCAATGTTCTTCAAACAATAATATCTCTTTCTTCAATATATTCTTGTGAATATAGCATTTGTGCGACTTCTGCAACCAAAACATAATATTGAAATAGTCAGACTTGAATGCTGACTCGTAAAAAAAATTTATGACAAGTTTCATACAGACTTTGATGAAATATGCTGCTATAATGCAAGCACACACACATTCATTCAGGTCTATAACAATATTAGAAATGTAAAGGAAAATTAAAATTAAACATATTATTTTAAAAAGGTTTATTTCAACATAGGTTGTCCTCACTTGATGACAATACCTGGCATTGGAATTTTCATTGCTAAGCAATGCAGCACATCATTAACAAAGTCATCAAGTGAAGATGATGCATGAAAACCAGAAGGGAAGATCACAAATCATGACTGTGTGACCCTAGGATATTATGATAGTAAAAAATCCAGGCCAGTTGCTGAGTGCCTAGATTTTGATCACATGATTGCAACAGAATACCTTATTCCACCAGACTTGAAATTTTGGGCTTAGATAGCCTAGAACTTTGTTGCCTTGATCTGACCTAAATGTACTGTAGTTCATAAAATCATTTACCACAATGTGTACCTGTCAATGATTTATTCAGCTTCAACTGCAACAATACACGAGCACGCAATCAAACTTAATGTAAACTTAATGTAAATCAAATTTAATGTAAACCACTACAAACTCAACTGCAGAAAATATGACTTCAGCAACAGTGTGATCAATACCTGAAATGCACTACTTGACTCTGTGGTTTCTTTCCCAAACCCCCAAAACTTGCCTTGGTAATATGAAATTGCAAGTTAAGTATACATGCTAGGGTTAATCAAATATGTAAAATAATGTAGTATGACAGCTGTTGTTTAATATCAACACAATTTATCAATGCCTTGGAAAAATAGACATGTGCATGTTTTGTTCTTATGTGTGCAACTTAAATATAAAATAATCTTGTATATGTTCATAAAGGCATGTACCTATTATATTAATTATCTATAACTTTTTGTTTGAGGTTAAATAGCAAACTAGTGCTGCTGATAACAAATCAAAACACACTTTATTGAACTCTTTTGTCTCATTATTAAATCATATGTGTATTATGTTGGATTGTACAAGGTATTCTAAAGCCAGAAAAATACATGGCTTCATTAAAAACATAGAAGAAGATTGACGGCAGAAAAAGACCTCATGGTCCATCTAGTCTGCCCTTATATTATTTCCTGTATTTTATCTTAGGATGGATATATGTTTATCCCAGGCATGTTTAAATTCAGTTACTGTGGATTTACCAATCACGTCTGCTGGAAGTTTGTTCCAAGGATCTACTATTCTTTCAGTAAAATAATATTTTCTCACATTACTTCTAATCTTTCCCCCAACTAACCTCAGATTCAAAATGGGTGAGCAGTATGGTCAGGCGGTAGGAAAAGCAAGTAGAATGCTTGGCTGCATAGCTAGAGGTATAACAAGCAGGAAGAGGGAGATTGTGATCCCCTTATACAGAGCGCTGGTGAGACCACATTTGGAGTACTGTGTTCAGTTCTGGAGACCTCACCTACAAAAAGATATTGACAAAATTGAACGGGTCCAAAGACGGGCTACAAGAATCGTGGAAGGTCTTAAGTATAAAACGTATCAGACAAGACTAAATGAACTCAATCTGTATAGTCTGGAAGACAGAAGGAAAAGGGGGGACATGATCGAAACATTTAAATATGTTAAAGGGTTAAATAGGGTTCAGGAGGGAAGTGTTTTTAATAGGAAAGTGAACACAAGAACAAGGGGACACAATCTGAAGTTAGTTGGGGGAAAGATCAAAGGCAACATGAGAAAATATTATTTTACTGAAAGAGTAGTAGATCCTTGGAACAAACTTCCAGCAGACGTGGTTGGTAAATCCACAGTAACCGAATTTAAACATGCCTGGGATAAACATATATCCATTGTAAGATAAAATACAGGAAATAGTATTAGGGCAGACTAGATGGACCATGAGGTCTTTTTCTGCCGTCAGTCTTCTATGTTTCTATGTTTCTATTATGACCCTTGTTCTTGTGTTCACTTTCCTATTAAAAACACTTTTCTCCTGAACCTTATCTAACCCTTTAACATATTTAAATGTTTCTATCATGTCCCCCCTTTCCCTTCTGTCCTCCAGATTGTACAGATTGAGTTCATTAAGTGTTTCCTGATACGTTTTATGCTTAAGACCTCCCACTATTTTTGTAGTCCATCTTTGGACCCGTTCAATTTTATCAATATCTTTTTGTAAGTGGGGTCTCCAGAACTGAACACAGTATTCCAAATGTGGTCTCAGCAGTGTTCTATACAGCGGGAACACAATCTCCCTCTTCCTGCTTTTATACCTCTAGCTATGCAGCCAAGCATTCTAGTTGCTTTCCCTACCACCTGACTGCACTGTTCACCCATTTTGAGTCTGTCAGAAATCACTACCCCTAAATTCTTCTCTTCTGAAGTTTTTGCTAACACAGAACTGCCAATACAATACTCAGATTGGGGGTTCCTTTTGCCCAAGTGCATTATTTTACATTTGGAAACATTAAATTGCATTGCTTGGACCACTTATCTAACAAAGCTAAATCATTTGCCATATTACTGATGCCTCCAGGAATATCAACCCTATTGCAGATTTTAGAGTCATTGGCAAATAGGCAAACCTTCCCTGCCAAACCTTCCCCCATGTCACTCATGAAGATATTAACCCTGCTGCGCTGTTCAAAACCACTATACACTTGTACTGTTTTCAAGTCTGTGTGACTCGAACCGAAAATTCTTTATTTTAAGTGCTTATACTTGGTAAATTTGAAAACTTATTTCCCTTGGAAACTAGGTTGAACATTTATGCACACAATGAAATGAAAATTGAAATAAAAAAATAATGCTTATTGGTTTATTTTGCTCACAACACCCCCCCCCTTTCTTGTGATTTTTTTTCCAATTTATAGATAGTTTTGCCTGCAAACAATGTACAATTTTACTACATTTGGTGTGGAATTACTAGTTTGAACATTTCTGAACGTAATGATATGAAAATTGAACTGAAAAAAATGATACTTATTTGTTTATTTTGCTCATAAAAGGGCCGTGCCCCCCTGTTTTTTCAAGCATGTCACTTTATAAATTTTTCTAGGCCCCTAATTCCAAATATTTTCAATAACTTTGGCATTGAATTACAAGTTTGAACATTTCTGAACATAATGAAATGAAAATTGAACTGAAAACATTGATGCTTATTTGTTTATTTTGCACATAAATGTCCCCCCCACTGTGTTCAATTATTTCAATTTATATAAAAATTATGCTGTTAATTTCAAAATTACATACATGCTTTTAGTAAAATGGATTTCTTTCATAAAATTAGTTGTCTGGCTATCATGTGCTTGCTTTTCAAAAGGATATTCCAAATATTTCAAGCCAAATCTATATAAAAAGTAAAAATAATGGCACACAGCCAGGCCGAGGGGAGTGGCCCTTTTGTGAGCAAAATAAAAAAAATAAGCATCATTTTTTTTCAGTTCATTTCTATTTTCTTATGATTAGGAATGTTCAATTTAGTATATAAAAACTTTTTGGGGAAAATTCCTTAGAGATTTGTAGCCTAAAAAAATATAAACTGACACGAAATACTGAAAAAATTGGGGAGGGGACTTTTTGACCAAAATAAAAATATAAGCATCATTTTTTTTTCAGTTCAATTTTCATATCATTATGTTCAGAAATGTTCAAACTAGTTTCCCAGTGAAAACAGTTTTTAAAAAGACCAAATTTAAGTACCTAAAAAAATCTTTTTGTTTCGGGTCGTATACAACTAGAAACAGACTCAACATGTTTTTTTACCCAGAAAAAAAGTTAGTCCCCATCCCTCCACCCCCAAAAATATTTTTATAATGATCAGCAATGTTAAATTGAGTAAATCAATGCCTAAGATATTAAAAATATTTTGGATTTAGAGCCAAAAATTTTTTTAAAGTGAAAATGGTTGCAGCCGGGGGAGGGGGGGATTTCTGATTTTAAAAATCCAATAAGCATCATTTTTTTCAGTTCATTTATATTTTTCTTATGATCCCACACCAAATGTAGTAAAATTGTATACATTTTGCAAGCTAAACTATCTATAAATTGAAAAATAATTCACAAAAAGGGGGTGGGGGCTTTTATGAACAAAATTTACCAATAAGCATTATTTTTTAATTTAAATTTTCAATTCATTGTGTGCAGAAATGTTCAACCTATTTGAAGGAAAAGAAGTTTTCAAATTGACCAAATATAAGCACACTTAAAATAAAGAATTTTCAGTTCGAGTCACACAGACTCAAAAACAGTACAAGTGTGACTTATTTTGCCCAGCAAAAACTAAGCCCCCCACCTGCCCAAAAAAATTCTCAAAGAGAGAACCCCTGAAATGATGAAAAGTCATGAAATTTCAAGTTTCAGAAATGCAGGGAATTTTTTTTACAGGGTCTCAAACTTTGATTTTGTGTTGCACAGACTCAAACAGAATGGCAGGGTTAAAAAGAATGGGACCCAGAACAGACTGTTGTGGCACACTTGTAACCAGGCTCTGCTCAGAATGCTCGCCATTAACAATAACCCTCTAATATCTATGCTTCAGCCAGCTGCAAATCCACTGAACTATCCAGGGATTAAGTCCAATCTTCACTTATTTATCTATCAGATCTGGAACCATATGTGGAACCGTATCAAAGGCTTTGCTGAAGTCCAGGTAGGCAATATCCACGGCACCACCAAAAAGGCACTGATTGGAGGAAGGATTCATGCCCAAGTCTACTTCAAACATCGTTTCAGTTTCAATGCTGCACTACAGTGAAAGGCTACCAAAAATTTTACTACCACAATGTGCAGGACACCTACATTTCCTTTCCACATCTTTCAGTACAAATTGGTTGCTCTGGGGTGGAGCTCCATTTTTGCTACCCCACTGTGTGTCCCCGCCCCCCATCCGGGCAATATCAAAATTTTCTCCATAGTAAGTTAAGTCATATTTGTTCTTCTGTACAAAACTGTACAAAGACTTTAATTAGAAGCTATTAATAGCACGGAAAATGTTGTTATGGTTCCAATATGCCTACTATTTTATTTAGTAAGACAACACTAAGAACTGAATATAAAGAAGGATATGTTCAGGATAGTTTTAAAAAGTGAAGGGACTCGTGGTGGCAATTTCTTGGTTCCTCAAGATGTTTAGAAACATAGAACATAGAATAATATTATTGGAAGTGACCTTGACAGGAGATCCTATACCATTCTATAAAAATGGCTTTTCAATCTCCTCTTGAAAATCTCCAGTGTTGGAGGACTCACAATTTCCAGAGGCGGGCTATTCTACCTGTCTTTAGTTTACACTGTCTTTTAAGCAATATAGAAAATTTCATAAGTTTTTAGTGTGAAAGAATCAGCAAGAGCAACTGTTTTGCAAGTCTGAACTAAAGGAATTGTTTGTTTTTTTAATTTCTTTCAGTAGTAGCTTGTAATATTTTTGATTTGTTATATTTATTTTTTGTCCATACTACCTACAATATTCATTTGTTGAAGGCACTTATATATTTCTGTTTCAATGCTTAAAATATGAGTGTCAGGACGTATTTATAGGAGATAAAATGATTCATGCTTCACAGTTCTAATTTGTCTAATTCCAGTAGCCATTAATTCAATTAATATCATGCAAAACTAAGCAGAACTGAATAGGTTTTGACTTTATTTCCTTTTAAGAAGTAACTTTGCACATTGATACTTCGTTTTTAAACAACTCATTCCAACGTTATTTTATTCCCTGCTAAGTAAGTCTTTAATAGTAAAGATTTATTTTTAATTACTTTCACTTATAAGAACCAGCTGATAGATGCTCCATCAATGTTATGATTGCCTTGTATAGAAAAAAATCTAAATGCTACTCAAACAGATTTTTTAGAATGATAATTAGGTCTTAAACAAGGGAATTGTAGCCTAATAATTATCTACAAACTCTGATTAAATTAATCTGAAAGTAATTAAAATAAAATTGTTATCTGCTTTACTTCTATCAACTATATTGTCACTTAGGATACAATTATGAAGGTATCAAATTATTATTATTTTCAAAAGGATGCAAAAGTATTCTGTGGATAGCCTTGACTTACAATAGCATTCAGAACTGGAATGTCCATCACTAAAATATGAGGTTGTAAAGCATGGCTACATTGCTTAGTCATAGCAATATCTGCAGTCCTGGTTTCCATTCTTAACTGAGTCACATGTCCTAAGGTGAGGTTAGGGGCTTTCAAGCAATCCAGCAAGAAGATGCTGCTTCTGGATGAAGCACAGCATGATGGGTGCTTGCAAATTTAAGGGAGGCATGACAATAGTTGGAGAAGGGTGCAAGGCTATGTACAAGGGTGCGAGGAATGTGAGTAGCAGGTATGGAATGAATACAGACAGGCTGGAGAAGGTGACTGGGGTGGGGGAGTAGACTTACGCCAATGACTTGTAAACTTTTCTGCCAGCGTCCCCACTGACTTTCTGGGGAAACTGGCAGTGTGTCAGGCCAAAGCCATCATTTTGAGTTAGAGACTTTAGCCTGCCACAAGTAGAAAAGTACTGTGGGAAATGGGGAGGAGTAGTTCCATGAGAGAGAAAGATACTCACCACAACAAATTCTTTTCAGAGATTCAAGGTCATTGTGGATGTTGGGAGAATCGGGGTGGTCCATGTGATGAACTTGTGGGTGTGGGGATGAGGGATGAACCTTAACCTGGATGGAGGACTGTAAGAAAAGTTGGTATTGGGTTGACTACAGTTCATAATCAACATGGCTTTGTTAATAAATTGGAACTTGGAAGAAGGCCAAGGTTTGGATTCCGTTTTATTTCTCTGATGTTATTTGGAATGCTGACACAGCAAAGTTTTATTTCTTTCTTATTTTTTATTTTTTTTAAAAAAAATATTTTTTTTATTTAATATTTTATTGTATTTATTTTATTTTATTTATTTTATTTATTTTATTTATTTTATTTATTTTATTTATTTTATTTATTTTATTTATTTTATTTATTTTATTTATTTTATTTATTTTATTTATTTTATTTATTTTATTTATTTTATTTTATTATTTTATCAAGCATGTATTAGATAACAGAATAGGGAAGAAAATGGTAAGTTAACACCTGTCTACCCTAGATGAGTTCAAATCACCAGGACCAGGAGTTGGCTAACCAACCACACTCAATGTGCAGTGCTCAATGGAACTGTATCTACATGGAGGGATGCATGCAGTGGACTACCCCAAGGCTCTGTTTTAGGCCCAGTACTGGCAGGAATAGTGAACACTCCAGAAGATAGGCTCAAAATACAGAAGGATCTTGAGAAACCCGAACATTGGGTGTTATCTAACAAAATGAAATTCAATAGTGAAAAAAGTAAGGTTCTACATTTAGTCAAGAAAAACAAAATTACAGTATATGTGGTACATTGCTCAACAGTAGTAACTGTGAGAGGGATCTTGGAGTCCTAGTGGACAACCATTTAAATATGAGCTAGCAGCGTGCAGCAGGTGCCAAAAAGCCAACACAGTTCCAGGCTGCATTAATAGAGGAACAGAATCAAGATCATGCGAAGTGTTAATACCACTTTGTAAGGCCTTGGTAAGGCCACACTTGGAATACTGCATTCAGTTTTGGTTGCCACAACGCAAAAAGGATGTTGAGACTCTAGAAAGGGGACTAGAGGCTAAAACATATGAAAAACGGTCGCAAGAACTAGGTATGTCTAGTTTAAGGAAAAGAAGGGCCAGGGGAGACATGATAGCAATATTCCAATATCCTAGGGGTTGCCACAAAGAAAAGGGAGTCAAACTATTCTCCAAAGCAGGGGAGAAGAAGCAATGGGCGGAAACTAAACAAGAGAGAAGTAACTTAGAGCTAAGGAGAAATTTCCTGACAGTTAGAACAATTAATCAGTGCAACAGTTTGCCTCTAGAAATTGTGAATGCTCCAATACTAGAAGTTTTTAAGAAGATGTTGGATAACCATTTGTCTGAAGTAGTATAGAGTCTCCTGCCTAAGCAGGGGGTTGGACTAGAAGACCTCCAATGTCCCTTTCTACTTTGTTGTTGTTGTTGTTGTTGTTGTTGTTGTTGTTGTTGTTGTTGTAATTAAATGAGGACATATAGTGTTCTAACTACATAGCACTGAAAAAGAACATTTCAAACATCACACTTTTCTTGGCCCCTCCTGCATTCTATATAGACTATATTCAATTAAATTAAATTCAATTTATTAGATTTGAATGCCGCCCCTCTCCGAAGACTTGGGGCGGCTCACAACAACAATAAAACAATATTACAATGAAACAAATCTAATATTAAGAACATATAAACCTCCATCATATAAAAACCATGCAGCACACACATACCAAACATGAAATATAAAAGCCTGGAGGAGGTGTCCAGTTCCCCCATGCCTTGCGATGCAGGTGGGTCTTAAGTAATTTGCAAAAGACAAGAAGGGTAGGGGCAGTTCTAATCTCTGGGGAGAGTTGATTCCAGAGGGCCTGGGCCGCCACAGAGAAGGCTCTTCCCCTGGGTCCGCCAAATGACATTGTTTAGTCCAGTGTTTCCCAACCGGTGTGCCGCGAGACATGGTCAGGTGTGCTGCGAAGAAAGCAGCTCAGCTTCTGGTCTCGAAACTTTTTGCGAAGAGCAAAAAGTTGTGAGAACAGAAGCTGAGCTTCCTTCTTAGCGCCTTCCAAGTTTTCCGGCAACTGCAGTGCCCCGCCTGGCTGGAGCTTCCCTGGCGGCTGC
This sequence comes from Erythrolamprus reginae, assembly GCF_031021105.1. NCBI lineage: Eukaryota > Metazoa > Chordata > Lepidosauria > Squamata > Dipsadidae > Erythrolamprus > Erythrolamprus reginae. The sequence goes on from NC_091951.1 coordinate 131,146,907, forward strand.
AGCAGGTGAGCTTTGGGGCCTGGTGGGAGGGTAGCGGCAGCGGAAGGGTGGCGCGCAGTGGGAGGGTGATGGTGGCGGCAGCGGCAGCCGCAGCGGGTAGTATACCTTTTCATCTGTTTCAAAAGAGGCATATTCTGCACTAAAATACAGTAAATAGTTTACTCCAACAGAATTTGATTGAGTGAGTGATTGATTATGTGCCATCAAGTCATTTTCAACTCCTAGCAACCACATAAATAGATTTTTCTCCATGTCGATCCACTGCTAAACTGATGTTTCAGGTGTTCTAATAGTGCACTCATCACCATTGTAAATGAGTTCATCTAACTTCTTGTTGATCATCCCATTTTTCCCTTTTCTTCATCTTTCCCAGTATTAAACTCTTTTCTGGAGAGCCTTTACATGATGTGTCTCAGAAACAGGATAATTTGTGCCTCTTTATATGTGCCTCAATTGAAATGGTTTATTTGTTGCTAATCCTGTTGTTTGTTTTCCAGGCTACCCAGAGTATTTTCATGAGTCTTCTCCAAATGCAGAATTCACTGGAGTTTAAATACCACTTTATTTTCTTTTTATGACCCTTTAACCCATCATTTTGGAGTGAAGTTGGGGCAACTGAGGGAGCTGAGTGTTTATTAACTGGATGATATTTCTGATGTCTACACGATGTTTGCAGCAGGTATTTTCTCTTTGTGTCCTGGTACAAAACCATCTGTTTCTGGCTAGGATTGAATTCTTAACCTTCCAAATGGAAGGCAAAAGTCTTCAACTCTAGGCCACTGTGCTGCTCAACTGGACTATAAATACCATACTTACCTGAAATATAAGTTAACTGCTCCTCTTATTATTAAAGCATATACAGAAAATAAAACCAGACACTCCACCCTTCAAAAAGTCATGTACAATTTCAAAATGGTGCCCTCATTTTCAAAATTAATGGATTCTTCAACGCACAAATCATTTTCATAACAGAAATTAATAAGCATACCTATGTGAAAAATATTCAGAGGAAGGCAACTGGTAAATTAGCAGTTTCTTTATTTTTCTCTCAGTCAGAACAGGCTGGTTAAAACAGATCAATTAGGGCAGAGGTCCCCAACCTTTTTTGCACCAGGGACCGGCTTTAAGCTAGACCAGTTTTCCATGGCCCGGTGGGGGGGGGGGGAGCTAGCTGTCAGCGGCGCCGTAAAAGGGGCGATCAAGAGAGGAATGGGTGAATGAATGGACGGAGGGTGGGAAGGAAGGAAAGAGGGAAGGGAGAGGAACAGAAGAAGGGTGAAAAGGAAGCAAAGAAAGGTGTGAAAGGGGAGAGTAAGAGAGGAAGGAGTGAAAGAAGGGAATGAGGGAGGAAAGAAGGGAGGAAGGAAAAGGAAAGCAAGAAATGGAGGGAGGGAAGGAAGGAAAGAAAGAAAGAAAGAAAGGGGGAAGGGACAGGAACAGAGGAAGGAAGCAAGGAAACTTATGAAAGGGGAGAGTAAGAGAGGAAGGACTGAAGGGAGGGAGGGAGGGAGGGAAGAAGGTAGGAAGGAGAAAGAAAAGAAGAAATAGAGGAAGGAAAGGTAAAAGAGAAAGAAAAAGAGCAAGAAAGAAAGCAAGAAAGAGAAAGAAAGGCAACTTCAAAGAAAGGCTCACTGAGCATCTCTCACTCTCTCTTTCTATCCCTCTTTCTTTCTTTCTCTTCCTTTCTCTCTCTCCTCTTCCTTTCTCTCCTCTCTCTCTCCCTCTCTCTTTCTCTCCCCCCCTCTCTCCTCCTTTCCCTCTCTCTTTCTCTCTCTCCCTCTCTTGCTATCTCTCCCGCTTTCCCTCTCTTTCTCCCTCTCCCTCTCTTTCTCTCCCCCCTCTCTCTTTCTCTCTCTCCCCCCCTCTTTCTCTCTCTTCTTCTCACTTTCTCTCTCTTGTTTTCTTTCTGTCTCTTTTGCTTTCTCTCTCTCTCTCTCTCACTCTTTCTCTCTTGTTTTCTTTCTCACGCTCTTTCTCTCTCTTGTTCTCTCTCTCTTGCTATCTCTTTCTCCCCCCCCTTTCTCTCACTCTCTCTTTCTCACTTTCTCTCTATCTTGCTGTCTGTTGCTCTCACTCTCATTCTCTCTCCGTTCTTCTCAGCGGTGACGCGCGCACGCCCTGCCCGCCTCACCTTTGCGAGAGCACTTTCGTCCCGGGCTCTCAGCAAGGGGGTTGCAGGAGAGGCGGGGGCGGCGAAGGTGATGTTCAATGTCGGGGGCGCGTGCTCCCTATCCCCCTGCTAGCCCACTCGGGATATTCAAAATAAGAAAAACCTTCGCCGGCAAAGGTTTTTCTTATTTTGAATATTCCGAGTGGGCTAGGAAGAGAAGGGGGAGAAAGTAGAAAGGAGGATGGGGACCAAGAAACGAGGAGGAAGAAGAGGCGCGCGATCCTTCCGAAGGGCCGAGGAAAGACCGGAGCGCGCAGCCTAGCGGGGGCTTCTCTCCGCTCCGCCGGCACCTCCAGACCTCTGAGTTCCTCGGGCTGCTTGCGGACAGGCTGGCCTCCTCGCGTGGAGCCAGCCAGGCTGATGTCAACGCGTAGGGCTGGTCTTGCCCGGCCGTGGGGCGGAGGGGGGGATAAGACTTGGGGGGGGGGGAAGCTTTTACAAGGAAGCGCGGGCGGGAAGGGGCGCGCGCAAGGCAGAGATGCCGCTCTCCAGCGGCTGGGGGAAAAAAAAACAGGGCAGGGGGTGGCGGCCACGGCGCCCTATGTGGGGTGGTGGTGGTGGCCTCCGCTGAGAAAAACCTTTGCCGCCATTCCCTCTCGGCGTCAAGGACGCGCAGCGGCGGAGAGAGGGAAGGGGGGGGCAGCAGCATCCCTTCTGGCCTTGGCGGGCTGCCCGACCCTCCCCACCTCCTGCAAACGCGGCGGGCGGCGGGGGGAGAGCAAGGAGCCGGTTCCGGCGGGCGCGGGGCTTGGCTGGCTGGCGGGGGGAGCGCCGCTGGTGGTGTGGAAAGGCCGAGGGGGCCCTGGCGCCGCGGACCGGCTGAAAAAACCCCAACGGCCCGGTCCCGGTCCGCGGACCGGCGGTTGGGGACCTCTGAATTAGGGTATAGGCACTATTTCTCTCTCAGAGAAAGTGGTGCATTTTCCCCCCTATTTATAGGCTTCACAAAGTAACAAACCTTATTGGACATAGTAACAAATTTTCCCGCTGGAACGAACAGCCAATCAGGAGACAACATTCAAATCCTGCCCTTAGCAACTCTCTCTGCATATTTAACATTATGTATTTCTCTTGGTGTAGCAGAAACTGCTTAAAAATTTCTGTTGCCTATGCTTCTGCTATTTTTATTTTTAACTTTGTTCACTGTCAAGAATCACTTTGGTGGAATGGGCTGCCATATAGGTTAATCAAAGTTACCATGAGACAAAATTGGCATCCTATACATTTTATCAATCAATGAACAAAATAAAAAGAATGTGGGAGGGGACTGTGAAAATTGTGCAGGTGCAGGATGGATATTATTGCATTGAAAGGCAAAGAATTAAAACAAAACTGCATGGATGGGAGGAAGATAGCGGATGGGACTTTACAAAAAGTTTTAAGCTGCTTACAAGAATAGTCTTTCGTAACCATGGACTAATCTTCAAACTAATTTTTAATCTGTCACTTGCATTTCTTGCTTGTTACTTCATTTTTCAAGTTTGATTCTTGCTAATACATGTAAGATGAGAGAATAATCTACATAGGAAGACAGACTAATAATCTATACACAAAACATCATTTCCATATTGTCAGAGAAAAATCCATGGGATCTTCAAATCCCAAATTTCTGTCAGAAACTGAATGGAAGAAAATGACTTTTTCTTTGGGTACTTTCCTTGTCTTGTCTTTTTTATGACACATTGAAAAGGAATAAAAGATTTGTCTTAGAACCACTACAGAGGCACTGTCACTTCTGCTGCTTTTTAGATGTTTTGGGGGAATGCAATGAGAAGGAGGAGAGCAGCTTCATGACAGCTTGATCCTTTGTATGAGAGACTGGGATTAAGCTGCTGCAGATATACGACAGGAAAAAGAGCAAATCTTTGGACTGAAGGACTGCAATGAATCCGTTTCAATAGGAATTCTTCACTTACAAATGGCAAAGCAATTGAATACCATGTATTTACTTTACAGGTTTAATCCCCTCAATTACATTAGTTAAATATATCACAGGGGGGAAATCAATTTATTTCTCAGGTGCAGGATTAATGTTATATTTTTGGTGAAATTGCAGAATGGAAAATTAAATTACTAATGAAGATACCATTGCTATTTTTGTTAAAATGGGAAGTATTTGTATAAGTATAAAATTTGTAAAAATATAAAATTTGTATAAATGTAAAATTATTTTAAATTTATTTCTTTAGTATTTTTTAATGACCATATCCCAATGGCAGCTGTTTAATATTTTAGAATGTAGGATCCAAACATAATTAGCATATTGCATAAAATAGATCTTTAGTCATTAGTTTTGGTATTACCATTTAGATAGATAGATAGATAGATAGATAGATAGATAGATAGATAGATAGATAGATAGATAGATAGATATTCTTTATTGGCCAAGTGTGATTGGACACACAAGGAATTTGTCATTAGCGCATATGCTCTCAATGTACATAAAAGAAAAGATACATTTGTCAAGAATTATGAGGTATAATTATGTCATAGGGTACAATATTAAAATAAATATAAAAAGCTTAATATTAAAGGTTAAATATTAAAAGCTTCCTTATTCTTTGTCATACCGACATGAAACTCAGCACATATGGAAATGAATTTTTTAAAAGTGACTAACAGTCCATATTACTTTATTATCACAACAAAAATATTTAGTAACTTTCCTCTTGTTTAAAAGAGCTATTAATGCTTCAATGCTGTTATATAACAATGTAAGCCACCTGTGAGTTGGATAGCCATATAAATGTGTTAAACAAACAAGCAAGCAAACAAACAAACAATACACATGAACAACAATGTACAATAATTTTGAGCTGTGATTTCACTATAAATAGGGCTTGCATTTAATACACAGCAATTGCTGAAATAATCCATAATGGAATAATTTGTTTTTATAAAATACATCTATTTATCAAACACTTTTGTATCCTTGAATGTCGTTTATATGTTTCTAGTCCTGTTAACTTGACGTGCAAGAAACTTGACATTTTGGGATGTTACGTATTGGAACCATGAACTTTTAAGTTTTTCATTTCTTTTTCCCATATTGTTAAAGTTGTAGTTGAGAAAAAAGACAAAAATGGGCCACTATATCAATTCTCTTTATAAATGTAGTCAAGAAAATTCTTATCATTTCTGGTATTCCAGAAATGAGGTTTGAGAGGCTCCAATTGTTTTGAATGAAAGATCCTCTTATACAATGAAACAATCCCCCCCCCTCATAAAAATCCTGATGCTATTAGTGCTGATTCAAGGACAAAGCGTTTGACAGGGCTGTGAGAGGAACATGTGATATATGTTCCCACTGTATCCACATATGTAGTTCTCAGAGGTTAAGGGTTTTAAAAATATTTGATTTTGTTCCTGTTCCTAAATTCACATGTCCATTTTTATACTGTTGTAAAACATTACAGCTCCATAAATATTTACTTGCATATGTTTTTATTTTAAAAGACAAATTAATTGTGGGGAATTTATTGCAACTTGTAGGATTAAATATATGTTTTAAAAATGACATTGATTAACCTTTAAAGAAGAACCATTTAATCAATGTGAGAAAATCTTTAATAGGTTTTAAATGAAGTCATAAATCACGAGATTTTTGTGGGTGGGGAAACTGAAATGTTTAAAATTAATTATTGTATTCTTGGTTCACTGTAGAACCAACTAGAAGATATAAGATGTAAAGAATTTAGTATGGTTTTCTTTGCGATTACCTGTTTCTGCTCTTTCAGTGGAAAGAGGTAACATAAAAACGTAATTTAGTTTATAATGTTGAGCCAAATACACTACATTTCTTCTCATTCTTTAAAACAAACTTATACTCACAATCTTAGATTTGTGATACAGTGATCCCTCGATTTTTGCGATCTCGATCTTCGCGAAACGCTATATCGCAATTTTTCCCACCCGATGACGTCACTCTCTTTCTTCCTTTCTCATCTTTCTTTCTCTCTCTTGCTTCTTCCTCTCTCACACTCTCTTCCTCCCTCTCTCATCTCTTTCTTTCCTTCTCTCTCTTTCTCTATCTCTCCCCCTCTTGCTGGCGGGCGGCGGGCGGGCGGGCGAGCGGGGGCATCAGCGAGGAGCCGGGGTTTTCCCTTTGCGTGGGCGGCGGGGAAACCCCGATCTTCGTCTGCTCGCTGCTGCTGCAGCAGCAGCGAGCAAACGAAAATCGGGGTTTCCCCGCCGCCCACGCAAAGGGGAAAGCCTGATTCGGCTCCTCGTTGCTGCCGCCGAACAGATCAGCTGCTGGGCGGCCGCAGCAGCAGCGAGCAGACGAAGATCCGGGTTTTCCCGCCGCCCACGCAAACTCCACCATCTGCGCATGCGCGGCCATGGAAAAAGGGCGTGCATGCGCAGATGGTGTTTTTACTTCCGCAACCCTACATCGTGAAAAATCGATTATCGCGAGGGGTCTTGGAATGGAACCCTCGCGATAATCGAGGGATCACTGTATATCAGCTTTGGGCTACAGGAATTGCAGAGAGATCATTATTTCCATTGAAGTACTCGGTGGGAATTTTGTGGAAAAGAATTAAAAATCTTCCACTGAACTTATTGGAAAAGGGATGAAGTCATAAAAACTCCTGTATTAACATCACCATTTCCTTGTTCATATCACTATAACAGGATGTAGTTGGATATTTTTGGGCCAGTCATTCACCCATCTTTAGGAAGAATGCAATGGCAAACCATTTCTGAAAATATTGCCAAGAAAATTGAATTTGTCAAGAATCAGTAATTAGGAGTGAAGATTGAATTAAAAGAGAAAGAAAAGATAGAAGGGAAGTTATGAGATGGGAAAGAAGAGAAAGGAAGGAGAAGGAAATGAAAAGGTGAAGTTCAAGTTGTCTATTGTAATTCATATAATCTTAAGAGCTTTCTAGTCTGACCCCTTGCCCAAGGCCGGAGTCCTTATACCATCCTGGACAAATCCCAAATAAATCCTGGACAAATTCTAAAGATACATCCTTGTATTTTTCTTTGTATAAGTATAAAAGCTATTGCCTTCTTTGTGGTGGTTTTATGACCTTTTAGTCCACACCCCAACCTGAAATTTTGTAGTTTCTCATTTAAGTACTAGTCAGATCTTACCTCACTTAACTAACCTAGATGTCTCTCTATAAAAGTGGGTAATTGAAACAATGAAATACCTGGTGACTTATTTTAGAAAAATGCTGTTTCACTATCATCTTTACATTTGGTCTTGAATTGAAACTGTGACATTTCTCTGGATCTCTTTATATGAAGTATAGTTCAAAACAGTGAAGGGCTACCGAAATTTTTACTACCACTCTGTGGGTGTGGCTTATGCAGGATGCCCTGCATTTTCTTTCAACATCTTGCAGTGCAAATTCGGTACTCTGGGGTGGAGTTCCATTTTTGCTACCCCACTGCATTCCCCCCATCCGGGCAGTAGCCCACCCTAGTTCAAAAGTACATGACTACCTATCTCAACTTATTTAGAACCACAGAGGTCAATCAATCAAAATAGAGCTGTAAGGGATCTTGGGGGTCTTCTAGTCCAACCTATGCTCAAACAGGAGACCTTATGACAATGATGGTGAAGGTTTTTTTCTCCCTCAGGTTCTGAAAGAGCATGCATGCACGCTATCACGCATACATGAGTGCTCATATCCATAATTCAATGCCTGGGGAGAGTGAAAACAGCTTTCCCTGCCCCCCCCCCCCGAGGCCTGTTTTCCAATTTCTGGTAGGACCAGTGGGCTCATGTTTCACCCTCCCCAGGCACCAAAGGCTTTCCAAGAGCCAGGGGAGTGTAAAAACACTCTCCCCAATCTCCCTGGAGGCTCTCTGGAAGCAAAAAATGCCCTCCCAGAGCCTTTGTGCAAGACATAAATCAGTTGACTGGCACACACATGCACATTGGAACTGATATAAGGCAATGTTCATGTGCCACCAGATATGGCTCCACGTGCCACCTGTGGCACCCCTGCCATAAGTTCCCCATCACTGCCTTATGATTTCAGATAGTTGGCTGTCCAGTCTTTTCTTCAAAATCTTCATAAGGCATCGGACCAGAATATCTCCAGGACCGCCTTCTGTCACACGAATCCCAGCGACCGGTTAAGTCCCACAGAATTGGCCTTCTCTGGGTCCCGTCAACTAAACAATGTCATTTGGCAGGACCCAGGGGAAGAGCTTTCTCTGTGGCGGCCCCGACCCTCTAGGACCAGCTCCCCCCGGAGATTAGAACTGCCCCCACCCTCCTTGCCTTTCGTAAACTACTTAAAACCCACCTCTGCCATCAGGCATGGGGGAATTGAGACATCTCCCCCAGGCCTATACAGTTTATGTATGGTATGTTTGTGTGTATGTTTGCTTTTAATAATGGGTTTTTTAGTGTTTTTAAATTATTAAATTTGTTGTACATTGTTTTGTTGTTGCTGTGAGCCGCCCCGAGTCTGTGGATAGGGGCGGCATACAAATCTAATAAATAATAATAATAATAATAATAATAATAATAATAATAATAATAATAATAAAGCACCTACAATTTTTGAAGGCAAGCTGTTTCACTGGTTAATTGTCCTCACTGTTAGGAAATTTCTTCTTAATTCCAGATTGCTTTTCTTCTTTAACAGTTTCCATTCATTGTGTCTTGTCTTGTCTTCTGGTGCTTTGGAAAATAAATTGATCTCCTCAAATACTGGAAATTTATATCATGTTGCCCATAATCCTTCTTTTCTCTGGCCATACCCAATTCCTTCAACCATACCATATGTTTTTTTCTCCCGGCCACGGGTGGGTTGCTCCCTGGATGGTGGGGGGATGCAGTGGGTTAGTGAAAATGGAGCTCCACCCTAGAGCACCCAATTGAAAGAAAATGCACCTGCATAAACCACACCCACAGTGTGCTAGTAAAATATTTGGTAACCCTTCACTGGATGTGGCCTACTTTGTTGAATGCCTTGCTAAAATCTGAGGTAATATCATTCTTTTTTATTATTGTTGTGTGTCTTTATCTTTAAAGAATCTGTTTCCTCTGGTTTCAGAAACTTTTAACTTAAACTCCAACTCTACTGGACGGTACATTTTTTCGTTGGCCATTTACAGTAGCAACTCTGAAAAAGTGACATTTTCACTTACAGGATATCAACTCAAATCAAATCAAATTAGGATATCAATGGTAGTTCCCTTTCACTGACTTCATAAATCAGGTGCTGATGGTCATCTGGACTATTGCAATAGTCTCCTTTATTCTTTGACCACTAATGTTGTATTATACCTAAAAGGTGTGCCTTATTTCATACCTCCCTCATTTTCTTCATATTCTTCCCATTACAAGGCTTTATGTTGACCCTTTATTACAGTCAAAGCCCAATTATTTAGTTTAAGGCCTTGTTGTTGGCAGTTCTCACAACCTTTTCTGGCACTTGTCTAAGTATTATTCTGTTTATCTAGAATAATCAGGGGTTTCTTTACATCCCTTTTCACATGTTGGTCCATCTTATTTGCATATAAACTAAGCACCTCATGGAATTATATTCCTCCTTAAGTACTACAGTGTTCCCTCGATTTTTGCGGGTTCGAACTTCGCGAAATGGCTATACCACGGTTTTTCAAAAATATTTTTGTTAAATAAATTTTATTGATTTTTTAAATTTTTTACAAAAAGATAAAACATAAATTCAAAAACATAAATGTGTGTACCATCCACCAAACAAAATCATATGTCCCTCCACCGGGGAAGATTCAATTCTATATTTTCCATTTACCTCAGCTCCGGGTTACATTGCTCATTCTTTATAGAGTGACTGAATTTTATTTTTTACATTTGCATCGCTTACTAATATTAATATATGATTTTTAACCTTTTCCCACCGCCTCATTGTTGCTACTAATTTCTCTTCATTATAATTATGTAATCTAATTTCCATAATTTCGTAGTGAATGTGATCCACCATATACCTGCACCAATTTTTTATCGTCCATTTGTTAGCATCTTTCCACCCAAGCACTATAATTGCTTGGGCACTTTCTATTGCTGCAATTTTAATTTCTTCATATTTTTTTACCTCACTGTTTTTTTATCAATAGTGCTGCTTCCTTGGTTAGTTTCCAGTCACTATTCGTAATTTTATTCACTACCGTTTGTATTTGCTTCCAAAATTTTTGGACTTTACTGCATTCCCAAAACATATGCATAAATACTCCTTTTTCCTTAATTAAAAAAATACTTTGCTGTTTTTGTCCCTTTACCACGGTTTTTCCCGCTCGATGACGTCATACGTCATCGTCAAACTTTAGTCCGCCTTTAATAAATATTTTTTTAAATAAACTTTAATAAATAAACATGGTGAGTAATAATCTAAATGGTTGCTAAGGGAATGAGAAATTGCAGTTTAGGGGTTTAAAGTGTTAAGGGAAGGCTTGTGATACTGTTCATAGCCAAAAATGGTGTATTTACTTCCGCATCTCTACTTCGCGGAAATTCGACTTTCGTGGGCGGTCTTGGAATGCTTCCCCCGCGAAAATCGAGGGAACACTGTATACTCAGTTTTGAATTAAAACCATTTTATGGTTTTGGTATTACAGTTTGCCTTCCTCTAGTTATAATGAAATGAAGGATTCCTGTTATGTTCATTCAACTGCTTTTGTGAATCACATTAATTTGTATGCCTGAAAAATTATGGTTTTTTTTCATGTTTTACCTGGTAAGTCTTATGGCATCTTCCATCTGGCAGTCCTTGCTTAAAGTAGAAGGCCAAGAAACATAAACTCTTTTCATCCCTATAGGATGAAATTGATAGAATTACTGCATCATTCAGATATAATAAGATTTTTCTCAACCTATTCATCAAGGTTGGCAGGTAATGCTATTTTTCTTGAGACCCTGAATTATAGTATTGATGTATAAGTTGAACAATGTAAAAGCCATGGTGATACATGATTGTTTGACTCTTTCCTGTACTAGGATGGGAGATGAAAGCTGCTTCTGCTTATTTATCAAATACTATCTCTGTGCATGTATTTTCATGTGCTTGATTAAAAGGAGTGGCCAAGCACAATTTAACTAATATATTTTCATTAATGCTTGATTATTTAATTTGCTAAGATTATATGTAATCTAACGTTTGCTGATTTTAAATAGCCTAGTACCTTTTATCCTTGACCATTATTTAAATGATAGCAAAAACAATGATTACAAAAGAAAATACCAACAATAACACTTAATAGCAACCACCTCTGCAGAGAACATGAATGTATTAAAGAGACATTCCTGCTGCAGGAAACATCAAATATTTGTATCACCCTCCAAGGTCTACAGCTGATTTCATAGACTTTTCTAAATTCCAATAGGTTAGTGCCAAATAAATCTCAGAGGGAATGCTACACAAAGAAAGGATGCAGCAATTGAGAAGACTGTTCTGCAATCTCTGTTGGAAGCATTCCCGAGAGAAAGAAATGCAGTCTTATCAAAGGAGCAGATATCATTGGGAGCAGGCACTTCCAATGTTACCGAACTCCTAAGCCACAAAGTGTATAAAAATGACAACCAGCTGCTTGAATTGCAACCAGAAGTCATTCGCAACTACCATAGATCTTCTAGTATATGTGTTATATGTTTCTCCTTCCTTTACATTTGCAGCAACTCATTAGGGAAAAAAATACATAGACTTTAAAGTTATCTTAAATTAATGTGTTACCAGCATCTACCTATTCCAGCTAATCTAAACCAAAGAATTGATTTCCATAACTATTCCTATATTCAATATTAACCTGGATGATAATAAAGAAATTTAAATAAAATAATAATCTTAAACCCCCCAATTAAAAATACTGTAATCACATTGGCACCATTTTGATTTTAAGGCAGAAAAGCTGTTGAGCAGTAAACAATCAGGAATAAGAATTGGTGCTAAGGTTGTTATTTTTAACACGGGGTTTATAATATTATTCACTTGAAATCTGAAATCTGAAATTTTATGTATTTGATGTATATAAAATATGAAGTATTTGAAAAATGTTAAACATCTTCTGCAACATTTAATACACATTGGGGGTGGGTTCCACATTCTGCTAATACTGATTCACTCAGGGACACACTGCATGGGTGCACATTTCCCTCATGGTCTCCCCCCCAAAACAAGGTGGCAGCAGAGAGAACCAACTCAGGGGTGTAGCAGGCCTGGGTCTTGTTCTTCTACAATGTAGAGGTAGAAAAAAAATATGGCCTATATGTACAGCTCTGAATCCTACATATTCCTTGTATTTTCCTTTAACAATTCTGTTACTTATCAGTGGTACAGATATAAATAGATGTTCTTGGGGTCTCAATTTTTTATATCTTCCTGCCATATTGTATTGTAAACCTGTGTGATTATGGACACCAAGTTGTAGATTCATAGCAACCACATAGATAGATTTTCCCCAGGGTAATCTGTCCATAACCTGGTCTTACAGTTTTAGAGGTGCTTATTTCAGAGAATAATTATGTCTTTCCTTGTTATATGTTCTCTCTGGTCTGGCAAAAGTCTTATTTCTTGAATTATCTTATGAAGGCTTTCACATTATTGTAATTCACTTAGTTGGATACTATACCTTATACCAGTAGGCCGCATACAAACCATGGACTATAGTTTTAGGCAAACATAGTCCAGAGAGACTCATGAAGTCACTTAATAACCAGGGTGTAAAAAAGTGCTGCAAAAAAAGTCATAAAATTGGGCCAGTCACATAAATTACAATTCTTTTAACTTTCATCCATGATAGACAGGCTCCATTTCAGTCCTAAATCAAGGATTACCTGTACAGCTTTATTTATTTATTCATTCATTCATTCATTCATTCATTCATTCATTCATTCACTCACTCATTCATTCATTCATTAGATTTGTATGCCACCCCTCTCCATAGACTCGGGGCGGCTCACAACAACAATAAAACAATTCATGACAAATCTAATAATTTAAAAACATTAAAAAAAACCCCGTTGTTAAAGCAGACATACACACAAACATACTATACATAAATTGTATAAGCCCGGGGGAGATGTTTCAATTCCCCCATGCCTGAGGGCAGAGGTGGGTTTTAAGGAGTTTACGAAAGGCAAGGAGGGTGGGGGCAGTTCTAATCTCTGGGGAGAACTGGTTCCAGAGAGTCGGGGCCGCCACAGAGAAGGCTTATCCCCTGGGACCCGCCAAATGACATTGTTTAGTCGACGGGACCTGGAGAAGGCCAACTCTGTGGGACCTAATCGGTCGCTGGGATTCGTGCAGCAGAAGGCGGTCCCGTAGATATTCTGATCCGATGCCATGAAGGGCTTTATAGGTCATAACCAACACTTTAAATTGTGACCGGAAATTGATCGGCAACCAATGCAGACTACGGAGTGTTGGTGTAACATGAGCATACCTTGGGAAGCCCATGATTGCTCTCGCAGCTGCATTCTGCATGATCTTAAGTTTCCGAACACTTTTCAAAGGTAGCCACATGTAGAGAGCATTACAGTAGTTGAACCTCGAGGTGATGAGGGCATGAGTGACTGTGAGCAGTGAGTCCCAGTCCAGATAGGGCCGCAACTGGTGCACCAGGCAAACCTGGGCAAACGTCTCCCTCACCACAGCTGAAAGATGGTTCTCTAATGTGAACTGTGGATCGAGGACCCTCTCTGAGAGGGTCAATAGACCCCCCCCCCCCGGGTTATGGAAAAACAGATGGAATTGTCCTTGGGACAGCCACTCTGTCTTATCCGGGTTGAGTTTGAGTCTGTTGACACCCATCCAGACCCCAACAGCCTCCAGGCACCAGTACATCACTTCCACTGCTTCGTTGACTGGTCATGGGGTGAAGATGTACAACTGGGTATCATCTGCGTACTGATGATACCTCACCCCACGCCTCTGGATGATCTCACCCAGCAGTTTCATGTAGATATTGAATAGCAGGGGGGATCCCTCTAATTTTATCCCTCTAATTTTCAACAATTATAATATATATTGTTGAATAAGGTATTCTTAATCTTAGTCCCAATTTGTTTTAATAGGCTGAACAGCTCTGAAAAATTGTAGTGCAGAATTATAATATTACTAGAAACCATGTGTATAACTTAGTGCTTAGTCTGTAACAAATTAAATGTATTTTTAGGGTTTTTAAAATTTCTTTTTTACATACAACTCAAGGTGACAAGCAACCTAATAGTACCTCCATTTTCCCTACAAAAATGCAACAAAACTCCGGAGGTGAAGTGAGCTGAAAGAATGTGATTAGTACAAAGTTACCCAAAGTTTTCATGCCTAGGGTGGAACTAGAGCTCACAGTTTCTTGGCCAACACCTTGACCACTATACCAAATAGGTAATTTACATACATTTTAAACAAATTACATAAAGCAGGCATATAGGGAAAATAGAGAGTCCCATATTGTAGATTTATAATAGAATGCATACATTAGAGAACCTTTTTATTTTTTTGCACATAGAAACTGAATCAGCCATAAACAACATTTTATTCACATATACACATGCATATTTCAAAACACACAATTCTGCATGAACAGGTCTTTTGAGAAACATTGTCTCTTTACACAATAGACAAACATTTCCCAACATGAAAATTAAAGGGAAAGTATTGCTAATGGAGGGCAATGTACACATCAAAGTCCCACAGAGCTTTTGAGTGAAACCTTTTAATGTTAGAAAGGTTATTGAAATAGTTCTATGTGGCACTTGGATATGTCACTTGGATAGATGAAGACTAGAAAGGTCATGTGAGTATGAGAGAGAGAAAGAGAGCTAATCTTCCTCTTACATGCAGATACTCCTATTTTTTGTTTATATATACTTAGCAAATATATTTGTGCAACAAGAGAGGAATATGGGATTAAAAGGATCATAATGTATTTGAAAAATAACTTTGAATTATAAACTGATAATTATATTATTTTTAAGAAGGAAAACATTCTTCATAAAGTAAAAAAAATGTCTTGAAATATAGAAGCCCAATATGTGTAAGAAACTCTAAATTAAAAATATGTAAGCAAAAATATGTAAGCAAAGTGTTGATTTAAAAAAATAATGTGATACATGATTAAAATAGCAGTCTGATTACCGGTATTTATAAATTTATATTATTATTATGAGTAAACTGCAGTTAGAATCACAGCCAGACTGGTGAAAACATAATAATTCAACTTTTTACCAAATACCTAAGAAGTAGCACCTAAATATAAAGGGAGTTCTAACCAAGGTAGTTTTAAAATGAAGATATTCAGGTATGATAAATTCAATATTTGCAAATGTTGAGAGAATTATTAAGCTTTTGTTCTGATGGCCCCAATCACAATTGGTATATCAATAAATTTCTTTTCCCATAAGTATTCAAATTTGATCTGAAGTGCCAGTGTTCCATATTATTTTTTCAATTACTTTTTCTCAATCCTAGCATCATTTGCTATAGCAAATCAATGAACAAGACTTTCTTCTTTTCAAAGGCTGCTACATCACATATTCTATGAATAAGGTGCCTGTCTGTTTAAATTTTAAAATCCCATAAGATTTTAACTTGCTCATTTTATAAAACCTTCTCAACTTGATGTTCCCAGAAGTTTTTGTTACATTTAAATCCAAACTTCTGGCAAAGTTTCCAGATGAAAATGAATACTCCAGTGAATAAGTTTGGCAACTCAGTATGAAGCTGCTCATAGTCGGTTTGGGTGTTGCAGAAGAGACGGAGTAACGACTCGGACACAAGAGCTGGATTTAAACTTGGGTCATTTTATTATAATAAATTTGCATAATTTATTAATTAAATTAGCATGAATTAGCATAAATTTGCATAAATCAACATACTCAACTATGACCCGGAAACAGTGGACCTGCAGGGTCAAACAAACACTTCCGGGGCGGAAATGACGTAAAAGGTCAACATTCCTGGGCAACTATGGGCGTAATCGATGCTGGTCCAGGTGAGGGACCTCTCCCTCACCTGAGACCCTGCCATACACTCGCATGAGGGGGGTCCCGCCGGCTCACCCCTACCCTGGGACTTCAATAGCGGGACCCAAAGACAGGTTCCCCCCAAGTGCGCAGGTAGCACCCACCATGGGCTTGGAGAGAACCTGTCAATCATCCCCAAAGATGCCCAAGGGAGAACGCGCAGTTGCTGAAACCACCCAGATTTCCGCCCCTAACCTGCCTACCCAATGACCAGAGGTAAGCCAATTAACCTAATTAAATGCCAACACCCCCTAACCGCACATCCATCTCCCCAGTGTGGAATGGGCGAAAAAACAGCCTGGCCTAATGGGCGAGGCTGCAAAAAATTCCCATTCGGCCCCAAAGGCGACCCACTAGGCACACTGCAAAATAGGGAAGGGCGGGTGGGTGTCTGCTCTTGGCAACAGGTCCGGGCGAACAGGCTCTCTTCCCGGCCTGCTGTCCCTTAAATAGGGCCAGCAGGCCCCGCCCGGACCCGACGTCATGCCCAGCCACGTGGGCAGGGCATTCTCGGCCGAAATCTCGCCTCGCGAGATTTCGGCCGAAAACAAGATGGCGGCCGCCATCGGAAGGGTCCGAGTCTGCCCGGCCCTTCCGCAACAGCGCCGTGGGGCCGGTGAGTCAGCCGGCGATATTGCAGAAGAGACGGAGTAACGACTCGGACACAAGAGCTGGATTTAAACTTGGGTCATTTTATTATAATAAATTTGCATAATTTATTAATTAAATTAGCATGAATTAGCATAAATTTGCATAAATCAACATACTCAACTATGACCCGGAAACAGTGGACCTGCAGGGTCAAACAAACACTTCCGGGGCGGAAATGACGTAAAAGGTCAACATTTCTGGGCAACTATGGGCGTAATCGATGCTGGTCCAGGTGAGGGACCTCTCCCTCACCTGAGACCCTGCCATACACTCGCATGAGGGGGGTCCCGCCGGCTCACCCCTACCCTGGGACTTCAATAGCGGGACCCAAAGACAGGTTCCCCCCAAGTGCGCAGGTAGCACCCACCATGGGCTTGGAGAGAACCTGTCAATCATCCCCAAAGATGCCCAAGGGAGAACGCGCAGTTGCTGAAACCACCCAGATTTCCGCCCCTAACCTGCCACGGAGCGGGGGTCAGATCTCTATCTTGGCCCCCCGACTCCCCCCTCTATCTGCGCCAGCTCACGCAGAGACCGCTGCAGGTCCTGTAAGAAAATGGCGTTCCCCTGCTCTGACAGGTGAGCGCCATCGGCCCGGTAAAGCCACGGCCGATCTACGGTGATGAGGGGATGGGCCACTACAACCCCACCTAAATTCCCTGACTACCCTTCCCAGGGCCTTATGGCCTCTACACCTGACCCGGTGAATGGCCCTAAGGGAAAAAGGCGACCCACAAATATCCCTAGGGGATCGAAGACCGCACCACATAGATGGCGGGCCACACAGCGTGAAGCCACCGCAGGCTCCCGCAAGCCTGGCGGGTCCCCAGCCGACCCCCAAGCCGTACCGGTCCTTGCCCCCAAGAGCAAGACCAGCGACCGGGGCGCAGCAATGGGATGCCGCCCTCCCCGAACAACTGGGCGTAGCCATGTGACCACCCGCCCAGCACCGCCTGGGCGCAGCAATGGGATGCCGCCCTCCCAGCACACATCCAGGCGCAGCAATGAAATGCCGCCCCTGGCACCAACTGGGCGCAGCAATGGGATGCCGCCCTCCCAGCACACATCCAGGCACAGCAATGGAATGCTGCCCCGGCACCAACTGGGCGCAGCAATGGGATGCCGCCCTCCCAGCACTAACTGGGCGCAGCAAAGGGATGCCGCCCTCCCAGCACCTCCTGGGCGCAGCAATGGGATGCCGCCCTCCCAGGACCAACTGGGCGCAGCAATGGGATGCCGCCCTCCCAGGACCAACTGGGCGCAGCAATGGGATGCCGCCCTCCCAGGACCAACTGGGCGCAGCAATGGGATGCCGCCCTCCCAGCACCACCTGGGCGCAGCAATGGGATGCCGCCCTCCCAGGAACAACTGGGCACAGCAATGGAATGCCGCCCTCCCAGCACCACCTGGGCGCAGCAATGGGATGCCGCCCTCCCAGGACCACCTGGGCGCAGCAATGGGATGCCGCCCCCCCAGGACCAACTGGGCGCAGCAATGGGATGCCGCCCTCCCAGCACCACCTGGGCGCAGCAATGGGATGCCGCCCTCCCAGGACCAACTGGGCGCAGCAATGGGATGCCGCCCTCCCAGACCAACTGGGCGCAGCAATGGGATGCCGCCCTCCCAGGACCAACTGGGCGCAGCAATGGGATGCCGCCCTCCCAGCACCACCTGGGCGCAGCAATGGGATGCCGCCCTCCCAGGACCAATCTGGGCGCAGCAATGGGATGCCGCCCACCCAGCATAGCGGTAGAAACGCCCGTCCTACCGCACACCCCGTCTCCCCCGCCAGACAACAAGGACCCAGCCGCCACGACGGCAGGGTCCCCACCCCCGACGGCACCGTGTTGCTGAGTGGTCTCGGAGCACTCATGACCCAAAGCAACACCGTCGGTCCATCCTGGCGGGGTTGAATAGAAGGGGACCAAAGGGAGCCCTGGCCTAAGATCTACCCCGGACCCTCAACTGGCCGTTCGTAGCCTAAAACAGGCCGTCGACCGCCAGCGGTCAGCATCCCCGAATCCTCAGTATCGAGAACGCCGTCACCGTACTAGAGGCGGCGCCACTGCGGAACGAGCGTTCCCACAAGCGGCGGGATCCACGCTTGGCCTGGCCAAACCCTGTACTCCAAAACCCGCCCGACTAAGGCGATGAGATGGAAGGCCAAAAGGACCTAGCAACCAGTGATAAGGCCCTGGCCAGCCGTCCCGCATCTTCACTATGCGGAACTCACCATAAATCCACAAACCAGCCCCCGCCTCATACAGAAGGCGAGGCCGGCCACCTGGCCCTCAAGTCCTAACTGAAAGGCCACACTGCCTAAACTGGACACAAATATGGCCAGGTACACAACTGGGGCAGGCCAGCTACAGGGGTAACCTGTAACCTGCCTGAACCCCCCGAACTCTGCACCTGTCTGCTGTGAATCCCCCAGAGTGCGGGCACCACAGAGGGGGCCATAGCCCAGCAGACCTTTACTCTCCTACGCCCGGGAGACCCCCCAGACTCCAAAGGTGGCCGGGGAACGCCACTGGCGACTCCCGGGCCCACGGGGTCAGGGTCCAAACCTGGACAACTGACCACGGGACAGGGCATCAGCGACCCCGTTATCCACCCCGGGGACATGCCTAGCCAAAACAATGCGTTTAGGGACAAGGACCTGTGCACAAAATGGCGGACAAGCCGCATGACCCTGTCGCTCTTTGAGGACAGGGCATTCACCACATGGACAACCGCTAGGTTGTCACACCAAAAGTGCCCGGTCTTGTCCCTAAACTGCTCCCCCCAAAGCTCTAAGGCCACTATTAAGGGGAAGAGCTCCAGGAACGTCAGGTCCTCAACCAACGAAGAGGCACTCCATTCCGGAGGCCATGCCGACCAGCCACTGGTCACCTAACACTACCCCGAAATCACCAGTCCCCGCGGCATCAGAGCAGAGCTGCAACTCAGCTTCCCAAAAGAAGCTCGTGCCTCCAGAAGGACAAACCATTAAACCTAACCAAGAAATCCCGCCACACGCCGAGGTCAGCCCTGACCCCAGCGCAAAGGCGGGTACGATGATGGGGCAGACGGAGCCCCTCCATCGTGTCTTACAACCTCCTGGAAAAACCCTACCAGGAACAACCACCCGACAGGCAAATTAGAATGCCTGCCAATTCCTGAAGCTGCCGTAGGGTAACCTTCCGGCAGCCCAGCACCTCATCGAGCTTTCTTCTGATCCTAAGCAACTTCTCTAGGGGCAACCTAGAAGATTGCACCTCCGAGTCCAATTCAATACCGAGACAGGTAATCCTGGTGGCGGGGCCCCCGGTCCCCTCAGAGGCTAAAGGCCCCCTCAACAGAGCGCAAAGGGCTTCGAAGACCAGCATTAGAGCAAAGCAATGCTCTGAACGCGCAGGCCCCGCCAACAAGAACCCATCGAGGTAGTGAACGACCGATCCCAGACCGCTGCGCCTCCTGAGCGACCACTCCAAGAAGGTGCTAAAACTCTCAAAAAAGAGAGCATGGGACAGAGCAGCCCATTGGCAGTGCCCTGTCCACAAAAAACCCCACCTTCGCAATGGAAGCCCAGAAGCCCGAATCCGTCTGGGTGTATGGGGAGGAGCCGGAATGCCGACTCAATGTCGCATTTTCCCATAAGGGCTCCAACCCCACACTTCCTAACCATGGCACGGCCGCATCAAATGATGTGTACCGCACCGAACAAAGTTCGTCAGGAACGAAATCATTCACTGACTCCCCTTTAGGAAAAGACAAGTGGTGAATCAACCTAAATTCACCCCTCGCCTTTCAGGGGACCACCCCTAAAAAGGGGCCCCTGCCCTGCAAGGGATCCTGAATCCCTGTGAGAAACCTAGCAAGAGAGCAGCCGCTCTCGAGCGAGGGTGGTAGTCCCTCAACCAACCCTCGAGCATGCTTACCTACTTGGGCTGGGCCCATTTTCCCCCAGTAGTTGGGGTTTGTTCCCTGGACCCCCTCCCCTCTTAACCGTCCCCTTTTAGGGGCAGGGGCACACCGAAGCGGCATGGGCACCCTGCCCTCCCGCACGCACGGCTGTACCTACAAAAGGGGGCGAGAACAAGCCCCCCTGCAGCAAAGCCCTGACATGCAGCAAACGGGTCCCACACTGTGGTGGCCCCCGTACATTAATACCCCTGGTCCCGACGGGTAAGCCTTCAAAAGGGGTGGAGGCACTACGGCCCGCGTTGGCGGGGTCTGAACCCCCCCGCCCCGGCTACCCCAGGCCATAGCAAAAAACTGCCCCAGGGGCCCGTGCCCCCGCAGTAGGAGCCGGCGGGGGGGGGCAAACCTGGTTACAGGTGCCCCCCCCCGAAAACCCCCAAAAACTAGGACCGGGTGGCCACCAACCGTAGTCCCCCCCCCCAGCAGGACCCACGGGGGGGGGCTTCCTGGCTACCCTGGCCGAGGGCCTCATCGCCTTCCCAGGCACAGCTACAATGGGGCAACTAACTATTCAAATAATTAATGTTGGGCCATAACTGTTTTACTGGTTTGACTACAACTTTACTGAAAGAGTAGTAGATCGTTGGAACAAACTTCCAGCAGACTTGGGATATAAAACCACAGTAACAGAATTTAAACATGTTTGGGATAAACATATAGCCATCCTGAGATAAAATCAGTAAATATTATAAGGGCAGACCAGAGGGACCAATAGGTCTTTTCCTGACTTCAGTGTTTCTATATAAATAATTAAATAATAGTAATTATAAATATCAGTAGTATTATTATGTATGTTTTGTTTTACACCATGGTTCTTATTTTAACAATAATGAAACCGGGGCTGCCCGGCCCCAAAAGAGGGCAGCAAATGGCCTCTGCCCAAACAGGCAGCGCAGCAGCAGGAAGCTGCCGCCAAGGGCCTAACTGCCCTCTGAACAGGGGCCACGAACCGGGGGGGGGAGGCGCACACGCGAGCCCTCCGCCCGATCCCCCCGTTCCCGAGGGGGCGACCGGAACGATCCCCCCCTGGACGAAATAGAGGGGCCAACAGCCGAAAACGGCACAGGCCCAGCCTCCCCACCGGACCCGAAGGCCATTACCGCTCCACGAGCCTCCGATGAGGCTCTCAAGATGGCGGCCGCAACACGCAGCCGCCTTTTACGAAGCGGGGGGGGGGGCTCACGCCGGACTCCAGCCTAGCCTGAAGAGAAGACCGCAGGCCTCGGAAGGGCTAAGCTGCAGCCTCCTCAAGCCTCCAACGAGGCTTCCACAAGCAGCGGCCGCCCACGCGGCTGCCGAAGGATTCCACGAGCAGACAGCCATGTGTCTGCTCTTGGCACCAGGTCCGGGCGAACAGGCTCTCTTCCCGGCCTGCTGTCCCTTAAATAGGGCCCGACGTCATGCCCAGCCACGTGGGCAGGGCATTCTCGGCCGAAATCTCGCCTCGCGAGATTTCGGCCGAAAACAAGATGGCGGCCGCCATCGGAAGGGTCCGAGTCTGCCCGGCCCTTCCGCAACAGCGCCGTGGGGCCGGTGAGTCAGCCGGCGATATTATTGCAGCCAGTGATGAAATGATCAACTAGATTTTTTTCTCTCTACAAAGCTGACATTTGCTGTTGTTTGCTACATGCTGAATTTTAGCATTTGTTTGTTTGTTTGTTTGTTTGTTTGTTTGATTGATTGATTGATTGATTTTTATGCCACCCTTCTCCTTAGACTCAGGGCGGCTTCCAACATGTTAGCAATAGCACTTTTTAACAGAGCCAGCCAATCCAAGTCCTCATTTTACCCACCTCGCAAGGATGGAAGGCTGAGTCAACCTTGAGCTGGTGATGAGATTTGAACTGCTGACCTTCAGATCTGCAGTCAGCTTCAGTGGCCTGCAGTATACCACTCTACCTGCTGCGTCACCCCGGCTCGTTATGCAATTAGTATATTAAAATTAAGCCTTCAGTTTCTTTTTTAACTGTTCTGATCTTAATCAGTTCTATGGAGACTGTGCTGGCTTTTTGTTCTATATCCTTCGAGTATTGACTGTACAGTGGCTTTTAATTTACAAATTGGTTTTCAATTGTTTCTTTCCTGTACTCAGCCTTCACCTTTGTTATTTTCAAAAGCTGTCCTTGATTGACTTCCTTCAGCAAGGATTGTATGTTTTTTCTTGATTTATTTATTCAAGCCATGTTTTTCTTCTTCCAAAGTTTGCTTCACCTCTGCCCTTTTAAGCTGTTGGCAGATACAGCCGATCAATATTACTTTTTGGGTGTAAAGTGTGGAGTAATCATTAGTTTTCTTGGTTTCTGAATGAAGTTAACAATCCCATCTGGTCCAATCAATTGGTTATGTATATCAAAAAATAAGGATTGCTTAAATATAAGTTGCTTTGATAATATTTGGATCATTTTGTTTTTATTGCAACATTTTCCAAAGTTTTTGCTATATTTTTCCATTATTAACCAGTCATTGATATCTTTATGATACAGTTGCTTAGATCAGCGTTTCCCAACCGGTGTGCCGCGGCACACTAGTGTGCCGCGAGACATGGCCAGGTGTGCCGCCTAGCGCCAGCTGGGCGGGGCGCTGCCGGTACTTCCGTCCTGGGGCTCCCGCTCGCAGCTGTCAACCGGCTCCTGCTCGATGCCGCGGTTTTCGGTGCTCTCCTGCTGGGCCCCAAAGAAGGAAGGCAGGAAGAAGGAGAGCTCCATTCTTCGCGCCTTTTCCCCGCCTTCCTTCTTTGAGGCCCATCAGGAGAGCGCCGAAAACCGCGGCATCGAGCAGGAGCCGGTTGACAGCTGCGAGCGGGAGCCCCAGGACAGAAGTACCGGCAGCGCCCCGCCCAGCTGGAGCTTCTCTGGCGTCGACGGCAAGTGTCCTTTGTGGCCCGGCGGGAGGGCACTGGTGATGGGAGCGGGGGGGAGGTGGCCGCAGCGGCCGCAGGCAGTCGCGGGTAGATGGCGGCGGCGAGAGGGAGCGCTCTCTCTCTCAGCTGACTGCAAGCGGGAGCCCTGACGGTGGCGGTTGGACGTGCTGCTGGACGTCGTACATGCTGGCGCTGCGGGCCTGGCATATACGGTGTCCAGCTGCCGCCGTCAGGGCTCCCGCTTGCAGTCAGCTGAGAGAGAGAGACAAAGAAAGAGAGACATATAAGAGAGGCAGAGAGAGAGAGAAAGAGAGACATAGCAAGAGAGGCAGAGAAAGAGAGACAGAGCAAGAAAGAGAGGCAGAGAAAGAGAGATAGAGAAAGAGAGAGAGAAAGAGGGACATAGCAAGAGAGGCAGAGAGAGAGAAAAAGAAAGAGAGACATAGCAAGAGAAAAAGAGAGACTTAGCAAGAGAGGCACAGAGAGAGAGAGAAAGAGAAAGAAAGAGAGACATAGCAAGAGAGACAGAGAGAGAGAAAGAGAGAGAAAGAAAGAGAGATAGCAAGAGAGGCAAAGAGAAAGAAAGAGACATATAGCAAGACAGTGAAAGAGAGAGAGAGAGCAAGAGAGAGAGAGAAAAGCAAGAAAGAGATAGCAAGAGAGACAGAGAGAGAGAGAGAGCAAGGGAGAGAGAAAGACATAGAGGAAGGGAAGGACGGAGAGAGAAAGAGAGCAAAAAAGAGAGGAAGAAAGAAAGAAAGAAAGAGGGATGGAGAGAGAGAAAGAAGGGAAGGAAGGAAAAGAGAGAAAGAGGGAGAAATAGAGCGAAAGGGAGGAAGAGAGAGGGTTTTTTTGTCCAAACTTTTCTTTAAACCGCCCCCCTGCCCCCGCCCCCCCCCCGCCCCCGCCCCCCTTTCAGTGTTCCCCAGGATTTTGAAAATATGAATAATGTGCCACGGCTCAAAAAAGGTTGGGAAACACTGGCTTAGATATTGTTGAATTCGGGAAGTTAGATATTTGTTTGATTTTATCCAGATCATTTTGGACCACTTTATTTACAGTAGGAATGCACAATATTTTTATTGGAATTGTACAGGTCCACAACAAGGAATATATAAAAATCAGATTAAAGGAAGTGTAAAGGAATAAAAGCATCATGAATGCTTGGATAACTGTTTCAGCTTGCATAACTGTTCAAAACAATACCGGCTATATATACTGTACATATGGAAGTAGTATTTAGACAGACTGGAAAGAAAACTGCAGATTTCAGAGTCACTATTTTAATCTCCTCAAGCAAACAACTGAAAAAGTAGGCTTCGAAAGAGTTGCATAATTGAGCTTCTCCCTGGATATCTTGTTCATTTGCCATTAGAAGACAGCCAGACACTCTGGATTTTAAAATAATATAAATGCAAAATAGAAACAAAATAAAAAATAAAATTATTTTTCACCAATTCTATGAAATGAGAAATGGAAAGAAGAGGGAACGACAGAAACATGAGGTATAAAAAAACCATAATCATGGAAAAAATAAAATAGAAAAATGCTATAAAAATGTCTAGTCATGTTACTTATTAATACATAATTAAGTTACTTGATTACAGATATGAGCCTGACAGGCTTTTGTGCATACAGTATTTGTTTTGCTCAATAATGGCATTACTATGCTAGACATGGCACTAGCAGAAAGTGTGATTCCTTTTCTATAACTTGGCAGGAACGAAGAACATTAAAAGTGGTACAGTAACCAGTTACCTTGAGTAGCACTAACAGCAATTGTTTTATAATTAAGCAATTTCGATCATCCACCCCCCCTCACACACATGCGCTGAAAAAAAATCTATTATTTCCATAATTGTGGAAAAACTATAAATCTATAACTGTGGATTTATTGTGATATTAAGTTGAGGATTATTAATCACAAGGAAGGCAGTAGTAAATCCTTGGAATATTCAATAGCTAATATAGCATAGCAGGTAGATGCTAGACCACATTTTTCATTATTTGTTTTCAGTAAATTGTCAACAAATTTTATTGACTATCAAAAAATTAAGTCATCTATAATAAGGTCTGTGTTTATTTTAAAGGAGGTACTGTAATTACTCAAACCTTTTTATTAATTTTACAAATATATTGAACTAAGTATGCAGATAGGACGTAGACTTTACTTTTGTTCATTTTTTCCAACTATGAAATATTGCATATTCCTGAACTAAAACTTGAAATAAATGTTCCTGGAAATCAAATCCTGGAATTAATTGATTTGCTATGAGAAACACCCTAAAATACTGAAAATCTATTTTACTGTTTTTCTTGTTTGTTGTTTTTCTTATACTATTTTGATTTTCAATGTTTTGTTAATCAGCATGCATTTAAATAAAAATAACACAAATGTAACATAAGCTGACTAAAATGCAATCTTTATTGGCCTTGACTTGTGTCAAACCTAAGCCTATCTCCCACAGCATCTGTTGTTTACTGTTTTTTACAGCAATATACATAATAATATTTTTTATGGTACATAATTCACTACAGTTAAACACATATTCTTAATTGCTTACTGTTGCCTTGGTAAAAAATGTACTACTTATATCCATATTTAATGTTAGAGAAATGAAATTTAGTAGATGTCTATAGGTTACCCACAATTATGTTAATTTCAAACAGTGAAGCAATGGTTAGGTCCCAGGTTGAGCTTGATCACATAGAAAACTCTGCCTCTGCTTATCTTGATTGCATTTTTCTAAGGGTTTCTTCTTGTTTTCCTCCAAGTAGAGATGGGTAGATATAATCTGGAAATAGTTTGGTAGCTATCGAAAGGAGTATTTGATTTTTTTAAAAAAAATCAAAATACAGTGGTCCCTCGATCATCGCGAGGGTTCCGTTCCAGGACCCCTCGCGATGATCGATTTTTCGCGAAGTAGCGGTGCGGAAGTAAAAACACCATCTGCGCATGCGCAGATGGTGTTTTTACTTCCACCGCAGCAGCGAGGAGCCGAAGATTGGGGTTTCCCCGCCGCCTCGCTGCTGCTGCTTATCCGCGTGCGCGCCGCCGGGGCTTCCCCCACCCACCCGGTTAGTGTTGTTGCTTCCCAGCTGGGAAGCGGGCCTCGCGCGCGCGCCGCCGGGGCTTCCCCCACCCACCCGGTTGCTGTTGTTGCTTCCCAGCTGGGAAGCGGGCCTCGCGCGCGCGCCGCCGGGGCTTCCCCCACCCACCCGGTTGCTGTTGTTGCTTCCCAGCTGGGAAGCGGGCCTCGCGCGCGCGCCGCCGGGGCTTCCCCCACCCACCCGGTTGCTGTTGTTGCTTCCCAGCTGGGAAGCGGACCTCGCGCGCGCGCCGCCGGGGCTTCCCCCACCCACCCGGTTGCTGTTGTTGCTTCCCAGCTGGGAAGCGGGCCTCGCGCGCGCGCCGCCGGGGCTTCCCCCACCCACCCGGTTGCTGTTGTTGCTTCCCAGCTGGGAAGCGGACCTCGCGCGCGCGCCGCCGGGGCTTCCCCCACCCACCCGGTTGCTGTTGTTGCTTCCCAGCTGGGAAGCGGACCTCGCGCGCGCGCCGCCGGGGCTTCCCCCACCCACCCGGTTGCTGTTGTTGCTTCCCAGCTGGGAAGCGGGCCTCGCGCGCGCGCCGCCGGGGCTTCCCCCACCCACCCGGTTGCTGTTGTTGCTTCCCAGCTGGGAAGCGGACCTCGCGCGCGCGCCGCCGGGGCTTCCCCCACCCACCCGGTTGCTGTTGTTGCTTCCCAGCTGGGAAGCGGGCCCCGTGCGCGCAACGGCGCCACTTACCGGGGCAAGAGGGGGAAGACCCAGGGGAAGCCGCTCAACCCGGTGGGGAAACTCCACCATCTACGCATGCGTGGCCATAGAAAAAAAAGGGCACGCATGCGCAGATGGTGTTGTTTACTTCCGGGTTGAAAACTCGCGATATAGCGTTTAGCGAACATCGAGATCGCGAAACTCGAGGGATCACTGTAATGAATTTTGACTGTGAGGATTTCCTTACATTCATGAAGATTTGTTGAAAGCTGATAAGTAGAAGATGAAGGTGCATGCAGTATTTGCAAATAATGGAAGTAAGCAATTCAATCTGCAATAAGAGGACAGAATCTACCTATCCCCAATTCAGTGAGGCAGAAGCAATGGCAGAGGCTGGTCTTCCTATCATTGGAGGTTGTTGGGTTTTTTTTAAAAAAAGAAGACATTGGACAACCGTTCATCTGAAATAGTATACGTTCTCTTGTTTGAGCAGTAGGCTGGACTAGAAGTCCTTTCTTGCTCTATTACTGTGTTATTCTTCTTCCGTGTCATCTTTTCTATATAAAAAAGACAATAGGAGCAGTGCTAAAATTAATCACCAAGCTTGCTCTTGAACAAGAGTGACTGAGCAAGGTGAAAGACTTCAGGATACTAATCTAAGAATAATACATATTTATTTAAACATTCAAAATAGGTATTACATAGCTTTGTGCTTTTTGAGTGAGCCAAAAAATATGTTGAATTTTTAAAACGTCTTTTGTTTTCTGTCCAGCCACACCTTTCTCTCCCTTCACTCTATTCTCTTGCATTTTTTTCCCTTCCACCCTCTCTTTATCTTGTTTTCTTTTCCTACTTTTTTTCCTTGTTTCTGCTGGATAAAGTGCATTTGTGTGAATGTATGTATGTATATACAGAGAAGTATGTATGTGTGTGTGTATGTATATATATATCACATGGTTTTGCTGAATTTGAAAATTAAGGGAAACTATATACATACATATACTGTATATACCATGGTACCTCTACCTAAGAACGTCTCTACTTAAGACCTTTCTAGATAAGAACCGGGTGTTCAAGATTTTTTTGCCTCTTCTTAAGAACCATTTTCTACTTAAGAACCCGAGTCAGGGAAAATTTCCCAGGAAATTTGAGAGCGGCACGAAGGCCTGGCCAGTTTCCTCCCATTCCCTCTTTAATACCGGCCACCTTGGGCTTTTCTGGGCTGCCAGAGGAGCCTTTTGATGATTTTTCTTTCTCTGGGCGCTTGGAGAGATAATAACCACTTCACTGTGGTGACTCCCTTGCGCTGCCTCCCCCTACACCTGGCGTGAGGTTGCCTCCTGGAGCATCTGGGCACAGAAAGGCAAAAGGGGGCCAGATCAACTTGGCTTCAGCCAAACCGAGGAGCTACCACAGTGCAGGAAAGGCACCGGCTACAAAGCGAGCAAGCGAGAGGAGAGGGGAGCCCTTCAGCATGGGAAGGAAGAGCAAGTAGGTAGCAGCAACAGCCACCTTTTGATCAAAGGAGAGTGAGGCTCCCCCCCCTCACCCACCTGGGTTTCTCTCTCTGGCACAGTGTATGGGAGGCAGCTTCATGCCCAGTGTATGGGAAGAGCGCGCTCCTCCTCGCCGCTTCAGAGTCCCTCTTTTTTTTTTTTTTGCCCTCACCTCACCTTCAGCAGCGACTGGCCTCCTCCTCTTCTTCTTCCTCCTCCTCCCACCCAAATTCTGAGCTTTTATTTCTTTCCTAATGGGTTTGGATGCATTATTTGCTTTTACATTGATTCCTATGGGAAAAAGTGCTTCTACTTACAAACATTTCTACTTAAGAACCTGGTCATGGAACGAATTAAGTTCTTAAGTAGAGGTACCACTGTATATATAGAAGTATATGTGTTTGTGCATGCATGAGTGTGTGTGAGAGAGAGGGGGAGAGAGAGTGAGAGAGGGAGGGAGGGAGAATTTATGTCTAAAGCTTTTATCTACTTTGGATAAAGTTTGGATTTATTTTGAAATCTGGAGACTTCTAAATCCCATCATCTTTCTCCTACAAAGATAAAATCTGAATTTGTTTTTCTCCATCTATATCTATATCATCTATGTCTATATGATCTATGTCTATATCTATCTAAACATTTATTTATTCTTTATACTTTTTTTCAGCCTTGTAAACACCTCAAGATAGTCAAAATAAAGCAGTAGTTTTGACTGAAAGCAGAACTAAATGCATTAGAATGACATCAAT
The DNA here is from genome assembly GCF_031021105.1 of Erythrolamprus reginae. Classification (NCBI taxonomy): domain Eukaryota; kingdom Metazoa; phylum Chordata; class Lepidosauria; order Squamata; family Dipsadidae; genus Erythrolamprus; species Erythrolamprus reginae. The sequence continues at coordinate 131,176,518 of NC_091951.1, forward strand.
AGATGTTAACAGAGCTAAACATTGAAACCAATTCTCACTCTCGTGACACCAGGTCTTCACAAATTTTTAGCTTGCTTCTGGAAAGCCCTAAAAAAATCAGAAGCACAGCTATCTTCTCAAAAGTTTTCTGAATAAATTGTCTTGCCTAGCTTCTCTAAAGTACTGTATGTGTCAAGTGAATTCATTATTCATTATGCTCATTCATTCAGTCTTTCTATTTGTGAGAAAGACCTCATATCCTTCATTGTTAAATCAAAACCAATGAATTATGACAACACAGATTAATGACTAGAGTTTACAAAATGACATATAGTTTTACAAAAAACTTAATTATTAATACAAGTCAAGAAGTACCTTGGAAGTAAATTGTGGCAGTTTTTAAAAACAACAAAACATTATATGGTGATGCTAGGGCTTATTTAAAACATTAAAATGGGCACTAGTCAAGGTGTTGAAAGAAGTAGGGAATTGGCTTTGCAAGAATATAGCTACTAATTTTGTCACTACTATGTTTTCTAAGGCATCATTTGCATATCCCTAATTTATTTTCTTAGTATAGTTTATTATTAGTATAGTTTATACTTCTATATCTGTATTCATTATGTTCCCAATACCTATTTTTATTTTGAATTGTAACATGATTCAAGGCATTGGTTATTACCTATAAAGCCTTACATGGCTTAAGACCAGATTATTTATGGGACCCTCTTCTGTCTCACATGCCCAGTGAACTATTAGGTAGTAAAAAGTCAGCCTTCTCCGGTTCCTGTTGGCCAAGCAATGTCATCTGGTGAGACCATGGGGAAGAGCCTTCTCTGTTGCAGCCCCAGTCCTCTGGAACCAACTTTCCCCAGAGATTTATACCATCCGCACTCTCCTCGCCTTTTGAAAAGTGCTGTAAACACACTTATGTTGGCAGACCTGGGGCCATTGAGCAATAGTCCAACTCCGGCCAGTAGTATGAATGAATGGTGACTGTATGTTACTTATATGGGGTTTTATAATTCTTACTTGTTTTATCTTTTTACTGGAGTATTTTAAATGTACTATTTTATTGCTGTAATCCGCCCTGAGTCCACTATATTTTTCCCCCCATTAAATTCAAATGAATGAATAAATGAATGAATGAATGAATGAATGAATAAATAAATAAATAAATAAATAAATAAATAAATAAATAAATAATTTTATTTAGTCTTCTGCAATTTTTATTTATCAATTGAGTGGAATTATTGACTATATAAGAAAAAAATATGATTAATATATAGAGATTCCTAACAAACATCTCCAAATAGATTCCTGGTATGAGGCAATGTGCTGAGGTATGTATTGTTTCCATACCTAAAAGTACAGAAAGCATTTCTTATCTATAACTCTTTTTTTTTTTTGCAATGTTTCTTTCCCCACTTAAATTTTGTCCTTAGGCTGAAGCTTTGTCATGAATATTCCAAAACTGAGATTTTTGGCAGGAAAGCTCCTCTACTACAATGCTTGCAGATGATGCTCTTAATTTTTTTTTCCTCAGGTTTAAAGGACTGATATAGTTCTGGAAAATAAAGCACCAAAAGGGAAGGAAAAAAGTGAAAAGGTTGACAATTCCACTCAAAGAATCACAATTACATGCAAGCAACCAGATCTTCATATGTGTGGTTAGCAAGTTTATCTCATGTAGCAGGTAGTGCTGATAAAAACAGAGAATAAAAGAGTCCTTCGAAATTAGAATCTCAGCAGATAGCTGCAAAAATGAAAACTAACAACTAAAGGAGTGACTTCCTCTACTTATCAGATGGGAGAGCTTCAACAGTTATCGGATAATTGGATAACTGAAAGTATCAAACATTGTGAGATAACTAGAGAATCATTTGTTCCTCCAGATTCTCATAACAAACAACTGTTGAATGGAAGGAAGTAATCTAGTGTGCGTGACAAAGAATACCAATACTCAGAACTGCAGAAGAATGGGAGGAAATGTTTCAATTCTGAAGCTGAAGTACTGTATAAAAAATATAGAAATAACCATTTAATTCACCAAACTCAAGATCAGGTGTCACTTGAAGAAGTAAAGTGATCGTGAAAATTACTTTCTCAAGATGGAAACAAAAAATAATCTGGGTTTATAGCACAAAGCTCATCATGCCGTCAAGCAAAAGTTATCACTACTTAACCTAGAAAACCCAAATAAACCAACTTCATGTAAATTTTCAAGGATCTATGGAAACCAAAGATGTATTACTCTCTCATCAGGCTGGAGATTTACAACAATTTAGGTTTAATGAAAAATTCAAAGAAATATCTCCCGAAGGGATTACCAAAATACTGAACAATTATCAAAAAGAACAAGAAATGCAGAAATTGATGTTAGACGGATTTAATGAAGGTGCAATTCATAAGATTTGCGGAAGAGGCAAAAGTGGAAAAATGAATAAACAAGGCAGGTTATCAGACTGAAAATTAACAGAGAAAGGAAAGGTAAAAATTAATATTCATCTTGACCACTGGGATCCTCTCTCAGCAGAGAAACTCAAAGGTTCTTTGGACAAGCTGAACAGAAAGAAAACAATTCATACCTTTGCCACCAGGGAGTGATCAAAATGCATCTAACTTATGTGTAACAAAAACTGTCGAGCTTTTATTAACACGGAGTCAGATAAAAGGTATATATAGAAAGATATTTTTTTTCTTGATAATAATTCCTCATGGAGGCTGGATTATGTCCCTCCCTTGCTGCAGAATGTGATATTGTGAGGTTGATGATAGACAGACTCTAATGGGCTTCATAGGATGGAACATCCACTTGGATATTTACCAAAAACAGATTTCAGAATACTACAAGAAACTAATATGTGATTAAAAGAGAGGAAATGAGTTGGGCTGTGAAAGCAGAAAAGTGCCGAAAAATGAATTACTGTAATGAGAAACAAATAGAAAAGGCTTTGAATAAATATTAAATCTGTATATTTAAAATGCACTAATTTTTTTTAGATTATATGATATGCACCCAGTTTCTTAGGAGGAAGCTGAACTTCACTGAACTTGTCTCAGCTAAGAAAAAGGATCAGGCCTGATTAGTGGGGGATAGGGGAAGTAATGATACTATATAACAAGTGTCCAATCTTGTATCATGATGTCATGACGTGCTTTGTCCTTTTGGCATCAGTGCTGTTGGAAATGGATTACTGTACTGTTTGGGGGACATGAAAGAAAATTGCATTCCTTTTGGCAATTGGGCATCTCCTGGGCAACAGTGTGACACTGGCAAACCCTTTCAATCCAGAAGTTCCCTTAGCTACTTTTGTAAGTGCTTTTGACATGAATACAGAGGGATCATACTGTTTGCTTGATGAAGTCTCCAAGTATGGCATAGGCTAGACAGGCTGAACTTTCTTATAGTTGGTCTAAAACATATATTGAATAGTTATTCAAAATAACCATAAATTACTTTTTCCAAAACAGTTTTAATGATTCGGGGGAATTATTTAGATGAAGGTTTGAGAAATGGATGTGATTTCAAATCAATAGCTCTTTAAATATTTTATTATACTTAAATATAATTATTTTTTCTGAAAAATCTGTAATACTTTTTTTCTTTGGAAGCATCTTTCCAATAATGTTCATTTCTTAGAAATGTATCTCTACCTATTCTTTGCCCTCTTAGGAAAAAAAAATAAGCTTATCAAAAATTAAAATAGTTTTTTAAAAAAATTAATATGTTTTTGTCTACATTTTTATAGTTTATGGCCTCCTGCTTAATGTAGAAGCTCATCAGAATATTGGTAAAGGCATTGCTTGTTTTGATTTCATAACTAAACCTCAAAATATCTATGGCTAAATGTATTTTCTTCTACATATTTATAGTTTATAAATATGAAGAAGCTCAACAGAAAGTTCTTGAAGATATTTCTTGTTGTCTTTTCATAATTAAACCTCCAAGTATCTATGGCTAAATGTAGTGGGTGTAGTTCCTTATGCATTGTGTAGAAAATTAGGCAGTTCTAAGAGATCAGTAAAACTTTTCTAATGCCCAACTGTTGCTATCTTTCTTTTACTGGATGCATAAGATAGATACAGTGGAACCCCGACATAAGAGCTGCTCGACTTAAGAGCTACTCGAGATAAGAGCTGGGAGAGGAGAGACATTTTTTTATTTTAATTTATTTATTACTTGGATTTGTATGCCGCCCCTCTCCGCGATACGAGCCGAGAAAAGCCGGGCTGGCTTACTTTCCTTCCTTCCCGCGCTGATGCAGAGCCACTCGAACAAAGCGTCACGCCCCTCTGATGCTTTCGGCGGCTTCCGAAGCGACGCTGGGCTCTTTTGCCGCCAAAAGCGTCAGGGGGGCGTGACGCTTTGTTTGAGTGGCTCTGCATCAGCGCGGGAAGGAAGGAAAGTAAGCCAGCCCGGCTCTTCTCGGCTCGTATCCCGGCACTTGGTGAGTGGAGAGGCGGTCGCCTCCCCTGCCGCCCCACTCTGGGGGTCCTTGGCTTCTGCTGGGGGTGGGGGGATCCGAACGCTGTTTTGAATTTCACATTCCGAGTGGCCCAAACGCCAAAGGCAAACTTCCGCACCTCAGGAGTTAGCTCGCAAACGGCGCGGCTGTTTTAAAACATTGCTGCCGGCCTGGGGGGGGAGAGGGAGAGGGGGGAGAGAAAGAGAGAGGGAGAGAGAGAAAGAGAGAGGGAAAGGGGGAGAGAGGGGGGAGAGAAAGAGAGAGGGATAGAAAGAGAGAGAGAGTGAGAGATGCTCAGTGAGCCTTTCTTTGAAGTTGCCTTTCTTTCTTTCTTTCTTTCTCTCTCTCTTTCTTTTTCTCTCTTGCTCTCTTGCTCTTTCATTCTTTTTTCTTTCTCTTTCTTTCTTTTTTTCTTTCTTTCTCTTTCTTTCTTTCTTTCTCTTGCTTTCTTTCTTTCTCTTGCTTTCTCTCCTTCCTTCCCTCCTTCCATTTCTTTCATTCTCCCTCTCTATTTTTATTTCTCTTTCATTTTCTTTCTTTCTCTCTTGCTTGCTTTCTTTCTTGCTCTTTTTCTTTCTCTCTTTTACCTTCCCTTCCTCTATTTCTTGCTTTCCTTTTCCTTCCTCCCTTCTTTCCTCCCTCTACAGGATTGGGTGGCAGTGAAGTTACTCTCCCCTTTCATAAGTTTCCTTGCTTCCTTCCTCTGTTCCTGTCCCTTCACCCTTTCTTTCTTCCTTTCTTTCTTCCTTCCTTTCTTTCTTTCCTTCCTTCCTTTCCTCCCTCCATTTCTTGCTTTCCTTTTCCTTCCTCCCTTCTTTCCTCCCTCTACACGATTGGGTGGCAGTGAAGTTGAATAAATAACTACAGTTTAATGAATAAAAATAAAAGTTTGCCATGTTGATTGTTTTGGGTAAAAAGAGGAAGGGAAGGAAAGCTCTCAGCTTATCATCTTATTAATAAGTAAAGTTACATTTATTCTTGCAATGTCTTTTTGCATAATTTAGACTAACTTTGTGAGTTTTTTGAGGGCTGGAACCAATTAAAATTATTTACATTAATTCCTATGGGGAAAAGTCGTTCGAGATAAGAGCTGCTCGACTTAAGAACGCAGGTCCGGAACGAATTAAACTCGTATCTCGAGGTACCACTGTATTTGTCTAATATGGACACATAGTTGTATAATATGGAGGCATGAGAAGCATGATATACTCTACAGTGAAAGGCTTCAAAAATTTTTACTACCACACTGTGGGCGTGGCTTATTTTGTGGGTGTGGCTTCCCAGCCATATGACCAGATGGGAGTGGCTTGACAATTATGTGACCGGGGTGGCTTAAAGGTCATATGACTGACTTAAAGGAGGCCAACTTGATGTCACTCACATCAAGGGTTTGGGTTAGGGTTAGGGTTAGGGTGCATGGCCTCTCCTTGCCTCAAAGAGATACAATTCCCCTTACTATTAGTGAATATCCAAAATATACTTTTTAATTCTATGTATATATGCCATATGTATTGAGATATATTACGCACTGGCACACAAAAATATACATTATCTACTATATAAACTGTATGTACCAACATGCATGCACGCACAGCTCTTATAAAATTATACACATTCAACATCATGTGATAGCAAAACCATATCCAGAGCCCAAAAGGGAAAAAAAGAAAAAAAGATCAAAAATTTTCTACCAGTTCTGCGTGCCTTACCAAAATTTTTCTACCGGTTCTGCGTACCTGACAGTACCTGTAGGAGCCCATCACTGATGCTCTATTGTTCTGTTATCTTTTTGCTTTGTACACCATAAGACACCCCGCTCAAAAAATCCCTAACCATTTCCCCTTTATCTGTAGCTCACTTTTTTGGGCCAGTGTAGATCAAATTAATTATTAACAAATCTGAATTAAAGGCAGAATATAAACCTATAGACATTAATTCAATTATCCTTCCTCTAGATTTTCTAGTGTTTCCTAATTAGGTGCCTGTCTTGTTTAAAGAATAGAATTGTTGAAATTCTTCTCTTACCTCAGCAACCTCTTCTTTCTAGTATAATAAAAAGGACAAAGTACAATGAACAAATTTATCATAATACATATGGAAATGTGATTAAAAGTTATATAAGGAGCAAGTAGTACATTAACAAGTAAGTCAAACACATGCTTTTTTTTGATAAAATTAAAGAGCAGAACTAGTGTGGGTCTGTTTTCTGCTGGCTATTGCTATGTTACTGAAGAAGAAGAAGAAAACTGAGAATACTTCATTTCTCACTGCTGTCATCACTCACCCTAATGAGGACAAGAAAGGTTGCCCCTACCAGAAGCACACAGATTTCAAATCCCACCCACTCACTCCTTAATGAGAATGTAAGAATTGCAGGGGCTGTGATCTTGCTAGGTTATTCTTGAAGCACATCAGCTGCCTATTCAATAAATAAGATCTGAAATATTTTTCTGGGATCTTTCCGCCTGACTACTGTGTCAACCTAAGTAAGCATGAGGCATATCAGTTATATTTATACTTTGAAAAACCTTGCTGCTTCCTTTTGACTCCATAAACATATTCTCACTATGATGAGTTTTCTTTAAAAACAACAACAACAAAGCTGAAGAAACCAATATAAAAGAGATATAAACACAATGAACAGTATTTAACCATTGGTGGTTTTCATTTGATTGTCACTAAAATAGCATATGCATAATCTACCAGTGTCAAATTATCAATTATATGATGGCATATGAAAATATTAGCAGAATAAATCAGGTGGAAAACTCTTGCCTGGAAACACCAGTTTGTCAGATTACACTATAATACATTATAGTTGGCATTTATGCTGCTGCTTGTTAATTAATACAAGAAAACGTCTACATTGAATATTTCAGATTTATCTTTATTATTCGAACCATTTTTTCCTAATGACTGAATTTTGATTTGTGTCATTACGTCTGTTAAGTATAGCCATACATAGCAAGGATTTTCATAGCGGCCACTGATTTGCTAATCTAACAACAGGAGAAATAAACTGCTGTCAGTGACCGGCTGGTTTACAGGGAAGCCCTTAAAAGTGGCTTCCCTGCAGCCAGCTGTCAATTTGAACTGCAGTCTAGCTAAGTTCAACAAAGTTGCTGAACTGCTCCTATATCTATTGTCTTCATTCCCGCGCAATGTAACAATAACAACCAATGTTGGTTCTGAGTACATATATTTTCCATGATACTCAACAATTCCTCCTTCCTTTCCTAACATTTTCTATATATGACATTGTCCTTCTCCTATGAAATAATACAGACTTCTCTATAGATGTTGAAGTCTAATTCATATCATCTACATTATATTTTCTAACAGGGAATGATGGGAATGTAAAAACAACACACTGATGGAGAAAAAGGAACTGCTGTCAGGCTTAAAATTACAACAGTACTAGAAGAACAACTTTACTCTGAGTAGAAATTTATATTGTAGTTCACTTAACATGACAATGATTATATTTCTGGAAAAATATGAGTTGACTTCTATCATATTGAATGTTTAGATATATAAAATTTTGGATCTTTTGCTTGTCTGAATAACTTTGTGTTAAATCTTTCCTGAAAAGAGCAGCAACAGCAGAACAAACACTTAACTATTTATTTATTATGGTACTATATTCCTTTAATAAATAACAAAATGCACTTTAGAGTACAAATGAAAATGTTAAAGATATTGACAAAAATCATAAAACAATATAAAATGTTAACTAAAAAAGCAAAGCAGGAAAAAAAGGGAAGAAACAAAACAAAATCATCAATAACTCAAAGTATTCATGTAGGAAAGAAATGCATCTTCAAAAGGTGCCAAATAGCATAATAATAAGCACTTCATAGATATTAGCATCCAGCAAAATCTCAGAAATCATAATGATAAACAAGCTGATTTCTCAGATAGTATCCAGTGATACAGCATTATTAAGGTGACCAGATTTTTACATTGCTAAAGCGAGACATCATTGACCGGGGGGGGGGGGGCAGAAGGTCCTTGATTAAAAATTGAAGATTCCTCCTCTCAGTGCACAGAGAAAGGAGGACTTTATTCACTCTGAGCCTGACTTAATCCTTCAAATATTAATTATTTCTGTTTTCTCAGAGGTAGATTTTACTCTCTCCAGCAAGGCTTCTTTTTGGGAAAGGGACACAGATGCAGCAGGTTGTACCTTATTCAGACATCCTCAGATGGCTGTTTTTACCTTCATCTTCCCAATTTGCCACAGCCCAAACAAGGCCAGCAAAGCCCACATCCCTCTGTTTCCTCAGTAAAAACCTGAAGCTTGGCCCAGCCTTTCTAACTGAGGACCGCAACCCCAAGAGCTCTTAGCTGGTCAGCTCTCGCGAGTAGCTGGAGGGGGTCTCCACATGGGCTTACATTTCTGTAAAAGTGGGATGTTGTGCATGGCCTGCAAAAGTTACAATTTGCCCTGCTTTATTCTGCAATAACCACTCCACGCAGCCATTGTGTTGTCCTTACGATGGTCTTTCAAAAATTCCCCACTTTGTGCTTTCTATTTTCTGCTTGAAAAAACTCCCATCACTTCCTATCTTTAAGGGGCAAAATAGGCTGTGCATGAGTGATAATAAGCACTTTTGGGACATGTTAAATACTGTGCCTGCATTCCTTTGTCTGGGCAGTGGGAGAAGCTTCCTCCTCCCAGCGCTAAGAGAAAGGAAGCATTTTATTCACTCTGAGCCATGCAGAGCAAATAAAGCGCTTCCTTTCTCTGGGCGGTGGGAGACGTTTATTCCCTCTGCCAGCGCCCAGAGAAAGGAGGGGCTTTATTCACTCTGGGCAGTCCAGAGAAAGGAAAATTGGGATTTTTTTAAAAATGCCACGTGACACGAGACAAGTATTGAAAATCGTGACTGTCCCACCAAAAGCGAAACATCTGGTCACTTTAAGCATTATGCCCGTTGATTTTCTCCTGGTAGATTCTTTTAATTGTTTTAAAATTAACATTTTTAATTGTTCAAGGAGATATGAATAGATAGACAGAATAATTAAATGAACATTTCAGCAGCCTTTTAAATCCGATATATAGTTATAAGCATAAACAAAACAACTATCTTCTCTTCTTTGGAACTTTTTCTAAAAGGAATACAGATGGAATGAAAGTGTTTCACCACAATCAAAAAAAGTACAATTTTTTATTATTCCTGCATCTCTCAGTAGGCTTGATTAAGATCTTCATCATGACTTGATATTCATAAATGTATTAGTAGCATTCACAACAAAGCTTTTTGAACTCTTACATTTTGTCCTGATATCTCTGCTTCATAAGTATTTAAAAACAACAGTTTTCTCCAAAAGATCATTTTTTAAAACTCTTATACATTTAAAAAAACCCACAATAATATAATATATTTTAATAAATACCTGTATTTATATACTAAGCTCAAGTTACCCAACTGATTTTGTCACTCAAGTGGCACTAGAACTCAATAGTTTATTTTCTTTGATGCAATTCACCATTATATAAACTGACTCTTCTTATTAAATTAAATTAGTGATTTCAATCATTTCTAATTGTTTTTCAAGTTTCTAATTAAAAAAATAAGATGGTAAGACACATAATGTCAAATCAAATTGAAAGTTATAATTCTGAAACGAGGGAGGGATATAATTTGCACTAACTCTATAGATGGAGGAAGCTATAACTACCGGTAGTATGTAAGATCAGACTGGTATCTTGGTCTGTTTAATAACCGATCCTGTTTTTATTTACAACATTGGTAAAACTGGGCTTTGATTTAAAAAAAAAAAATATTACAAATTCCCAAGCTGCGTAATTTACTTTGCTTTGATAACAGTGAGAAATAACATTTAGCAATATTTTAAATTAATAACCAAAGAAAAACCTTGGAAGTGAGTAAACAGTTTAAAGGGAAAAATACACTCTGGCATTGTAAACAGGACACAGTTTTTAAAAGGATGCCTCCCCTCTTTAATAGATCCAATTTTCCTGGAACTAAAGCACAAAGGAAAATTCTAATGGTTGTTTCACAGTATTCTTCCCCCCCCCCCTTTTTACCCCCTTTTCTTTTCTTTCCCCTACTTTTTTGTAATGGTTTAATTCAGTGGTCACATCAGGGGAGTGCTGTATTCATAAATGTCTGTGCTTAGGCAAAGAATGTTACCTCTGTGACTGATGATGTTTGTTTTGTGTTTTACTTTTCAATAACTCTTCACTTTAAGCAGTATGTTGCCTCAGATGGAGTGTGTATAAAGGTACTCAGTGTAATGGAATGGCCAGGTTTAATTCCCTTAATCATTTGGTCAGGGCAACTGAATTAACCACCCACATCTGTTCATTTCAGAAAGCACATTTCTAGTTCTCTGCGTTATATAACAAATGAGTGCAAGAACATTATACTGTTCATAGTCTGCCACTTCTTCGATCACTGCATCAGTTCACAAATCACCAAATAGCAACTGTAGATTTAATGTAGCTTAAAGAGGATTGGTTTTGAACAAGAACAATACTGGAAGTTGTTCTGTCGGGCTCTCTGGTAGAATCCTCCCAAAAATTCACAGGTACAAATTTCAGACACACACACGTTTGAAAATTCAAAACAATGTTCTTTATAATGAAAATTCACTTAAACCAAGCCCTCTTTTGGTGTAGCAAAGAGCACTCGTCTCCAAACAAACTGGTAATTTGTACAAGTCCCTTATCAGTTCTGTGATATTTAGCTTGCAGCTGTGAGGCAATTCACAATCCTTCTTCTTTCACAAAGTGAAACACACTTTGCCCTGGTTTAGTTTCAAAGCAGGGAAAAATCAGCACACAAAAGGTCAAAGTCAGTAAAGCAGTCACGAAATACAATGATCAGATAATCCTCCACAATGGCCAAACCCACAGGCTGCTATTTATAGCAGCCTCACTAATTACCACAGCCCCACCCAACCACAGGTGGCCTCATTTTCTTTGATAATAATCTCTCAGTTGTTGTTGCCTATGCATCACTCTCCACATGCGTGGCTGTATAATTAACTCTTGTTCTGAATCCAAGGAGGAGCTAGATAATTGATCTCCTTCTGAGCTGTATGCCACACTCTCCTCCTCCCTGTCACTCATGTCTTCTTGGTCAGAAGAGCCTTCATCATCAGATTCCACCGGGGGCAAAACAGGCCTGAAGCATGTGGATGTCTCCCCCACATCCACAGTCCTTGGGGCAGGAGCTGGGCCAGAGCTAACCACAACAGAAGTATATATATTATAAAACCAATTGCCAGTAAGATGCTTCTTCTAACTCCGATGGATGATATGTGCTTTCTTCAATCTTGTATTTTCTACCAGAGATCTGTTATTATGTTGCTATGATCAGTGAATTAGTGCCATCTTTTAGTCCAGCCCTTTCCAACTACTGGTAGGATTTCGCAATGCCAAACACCTTAGCAGTCTCTTCATTGTAGAGCCCATTCGCAATGCTTAATCTATCTCTACTACTGCCTTAGACATTTTCTTAACAGTTCAATTTTGGCACCATTTTACTTATTTACCCGTAGGTCATCTAAATTTTATCCAGGAGAGTAACTTTAATACCCACTATACCAACCTACCCCATCCTTCCAGTTGGCATACATTCTTTGAATGTTAGACTTGGGGTAGAAAACTTTGTACATTTTGAGACATGCCCTGGTCTTTCTATTGGTAGCTGCTATGTATTCCTTTGGCCAGCTCACTAAAGCAGTAGGGTATCTGATGACTGGTATGGCATACTGTATATGTTTGTGGCATGAAACTTGTTCTTCCCATTGAACTCATTAAATAAGAACTATGATTTAAATAAAACAAATTTAATCAAAGATCCCAATCCTTACTCCATATTGATCAGGAAGTAGACTACATTAAATGTATCTTGGTAATTCCAAGACATATTGTTTCAGCAAAGACACAACTGACATGAGACACTCCGTATTCAGTTACTATAATTAAGTACGTTTATAAATTCTTGCTCTGCTTTATGCTAGAGATGTAAAGTATATCAATGGTTATTCTGGATTATAACTGAATCTCTGATAAATTTTGATAACTTCAGTGGTGCTTGTTTTCAACTCATTCAAGAAGAATGAAACTTTATCTAGTCAATATAAATATCATATAAAGTGTCATATTTTTACTATTCAATGAAGTTTTTATTATTGTCTACCATGGTGAAGTGGTATTGTGGTTAGGGAGAAGTGGGCAATGAGTTAGATATATCTGAAAATTGTGTTTTGGATATCTTGCTCTGAATCCCATTTAGACTGTGCAAACAAATAGTTATTTTATTTAGCTTAATTTTAATTGGATAAAGTGATTCTTATATATGTTTCATTAGCTTGAGAATTTGTACAAAGTAATACTGTGAAGTTGATAAACTTTCAAATATCTTTTCAGTGAATCTACAGTAAAATTGGCAATATATTTAGATTGAAGAGAAATAACTGAAATTCTAAATCATAACTTAAAAATCATGTTAGAATAAAATGGCAGGGCATATCGATTAACCCATTGATCTGCTTCTCCATGAAAAAACACCTTAAATTTGACAATAAAATAATCAATAATATAGTCAAATAAATCACCAAAATTTCCAAAATAAGAAATAATAACAGACGGAACAAATTAATATAGCTTCAATGAGCAATTCCTTGAATAAAAAAAGTATTTTCCAGAATATATATAGAAAGAAAATATGCAATAATTTGCTAACTGCATTAGATCCAAATGTATCAAACAATAAACAATGTAGCAAAGTCACTATTTAGACGGAAAACTCAATAAAACATTACTTTGAATTTAAAGTGCACTTAATAAAATATTTGAACTTTCAACTTTATTGCACATTGCTAAAAATGAATCAGACTAATTAAGAACTGATCCTGTGATATAAATTGAATCATGTGTTTTTCTTCTATTGAAAACTAATTCATAAATGATTTTGGACAGCAATTGAATGTTTTTTTAAAAAATATTTATTTTTAAAAATGTATTGAAGCTAAGAAAATATTAACGAAGCACATTCTCATGTGGAGTACAAAAGGGAAGAAAACATGGATGGATAGAGGGAGAGAGGAGTGAGGAAGGGCTATCTCTAAATTTTTATTTTATTTTATTCATTTTGTCAAGTAAGTACTGGTAGTATACATAGATATAACACTGTTTATATACATTATATGGGTACTAATAAGAGTACCTATATCATGTATATAAACAGTGGGACAGGAATGGTAGGCACACTGATACACTTTTGCATGTACCTCACTGACCTCTTAGTAATTAGGGGAGGTCAACAGTGGATAGTTTAAGGGTAAAGTTTTCGGGGTTTGGTGACGAAAATACAGAATCAGGTAGTGAGTTCCAGGCTTTAACTACTTGATTGCTAAAGTCCTATTTTCTACAGTCAAGTTTGGAGTGGTTTACTTTGAGTTTGTATTTGTTGTGGTTGAAGCTTAAGTAGTCATTGAAAGAAGGATGTGGTGGTGGAAGATTTTATGAGCTATGCTTAGGTTGTGTTTAAGGTGACATAGTTCTAAGTTTTCTAAGCCTAGGATTTCAAGTCTGGTTGTGCAAGATATTCTGTTGCGAGTAGAGGAGTGGAGGGCTCTTCTCGTAAAGTATCTCTGGATACTTTATAATGTATTGATATCCAAAATGCAGTGTGGGTTCCAGACAAATGAGCTGTATTCAAGGATTGGTCTGGCAAAAGTTTTGTATGCTCTGGTTAGTAGTGTGATATTATCGGAGAAGAAGCTACGTAAGATTAGGCTAACAAGTCTTGAAGCCTTTTTGGCAATGTTGTTGCTGTGGGCCTTGGCACTTCGGTCATTCGATATGAGTATCCCAAGTCTTTTACAGAGTGAGGGTTGACTGCAAGGTCTTGTTTATGTATCTTGTATTTGGTTCTGTTCTGATTCTTTTCACCAAGGTGCAGGAGAGAGCATTTGTTGGCTGAGATTTGGAATTGCCAGATGCTTGACCATTCTAACACAAAGTCAAGGTCTTTTTAGAGGGTAGTGGTGTTATCGCTGGTGTTGAAGAGTTTTACATCATTGGCAAAGAGAATGTGGTTGCTTGTAATGTGATCGCAAAGGTCATTTATACTGAGTACGAAAAGTGTTGGTCCTAGTACGCTGCCTTGAAGTACACTGCTGTTAACATGCACAGGATATCTTTCTATAGTCCCAAGTGCAGTTTTTAGCAACCTCTATGAATTCTGTATGCAAACCAAAATGATTTTCAGAACAATTTGATATACTCTCTGAATATACAATAACTTTTGTGGCCTAACACAAACTATTAAAGGCAGGACAAGAAACAATGGATGGAAACTAATCAAGGAGAGAAGCAATCTGGAATTAAGCAGAAACTTCCTAACTGTGACAACAATTAGCCAGCGGAACGGCTTACCTTCATACGTTGTGGATGCTTCATCGCTGGAGGGTTTTATGAAGAGACTGGACAGTCATTTGTATGAAGGAATATAGGATCTCATGCTTGATCCGAGGGCTGGACTAGAAGACTTCCAGGTCCTTTCCAGCTCTATTCTCATTCTGATTCTTAGTATTCTGAATACTTCTCTAGCATGTCCCCTAAGCTAATCTTTCTAATACATAATATAATACTGTATTACAATTTACAGAAGGCCTAAATAGTGTTTTTCTGCAATCAAATTATACACATAAATATTTTGCAACCACATGGGTACTCTGTAAACAATACAACAGCAGAAGGTATATCCATCAATGTCTCTTGGGAAAGAGTTCAATTTGTAAATATGCCTTTCTTGGTTTTCCACAAGATTACCCTCTGTATGGATTGGTGGTTAAATTCAACATTTTAATATAATTGTAACTGAGCACAGATGCATGCTACCTGGATACAGTTGCCAAGAGAACTCCTAGAAATTAGCTTTGGACATAAGGATGTAGATGTATAGTGCACAATAGGACACAAATCTGTCAAATCTTTTTCTCCCCAGTAATATTTGTTACAGAATTCCCCATATCTATTTCTACTTTGGATACAAAAATATACTTCCAGTTGGCAAGTAAATATTTCATTCACTAGGCAACTAATAAATAGGGATTATATGCCATTATATCAGATATCCTTATAAGGCTAATTTAAATACACATTTTCATTGCAATACACAGTGAAGTATATTGTATAGTCTACATCTTTACAGTATATTGCTTTCAACCAATAAATGATGCACTTTATAATAAATTAACATATATAGAAATATAATATTTAAACATGGCAGGAATTAGATGGGGTTATATTATTTGGTAAAATGTTTGAGGCACCAAATTAAAAACTGGAATGCTACGCAAGATGAGCAATGCAGTAATAAATGAATAAAGTTTTCCAAGAAAACTCAGGGACTAGTACAAGCAGTCACCAGGAGTTAACACACAGTCAAATGAGCATGCACGCGTCCACATCACACACATTTGTGTAGAAATATTTTTGACTGAAAAACAGAAAAAATGTACCTCTATAATTTAAAAGAAATAGATAGATTTAAAATACTGTTGTTCTAAGATAGTTTTAATAGTTCTAATATAGAACACCAAAATTATTTTTGTAGGTTTCATTAATTACAACAAATGAGGAGGGGATGCTAGAATAATTGACCAGATGTCCTGCATTCACTGGGACAGTCACACTTTTTAGCAATTTGTCCCGCGTCCCGGGGCATTTTTAAAAAGTCCCGATTCCCCCCCCTTTTATTTTTATTTCTTTCTTTTTATTTGCTCACTTCCCCCCTCTTCCTTTTCCACTGTTGCTAACTCTTTCCCCTGGCTTGACACCTTCCTTGGCCACCACCATGGGGCTGAGCCTCCCAGGCAGGAGGGCTCGATGGCCACGACAGCAAAGGCGGAGGAAGGAACGGGAAGCGTGGCCAAGGCGTTCACCCCCTGCTGCTCTGACAGCCCATCTGCTGTGTTTGGGGTGGGCACAGTGATGGAGCAGCATTTGCACTGGGCGGGAAAACCCATCTGCTCACCAGCTTGCCCGGCGAATAAAGGTGGGTACGTATCGGCCCGGCATTTTTCCTTGCCTTTGCCCTGGCTCTCTCATTGATGGAGAGAGGAAGAGAGAGAGAGCAAGAGACAGAGAGCAAGAGAGAGAGTGAGAAAGAGAGAGCAAGAGGGAGAGTGAAAGAGAGAGAAAGCAAGAGAGGGAGCAAGAGAGAGGGATAAAGAGAGAGAGAGAGAGTGAGAAAAAGAGAGAGCAAGAAGGGAGAGGAGAGCAAGGGAGAGCAAGAGAGAAAGAGAGAGAGTGAGAAAAAGAAAGAGAAAGAGAGAGCAAGAGGGGAGAGAGAGAAAAAGAGAGAGAAAAAGCAAGAGGGAGCTAGAGAGAGCAAGAGAGAGGGAGAGAGGGAGAGAGAAAGAGAGAGAGAGTGAGAAAGAGAGAGAGAGAACAAGAGGGGGAGAGAGCAAGAGAGAGAGAGAGCAAGAGAAAGAGAGTGAGAGAGAGCAAGAGAGAGAGAGCAAGAGGGGAAGAGAGCAAGAGAGAGGTAGCAAGAGAGAGAGAGAGCAAGAGACATTTTTTTGTTTTTGTTTTGGCTAAACTTTTTTAGCCCCCACCTCCACCTCCCGCTCAATGGTGTCCCTCTTTCCCAATCTTAAAATCTGGTCATTTTACGCTAGAATCACACAATCACTTACATTTGTATGAATCGTACATTTTAGAGGAGAGGGTGGGTATTTGAATAGTGAATTATAATAATCCCATAGAAAATTTCCAAGAATATGTACAAAGCTGTAATTAGAAAACAGGTGATTGCGGGGTGGGGGAGAAGAGGAGAGAGACTGATATTTGTGGCAATGTGATCAGCAATAAGCAGCTTCTAAAAGATGCCTGCAAGGATCAGAATTTTCATGGCCAATTACATCAGGGATAAAAGGTTTTATAAACCCAAGTAATCCCAAAGATTTGGAGGTTCAATTAATTCACTACAGAAAGACACAAATGGCAAGACTGGTCTGTGTCCTTTTATTGTCTAACTGAGAAACTGTTGTTTTGGAGAGGGGCGGCATACAAATCTAATAATTAATTAATAATAATAATAATAATTAAAGATGTAAACATTCTGCATTTCCAAACATCTAACAGTTAAGCCAGAATAATAATCTGTTTTAGTTTTCAGAAGCACAACTATTTTAATATGCTCCACTTAAACCAAAAAGTGCACCTAGTTACTTTTCTAATTTCTGAACCATTAATTTTCATAGGAAAAATTTTCCTCATCTCATTCTTCTTCATTTCATGATCATAGTGCAGAAATAGGAATTTATAGGCATATCTTTAACTATATATTGAAAAATAAATATTCTAGTATCAAATCATGATTTTATTTCTGTATTTTGCTTATTTTATTTCTCCTGCATTTGACTGTAAAAGGGAACAACTTTGTTTTAGAAAAGGATAATTTCCCTACTTTACAAGCATAGACTTAACACATTTGATAGTCAGTTTGATGAAACCTAAATCCCCTGCTAAATACTGACTTCATAAAGTTTAAATACTGTTATGAGTGTTAAATTCAAGAAACACTAGTGGCATATTCTCTTAGGGTATATGAAGCAGGATTAATTTCAGTTTCATAAAGATATTGTAATTGTTTTAAAAATGTATAACAGATGTGTTTAGAGAGAATTCTGGTAATAAGCAATACCAATTCTTGTTCTCTGTTTGACAGCTTAGTAATGTGCATTTTGTTTTTGATAAAATTATATGTATATTTTCATATTCAAATTAATATTACTTTGTAGATTTCATTTTCTTCATTTATTCTTGATAACAAATTTTATTTTAGAGCCAGACTAGATTTTTACATGAATAAACAAATCTTTATAGGATTTTTTAAAACTTTGTTACTGTAGAAAGCTAGCATCCAGCCCTCTCCTATAGAATGAAATATTTTGAGAAACATTAAAAAGGCAGAATATTATATTTCCTTGTATAAGAAATAGAAAAACCTGCCCATGGAAAGCAACCTCATCTTTCTTAATAGACTTCAGCAGATTTCTGCACTTAAGAGATAGAGATAGATAGCTCTATTCATAAGCAAAAATTCCTTGCAGCAAGGTCTGAACAAAAGTAGGATTAGCCCTCAGCTATGATAGTCAAACCACTTCATTGCATCAGCAAAACTTCATTGCATCAGCAAAACTTGCTCAGACAACTCATAGGATTTGTACATGACACCATGGGAGTCTGACAACAGCCAATAGAATATATGTTCTTGCACAGGAACAGGTAGCTCAAGTGCAAAGCCCAAGAGAAGGTATAAATACCCCTCACACTCAACTCCATGTGGTCAGCTGCCTAGAACCCAAGTGCTTGGTGGTGCTGCTTCACCATTAAAACATCTTTCCAATCAGCTGCTGTGTTTCCAGTGTCTTTCTCTTGGCTTGGAACTGAACCAGATGGATATTTCTTTCAATATTACTATTGAAAGCTTTGTATTTATTTTTTTTTAAAAGAATAAAAGCTAATTGTTAAAAAGTATTTATAGTAGAAAATGTTGCTTTTTTCATTCTAGAATGATTAACAACAAAGCATGTTCTTTCTGTGCCCACTCAGAAAGCTCAAACTGCCCAAGGAGCTGCTGATTCAGTTCTACAGAGGAAGTATTTAGTCTGTCACCTGCACCTCTATAACTGTCTGGTTTGGCTCTGCAACCAAACAAGACAGACACAGATAATTAGAACTGCAGAAAAAACAATTGCTACCAATCTGCCTTCCACTGAGGACCTGTAAACTGCAGGAGTCAAAAAGAGGCTGTGAAAATATCTACAGACTCTTGACCTCCTGGACATAAATTGTTTCAACTTCTAACCTCAAAATGATGCTAGTGGGCACTGCACAAGGACAAATGTCATTATTCTGCTAAACAGCTAATTCCTATAATACTGTTAAACTATTTGCTAAGATTGTATTATTATTATTATTCCTATCATCCTTCCTACTACCTATCTCCTCCCACTTATGACTATAACCTTGCTTGTACTTTTATAATTTATATTGTTTTATTTAGTTTCCTAGTATGATTTGATTGCTTATTTAGTATCCTATGATTATCACTATGTTGTATCTTATGATTCTTCATGAATCTATTTTATGTACACTGAATGCATATACACCAAAGACAAATTACTTGTTTGTCCAATCACACATGGCCAATAAAGAATTCCATTCCATTCCACTCCATTCTATTTCATTGTATTCTAATCTAAATAATGTTCACAATCATTTAAATGGAGAATGTTCAAAACTTCTGTATTTGTTATGGAACTAGGAAACTTAATCAGAAGAAATCTATTTGAATTTACAAAATGAGGAAAATATAGTACATCATTAATTCATCTAAAATCAGAAATAGAGGGTTGTTTCTTTTTGACAATGAAGTGTTCTTTTTGATAATATAAGGGAAACTCAAAATAGTGTAAAACCAGCATAAAAATATATTGTTTTGTTTTGTTTTGAATTTTATTTATTTAAGAAATTTATAGAACTTCCTCACAAGTGACCTTGGGAGATTTACAACAAAATTCTTTGTAAAATTCATTATTTTATATTTAAATTATATAATTGACTGATTACTGTGGAATACCAAAGTATACATTTTCTGCAATGAAACAGAAACAAACACACTGATCCAAAATGCCTGTCAAAAGCCACATAAGTATGTACAGAACAAAATATATTATACAAAATATTGCATAAGACTTTGAACCTGATACAATGTTTAAAATGTTCTGCCATTTCAGGTTGGCTGCATTCTCATGAATAAACTTAAAACAATTGTAGCACTCTAGCTGCAGGAAACAATAACATTTTAAACTCGTTTTTTTGCTCCTTGATTTAAACCAGAGCAACACAAAAGGGGTGAGAGAAAACTATACTAATTGTCACACACTGACAAATTTTTTAAATAATATTTTACAGGAAAGTTTTAAATCTGAAGAAACAGAAGCTGAATACCTGCTTGTAGATAACTTTAAAATTCTTATTAGAAAATCCAGTTTCCCTTCTCAGTGAAATAAGATAGATATTCAATTTCTTTAAATAAATTCGAAGGCATGCTCATCAGATATAGCACAGTATAAAGAAGAAACAAATATATCCAAACCCACATGCAGGCTTTGCATTTAAAAATATTTTCTGTCATATGAATTTCAACAGAGCACAAGATCATACAGAACATATCCCTCAAAGCTTTATTTTACAGCAGAATAATACCAAGGGAAGTGTTTTGAGTGTACAGTTATAAGTCAGTAAGTGTGTGTGTGAGAAATGGGTGGAGGGTGGGAGAGGGAAGGAGAGGGCTACTATCACAATGTTGGCTTAGTTTAACTTTGGATGTACATACATGCTGTGCATGGTGCTTTCTTCATTTTCCAGAGTATATTTAATACAAAATATAATCCCTTGTACAGCATTGGAGTTGGCTTAGAGCTCTACTGATTGTATGGCAATACGTGCTGGCAATACATGATGACCATTAGACATTCTCTTTGCTGCAATCAATTAATTGTTTCATTTTCTGCAACCCAGATATAGTACCCCTAGGCTGAGTGTACTCTGTACATGTTCTTGTGCTCCACTGAGCTTTCACAATACATTTTAAAATGCCAAGAGTGAAAACATCCATTTGACATTGTTGATGGGGTTTTCATCTTTCTCTTTTGCTGTTCTTTCTTTTGTTTAACTTTTGTTGCTTCTATCATACACATGCACAATTCTATCCCCCTGATCAGAGTATTTCAAAAGGATTTTCTGTTCTGGAACAGTACTGTAGGGTTAAAATCATGTTCTGTTTGTTCATGTAAAAATTATAAGCAATACTGGGCTGAAATACTATTTTAAAACTCTTATGGATTTAAAAAAAAACGGGATTGAATTTGAGAGAAATGGAATAGGGCATTTGGGAAATTTGTGTCTTCCTGTAACTTTCTTGGCTTTTTGCAGTTAACAGTATAAACTGTTTCTCTTTCCTGATCATATTTGCTTGAGCCTAAACCATTTTTTTTAAAAAAAATATAAAATTCTGTGTAGATTGAAATGATTTGGCAACAGTTTCTACGTTATTCAATGGACTGTAACTATAATGCTGTCCTATTGAACAATTTCTCTGACACGATAATGTCTCTGCTTTCATCCAAGAAAGTGATTGCCAATTACTTTCCTTTCTGTGGGTGAATCTTTTTGGGTACATAAACTTCTAGGTTAGTATCTGTGGTAGGTGTATTATATGCACAACAAGTAGCTTTAAAAAATACCTTATTTGCAGCATGCACTCTAATGTTTCTACAATGTATCTTCCTTGTGCAGCATGACAGAAATAGCACACTGGTTAAAATAGTTGCTTAGTATTGATTGCTCATTCAAGAATATCTTTCTCTCGATACACACACATAAACACAAACACACAAACACAATGTATACACTGTGTTTGTGTGTTTGTGTGTTTGTGTTTATGTGTGTGTATCGAGAGAAAGATATTCTTGAATGAGCAATCAATACAATACACAGGCAGAAATGTTACTTTTTGAGCAAACTAGTGTTTGTTTATCTGTTTATCTGTATCTCTGTCTGTAAAATAAATATGTACTGGGTTACCATTTTATTATTTTTCCAGCCACTAAATCAATAGAATGGTAAACACCTGTATTCATTAAAAAGCTCTAGATTTAAATGAGCTACTTATAAGAGAAAATAATTAAACACACACATACACACACACACACAAACCCACATGTGCCCAGCTTTTGAATAGATAATTTTCTTTAGTTAACAGGAAGATCTATTCTACTTCTGCAGTCCTGGTAAAAGAAAGTATAAAATGAATGATAAGCATTAGATCAGATTAAGGGGCACTCCCTCCAACAGGTGCACCCTAGTAACCTAAAAAAAACCTACCAGTATTTCAGAATGGGAACAGATAAATTCACTTTAATGTGTTGGAGGTAAGTGGGAGATCAATAGAAAGCAACGTCAGTTTTTCTGGCCCTCTAAAACAGTTTCTTGACCATTAGGATAACAAGACAATTGGCCAACTGGGCAGACGAGACCAACCTGAAGTCTCTACAATTTGCAGTCATCACAGAGAAGAAGCCATTTCTTCCCCCCAAAAAAGACTTCTCTCCATTGAAGATAGATTATCTTAATTTTCTTTTGTGTTTGACCTCTATGATTACATTTAAAATTATATGACTATACCATGCAGTTTGCTGGACTATGACCATAAGTACCTGGAACTTCTGCTTTAAATCATTAGTATCATAGTTTCACAGATAGCAATATTAATCTAAACTATAAATTTAAATTTACTTTTTCTGGGATGTGAGAAAACTGCTGTCTGAACCAGATAATACTTCTTCATCCATTGATTAACAAAGATATCCAAAGCAGAATTAAATAACATTACACTGAAAGAATTAATGTAAAATTAATTTAAACTGAATAATTATGAAACATAATGCTTCCTCCAAGAGTTTTAGTTAAACAATAGCAAATTAAATATGGCCTAAGAGAACAGGAGCCCATAAACATAGCAGAAAGAAGAGCTGACAAAAATCAATCAATCAATCAATCAATCAATCAATCTCCCTGACTAATTCTATGAATGAAAGCAAGGATTTGGGATTGCCTAGAGAATTCCATACATATGTTCCTCTTGACAAGAGCATAAAATAGCAGTTTCCATTGGATTTCAGAGGTCTGTGATTAGGGAGTCAGCTTTGCCCAAGTCATAGTTGAACACTTTAAAAGGGGATGGGGCAATCATCCACTTTTTTTCCCCCAATTGCTTTTATTAAAAATGGCTTATAAATTAATTTTTAAATATTAAGAACTTTTAGAGGCACAAGTTTTATTATATGGTGTCATTCTTCTTTAAGTCAATGTGAAATAAGTGTTATGTAAATTTAAAACTGAAAAACCTTTTTAAAGATGGAAAATGGCAACAAAAGGCTCATTAGAATAGAATAGATTTTTTTATTGGACAAGTGTGATTGGACACACAAGGAATTTGTTTTGGTGCATATGCTCTCAGGGTACATAAAAGAAAAAGATACATTTGTCAAGTATCATGAGATACAACACTTGCCATAGGGGTCAAATAAGCAACGAGGAAACAATCAATATTAATAAAAATCTTAAGAATAAAAGCAACAATGTTGAATGTTGATTTTGGAAAGCTTTTAAATGGACTGTACATTGACTTGAAGTAAGATTTTGAAACAAACAACTGTGTGGTTTGAAATTTTATAAAAATATATGAAGATTTTGAGTTGAGGTATAAAAGTATTTTCCTGGGGAAATGTTCTGGATGAGAGAAAAACATAATAAGAGGAAATCTTTAAGGCTGGCTACTAGAAGCAACCAGAAAAAAATAAAGATTAAAGGAGAAGACCAATTAACACAAAATGGAGAAACGTATTTTAACTCCAGAAGAATTCATAGATATTTAGCACCAATGTAATCAGAACTTTAGACAGTCTGATACTATAAAAATAGACTTAAAAGTAGAGATAGAACTCTCTTAGTTTTAAATCTTAGATTTAAAATTGAACAAGGTAGAAGAATAGCAATGACAAAGATGTTATCCAGGACTTGCAAATAAACGGGCTGTGAGTTGAACCAGAACCTGACTTGGAAGTGTAGATTTTAATTCAGTAAATTAACTTGGACATTTTTTATACTTTGGATTTACAAAAGAGTATATTATATTCATGAAGAAATTCCTGAGAAGAGATAAAGAAAAAGAGACAAAGAGAAGAAATCAGTTTTTAGAAAATTACTTTAAAGAAATAAATATTAAGATATTTAATAGTAAAATAAGGTTTACAAATTTGGCTTATTAAAAGTATATGATTTTTTAACAGCAACTTTTGTGGGGGGTTTTGACTAGGACAATGATTTGGCTTAATATTCATTGAAAGATAAGATAAGATATGGGAAGTTTTTGTTGCATTTTTAGAGAAAGTGATAAGATATGGTATTAAAATTGTGAGGTGATGATAAGAAATTAATTTATGGGACATCATTTGAAGGGATTAAAAATTAAAATGCTGAATGTTTTCAATGTTTTAAAAATAGTTTATAGATGTAAGTAATGAGAAGATTTAAATATATATGTGTGTGTTTGTGTACATAATAAATACACACATATATAGTACATAAATGCTAATAGACAAAAGATGAAACATGGGATTGGTTACTGAATATGGGATTAAGTTACTGAAAATGTACATTTCTTGATGAAGGAACAAGTCATATCTTTACATTTCTTTCTGTATATTTTTATATATACACTGTCTCTTTTTCTTTTCCCCTTTCATTTTTGCTTTTTCTTTTTTATATTTTTCTTAATTTGTATTATAAAATAATTAGAAAATATCAGGCTTTGTCCAACATAGCTCTCTTTAAAAAAAGAAAGAAAGGAAAAAGCTTATCTGCATCAATAGTTTATTATTAATTATTGGAAAAAATACCATTTGTTTATTTCTGTTTCTACTTTGGCAATGAAGAAGCAAATAATGCATCAAAGTTGTTCCTCTAAGTAACAATTGAGGAAAATCGTGCTGCAAGGAATGTGGATATAATTTTTAACTACACAAAACAGGGTAGGCAATAGAGAGAAGGCACTATTAATCTTTTGGCTGGCAGGCAGACATACACTGATAGGAAAAGCTGGATTATGTGTACTTCTCTCAGCAAAATGCTTTCTTACATTACTTTCTATAGTTAATTCATTCTCATAAACTGTAATCTGGGTACACTTTTCTCAGATTATGATCCATTCAATTTCAATAGGATTTCAACCAGAGTAAGCATAGCAAGGATTGTGCTGCTTAAAATAGTTTTACTTGTACAGTAAGCAGATAACAAAAATCAAGATTTTAAGAAGTGGAGCATTTGGAACAGTTATATGTTTATGTCTTCTGTTTCATCAGAATGCAGTATACAGATATAAAATTGATTAGTTTAAAATCCAAGCACTCTGTCTGTTAACAAGATATGCCACATTATGTTACTTGCATCTAAGACAAGAGTCATGAAGTTCATTTTTCATACTAGTTTACCCTCTTAGTTAATGAAGAAAAAAATGTTCAATAATATATTTAACAAAAAATGTATCTGCTTGTATATCATGACATAATTTTTTTCCTAAACTTTACCGCATTGTTGTTGCTGGTACCATACTCATATAATGGAATAATTCCCCATGGCAAAATAAAATATAATGCCTAGGAGAAGCATTCTAATTTAGCCTCTGACCCAATTTTCTACTTTTTTACGTGTAAAACATTTAATATGGAAACACCAAATTATGCAGTCTCCCAAATCCCAATAGCAAGTTCAGTGTAAGTTTTTAAAGTATATATCTGCTCCCATTCATACAGACTGAATTATTGTGTTAGATTGTTCTCCTATTTCCACTGCTTCTAAATAACTTTTTTCTAAAGGGATCTTCAATCATAAAAGCATACCGACGGGTGGGTTCTAACTTACCTCACTGCTGGTTCATTTCTTTCTGCGCCACGTGCCCGCACCTCAAATGCTGTGATTTCGCTGAGGCTTCCCTCGCTGGGAAACCCCATTTCTGGGACTGCCTTCTGCCGCACGAATCCCAGTGACCAATTAGGTCCCACAGAGTTGGCCTTCTGCGGGTCCTGTTGACTAAACAATGTCGCTTGGCAGGACCCAGGGGAAGAGCCTTCTCTGTGGCGGCCCCAACCCTCTGGAACCAGGTCCCCCCAGAGATTAGAATTGCCCCCACCCTCCCTGCCTTTCATAAACTCCTTAAAACCCATCTCTGCTGTCAGGTATGGGGGAATTGAGACATCTCCCCGGGGCCTATACAGTTTATGCATGGTATGTTTGTGTGTGTATGTTTTTGCTTTTTAATAAGGGGTTAACCCCTTGTTATACATTGTTTTATTGTTGTTGTGAGCCGCCCTGAGTCTACGGAGAGGGGCGGCATACAAATCCAATAAATAAATAAATAAATAAACAAACAAACAAACACTTCCGTTGCCAGTGAAGCAGGGATTCTCCTGCTGGGATTCCCCTGCAGTATTGTAAAAATGCGGAAGTGAGGAGGTGGGGTTTCCCATGGAGGGGAGCCTCAGGGGAATCCCAACAGCACAAAAACAGGCGCTTTGGCTGGCAAAAGGGGTGAATTTTGGCCTTGAACGCATTAATCGCTTTTCCATTGATTCCTATGGGAAACATTGTTTCATCTTACGAACTTTTCACCTTACGAACCTCGTCCTGGAACCAATTAAGGACGTAAGACAAGGTATCACTGTATATCAATAATTAAATATATAACACTATATATAATTAAATATATAACACTATACATTTAATAATTTGGTAGGCATAAGGCCTGCCCTTATTATAAGCATTGAGTGTGACTAGTAGGGTACCAGCACTACTGAGAATAGACAAATCCATTGTTTAAACATGGAATGGATGGGTTCCAGTGCAAAGACCTAAAGTCTGTTGAATTGAAAAGGTGATGAAAAGGCTTTAAGATTTAGATCCTGTGTCGGATATACATTTTATTTTTCTTCAGCAGACTTATGCATAATGAAGCAATTTATTGAGCAATTTCAAATTCATAAAGTTTCTGTAGCTATCTAATTCTGGAATTAAGGCTGAATAAATATTTATAGCTGTGTCTTGACTGAAGTCTGACATTTGTTTGAACTTGAAAGCTAAATAAGATCAAGTTGGTTAGTAAAATAAGATCAAGTTGGTTAGTACTTGATGGGAAGCTATCAGGGGTAAAGTTAGAAGAGTCAAAAACACAAACAAAAAATAACAACACTGTCCTCTGGTAAGAAGAAAAGAGCAAATGTTTTTGTATTATTGCCACACAAAAAAAAACCCCTATGAGAATTTGTCCATAATGTCCATGATGGAGTTAAACTTAACTAGGCAAGTCTCAGAGGTCAGAAGTGGAATTACCTGATAATTGTGATCTCAGAAAATTTCAATAGAAGAAGGAGAACAAATCAGATTGTACAGAGTGTTATTCTACCTCAGTTCACCTATCTGATATGAGAAGAATTATTTGCTGGGGGGGGGGGGGGATCGTAATTGCAAAATTCTAAATTTGTTACAAAAAACCTCAAGATTTTCAGTTAGTTTATCCTAGATGTTATAATGCATGCTTTTTTTCCCCTGATAAATTTTGTTCCTGAGCTAGGAATATCCACTGCTCCCTACCTAAAATGCCTGTCACTGAGTTTAGCTGTTGAAGACATAATTGAGGATTTTAATATTTCCCATCTGCAAATTAAATGAAAGTGTCAAATTTATCACAATATATATTTGATTTTAAATGACATGTCTTCTGTTTTCTCTCATCATACTCATAATATTCATCTATTAAGTGACATTCTTTTAACACCAGTCGTGAAAATGTTTATCCTATTTGAACACCCACATTTTGCTGATTCAATTTAATTAAAAGCATAGATTTTATAGGATAGTAAAATTTCTTCTATGCCTGAACAAAAAGTAGTGCATTTTACATTTAGATCACTTTTTTTCAGCAGTGATTTTTTTTTAAGTGGGAGATTATGCACCTAGCAGAAAACAAAAGGGGTCAGGAAATAAACCTTTATGGTCCCTTACAACTGTTATTCTGAAACTAGATTGAAGTTTGTCTTAAAGCTTACAGGAATGACAGACATCATGTTCTCTGGAATTTTTTTAAAAAAATTATTATGCTAACCTTTTGTCAGCCGTTGCCGACATCATCAAAGTGTAAAATCCCCATTGAGGAAACACTTGCTTTTTATATGTTTGTTAAAATATTAATGACTGGGAAAGCCATGTTAACAAGGTTAGCCAATGAATATCAAGTATTCAGCTATCAGGTATTAATTTGAAGGCATTTCTCTCAGCTCCCTCACACTCGTTGCTATTTCTCTTCCTTTCAATCAGAAGAGGCATAGCAACTAAATCAGCCAATGGGAGGTTTAACGCTTCTGAGTCTGTGTAGAAAATCAAAATTGAAATTTAAGCTTAAGGCTGGGTGTGGCTCCAGGTCCACATTCTGTACTCTTCCACTCTGAACTCTGCTGAAATGAAACTAACTGTTCTCTGCTGTGTATAACTACTTGAAGAAGAACTCTGCTAATGGTATTTTAGATTCATCTGATTATAAAGAAGTTAATGAATCCATCTGTTGTATGCTTCTGGTTTTGATGTTTGATAGTGATGCTGATCAATTTAGTAATTGCACACGTAATGGGCCCACACCCTTGTCTCCCCTCTGTAATTAGCTGTGTTGTTCTTGCCTTACTCATGCTGACCAAAGGAGGTATGATTTCCTCCTTCCCCATTGTGTATTGCTTCTTTCTTTCCCCTGGAGGTGATTCTGAGCTATCAGGTATTAATTTGAAGGCATTCCTCTCAGCTCCCTCATACTCATTGCTATTTCTCTTCCTTTCAACCGGAATTCTATCAACCATACACAGGAAAAGGCCCAAATATGCCAAGACCTACACACACACACACACACACACACACACACACACACACACACAAACATTTTATATATAGATAGATAGATAGATAGATAGATAGATAGATAGATATAGATATAGATATAGATATAGATATAGATATAGATATAGATAGATATAGATAGATAGATAGATATAGATATAGAGATAGAGATAGAGATAGATATAGATAGATATAGATATAGATATAGATATATATGTGTGTGTGTGTGTGTGTGTGTGTGTGTGTGTGTGTATGTATGTACGTATAAGATGGATAGACAGACAGACAGACAGACAGACAGACAGATATCTTGGACCCTTGCAGATTGAAAACAAAGGAGGAATCCACTCGCTGATATTTTAAATCAAACTGTTTATATAGAAAGCATCATTTATATAAGCCAAATTCATGCATGTGACTAGGCTAGGCTGTTTATTTATTTATTTATTAAATTTGTATGCCGCCCCTCTCCATAGACTCGGGGCGGCTCACAACAGTAATAGAAAAACAATGTACAATACAAATCTAATAATTAAAACTAAAAACCCATAATTTAAAAAACATGCACACAACATACCATACATAAACAATATAGGCCTGGGGAAGTTATCTCAGTTCCCTATGCCTGACAGCAGAGGTGGGTTTTAAGGAGTTTAAGAAAGGCAAGGAGGGTGGGGGCAGTTCTAATCTCAGGGGGGAGCTGGTTCCAGAGAGTCGGGGCCGCCACAGAGAAGGCTGTTCCCCTGGGACCCGCCAAACCGCATTGTTTAGTCGACGGGACCCAGAGAAGGCTAACTCTGTGGGTCCTAACCGGTCGCTGGGATTCGTGCTGCAGATCCAAGCTAATTACACATTCCTTTATGAGATAAAGATTCTTCAGTTTTGCTGACTTAAGTTACAGCCTTGCAGACTCTTCGCACACAGGGCACTTCTACTCCAAAGATTTTAGCAGAGAAACAACAGTTGGCTAGCATAACATGGCTGGAACCTCAAACTTCAACTGACTGCATCACAAAACGTTGAAACTCCATCCCGAATTTCCCATGAGCCACCCTTAAATACCTATGAGGAGTGGTCAACAATTCACTAGAGTTAAAATATTACAGAGAGAATATTTCCTTTTCCTATACAAGTATTCTTGTCTTTTTCTTATTCTTCTAAAGCTGGTATCTAACAAAGGCTCAGGTCTTCCTCCTCCTTCTCCTCCTCGTCCTCCTCTAAGTCAGAGCCTACTGTTATTGGCATATATGCCACCTGTGATGGTCCTCCACATTCATCCAAGTCCATCTCTCCCTCACTCTCACTCTCTGGCTTAGGGAACCCAGGTAGGCCCTGGTTCATCCTCCTCAGAATCTGCCATTATCAGAAGGCTGAGGACCACACGCAACACACACATATATATGTATATGTATATATATATATATATATATATATATATATATATATATATATATATATATATGTACACACACACACACACATATTTATTGATAATAAAAAGGAAGAGAGACTACTATAGATCTATTTCAAACTGTTTTGCTCTCATCAGCTAGCCATACTCTTACACAGGAAACTTTACATGGGAAAAGACCCAAATAAGCCGTGTGTGTGTGTATATAAATCATATAGATCTGCAGAGAGGGGTGGCATACAAATCCAATAAATAATAATAATAATAATTATTATTATTATTATTATTATTTTGTAAATCATAGATTTATGTTTTGTAAATCATATAAATTTATATAACAAATATATACACATTCTCTCTCTCTCTCTCACACACACACATGTTTGTTTGTGTGTGTATCTGTGTGTTTGTGTGTACCTACTGTATGTACACTATCTATGTATGTTAATAAAATGACAATGTGTAATACGTTATCTCCACGTTTTTGTTAAATCTTTTTAATAGATTTAAATCTTACATATAAAACAATAACCTGTTTTTAAAGGATTGTTCTTCAACTAACTAATGCCCTGCTGTGCTTTGCTAATTGTGTGTACTAATAGATGTAAATTATACAGGATTATTACTGGAGATGCTGCCACAGAGTGCTGGGATTGTGTAAGGTATTGAAGACCATATGCAGTCTAATCACTAATTAGGTAATTTGATTTTTGTTGTTGTATAAAAAGAAGAAAATAGATTTGGTTACCTTGTTCTGTAAAATGTAAACCTTCTAATGTGTGGTAAATAATGTGCCATTTGTGTACCAATCTTTTTAAGTTTACTGGAAGGAAAAAATAGTTGGGCATATCTCAAATATCCATGATTTTTTTCCTACAGATAAGCATGAAAATAAGTTATTTTCCCCATCCTATTCCTTCTTATATCAATTTCATTTCAAAGAAATGAAATAATATATAAAGTTATTAGTGGAGACAAAATATAGAAAACTAAATTTGATTCTTTTTTTTCACATTTTCATTGATATCTGAATTTTTGTATATTTCAAAAAATACACTCCCCAAATTAGGTTTGGTTTACTTGTGTAGCAGAGTTGAGATTTTCTAAAAACATGTCATGGCCTTAACATCTGATAGGTTTATAATTGATGATATAACATTTTGTAGTTCTCCACCTGTCATTGTAGTTAAAAATTGTGGGTTGGCTTATTCATGGATGATTTATTTTTCATGGTATTTAGCCTGAAATCTTGAGGGCCAGATGAATTATAGTGGAATTTTCTATTATTGTATAAGGTGTAATCCTTATGATATCCCACCTGCAGTGGTAGGCTACGAGTGGGAATGCTAAATTGTGCTCGCCACCGCGGCTCATAAATTCTTGCGAGGCCAGCGCGATTTTGCTGCTGCACTTGTAGAGGTAGCAAAATCATGCACAGAGCCGCAGGTGCACCCATGTTTCGGTGAGGTTTTACCTGCGGCTCCATGTCCAATTTTGATACCTCCATAGGTACAACAGCAAAATTGTGCTGGCCCCGCAATAACTTACATGCTGCGGCGGCGAGTGCAATTTAGCGTTCAGGCTCGTAGCCCAACACTGCCCACCTGAATCACAATAGATGACAATAACTATTAAGCTTTTCTGAACTTGAAAATACTAAGTGGAGTCTGGTTGTTACTTACAAGAAAAACCATCATGAAATCCCAGATTGGACTGAAAAATCAAAAAA
Source organism: Erythrolamprus reginae (assembly GCF_031021105.1). Classification (NCBI taxonomy): domain Eukaryota; kingdom Metazoa; phylum Chordata; class Lepidosauria; order Squamata; family Dipsadidae; genus Erythrolamprus; species Erythrolamprus reginae. The sequence continues at coordinate 131,208,665 of NC_091951.1, forward strand.
TCCCATAATTAGGCAATGATCAGCAATGTACATATTGCAAAATAAATAAAAGGACATGTCCATAAATTTACAGAGAATAAAGCTTAGTTTTTTGACAAATGTATATTTTCTTTTATGTATATTGAGGATATATGCATCAAAGACAAATTTCTTGTGTGTCCAATCACACTTGGCCAATAAAAATTATATTCTAGTTCAAGAAAAAAATATTGTTACCTTGCTTGTCTATAGAATTTTTCTATTTCCTTTTCATTCTTATATGTAGGTATACAGACAGAAAAAACTATTTTATGTGAAAAAAACCCCGCTTTATATTAATTTCTTTAAGTCCTTAAGAAATAATGTAGAAGAGTGGAGTATAGCATATGTCTGCAGGTTTTTAAAGAAGCCACATCTTTTCCAAAGATCGTACAGTAGCTAGCTGCTCGTGGCACATGATTCTGGAAGCAGATATTTTTTTTAAAAAACAATTGCAAACAATTGGGATATTTGTTTCTGTGTACTCCAAAGTATCTTTTGGGGAATGAATTCAAAATATTGAAAAGCTAGGAAATATAAATTTGTCCCCTTCTTATAAAAGTCTGTTTCTCAGGTTTGATGTATAACAGATGCAAGTGGATTGAACAGAAAGAGTTAGCAGGCTTATTTTAATTGCTATAAAGATAGCTTGTGTGCCTTTGTTTCTATAACCATGTACAGATTTGTTTATAAATAACACTTTAAAGTTATTGTTTTGGCAATAGCTGTTAAGGTTTGATAAAAATGCCAAGAGCCTAATAACAAAAGTATTCCCTATAGAAATTATGTTTTATGTATCCTTTGAAGGAAGCTTGCCTGATTTTGAAATAAATCCTTGGAAACACCAGAAACATAGGTATTCTAGGAATAATAATAATCAGATATTGAGTTTTACACTGTATAGAAAGAACAGTATTCTACAGACCTATAAAATTGCATATTCTATTTAAATTATGGAATCAAAAAGGATAAACTTCTAATAATTTCCACTTTAGCCATTCTTATGTATATTTAGTATATTTTACTTTTGTATCAATTTATGGCTTTAAAAAATAACAATAAAAGATAGATGAGTTTGCAATTATTTGCAAGCAATGTAAACAGGATTATTTAAATGAAAATAGCCATATCGTTAGTAAATCTACATCTACATGAAACCACTGAGATCATCCAATGACCCGGGGTGAGTATCAGCAATACATATATAACATACCCAGTTATATATCTCCACCCTGCGTCAGTTCAGTGAAGCAGTGGATATGATGTACTAGTGCTGAAGGCGGTGAGGGTCTGCATGGGATTTAAAAGGCTCAGACTTAACCCTGACAAAACCAAGTGGCTATGGGTATTTTCCCCAAAAGACTATATTGACTGTCCATCGTGAAGAATGCGGCCACGAGAGCAATCATGGGCCTCCCAAGGTACGCCCATGTTTCATCAACACTCTGCGGCCTGCACTGGCTGCTGATCAGTTTCTGGTCACAATTCAAAGTCTTGGTTATGACCTATAAAGCCGCACATGGCATCAGACCAGAATACCTCCAGGACCGTTTCTGCCGCACGAATCCCAGCGGCCGATTAGGACCCACAGAGTGGGCCTTCCCCAGATCCCGTCGACTAAGCAATGTTGTCTGGCAGGGCCCAGGGGCATCTCTGTGGCGGCCCCGACCCTCTGAAACCAAATCCTCCCCGGAGATCAGAACCGATTCCACTCTCCTTGCCTTTCATAAGTTGTTGAAAACTCACCTTTACCACCAGGCATGGGGAAATTGACACCTCCCCTAACTACTGTTTTATGTATGGTTTGATTGGGTTGTGTGACTATTTTATTAATAAGGGTTTTTAAATTATGTTTTTAGATATTGGATTTGTACATTGTTTTATTGTTGTAAGCCGCCCCAAGTTCTTGGAGAGGGGCGGCATACAAATCTAATAAATTATTATTATTAATTATTATCCTTGGTTCTGGGGGGAGGAGAAATTGACCTCTGAATGGGTTTGCAATTTGGGTGTCCTCCTAGACTTACAGCTAAGATTAGACCAACATTTGACAGCTGTAGCTAGGGGGACCTTTGCACAGGTTTGCCTAGTGCACCAATTGTAACCCTGCTTGGATCAGGAGGCTCTTCTCACAAACACTCATGCCCTTGGCACCTCACGGTTAGATTATTGCAACATGCTCTACATACTGTTTCAACTGTAAATTGTTTTTAAATGGTTTTTATAGGTTTTGTATTACTATTTTTTAATTTTTTCCTGTTGTGAGCCACCTAGAGTCCCTAGGGAGTTGGGCGGCATAGAAATTGAATAAGTAAATGAATAAATAAATAAACAAAATGAGAAACAAGAGGATAACTCGATGTCCATGGAGATTCTCAGTCATTAGCTTTGTAACTTAGAGAATAACTTAAATGCATAGCTATAGTTCAGTACACATAAGTTGAAGGTTAATATCTAGATTCTATGAATGTAACTAAAACAGACATATTTTCTGCTGTTGCCTATAAATAAGAGTATTAATCTCTCAAATAGGACAGTGGATATTAGTTGTTCTTGTTATTATATTATTATAACTATTGTTATTGTTGTTGTTTTTGTTTTTGTTGTTGTTTTTGCTGCTATTATTATTATTATTATTATTATTATTATTATTATTATTATTATTATTATTATGGATGGGGAAATCTTAAGCTGTTCCGCTGCCATTTTGTTCCATTGATTGTGCTTCTGTTGATGGAATGGGAAGTAGCAATTTCTCCTCCTATTTGGAGTTTCCTTATTGCATAAATGAAAATTTGAAATATGTTATATAAATATTTTGTAAAGTATTTTGGACATTTTATAAAGTAAAATATGTATATTTTAATTTCAGAATAATGCACACCTACAATAACATTTCTTCAGATTAAATCCTGGAGAAACTGAGATCCTAAAGACACTTTCAAATACCTTGCTGATGATTAGGATATAAATGTTTTATTTAAAGCTTCATTATTTTAAAAATCCAATGTTTTCAAAATATACCTCAAATATTGTTAAGTTATGCAACATAAACAAAACTGCATATAGGAAAATACACAAAGATAACATAAGGAAAAATGACAGTTTGTATTTAACAAACAGTAAGATATAAATATATTACTGTGTCAGCTCAGACACTTTTAGTCTTTTCCAAACACAAGATGAAGCCTAAGACGACAGACAAATCTGACTGTCAGCTGCCTCAGATCAATACTTCTGGAACAGTAGTAATTCTCTTTCTGACCTAAGAACTGCAGGCACCATTTGTTTGTCTTCCTATGTAGCTATCTGATTTCTGGAGGATACAGAGGTTTAAAGTATATGTCATTCTAATAGTGGGATCATTTATGACAGTATTATCCTCCAACTATTCTCCCCTACAGAACATATACACAAAGGACAAAAGCTTTCTCCTTTTGAAGTCAAAGTAGAAATATTTTTCCTTGCTATAGTGTCAAAATTTCCTATTTTCAACATAATGTAGGCTTGCAATTCCATTCCATTTCATTAACAAATATAGATAGATGATAGATAGATAGATAGATAGAGAGAGAGAGAGGGGGGGGAGAGAGGGAGAGATAGATAGATAGAATTTATTTATTGGAAAAATATCTAGTCTAATGACTGGCTACAGGTAGATAGCATCATTCGGATTAAGAACAGCTATGTGTAAAGATGGTGGGGGCTTTTTCTAGTATCTTTCACTCACTTCACCACTTTTATGTTAGAGCCAGCTATTATTCACTTCATATACCTTTATTTAATGATCTAAAAGTACAACTTATGATTTTACTATTAGAAGATATTAAGCTTTTTAAAATGTTATGCAATGACTCATTACATACCTCTGAGTCATAGGTTCCAATCGAAACTAAAGATATCTGTACTTTAAAATATAAAATATATGTATATTTCATTAAAGAATAAATTTCTGATCAATTAAAGGTAGCTTTTATGTTTATTCTTCATGTTGCACTCTGTAGTCCCCCCCCCCCCTATTTGATTTGCTATCTCATCATACAGAAGTACATATGGTGTACGTGGATGTAATTTCTGATGCTATGCAGAGATACCAAGTAACTAAAAATGATTGGACATTATTTCTTCATAGAATCTTATAAACAGGCAAGGTTAATGATATTAGGAAGCAATGGGGAAATGTAAAGTTGTTATTTATTGATCACAACCCAAGATGGTGCTAAGGTGGGAAACCTTATTGCATATGAGGATGGCTGGGAGTAAAACAAAAATCAAGATTCAGAATGTCAGAATAATCCAAGTGAATGTCAAACTCGCACACATTAAGGTTTATTTGTCATAAATGGAAATGTCAACATGTGACCTAAAAAACATAGTTAATATAAGTACAATTCACTGGGAATTTTGTCTTGCGCAAGTCCAAATGAAACAAACAGAAGTTATGTGAAAGGACAGAGAAGTGCAACACAATTGCCATTCACTTCAAGAAAAGTTTTCTAGATGTTATAAATTAATAAATCATACTAAAAGGTAATCTAAGTTCAGAATATATCCTTTGCAGAATAAAACATCTCACATTCAAGTATTTTTTTAAAAAATTCCTACTGATATTAATGATAGGGTAAAACAATCATTTACACCAAGATAGGTTAGGCTTACACACAGACACAGATAGGGGGGGGGGGGAGGGAGAGGGAAAGGGAGAGAAAGAGATAATATCATACAGTATATGTACATTTTTAAAGATTAAAATACAAAGAACACATTAACATTCCTACTGAAATCAGTTGGGTTTAATAGTTCTTAATTTGGAATTCATTTTAATATCAATTGTGAGTGTAAAAGCAATTTAAAAACAAAGTAATAGAACTCACTCAGAACATCATGCACTTGATTGGATTAATATTTTGTGGCATTCAACTGCAGAAAAATCTGACAGGCATATATGATTCTTGTAAGTGGTTAGAAATTATATTGCAATAATAAAATTCTTTGGCAAGAGTCAGTATTATAGCAGGACAATATTGTACAATATCTGGAATCCTTCACTGAATGTGAAAATGGACTGTTAATCTATATAAAATAATATAATAAAATAAGTTCAAATAATATTGTGACAGATTTTCACTTTATCATTAATGTGTGAAAAAGAATAAAAAAAATTGCAAACAAATATTGGTGATGGTGTAAGATGATAATAGTTCCTCTCTCTGCCACCTTGCCAGAATGAATTATAATTACTTACAAACTAATACTATTAGCTATCACTTAGAAAGCCCTATTTTTTTAAAGATATACTCTCTTTCAAAGGAATGTTATAACAAACTCTATAGCCTTATCCTTGGAGGAATGACAAAGACCAACAGAGCAAGTTTATTCCGAAATAAATAATACTTTGTATGCCGAGTCCTCCCGCCCCCGCCCCCCCCAATCACCATGCATAGTAACTTGAAACTGAAATGCAGTCACACTTGTGTTTAGAATTTATTTTAAAACTAGAGAAAGAGAGGGAATATTTGGGCACATTTATTTTCTCCATGAAATACTGCATCATAAATATTTTAAGGTGTAACTACTGAACTACTGCTGACTTGTTTACTATAATGCTTCTGCCACCAACTTCCATATTGAAGTAAGAATGGTCAGGGTAGTAATAAAAAGTTATGCTTAGCCTGATATTTAGAATTCATATGACAGGAAGACCTTAAAAGAAATATAATTCTGATATACCAAAAAAAACCCCAACCCTGTCATTTTGAGCTTCATTTACTCTCTCCAAGCAGGCAAACCTAAAATGTCATATATGAATACATAAAAAGTTGAAGGGCAAAGGAAATAGTTCCATCAGCAATAGACTGTAAAGTGCATCTCATAGTGACAATAGCTTTAGATTGAACTTTAAAGACAATAGTACAGTGCTAAGGAGCGTCTTTCTCACATTATATTTCTGAATGTAGCTTAAGTGGAATTAAGTGACAGCTGTAGCATTAGTTTAAGACCTTTGCAAGTAATGTGAGCCATGTTTGTCCTTTATTGCTTTCTGCTTATGACAAGCCTACTGCGTATATGCATTTATGCATTTATATGTGCGTGCATGTGAGTGTGTGTGCACGCAAGTGTGTGTGCATGTGCGTGTGCGTGTGTATCTATCTCACATGTAGAATATAAATGCCATTCTGCCCTTTGTTGCAACTGTTCCAACCAGCATGCCTTGGATAAAGCAGTCTGAATTAGCTCAAATCCATCATATATTGTCCAAAACTGAAATAAAATTGCATTGGGATTTAGGAAGGGAAAGGGGAGGGGGACCAGTGAACAACAACAACAATAAAGACACTACACAGAAATAACGCACTATTTAAAAAAAATAGTTGTCACACAGACCAACATTAAAACTCCATTTAAGCCCAGCCAATGTCAACAGCCAAAGATGAAAATTAATGAGCACAACAGAAGGTAGCAGTAGCAGCAGCTCTTCTAGGGCAGCCACAAGAGCAGAGGCTCCTGAAACTCGGGTAACTAATGACCTCTCTCCAAGTGCTGAATCCAAGGAGACAAACCCCTCACAAGCAGAAAAGCAGCCGAAGTTGTCGGCGGCGCTGGTACGCAATTACAGAAGGGAAAGCAGGGAAGCGGGAGACGGACGGAAAGGCACACAGACACACACACACACACACAGCGAGAGGGGTGTGCGGTTTTAGGCGACGCTTGCAGAGCTCCGAGAACCCTTGAGCATGTAGACAAGTACGCGATAGAAGGGAGAGGGAGAAGCGTTTACCAGTGGAAGCAGCGGTAGCAGCAGGGCGAACAGGCGGAGCTCCTCACATCATCTCCGTGAGTCAACTTAGCCAGCAGAGCCCAGAACAGATTCCTTTACTGTCCGAGGGGAAGAAGGAGAGGTGGGATGGGTTGGTTGAGAGGTCGGGCCCCTTTCCGAGGGAAAACAAAAAGAGGTGGTATCCCGAGCGAGCAAAGCTTGTACTGTCGCCCAGCCTTTAGCTCCGTCGCCGTCACCGGCAAGGGGGAGCCGTAGTGTGGGGAGGAAGCAAGGTCGCCAGTCCGGCTTGCCTACCAAAGTGAGTCCAGCCACCCGAGCAGCGCAGAGTGGCGGGCGGCTGCTATCCCGAAAAAATCCAGCCTTCGCGGCAGGCGGCGCGGCCACCAGGTTGCACGAGCTCCTGAATTAAGGGGCGCGAGCCAATCCCCGGGCTCAACGGCGCGCGCGCAGGGCAGCGGTAGACAGACGCGCCCGGCCGGCCGGCTGCTGGAGAGCAGCTGGAGCTGCGAAAGCGACGGCGAGCAGAGCGGTCGGTGGTGGTGGCGACGGCGGCGGTAGTGGTGACGGTGCTGGATGCGTGGCTGGAGAGACTCTGTTGGGTGTGAGACGCGAAGGAGGCATTTGGTTTCCCTCGCGGCTGCACAGGCACTTAAAGGGGAAGCTCAGATTTTCCCCAGGCGCAGGCATGCTGCGGAAGGGGGGGGGGGGGAGATGCTACCATGGGGTGGGGAGTGTAGGCGCAGCTAGGAGGGGTTTCCTTATAAAGGTAGGACTGGAGTAGGCGGTGTTGGCTCTCCTAGCCTTAGGAAACCGTGGGGGCCAGAGGGGAAAGGGTGGGGTTTGCTTTCAACATCTCAGCCAGCGGGCAAAGGTAAGATGGGTGGGTGCCGATTCCTGCACTGAAAGAGCCAGTGATTTATTTGCACGATTGCCTCGTAGGAAAAGGGGGGGGGGGGGGAGAAAGACCTAAAATAGAAAGGTGTTTGCTGTCAGGGGGAGGTGGGATGGGGATAGGAGAACAGGAGAGTCTTATGCATCTTGTTTATTTGTCCCCCCCCCCCCAAGTAAAAGACTGGAAGGTTCAGGAATGTTTACTGACATACGAAACCTGCATTATACACACCTCTCACGTTTGTATAAGTAATATACAGATCCAGCAAGGCATATTATCTGCATGATAGAATATTCCCAGGCATGGATATAAAGATTGGTCTGATTTCTGCATAAAAGAGTTGAGCTATATATTGTCTGTCTATACACACCTAACAGGCACTCTCCCCCCCCCCCCTTTGGAGCAGAACTCCAGAATTTAACCTTTCTTGTTAGCAGTCATCTAAATTGAGCATCCGATTTCTATATGGCTGTTTTCTCTCCCCCACCCCATCTCCCAAGCCTGGCCCAATAGCTGCATATAAAACATAGCATATCGACTGCCTCACCCAATCATTCACAAGAACTTTTTGCATCTATCACAGTGCAACTTCTCAGAGTTCCACCCTGGTTTTATTTTGTGGCATTGAAAGTTAAAGGATTGTAATCAACCTGCAGTAGATGTTTCTATACTCTATCGAAGACTTGCATGATAGTTCCAAAAATATTTGATTCCCTCCCACAACAATGGTTTTGGAAATTTATTGGGGAATTTGGGAAAATGATTTTGTATGTGAGAACTTAAGCAAAGAAGCTGTTTCTCATGTAGCTGATGACAAACAAAATACAGGCTTTTTTCAAGCCACAAATTCCCTTCTGGGAATTTTAGAATGATTTTAAGGTGAAATAGTATTTTGACAGTCATAGATCTGCAGACATTTGTCATGACATGAGTCAGGTATTCATAGGCTATTCTTTTCCTTTTGATTTGTTTTGAAATGGAAATGTTTCTATGTTTTGATTTGGATTTGGGGAAATAAAGTTCTTGAAATATAAATTCTTGAAATTTCTGCAAAACCATTTTGTTAACTTTTTATGATTTCTTATCAAATTTTCGTATCTTGATCTTAAGAAGTTCCAGAGATCTCATGAAAGGGCTTGTGGCCCACAGGTTACTGATTCTTGTTTTAAATGCTACAAAGTTTACTATTCTGACAATTCTTTTTGCCAATTTTCAATTACATGCTACTGAAGGGAATTTTGAATTAATTCTCCTTCCAGACTTTCCATTATAGACTTAGAACACTTAACACAACAGAGTGATTGTAACATTTATCCCTAGTTGATGTTCATCATTTTTTTAAAAATACACTGAGTTAAAAGAAGCTTGCAAACCAACAAATGAGAGATAGGCAAGGTTTTGACCTCTCCAACTCATACCAGTTCCAGAAATAAATAGAACAGAGGAAAATAGAATATAATTTTATTGCCCAACTGTGATTAGACACACAAAGAATTTGTCTTCGTGCACATACTGTCTGTACATAAAAGAAAAGATAAGTTGTGGAACTATGCAAAAAAGAAGCACCAAAGTATGGAGAGTCTCATGTCTTTTTATTTTTTCAAATAAATCCAATCAGACAAAATGAAAGGGAAAACAGAATCGTGCCATTTTCAGGAATCATTTGACTCAAAATATATGATTATTCATGATTCCATTTTCCTATAATATATCAATAGATCAAATTGTATTACATCTGTGTCTAAAGTTTTAATATTTGGTAATCATTTCATCAACCCTCTGATTATTTTTTTATGGGAAAAGTGACTACAAAGTTGTTAACTGTTTGTTACACAAACACAAAGGTGTGTAGCTTATATTTTTCTCTAGACATAACCTAAGAATTCTGCTCAAGAAGTAGTAGATTTTTCCAGAAAAGAAATCACCACTTTTCTAAAGAACACAATCAGAAATAGAAATATTTTTCCCCCAGAAGTAAATTAATTGTTCATTAATTGCTGAGATTTATGCACTTTTTCTTATGAAATTTCCAATAATTAAATTCTCACACTAGCTAGGCAACCTTTTGAATTGCATGTTTATATAGAAACTTTGTTAACTTTTCTATATTTAGATTAAACCAGGTTGAACTTATGTAGGAGTTTCCTGGAGCTTTCTTTTATTGTTCATTTAACAAGGTCCCTTTATTCTTCACCTTCCTGAGCTTAGCCTCAAAACTAGTGAATCATCTGTAATGCTTATGGATATTGCCCTTGACTATGTGGTAATTACTTTTCTCCTGATATTTGTGTATCTAGTACACTCATGATTTCACTGTTTGAAATTGATTTAGCAAATATTATTCTTTAACACTTCCAACTGTTTTCCCTTTACTTTCTTTAGTTGAAGCTCTCTGCTGATTCACCCAGAGATTATAATGGAGTTTGTGGAGAACCACAATGAGCAAAAAGCACCTTGCAAAGATTCAGCTTCAACCTGTTTTGCTCAATCCAAATTGTATCAACCTTTGGTACTACAACAAAATTTCAATTATATTGTCAAGTGTGGTAGTGTCAAGTACAATTTGAGAAGCTTCCTCCCCCCACCTTCTCCATTAAAATTTGATGATAGAATATTGATGGTGGCACATCTCAAACTAATGGATGATCTCCATAAAAAGCTTTGTGTAGCAACAAAGCAGAGATCATTTGTTTATCAAGTTTATTTTCATCAATAAATGCTATCTGTCAAGAAGAGGAAGAGCAATACTGAAGTCAGTGATGACAAATAAGCTCTCAAAGAAAGGCCCATGAGATCTATTAATGGTTAGTTTAACCACATTACAGAAGAGCATGTGCATAACTACTAGGTACAGTTAACAGTTTATATATCTCTTTATAAACATGTAGTAGTAATTCAGATTCAGTAGTCTAGATATGATAACATAGGGAATGTTTAGTGTGGGGAACTAAGACATAATTATGAAAAACAGATATTGACAGTTTTACTAAGATGATTCCACAAAATTGAAAAAAAATCTATTCAATAAATGGCAGCGAAGAAAAATAGGAAATCAACCGTTGAACTTACCTTTATCTGAATGGTGATTCTCTCATATAGGAGAGTCCACAGTTGGTGGGTTGACCTCTGTACGTCAACCAATCAGGACTGAGCCCATACTATAAAAGCTCAAGTTCTGTCAAACAATACGCTTTTTTACGAAGTTCAAAGCTTGGGCTCAGTGTGATCAACGTGCATAATGATTGACAGACAATAGACAATTAAACAATAGTAAATATTATAAGCATAGAATTGTAAACTCTCCTAGGTAAGAGGAGAAATCAGAAAGAAATAGATCACTAGACTCCCAAGAAAAGAGAAGGGAGGGCCCGACTGTGGACTCTCCTATATGAGAGAATCACCATTCAGATAAAGGTAAGTTCAACGGTTGATTCTCCAGCCTATAGAAGAGTCCAAAATCAGTGGTACCTGCCAAAGCCTCAGTCCCTCGGGAGGGAAAATCTAGGTATCCGGTGTTGAAACCGGTATAACCTGCTGGAGAACCCTCCTACCAAAGGCTGCATCAGAAGAGGTAAAGGTGTCTATCCTATAGTGTTTTATAGAGGTAGTAGGCGCAGACCAGGTGGCTGCTCTACACACCTCCTCTAGGGAAGCCTGCTTGGACCAGGCAGCCGAGACGGTCGCACTCCTGGTAGAATGGGCAGTAATGCCCTTGGTGCATGAAATTGCAGATATATTGTAGGCATTAGCTATGACCGCCCTTATACATCTACCTATGGTGTTGGAATTGACCTTTCTCCCCATAGAGGCTGGTAGGTATGGTCAGGTTCCAGGTTGGGAAGCGATGAGTGACCGGAGGACTAAGTAAAGAGGCACCCCTCAGAAGACTTTTAATCAGCGGGTGTTGGGATAAAGGCGAAAAGTCCGCACAGGCCAACACTGATGATAAGGCTGAAACCTGGCGTTTTAAGATGTTGGGGGCCAATCCTTTGGCAAAACCGTCACTCAGGAATCCCAGCATCTTACCTACCATCAGGTCAGTTGGTGAGCATTGTGCTTCCTTGCACCACTTGCAGAAGGTGTGCCAGGTGGAGGGGTAAAATTGTTGTGTAGAGGACCATCTGCTATTGATAATCAAATCCATTGCTCCAGAAGGCACCTGGCGATTGACTAACGTGAGCTGCTCAAGCGCCAGGTGGTCAGTTTCATCCAGTTGGGGTCTGGGTGGCATACTGACCCCTGCTGTAATGCGTTTGTTCGCACTGGGAGGCGCCAAGGAGGGGATACAGACAAGGTCACAAGGTCTGCAAACCATGCCCTGCCTGGCCAGTAAGGGGCCACCAGTACTAGATCCCCCTCCTCCAACAGGTTGCATATCACCCTGGGTATTAGGACAAGAGGAGGGAAGGCGTAGAGAAGCCCCTCCGGCCACGGGGAACGAAGAGCATCTGTGCCCTCTGCCCCCCTGACAGCGGAACCTGGTGAAGAACTGAGGCAGGTGAGTGTTTGTGCTGGTAGTGAAAAGGTCCACTTGAGGCTGACCGAATCAGGAGCAGATCTGCTTGAAGATGCTGGGATGCAGCCGCCATTCCGTCTGATCTATTGTGGAGCAGCTGAGCCAGTCCGCTGTGGTGTTGTCCTCCCCTGTGATGTAGTCCACCCTGATAGAAAGTAGGTGGTTCTCGGCCCAGGAGCAAAGAATCCTGGTTTCTTCCATAAGTGCAGGGGACCTGGTTCCCCCCTTTTTGTTTATATGTGCCTTGGCTGTGGTGTTGTCGGTGAGGACCAGAATATGCTTCCCCACTGTGAGCTGGCTGAGATCTTGGAGGGCCATGTAAATTGCTCGCAACTCCAGGATGTTGATGGGCAGAGAGGACTCTTGTAACAATCAAAGACCCTGAGCCACTGAAGAGTTAATGTGGGCACCCCATCCCAAGAGACTGGCATCGGTGGTGAGCACCAGCCAGGATGGTTCTAGAAAACAGGAGCCCTGGCTCAAATTCTGTGGCGACCACCATAGAAGGGAATTGTGTACTCTTTGGGGAAGCAGTACCCTTAGGGGAGAAGAACCCCGATTCTGCTTTTGGAAAGGGAGAAGGAACCATTGCTCCAGAGTGTAGGCGTGCCCATGGAACAATATTGATTGTCGAAATGAATTTTCCCAGGAGCGTAGATAGAAGGTGTAGTGGAGTTCTGTGCTGTTGCAGAATGGAGTGATTTAGATCCGCAATACTACCCTGGCGCTCCTGCGAAAGGAGGAGGCACCCAGGGGTACAATAGAGGAAGAGGGAACAAGGTGACTTTTGTCTTTGTTAATGGAAAAACCATGATCAGCTAGCGCTAATAATGTTATCTGGATGTCCTGTAGAGCCTGCGATCTGGAGGAAGCCAACAATAAAATGTCATCTAGGTAGCAGTGAATTCGGATTGGGAGAGTCCTAAGATGGGCCGCTAGGGCTGCTAATACCTTAGTAAACATTCTGGGAGCAGAGAAAAGGCCAAAAGGGAGAGCTCGGTATTGATAATGCATACCCCCAAAACAAAATATAAGGTATTTCTGAAAATCAGGATGAATAGGAATGTGGAGTTAGGCCTCCATCAGGTCAATAGAGGATAGGAAATCGCCCTTCCTTACGCACGCCAAGATGGACTGAAGTGAGTGCATCTTGAACCGTCGGTATCAAATATGACGGTTCAATCTTTTAAGGTCCAGAATGGCACTCCACCCCCCTGAAGACTTAGGGACCAGAAAAAGGATGGAATAAAACCCTGATCTAGCCCCAGCAGTCAGTACCTGCTCAATGGCTTTAATGCTAAGGAGGTGATTAATGGCCTCATTCACAAGGCGCTTCTTTGCCAAGTTGTTAGACACAGGGCACCGAATAAAGAATTGAGGGGGACTGGAAAGTAATTCAAGGGAGAGGCCAAATTTTACATCTCCCTGACCCACACATCAGATGTGGTTTCCTCCCATTGGTCCGCAAAAAGTGACAAGCGGCCACCAATGGGAGGATCCAGATCCAACTGTGACTCACTTGGTGCAGCGGAAAGAATGACCTCCTCCTCCTCGGAAGGGCCGTTTAGAGCCCCCATGGTAAGATTGGTTTTGGAATGACCGTTGCCTCCCCCCATAAAAGTTTTGTTGCCCATAAGAGAAATTCTGCCTGGATAGAGCAGAGGATTGGGCGGGGGAACGATAGGGTCTCCTTGAATTAGGAAAAGATTTAGTGTTACCTCCACAGTTGGTATGTTGTAAAATTTTATGCTTATCTTTATCCTCTGTGAGGAGTGGTTCCAGAGCCGGTCCAAAGAGGTGTTCCCCATCAAAGGCCGATGTGGCGAGCTTCCACTTGTGTTTGGCGTCCGCTTGCCAGGAACGGAGCCAAAGCATCCTGCTGGGCACAATAGCAGTTCCCATGGACCGGGATGTGAATCTGGCTGCCTGAAGAAAAGCGTCGGCAGTGAAGCGTGCAGCCGCCAACATCTTCTCAATGTCCTGGTGCGATCTGGTGTCCTCATGTGGGATCCTCTCCTGAAAATCTCTCAACCATGTTAAGTTAGCCCTGGCAAAAAAGGAGGCTGAGGTAGCCGCTCTAACTGCCCAAGCACCTGCCTGATTATTTTTAATGAGTTTGTTCAGATCTTTTATTCTCCAATTTTAATAGCTCCGCTACCTGGGAGATTTGTGGGAGACAGGAGCGCAGTGATGGGAGCATCTACCGAAGGAGCGTTAAGACAGGAAGCTAACTCTGGCCCAACATTAAATAATTTTTTGTCGTTGACTGAAGGCACAGCCCCTGCAGAAGGAAAAACCCACTGTTGCTGCACAGATTGCACAAACAGAGGAGGACATGGGATCACCTGAGGTTCTGGTGTAGTAAGAGAGAAGAGCGGGTTAATGTCTGAGTCCTGCGTAATCGAAGGGACTGCCTTAGAAATGTTAGCAGCATTTTTGGCCTTAAATAGAAGAGAGCAGAATAATGCGGGATGGAACAAATCCGCTGTAACTGGGGGTTCTGGTGGGATCCCTTCATCATCTGACAATTCTAAATCCGGTCCCCTGTCATCCTCCTCAATCAGATTTCGGAATTCTGCTGCGTATGACGACTGGGACAATGGTTGGCAAGGCAGAGAGGTCTGGGCTGGTTGCCCCCCTGGTATACAGACCTGATTTCCTCTAGTGGAAGGGGTCTGAGACCCCCTCATGCTTTGCATGCATTGGCTCATGCTCTGCGAGACTGCTGCTGAAATTATGGCTTGTAAGTTTGAACTATCATTAAGGCTCTGATACATAGGAAGGGTTTGAGCTGGTATTACAGGCGGGACTATGTAAGGAACAGTCTGATTAAAGGAGAAAGGTAGAGAAGATGGAGGAGTAGGGGGTGGGGGGGGGAAGAAGGGGATTGGGATAGACAGGGAAGGTCTGCTCAGAGGATCCCCAGATGTCAGCATCAGCCAATATCAAATTGTGTGATTCCATTAAAGACTTGCCTGCTGGGTCAGTAGGTGGTAAGGTCTCACTATTAAGAACCGCCCTGGAGGCCTTGTCACACATTTTTGTCAAGGCCTTATACATCCTGGTCTCTGAACTTTTAGCTGCCTTAGTGGCTTTGGGCTATGACTCCTTGGCCTTAAATGTTCGTTTCTTTGAATGAGTGTCCCACATTGCTTGTACCTGGAGACTGAGAGTCCCTTTGAGGATTTAAACTAGGACTCTCTGACTCATGGGTGGTAGGATTAGAGTCAGGCATGTTTCCAAGGAAAAGGCCCAGACCGAGGAATTGGCAGTTGAGGTAAATAAAATGGCTGCCAGGAGTGGAGTGCCTCGCTGCTGCAGGAGCCGATCAGCTGTGTGGCGCTGAATCAGTTAAGAAAGGGAGACCGGACATATTCCAAGCCGCTTCAGGAATAAAAGCCAAAATTGCATCTTCAGGAAAATTCCCGCTTCGGTGAGGCTCACCGGCTAAAGGGGCCTCCAGGAAGGACTTGCGGCTGCAAGAAAGCAATTACTTCTCCCCCGCCGGTTTCTCTGATGCTCCAGCAATTAGCAGCAGAACAAAGAAATTCACTTTAAAGATAGCGATCAGGCTGGCCATCCGGCACAGCTGAGAAGACGAACCTTCCCACCTCACAATTATGCCTTCCTGGGGCAGCGGCCGAAGGGGAGGAGGACAACAGGGAGAGGGCTTTTTTTTTAACCTGACAAGGAAGGAAAGAATAGGAAAGTAAGGTAGAAGAGAACATGGTCGGTAAGTTGACCACACATCTTGTCCTGCTAAGGACTGAGGAAAAAAGCGGATTGATTGACAGAACTTGAGCTTTTATAGTATGGGCTCAGTCCTGATTGGTTGACGGACAGTGGTCAACCCACCGACTGTGGACTTTCCTATAGGCTGGAGAATTAATTTTTTGCTTCCGTCTAGTCATTTTCTAGAATTTTGTAATTTGATAGTTTGTTTCACAGTTTGTTTTACTAAACTGTTAATCAGCCCACAAAAAAGGAAAGAAGGAAAGCAGGTATCTGACATAGGCAAGCTTATATGCTTTAGAGACTTTTTAAAAAAATGATTAATGACTAGTGAATTCTTTACTAAGTAAATCTTTACTTAGCTATCAACCTATTTTTATACATTTTGGCAGTTGTAACTCCCATCACTTACCAGCCTGAAACAGTATCATTGTCATGGTACATAGTATTACAAATTCTGTATTGTGATAAAGCAAATAAAAAGTCAATTCAGTATGGAAAAGAAAGCTGAGGAAACTTTAACAGAGAAAAATAAATTGAGGCAGCATATCTGTGTACATAGAATAACGAAGGGATACTAATATGCAGAGTGAAAAAAATGAACCATAATTCTGTGAATAATCACAGAAATATTATGTTGCAGTCATAGGAGTGAGATCTTTAAGCTATATTTATTGATTCCAAAATAAACTTGGAAGAAATACCACTTCTAATCAGATTAGCTTGGTTTTATCACAGTTTTTATTGCTGCAAAGTATTTGAAAAAAGTATTTGAAAAAAAGAGAAAATAAACAGATTTCAAATTATTTTCTATTAAAATCGTTATAATTCTTTCTCTCCAGGTTTATCCACAAAATTCATGTCACTCTAATGAAATATCATCTCAGCAGGTGGCAGCACCTGGCTGACCTTTTCTAGGGTTAGTACAGGTCAGCTAAGACAGTCACCAAATTTCAAAATTAAACACTGAAGGCTCTACCTGGAAACTGAAAACAATTCCAGAACAAGGAAATGGCAAACAATGAAGTTACCAGGATTTCTGGCTTGATTTGAGGTCTAAAGGTGATTAAGATTTGTGATGGTCCACCACTAAACAATGAATTGAATAAAACACGTTTTATTTCAATATTGCTATGCATTTGGGCAATGATTCCAATAGCTGTTTGAATAGTCTTTGCCTATTTCTGTTTTTGATCAAGTGATGCATTGGCTGTTTATGGATAATGATATTCATTCTATTACAGTAAAACTAAAACTTTTTTCCCCATAGAGTTCAGTGGCAGGTGGCTTCCAGTATGGCTTGCTTCTAAGAACAGTAGTGCCGACAGCGGGATATCTGCCCGCCCATCCAGGATGCTTCTGTGCAGGCACAGTAGCATCATGCATGCATGAGACTGAATGCGCGAACTGGCAATAAAGGGTTTTAGAACCCATTACTGATAGAGTTCCATTCTGGAGACTTCAAATTCAATCCACCAAATTTGAATTTGGACTGCTCTGCCCAACAATGAAGTTGTTTGTAGGAAAAAGCAATCCTGACAATGTGTGTTATTTTTCTTTTAATCATATAATTCATGGAAATTTCATGGAAATATGTCTAAAGTTGTATTAAATATGTAAACTTTATGTACATCATAAGAATCAGTTATAAGATATACTTTTTTAAAAAAGAATTAGATTTGTATGCCGCCCCTCTCTGCAGACTCGGTTGGCTAACACCAATAAAAAAGACAATGTAAACAAATCTAATATTAAAAATAATCTTTAAAAAACTCCAATTTAAAGAACCAATCATACATACAAACATACCATGTATACATTCTATAAGCCTAGGGGGAAGGGGAAATTTCAATTGGCTTTAAGGAATCTTTCTTTTTATTTTAATTGGTCCAAAATCTGAGATATTACTATAGTTATAACACTGATATCTTTGCTTTTGTATGTATGTTTGGGGAAGTGGGGGAGGCAAACACTATTCTACCCAAAATATCTCAAAATTTAAAGACCGAAATAACAAACAAAGCTGCCATGACCAACTTGCAATATTTTTGTTGTTCTGATACTGTTTATGTTCAAATGATTTCTCACAACATATATGTGATCTGTTTGTCCCTTTCTCTTTCTTATCAGTTCCAATTAGACAAAAAAACCTTTTCCAAATATTTGTTTTTTTCTTTACATTAAAAATAAAACAATTGCAATAATTGGATAAGCTGACAACATGCTTTTGACTTTTGTAAAACATCCCAGAATATATATATATTCTGCTAGGTTGGGTTTCACTCGTATTGTATTGTATTTTATCTTCTTGCTGTAAACTGCCCTGAGTCTGCAGAGAAGGGTGACATAGAAATCTGACCAATCAAACATGCATACATATATACATACATACAGTGAAGAGCTGCGAAAAATATTACTACCACGCTGTGGGCGTGGCTTATTTGTGGGTGGGTGTTGTCAGCCATGTGACCATGTAGGTGTGGCTTGACGATCATGTGACTGGGGGATGGCTCAAAGGTTGTGTGACTGGCTTAAAGGTGGCCAACTTGACGTCACACATGTCAAGGGTTTGGTTTTGGGTTAGGGTGAAGTAATGGGCAGCCAAAATTTTTGCTGCCACACCGTGGGTGTGGCTTATTTTGTGGGTGTGGCTTGATGGTCATGTGACTTGGTAGGAGTGGCTTGCCAGCCATTTGACCAGGTGGGAGTGGCTTGAACGATCATCATCATTCAAGTGAACTGTTAAGTCCTCAACTTACAACCTCACGAGTGTTGCTCTCTGGTGTGATAATTTGCTTTGTGTTTCCCACGCTCTCCTTCCAGTGTTGGAATAGCAGTAGCACTTTTTAACAAAGCCAGCATATTGCCTCCACAATCTGGGTCCTCATTTTACCCACCTTGGAAGGATGGAAGGCTGAATCAACCTTTAGCCAGTGATGAGATTTGAACTGCTGACCTGCAGATCTAAAGTCAGCTTTAGTGGCCTGAAGTACTGCACTCTACCCACTGCACCACCTCAGCTCATAGATCCTGTGGTCTAGAGATTAAAGCTGCTACCTTACAAGGTATATTTCACAGGTTCAAATCTCGGTAATGGCACGTCTAGCTGAAAAGAGCAAAAGAGCTCAAAATAGATCTAAACTAATCTCTCTTCCTTTTCGTTATCAGCAAAAATATGTTACATATTTTTATATTTATTTTATGGGTTGTGTTTCAAAATTCAAAACCAAGTTGTCAGCTTATTCAATTATACATATACATATGATTTATTTCTGTCAAATTCTCCCTTTTCATTATCAGCAAAAATATGTTGCATACATACATACATATACATACATACATTAGGAAACAATTCCCCCCTACATGGTCATGGGGAAAAAAGATGTTAGATGAGACAATGTGTGTACCCAAGGAAGGGAGGAATAACAATGAGAGGGAGAAAGTAGTGATAAGTACCTCCAAAGTAATGCCTCATAGCCCTACTCTACCCCCTTGGGAGAGAAAGAGGCAATATGCAAAAGGGAAAGAAGCAACAGTAACTTGTTAGCACCACTAAGCTAGCAACAACAAAACTAACTGCAGGAGGGAAGGAAGGTGTGGGCCTGTGATGATGATGATGATTATTTATTAGATTTGTATGCCGCCCCTCTCCGTAGACTCGGGGCACCTCACAACAGTGATAAAAACAATACATAATGACAAATCTAATAATTAGAATCTAAAATAACAATATTACATTTAAAAAGTCTAAAAAGCAAGAAACCCCAATATTAAAAAAAAAATGCTGGCAATGAGCAAATTGAGCAGCATTATATAAGATCAACTATGTCTTCAATGGGGATTTTAATACTCTAACAAAGTTACTAGAGGACTAACGAAAGATAACTAATTTTAGTAGTTTAAAATAAATTTTAAACATTCCGGAGTTTGCGATGGCTGTTGCATCTTCATTTATAAATACACCAGGAACTCACATTTTTAGGACAATTCTTTGTGTGTGTGTGTGTGTGTGTACACACACACACACACATACACACGCACACATATATATTGAAATTTGTGACTTTGGGTTTGAATAAATGTTCAATTGGTTATTCGTCACTTTAGTACTAGTTATTCCCCGCTACGCTGAAGCTCATTGAATAAATCTGTGATGCATAAATTAAATGCTTAATAAAGTGCATGAATCTGATGGATGTTGCTGCATTTTGTTAAAGCTTGCTTAATTCCCACATCCTTCTGTATGAGAGGACATGTTAGATATACATATGCATGTGAATATATAATACATAATATTTTCAATTATCTCTAAACAAAGATGCTGACTTCTTCTAAGTGTTTCAAAAAAAAAAGTTTGCAGAAACTCATTGTTCTGACTGTTACTGCTTACAGTTTGCAATTTTATTTACAATTGCAAATAAAATATGCTTTTTTACAGCACCACCACCACCATCATCATTATCATCATCATATTGTGGTTTGCATATTGAAGTTGAGTGATTGTAAAGAAAAAAAATCAATGGTTGTATCAATATTAATAAGACCCCTTGGAGCAATATTCAAAGGGTTCCCTAGATACATGGAAATTTTGAACTTTTTGGACCTAAATATTCTGACTTTGAAAAAAAAATTACTTGGAACTGCCTATATACTCAGATATTAATTTAACAGTTCTTAGATCCTAGGTTAGGAATTTAACTGTTAGTTTTTACCAGATACCAGTGTGAATCAAATTTAAGATTAAATTCTAAATAATAATAATAACTCTTCTGATGAAAACATGCGGGGTTGATCTGCCATTCTTTAAGAATACTTTAAGGTTTTTCATTTCTTTTTCCTCTGCTTAAAGTGAGATATAGCTGACCATGCTGGATTTTCTCCAGATAAATCAGTACATTCTTCATAGTTTGCCTTGTGTTTTATGTATAGTGAGAGCAAAACATGACTTATTGAGAGCTATGTCCATTGAAAAGAGACCTCTTCACTTTGTGATAAATTGAGCATAATTCTTGGAATCATAACAGTGTCATTTTTGAACCGCACCAATGTTTATCTTGATTCTCCCACAATCATCTGGGTTCTATTGCAAAGGCTTGGAAAATCCTCATTAAAATGATGCAGGATCCTATCTTCAATTCTAGTTTGTGTGGTGGATATCCAGAGATATCAATTGAATCAAGGAATTTTGTTGGAATATGAATAATTTTCCTTCCTTCACTGATAGCAATAAAGAAACAATATGTTTATATCATTCCAGGGAAGTGTCTAACATACGTGGAATTCCTTTTTCTTATTATTTATTTGGGATGAATCAAGGCAGAGCTCTTTGCAGGATTGTAAAACAGTTTTGCAGGTAGCTGAAATCTATACATTCTCCAATAGCTTTTGCTGTTACCATATGTTCCAATAATTCTGTTTCATTCTTTTGATTTTTCTTTTTCATTTTGTCTTCTTCAAACATCTAATAAAAAGTCAAAATATCTTCTTTTCCTTCACTCAATTGCCTATTTCTTTTCAAACTTGAAGGTTTTGATCCATGAATTCTCCACATCAGCATCATTTATTACGTTCACAAGAAGCAAAGGCTGATGGAAATAATTTCAGGAAATGGTGTTTTAAAATTACCTGAAAAATCTCCAATATATTCTTGCTGCATATAGTGAGAAGAGTCCAATCTGTCAGCATTCTCCTTAATTAAGGGGATCTCATCCCAGACAATAATTTTCAGGTATGCCAAAACAAATTTGCAATATTGGCCCTCCGAAAATTTAGAGCAGGACTAGTACATGTATGATCTACAATAGCCAATGACAGGATGAGTATTGTTCAGCCTTTTGAGGGCTAGAGTAAGCCCTACTGAACCTCTAGGCCACAGGACTCCTGCATAGTAGCATTGACACAGGCAGAAACTTGCCAAATTTCAATTAAATAATTATTAATAATATAATTGGCAGAGAAATGGCTAAGTGATTAAAGATGCTGGAAGGCCAACAACCAAGTACAGTATGATGAGGTGAACTCCTTTTACATGAGTCAGCTTCTGCCCACCTAGCAGTTTGAAAGCATGTCAATGCAAGTGGATAGATAGATAACACTTTGCTGAGAAGGTTACAGTGTTCTGTGCACCTCAGCACATAATCATGCTGGCCACATGGAAATATCTTTGGACAATGCTGGCTCTCTTGACTAAGAAATAGAAATGAACACCAACCCTAGAGTTGAACATGACTGGACATGGAAAACTTTTACTTTTAACCTTTCTAATATAATAATCATAATAATATACTATTATTATTAAAATATTTACAATTATTTAAAAAAGTAAATTTTAATTGTTAAAATTTCACTGTATACTAAACCCAGTTGCTTCAAACTCAGAAAAACTGGTTTCAAATGTCTTTCAAGCCCAAAATTGAAAACCTTTAGGACAGTGATGGTGAACCTATGGCCTGTGTGCCACAGGTGGCATGTGGAGCCATATCTGAGTGTATGTGAAGCATTGCCCTATGTCAGCTCCAGCATGCCAGATGATTTTTGCCCTTCTTTCAGCCATTTCCATTCTCCCCAGGCTTCAGGAAACCTCCCTGAAACTTGGGGATAGCAAAAACAGCCCAATGGGCCAACCAGAAGTTCAGAAACAAACTTCCAGTTTGCCCATTGGGCCATTTTTCACCATCCCCATTGTCAGGAAAGCCTCCTAAAGCCTGGGATGACAAAAAACAGTCCCAGAGGGCTACTGGAGACTTCAGTAAGGTCTGTGTACATGCACAGGGGCAGTGTGGGGTTGTGCACATGTATGAGGAGGCCATTGCATTATGGGTCGTGAGCACGCATGCATATGGTGCCGTGCGTGCATACACCCTTTTGGGCACTTGAGGTCTCTGCTCTAGGAGCTGTTCATATAGAGAAATTCATTTGCCAATAGTGTTACAATATGAAAAATGTATAATATTTATTGGGGATTTATCAAATATTTGTTTGACTTTGTAGGTATATATTCACTTCATTGCTCTGTTAATAGATTTTACTTTTAGCAATGGAAATGTTTATGCATAATAAAATGTTTATGCATAATAAAATTCAAAACAACTCTAATTGAACCAGCAACATTTATTATTTCTTCTTCAGTAGCATAGTTTAAGACAAGGTATGATCTTTTGTCTGCTCACAATTAATCACATATACTTTTGAGTCAAGATAGAAAAAAGAATACATAAAATCAGTAAACTTCATGTGGCTATTGTGGAATAGTGATGAAAAAGTAATTTCCTGCTGAACTACTGCTGATGAGGATGCCTCAGTTAACTTAATCACACTGTAACAAAAGATATCAGTATGATAGGAGCTTAAATATATCTTTCTATTGTTTGAGAATATCAAAGAATATAAAAGGTTATTTCAGGAACTTTAAAAGTAAGTAAAAAAATTATTGTGCTGCATTGATTTGGGGGGAGTTAATGAAATAAGTAAGACATTTGAAATATATTAAAAAACTCAATGGTAAATTCAAAATCTGTCAATTAAATCAACCTGAATAGGTACAATCCTGTCTTATGTTCATTTTATTTCATTTCACCAACTAGAATATATCTTTTTAATCACAATGGACAGTCATTATTATGAATCACTCTCCAAAATCTTTTTTTAATTTAATTTTTTACTTTATTATAAATCTGATTATCAATGATAATAATTTTAGGAATATTTCATTGGATGTTATTATTAGTTAACTTTCATTTTCCTTGAAGAAGTGTGTTATGTAGATTCCTTCTGCTCTGGTTTTAAATGTGGGCATAGTAGATTGCACTTATTGTTAACCTATATCAGAAACAAGAAGGGGTGGTACAACTAACTTGGTCCTTCTAAATCTTTTGGCTACTAATCATAGGATTCTTCTGGATCAGCTAATCGGAGGAAGAATGGGGAGACACAGCGATGCAGTGATTTTCTTCTTCTTTTAGGGTTAGTTTCAGACAATGATGTGGAGGGTTCTATGCCTCTGCTTTGCAGAGTACCACCTATAATGTCCATCTCTCCTTGCCTATTTTATATCAACATAAAATTATTAGGAGAGATCATCTAAATAATACTATCAAGGCTCTTTCACTATGTCTAGAGACTATGTAGTTATGAATGGGAAGAAAGAGGCTATAAGGCTTAGCCCCAGAAAAATAGAGTTGTATGGTTTTAAGGCAATCAAATCTTAGAGATCTTCGATCTATAGTCCTGTAAGATATTGCATTTCCCCAGTCGCAACCTTCTTACTGATGACCTATGGCAAGAGCATAATAGGGTGGTATCAGTGCTCTTAAAATATAAAATTGTTAAGTGTTTCTTCTGGTATATGAAGGAAGGAACAAAATATCTTTACCAAGACATGACAATTAGTCCCCCCTACCCACTTTTTATTTCTCAGGCAGTTTTAAGAATGTGTACAAGTAGATTTATTTTAGAGTAGGGAATATTAAAGTGCTGAATTATAGGCCTTTTAAGTTGGATGGTATTCAATATTCTACTGATCTTTTGGAGTACCAATGGAGTCTATATCAGGATTAGATTAGTGAAGAGTAAAAAAAAATACTTTCATATTAGGATTGAATAAAAAGTAACATTTTCTTCTCCAGAACATAATATTTTTAAAAAAGCAAAAAAAGTCCCCCCCCCTGCTAAAAAATAACAATT
The DNA here is from genome assembly GCF_031021105.1 of Erythrolamprus reginae. Classification (NCBI taxonomy): domain Eukaryota; kingdom Metazoa; phylum Chordata; class Lepidosauria; order Squamata; family Dipsadidae; genus Erythrolamprus; species Erythrolamprus reginae. The sequence continues at coordinate 131,233,283 of NC_091951.1, forward strand.
GAAATGACTCTTTTTCTCTTGGTATGTAGATGGACGGATGGATGGATGGATGGATGGACGGATGGTGTTTGGAAACACATTTGTGTTTCCAAACACCCCTCAATGCTCTCACACACTGACAGAACAGTAGCCACAGGAATACTGATGGATGCTGGTAGACTAAGGCAGATTTTATTTTCTTGTTTTCCTCCTTAATTCAGATGAATCTGTTCTTTCTATTGTAATATCAATTAAAGGGGAAAGAGGCAAAAAAAAAAACCCCACAGGAAAAGATTAAGTGATGTAATTAGAAAATTACGTAAGAGAAGCTGCACACAAATATTTTCAAACTCATCCCCAAGTCAGTATACAAGCTGTAAAAAAAGTATATCAGTATATAAAAGTAATATCAGTCACAAATGAGATCAATGCCTTGGATTAATAAGTATGTGTCTGATTTTAAATATGAACCTCAGATTGATTACTTCAGGGACAAGATTGTTGATCTTGATCCCAATTACCCTGTGCCTGGATGTGGGCAGGACGAGAGTCCCAGGATATGCTGCAATGGCGGTAAAGTTCACCTCCCTCCCCTTCAGCCCTCCCCTGAACCCTTACACAGCCTTTTCACCCATCAGCATTCAAAGCACGTTTTTTCTGCTGTCCATAAGCACAATGGATGCTTCCAAATGACATCTTTTGGAACCAGAGACGTGAAGGAGGGAAATTTATACCAACATTCAAAGTGCAGGGGCAGGTCTACCACGGGAAACAGAGTACTATGGTGGGCCTCAACAGCAGCCTTCATTTCTCCAGATATACTGTACAATACTTTGTTGATGATGATGACAGTGAGAGGGATGTCCATTGTAGAACCTATCCAGGCATTAATCCACAACTGGTTAGCCCATTGCAGAAGTTGCTGCCTGACAAAAAGTATATTCTGGAGCTTAAGGCTGCAGTTGATTCTGTTCCTAAGGGTCACAAGGACTTTCAAGTGGTGATTAATGCCGATAGAAAGCCTTCTGGAGAGCACCAAGGTCGTTTCAATTCCTCCACGACTAAAGAAGTGGTTGTTCTTATTGTCAGCCAGGATTTTGAGAAATTTGATATTGTTCTTCACAGCAGAGACAACAGCTTGTTATGAATCAGTGAGATGCACCGTGCCTATGATGCTCTCCAGTGCCCTCTGATGTTCTACAGTGGAGAAAATGGCTATAGATATAAAAGTGAAAACCACTCACGCTGTAATCAGAAAATGTCTGGAAATGTAAAGCCTTTCTGACAGTGAGAACAATTAACTAATGGAGCAGCTTGCCTTCAGAAGGCAAGCCATGCCTTGAGACTTTCAGGAAGAGATTGGACTGCCAATTGTCAGAAATGCTGTAGAGTCTTCTGCTTGAGCAGGGGGTTAGACTGGATAACCCACAAGGTCCCTTGCAACTCTGTTAAACTCTTAAAGGCCTACAAACTGGAAATGTTTTATTTATTTTTATTTATTTATTCATTTGTCCAATACACAAGTACATAGGAAGAAAAATAGACATGTAGTAATATATATAAGGGTAAAAGTGAACTTAGAGGAGAGGATATATGAAAGAAAAAGAATATATATGATAAGTGAGAGAAAGGAAAGACAATTGGACAGGGAACGAAAGGCACACCAGTGCACTTATGTACGCCCCTTACTGGCCTCTTAGGAACCTGGAGAGGTCAATCGTGGAAAGTCTAAGGGAGAAATGTTGGGGGTTAGGGGTTGACACAATTGAGTCCAATAATGAGTTCCACACTTCAATAACTCGATAGTTGAAATCGTATTTTTTACAGTCAAGTTTGGAGCGGTTCGTATTAAGTTTGAATCTGTTGCGTGCTCTTGTGTTGTTGCAGTTGAAGCTGAAGTAGTCATTGACCGGTAGGACGTTGCAGCATATGATCTTGTGGGCAATACTCAAATCGTGTTTTAGGCGCCGTAGTTCTAGGCTTTCTAGGCCAGGATTGTTAGTCTATTTTTGTAAGATATTCTGTTTCGAGTGGAGGAGTTGCCACGTATGTTCCTCTTGGCTTCTAGGTGTTCATCCCTCTGATGCTAAGGAGTTCTATTTCCCTTACCCACCTGAAAAGAAATCTGTTCCAAATGCAAAACACAAACAGAGGAAAAACGTTTAAGGTTCAGTTTTACTTTCACATCAGCAAACGGGGTAAGATAGGGGAGCCTTCTATGGGGCAAGACTGAGGGAGAGAAGGGGAGAGGAGAGGAGAGGCCTCTGTGAGGCAAGCCGGAGGGAGAAAAGGGAACATGATAGGGGAGGCCTCTAAGGGGCAAGGTTGAGGGACAGAAAGGGATAGGATAGGGAAGGCTTCTGTATGGCAAGACTGAGGAAGAAAAGGAGGGGGAAGAGAGGGTTCTGTGGGGAATGTCTGAGGAGAGAATGGGAAGGAGAGGTGGATCAGAACTACTCATTAATTTTCAAGCTGTGTCAATTTATGAAACCTGATCTCATAGTTCCATAGCAGTGCGTGTGTGTGTGTGTGTGTGTGTGTCACTATGCATTTCTGCCAATGATGCACACGTTTCTTAAATCAATCACAATGAGCACACTTCTTTTTTTTATTCAACTAAGTCCTAGTAGTCCATTCTATCTCTTCATTGAAGGCAAACTGATATCTGTTGAGGTATATGGTAGGTGGAAGTCACAGAATGCCAAATCTGGAGTGGACAAATGAGTAGGACAAAACAGTGAGATTTGATTTTACAATTGACTCTCGAAGAACACTAGGGATACCTGGTGTTGTCATATTGCAGCATTTCCCCCCTTGTGCTTGTGAACTATGCTTAATCATTATTTCAAAGTTTTGAGTATTGCAATGTAATACTCTCAGGCTATATTGGCTTCAATTTCAAGGAAATCCATGTGAATAACACCATCTGTATCACCCTCAAAAAAACTATACTTTTTTTAACTGAAGCCTGAGTTTTGATTCCCCCCCTCCCGCTGCAGGGTTATTCCATGGACTGACACTTTGTTTCTAGGTCATAATGATGAGCCCATGTTTTGTCAGCTGTCACAGTGCTGTGAAGAAATTCCTGAGCTTCATTCTCATAGTGTGAGATTTGTGCTGAAAATTTAAGCTCTGGAAGTTTTCATCTTGGCCATCGGCCTGCAAGGAATAATCTTGCACAAACCTCCTAATTTTGAGAAACAATAGCTAACTCACACATTTTTATAAAATATTAAGCTTGGCAGCAATTTACTTTCGACTGATCCACCAATTATTTCATCAAACTTTGTCATGTGAAATTGTTCAGTTACTCTCACAGGTCATTCATTCTTTATAACACAAATTATTTTTTCCTAGTTCACCTGCTTTACATTGTTTGGCCCAGTGGTACCTCTACTTACAAACTTAATTCGTTCCGTGACCTCTACCTAAGAACACCTCTGCTTACGAACTTTTCTAGATAAGAACCAGGTGTTCAAGATTTTTTTGCCTTTTCTCAAGAACCATTTTCTACTTACAAACCCGAGCCTCTGAAACTTTAACCGGAAAAGGCAGGGAAAAGCCTCCGTGGGGTCTCTTTAGGAATCTCTTGGGAGGAAATAGGGCCGGTAAAGGCAGAGAGAAGCCTCTGTGGGGCCTCTCTAGGAATCTCCTGGGAGGAAACAGGGCCGGAAAAAGTGGGGAGAAGCCTCCATGGGGCCTTTCTAGGAATTTCCTGGGAGGAAACATGGCCGGAAAAGGCGTGGAGAAGCCTTCATGGGACCTATCTAGGAATCTCCTGGGAGGAAACAGGCCACCCTGTGGTTTCCCCAATCACACGCATTATTTGCTTTTACATTGATTCCTATGGGAAAAATTGCTTCTTCTTACAAACTTTTCTACTTAAGAACCTGGTCACGGAATGAATTAAGTTCATAAGTATAGTAAAGTGAGTGCTTAGGTGTAATGCAGTCAATTAATTGTAAAATAATATTCAATAATAATATTAATAATAACAATAATGATGATGATGATGATGCAGAATAATATGTAATAACAAGGATGTTATAAAACATGTCAGTTTCTATTATGTCAATACTGCCATCTGTTGGTTACTTATAACACAGGAAGGCTTAAGAAGGCAAATATAGTAAAGTGAGTGCTTAGATGTAGTGCAGTCAATTATAAAATAATATGCTGATCACTTTTTCACAATTATCCAAATTTGTGTTTGAACTACTGATGCAGAAGATTTGATGATCATTTTGGTCAAGTCCAATCTGAAATGAATAGAACATGAAGACTAGAATGCTAAAGAGAAAAATAATAATGGAAGAAAACATAGTTTGATAATATGTGCTGACTATATTAATCTGTGGAATATCCTTAGGAAAATAGGTACTCCCATAACATCTCATTTTTCTTATGTGAAAACATTACAAAGAATAATAAGAAATAACCTGGAGCATACATGAGAAAACAAATTGACTTGTCTCTCTAGGTTGACAAAGAGACAAGGTTGAATAGTCTTTCCTTACTTACTCAACCTATATGCTGTATAGAGATGGTCTGGATTGAAAGAACATGAGTATATGTTTAGTACTGAGGAAGCAACAGCAATAATCTATGCTGTAACGAAGGCATTTTTTATAGCTGAAAATATAAATGATTTGTAAGTTCTGGTAATGAAGTCAAGGAACACAGTGAAAAAATGGACTATGATTAAATACAGTCAAAACAATAACAACAGGAATAGTAATGAATCTTATAGTGACAATAAAGATACTCAAGTGATGGATACCTTCTGCCTTTTAAGATCAACTATCAATCATGTTGTTGTTGTTGTTTTTTAAAGTCAATAAATATAGCATAGACTAGCACTTTTCCTGATAGCAATGAAGTTCTTGGAAAATAAATTTAAATGCCACAATGTATGTATATATACAGTATATACATCAGAATCAGGTATGCAATGATTATGATGCTTGGTGGAAGCAAAAAGAAAGCAAGTTAGAAAGTGGATTGATGCTTTTGAAATTTGGTGTTAGAAAAGATCTTCAGAATATTAGCCATAGTGAACAAAGCAAATTAATCTAGTTTTTCTCACTTGAGGTCTAAATTATTTAGCTTAATTTTTTTAGGTCCATTATTTGAAGATCCATCTCTCTTGAGAAGTCTACAATCCTGGAAATTAGGAGAAAGAAGAAAAAAGATGACCAGCAAAAAGTTGGATAAACTTGATAATACCAACAATGCATACACCACTGGGAGATCTACAAGGCCAGGTTGTGACCAGTTAATCCTAAAAAGCATCTGTTTATTTATTTAAACAATACCACAAGGCGATTCTGGGTGGCATATAAATAACAAACTCAACAAGTTTTATATGTGGTTTTTAATAATTGACACCAACTTGAGGAACATAATCATGAGGAACCTGTAGTGACATCCCCCCCCCATATTATTACACGTAGGATGCTGAGCTTTACATGGTATGTAAATACCAAGCTAATACCAAGTTTTGACTCATGGATCATTTTCAATACCCTTGTAGTTCTTAATTTCCCAGCCTTAATGATTTCTGCCATCTGTCTGTGTTTCTACAATGCCTTTGTCAGGATGTAATTTCAGTGACTCCAGTCCTTACAAGCCCAAGGCCAAGATGATTTTAACTGAATCCAGACAACTGAAACCTTGGAATTTGTCCATTTCCTGAAGGTTACCTACATATTTTCTAAGATACTATTTTATAAAGTGTTTTATAAAAAATATTGTTTTATATATAAAAAACCCAACTTAAAAAGGAAACATTTTTCAATGCCACAAATTTTGCTTTTGAAGAACAAAAAAAAAGTACATTGTCATTTAATTTAAAGTGACAAAATAATGTTATATCTCATGCACATTATTTTTATTTCCAGAGTGAGCATAAATTGGGTGAATGGTTACAGTATGATCAATAACGCCCATCTGTATTTTGATTAAGCAATCAATTTAAGTACAGTAGAATTTAAGATGGTTTGTTCAAAAACTGAAATCTTTTCTTTTCTTCTTGAGGACAGAGTTTTTTATATCTTTTAATTGGTTGTTAATTTTCTGGTGACTTTCTCTGCCTCTTTATTTATCTGTATTTTTTTAAAAAAATCTGTATGTTGCTAGGCTAAAAATGAGTGGAAAATGGGATCTTCCTTGAGAAATATAATAAATTTATTTAATATATATTCAAGCTTCCTGAATCTATCTGTTACTGTTGTTAGTTGCAACCCCATGGGCAACATTCCTCCAGGCCTTCCTGTCATCTACCATCCCCTGGAGTCTATTTAATTGCACGCTGACTGCTTCAATGACTCCATCCAGTCACCTCATTCTCCGTCATCCCCTTCTTCTTTTGCCCTCAATCTTTCCCAGCATTAGACTCTTCTCCAGTGAGTCCTTCCTTCTAATTAAGTGGCCAAAGTATTTAAGTTTTATCTTCAGGATTTAAAGAGCAGTCAGGGCTGATCTCCTCTAGTACTGAGCAGTTTGATTGCCTTGAAATCCAAGGGCCTCACAGGAGTTGCCTCCAGCCCTATATATTTCTGGTTTTTGTCACTTTGTAGCACATTGTTGTTTCTTTTACTACCTCAGTCAAACTATGCTGGAGTAGGCCCAGTATTCTTCAGCATCTCCGTTAATGACTTGGATGAGGGGATATATGGGGAACTCATCAAATTTGCAAATGACACCAAATTGGCAGGAATAGCCAACACTCCAGAATATAGGCTCAAAATACAGGAGGATGTTGACAGACGTGAACATTGGGCACTATGTAACAAAATGAAATTTAATGGTGAAAAAAGTAAGATTCCACTTACTAGGGGGAAAAACCAAAATACACAGATATAGTATATGGTACCTTGCTCAACAGTAGTAACTGTAGAGTGTCTTTGGAATCCTAGTGGACAACCATTTAAATATGGGCCAGCAGTGTGCAGCAGCTGCCAAAACAGCCAACACAGTTGTAGGCTACATTAACAGAGGGATAAAATCAAGATCACACAAAGGGTTAATACTACTTTATAATGCCTTGGTAAGGCCACACTTGGAATACTGCATTCAGTTTTGGTCACAATGATGCAAAAAGGATGCTGATATTACAGAAAGAATGCAAAGAATTCTTCGGAGAGGGGCGGCATACAAATCGAATAAATAAATAAAAATAAAATAAAGAAGAACAACAAAGATGATTTGAGGACTGGAGGCTAAAACATATGAAGAACAGTTGCAGTAACTAGGTATGTCTAGTTTAATGAATAAAAGAACTACAGGAGACATGATAGCACTGTTCCAATATCTCAGTAGGTTGCCACAAAGAAGAGGAAATCAAACTATTCTCCAAAACACCTGAGGGTAGAACAAGAAGCAATGGGTGGAAACTAATCAAGGAGATAAGTAATTTAGAACTAAGGAAAAATTTCCTGACAATTAGAACAATTAATCTGTGGAACAGCTTGCCTCCAGAAGTTGTGAATACTCCAACGCTGGAAGTTTTTATGAAGATGTTGGATAACTATTTGTTTGAAGTGGTGCAGGATTTATTATTATTATTATTATTATTATTATTATTATTATTATTATTATTATTATTAATTAGATTTGTATGCCGCCCCTCTCTGTAGACTCGCAGGAAATTGGACTAGAAGACCTCCAAGACACTTCCAACTCCAAGACACTTCCAACTCTGTTATTCTATTCTATTCTATTCTATTCTATTCTATTAAAGTCAATTCAATTCGATTCTAAACAATACTTGAAACATTAAATACAACTAACACAAACTAAGGTTTCTGTAGAATTATAAGGAAGTGAACTTATGGGGGGTAAGTACACAAATTATTCCAGTGCTCTAGAGAAAATTATAAACATCTAGCTCTTTGTAAACAATCATGAAGATATGTAAAACATAATTTGATAGCAATAATACTCCTTTTTTGTGACCCAGAACCTGTTCAGGGTAGAGTCGGATGACCATGATTGATATAGCCTATTTCTATGGTGTACAACAAAACCATTATAGAAATAAAATAAATACAACTACCATATTATTTAATTTGGCAAAGCAAAAGTATTTATTCTTATGCATCCTAATATTTATAACATGGTAGTTTAAGATTTTATTCTGCTTTGTTTTGGTAAGTAGTATTTAAATTAAAATACTTCACAGAAAGGTTCAGAAAAGTTATTTGTGGATTTTTTTTAAAAAAAATTGCCCAGTAAAAAAGGCATACAGGAATGCAACATTTATTTGGTGTCTTTATTCATTTTAAGTATTAAAACATAACTTTTAAAATGTACAAACAATTTTAAAATTTGAAACAGCAAACTCTTCTCATTTGCCAATATGCTTAGAACTTCCTTAGATACATGTTAATCTATGTTTTACCACTTTTTGAATAAAAAAATCGCAGACGATTTGATAGTGTTTGCGGAAAAGCCCACGTGCCTTCAGGAAAAACTAACCCTAATTTCTGAAGCGCTCCACACAGCCAGTATGACACTGAATGCCAAAAAATCCCATGGCGTCACCATCACCAAAGATGGAAAACAAAAATGTATGGCTCTGCTCCCGACCCATTACGTATGTGATGGCAATGAAATTCAGCTTGTTTGTACGGGAGAGACCATCAAATATCTGGGCCTCCAATTCAATTGGAAGGGGCGTGTCATCCCCAAAAACACCGGCAAGCTAGATGTGATGCTGAAGGAGGTCTCCAGAGCACCATTGAAGCCACAACAGTGCATAACGCTGCTAAAATTTTACTTGGTGCCCAAATTAACCCACGAGCTGGTTCTTGGTCACGCACACCAAAATACACTTTAAAAGTTGGACCATCTTCTAAGGGCTGCGGTAAGGCAATAGCTCCGGCTACCATCTGACACACCTACGGCGTACTTCCACGCACATGCCTTGGATGGAGGTCTAGGGCTGCCGTGTTTCTCCATGTCGATCCCACTCCTGCAGCAAAAACGACTCGAAAAGGTAGCAAGTAACCCTGCCACCATACTACAAATGGTGCAGCACCAAAACTCCTTTCGGGCGTTGGAGCAACGTCTCAACAATCCCTGCAAACTGAATGGGTCAGTCACTGCAATGAAAGCAGAAGTGAGGAGAGAGTGGAGAACCATGCTGTCCAACTCTATCGATGGTAGGGAAGTGGCCACTACCTCCAAATTGGACAAAGCCAGCCACGAGTGGGTACGCAGACCAGAAAGAGTGTTCCCTAGATTATACATAAGGGGCATTCAACTGAGATGCGGCCTGCTCCCTACCAAAGCCCGGAGCGCGAGAGGGAAAGAGCGGAAAATCACAGATAGAACATGTAGGGGAGCCTGCCGAACCCCCGAAACCATCAACCATATTTTACAACTTTGCGAGATAACCCACGATGCGAGATGTGCCCGACACAACCGGGTACTCAGACGCCTCGAGAAGCTAGTGAGCAGGGCCGAGGCCAACACCAAAACGAGAGTCGAGCCGATTATTAGATCGGGCTCCTCTTACATAAAACCAGACCTCATCGTGGAACGGAACGGCCAGTGGTGGGTCCTCGACGTCGCGATCATGTTGGGCTATTGGCTGGAGGAGACGTGGGCGATGAAGGAGGAAAAGTACAGAAGTCCAGATCGGGTCGTGGACATCCGCCAGTGGGCAGAAGTTCCGGAGACGACGCCAATCAACCAACTACCGATCGTCATCTCCAACCGGGGACTCTGCTTCAAGAAGTCAGGCAGTGGACTGAGAGCTCTCAGCCTGAGCTCCCGTGACATAATGGACCTGTGTTTACTGGCTATACGGGGCTCACTGAGCTGCTTTGACTTGTACATGCGCGGAACATGAGAAAGTTGTAACCAAGTTGTGTGAGTTATGAAAATGTTTGTATATTAATGTATATTAATGCTGTCTCTGAGGTGTAGCGATCAAAATTTTGTTAGTGTATCTTAGTTTATATAAATCCTCATCTTATATTAAAATCTGGGTGGCTTCCAATCAAGTCCAATGGGACTCCTGAAACACTGAAATTTTAATCCAATATTATTAATTCTGATATGTGTGGTGGTACTAAAACATATTTTCTACACTACACTTTTGCAATGACAATGCAGTTCTTTGCAGTGTGCAATAAACAAAATGGTTGTCTACATCAAAAACTACACTCACTAATCAATTTCTTTTTAAAAAAAATATTTTTATTAATTTTTCTTTAAGACAAACAAGACAAACAACATTTAACATTTAAAGGAGCTACCATTGCTCCACTAAGCATATAAGTCTTACTAATACAGAAAAGAAGACTAATTGTAATTTAGATCAATACAGAAAGATAATTCATGATATATTACTATAATATAACATCTACTTCGGTATTTCCATTTTAACATTATAATTAAGATTATTGGAGTCAATTCGTAATACTAATCAATTTCTATGGAGATTCTCAACCATCCAGGTCATGGTTGTCCAAAAGGTGCTTTTTCAAGAGAGAACTTGAATGTATACATTTTTGGTCTAAGGTCAGCATACGATAGCTTTCAAACATATATGATTAAGAAAATTCCCAGATACAGCAAAGATAAGCCTGAGTGCAAAAAAGAAACAAAAACCTGCCTTGGTACAGAGAAAAGAAAAACAAAAAACAAAAATGTCTTAATAATTAATGAGAGTCAATTTGTGTAGTGGGTAAGGCACCAGGCTAGAAGCTGGGAAATAGTAGTTCTAGTCCCACCTCAGGCATAAATCTACAAATACACAAATTAATAAAATATTCTTTCTCTGACAATAACAAGCTAGATATTGCCAGAGAGTCTCTAAGAAAGTCATGAAAAGTTTTACCTTCCCATAATTAAACATTGAAACTTACTAAAAACATGTTTGTATGTTTGAAAAAAAAATAGAAACAATGTTAAGCTGAAAATAGTCACAGCATTGCATATTAATTTTTCTTTAAAATCAGCCATATGAATAAACTTCACATATTTCTTTTAGTAATCAGATCTTTAAAGTTCAATGCAAAAGTGGATACATAAACGGTGGAAAGAGAATAAAGGGAAAAAACACCTCAATGTTCTCCTGTTGAAACCATAACTGGTTTATATTCTTTCTAAAAATAGGAGACCCTCCTGTTATGGAATGGCTGTATAATCCATCATCCCATCAAGTAACAATATATACACTCGTATGGAAAGGAAGATGGGTGTACTTAAACATATGTCTATTTTTTACTTTTCTCAAATTAAACAATTAAATTCAATATAGGCGTGGCATCATCTAGCTAATCAAAATTTTAAAATTAATTGTACCAGCTTGTTTTGTAACTATTCATACATTCATGGCATAGTAAAAGAAGACCACATGTTAGATGTATATAATTTCCAGTTATTCAGTTTTGTTAACAATTTTCATAAAGTAGGGCAAAATATATCCTAGAGCAGGACATGATGGAAATATTGCATGATACAACCTAACATTGCCATGGCCATTGTCTTATCAATTTCAGATTGGAAAGAAGTGTAAATTGTTAGACTATGAGAGTCAGTTTATGCAACTGGCCAAACAACCATTAATGTAATAATCAAAATAGCAACAACAAAAGTATTCACACCAATTGGAAATCTTTCTGAGTTTGTTGTGTAGCAGAGATTTTTAAAACTTAGTATAGGATAGACCTTTTAAAGGCTTTTCTGGTCTAGAAAGATAAGATAGCCCTCTGTTAACAGCTGCTTGCAGCTAGAAAGATCTATCTGAGATGAAAGATAGATCAGAAAACACAGATATTCCTGGCTCCTGCTGTACAGAAAGCTGTTTGACTAAGAAGATATTGACCTTCAACTCTAAATCTTCAAATACATCTACATTTTGGTGTTTTGAAATTTCCCCCAGAACTTTTATTAAAAGATTATTATTTTCAATTCAAGTAGTTATGGCACATTTTTCAAATAATTTGTTCTTAGGAAGCATGTCTTAACATAAGTTTCAATTCTACAGTTGTATAGCTTAAAACAAATTGTCACAACATGCATGTGTTGAGAACAAGCTAATTAAGGTTCAAATTTTGTATAGATAAAACATAGTGGGTCATAGAAAGAATAGCATCGTTTGAGATCTTCTAAGAATGAATTTTTTGTTAGAATATACTTGAACATATAGATTTATGAATTAGAAAACCAAAAAGTAAGCAACATATAAACTGGATGGAATGTTCTTTTTGAAGTCCAACCAGAAGAAACATATATATTGAAATAAAGAAAATCAGGACAAGTCATAAATGATTGACTGGGAACTGTCTTCATAAAGCTAGTGACCTTGTGATACACTTTAGAATTAGGAATGTTGTGCATAGCAAAAGAGACTGTGAGAAATATGTGAAAAGCAGAAACCTGGGAACCTTGATTCAGCAACATAACACACTTCCCTAATTTTCTTTTCATTTCAGATTATCCTGACAAAATATAACAATGTTTAATCATCAGAGAGTAATACTTCCTGTGAGCATTTCATCAGGAGGCCTACACAAATAATTTGTACCTCTACAGAAAAGCACTACTACAGAAACTGTTTGTCCAGAAGGATCCCAACATTGTAAACTTGTTCTTTGACATCTGCCTGCTTGCCCAGAGATAACACTGGCATTTACAAGAATCCCAAAGTACAAATAGTATTATCTTACTTTAAAAAAAACCAGCATACTGATGATATTGCAACCTAAATCAACAGTTGACCCAGGGACTTTACATAAATTTTGAAAAGCAAATGACAGAGAATCAACTCTTCTGCCTCCCCTCCATATCAGGGGGTATAGCTGCCCTGAGTCTTCGGAGAAGGGTGGCATGCAAATCTAATAGATAGATAGATAGATAGATAGATAGATAGATAGATAGATAGATAGATAGATAGATAGGCAGGCAGGCAGGCAGGCAGGCAGGCAGGCAGGCAGGCAGGCAGGCAGGCAGGCAGGCAGGCAGGCAGGCAGGCAGGCAGGCAGGCAGGCAGGCAGACAGATAGATATAGCACGGAAACTGCTTTGGTCGCGCTGATGGATGATCTCTAGCGGGCCCAGGATACGGGTTTAGCCTCTATCTTGGTGCTCCTTGATCCCTCAATGGCTTTCGATACCATCAACCATGGTATCCTTCTGCGGCGATTGAAGGGGCTGGAAGTGGGAGGCACCGTTTTACAGTGGTTCTCCTTATACTTCTCTGGTCAGTTGCAGTCAGTGTTGTGGGGTACCTCAGGGGTCAGTCCTCTCCCCCCTGCTGTTTAATAACTACATGAAAGCGCTGGGTGAGATCACCTTAAGGCATGGGGTGAGTTGTCATCAGTATGCTGATGATACTCAGCTATACATCTCCACCCCTTGTCCACTCAGCGAAGCAGTGAAAGTAATGTGCCAGTGTCTGGAGGCTATCAGAGTCTGGATGGGTGCTAACAGGCTCAAACTCAATCCTGACAAGATGGAGTGGCTGTGGGTATTGCCTCCCAAGGACACGTCCATCTGTCCATCTATTACCCTGGGGAAAAACGTTTGACCTCCTCAGAAAGGGTTCACAACTTGAGCGTTCTCAATCCACAGCTGACTTTAGAATACCATCTTCGGTGTGGCAAAGGGGGTGTTTGCTAGGTCCGCCTGGTGCACCAGTTGCAGCCCTACTTGGACAGGGAGTCTTTGCTCAGTCACTCATGCCCTTATCACCTCAAGGTTCAATTACTGCAATGCTCTCTGCATGGGGCTACCTCTGAAGAGCATTCAGAAACTGCAAATTGTGCAAAACGCAGCCGCACGAGCAGTCATGGGCTTGCCCAGACATGTACATATCTCTCCAATACTCCGTGGACTGCATTAGCTGCCAATTGGTTTCCAGACACAATAAAGTCATCAGGAATGACTAAACATTAATGACAGGTAAATGCAAGAGGGAAATTGCAAAAGCTGAGGGAAGAAATTTAAAGGCATTAGTCAACAACATAAAACAAATAACAAGAAATTATTTAAGATTATCAGAAACAAGAAATAGTCAAGAGTCATTAGGTCTCTGACTATCAGGAAGTATGGGGAGTAATTAAGGAAAATGAAAAACACGGTACAATAGCTAAGTGTCTTAACCACAAATGACTACAGGAAGAGCCATCGTACTTTTGAGCATTTTAGTGCTTTGATGAAGTTTCAATAATTTTAAAAATAGTGGAAAGAGTAGACACAGATAAAATTATATTCCACAAGTAATGGAACCAGAGAAACAAGATAGGAAAGTTAATTTTTAGTTGAAATAAATAAATGAATCAATCATAAATATCACAAATAACGTTTTAAACTTAATTAAATTGAACCCAGAATATTTGCATCTCATTATATATGTTTCATGGTTGGAAACTTTACGTGGATCATTACTTTCTAGAAATAGATGACATACCAATATACCTGCTAAATAATGCTAAATAATTTAAAAAAAACAATCTCTCTAATGCATGCTTGTGTAAACAATTGCGCATCAAATGAGAAATTCATATTACTCACATATAGTAATATATATAGTATTGCAGAAGAGACGGAGTAACGACTCGGACACAAGAGCTGGATTTAAACTTGGGTCATTTTTATTATAATAAATTTGCATAATTTATTTAATTAAATTAGCATGAATTAGCATAAATTTGCATAAATCAACATACTCAACTATGACCCGGAACCAAATGGACCTGCAGGGTCAAACAAACACTTCCGGGGCGGAAATGACGTAAAAGGTCAACATTCCTGGGCAACTATGGGCGTAATCGATGCTGGTCCAGGTGAGGGACCTCTCCCTCACCTGAGACCCTGCCATACACTCGCATGAGGGGGGTCCCGCCGGCTCACCCCTACCCTGGGACTTCAATAGCGGGACCCAAAGACAGGTTCCCCCCAAGTGCGCAGGTAGCACCCACCATGGTCTTGGAGAGAACCTGTCAATCATCCCCAAAGATGCCCAAGGGAGAACGCGCAGTTGCTGAAACCACCCAGATTTCCGCCCCTAACCTGCCTACCCAATGACCAGAGGTAAGCCAATTAACCTAATTAAATGCAAACACCCCCTAACCGCACATCCATCTCCCCAGTGTGGAATGGGCGAAAAAACAGCCTGGCCTAAAGGGCGAGGCTGCAAAAAATTCCCATTCGGCCCCCGCAGGCGACCCCTAGGCACACTGCAAAATAGGGAAGGGCGGGTGGGTGTCTGCTCAGGCTACCAGGTCCGGGCGAAAAGGCTGTTTCCCGGCCTGCTGCCCCTTAAATAGGGCCAGCAGGCCCCGCCCGGACCCGACGTCATGCCCAGCCACGTGGGCAGGGCATTCCCGGCCGAAATCTCGTCTCGCGAGATTTCGGCCGAAAACAAGATGGCGGCCGCCATCTGAAGGGTCCGAGTCTGCCCGGCCCTTCAGCAACATCGCCGTGGGGCCGGTGAGTCAGCCGGCGTTATTGCAGAAGAGACGGAGTAACGACTCGGACACAAGAGCTGGATTTAAACTTGGGTCATTTTTATTATAATAAATTTGCATAATTTATTTAATTAAATTAGCATGAATTAGCATAAATTTGCATAAATCAACATACTCAACTATGACCCGGAACCAAATGGACCTGCAGGGTCAAACAAACACTTCCGGGGCGGAAATGACGTAAAAGGTCAACATTCCTGGGCAACTATGGGCGTAATCGATGCTGGTCCAGGTGAGGGACCTCTCCCTCACCTGAGACCCTGCCATACACTCGCATGAGGGGGGTCCCGCCGGCTCACCCCTACCCTGGGACTTCAATAGCGGGACCCAAAGACAGGTTCCCCCCAAGTGCGCAGGTAGCACCCACCATGGTCTTGGAGAGAACCTGTCAATCATCCCCAAAGATGCCCAAGGGAGAACGCGCAGTTGCTGAAACCACCCAGATTTCCGCCCCTAACCTGCCACGGAGCGGGGGTCAGATCTCTATCTTGGCCCCCCGACTCCCCCCTCTATCTGCGCCAGCTCACGCAGAGACCTCTGCAGGTCCTGTAAGAAAATGGCGTTCCCCTGTTCTGACAGGTGAACGCCATCGGCCCGGTAAAGCCATGGCCGATCTACGGTGATGAGGGGATGGGCCACTACAATCCCCCCTAATTCTTTGACAGTTTTTCCCACGGCCTTATTCACCCTGCGTCTAACCCGGTGGATGGCCCTAAGGGAAATGGCGTCCCTCCAAACGATCCTTGGGAGGATCTCTGACCACACCACTTGCGTGGTGGGCCATAACGTGCGAAGCCGCCGCAGGTCTTCGCGCGCCTGGACGATCAACGGTAGACCGCCAAGCAGGCATAGGTCATTGCCACCGAGGTGCAAGACCAGCCATCTGGGTGCGGCTATGGGCTGCCGACCACCCAGTCCCATCTGGGCGCGACCCTGGGTAGCCGCCCGCCCAGCAGCGCCGGGTACCGCCCTGAGATGCTGAGTACCCAGCAAAGTCGGTAGGAGACCCTCCCACCGCATACCCCTCCGGCCCATCCAAACAACATTGACCCACCGTCCCAACGACAGCTGGGTCCCGATGGCACTTCTGGCTGCTGAGCGGCCGGCCCAGAAGACCATGCTGTGGCCACACAGCAGCGCCGTCGGTTTCTGCCTGGACTGGGAACCTGGAAGAGGACACACACAGAGAGGTTACCTAGCCTAAACCCTGCCCAGGATCCTCAGTGGGCCTAACATAACCCAAATATGCCGCTGACCGCCAGCGGCCGATCTCCTGAATCCGTTGGGCCGGGAAACCAGAAAGTGCCGCGCTAGTGGCGGCGCCGATACGGAACGAATGCGTTCCATAGCCGGCGGGATCCATGCCTACCTGAGACATAGCCTTAGACACTATCGCCCAGAATTGATAACGGGTCAGGGGGGAACCATCCTGGTGTATAAAAAGGTACCCACGCCCTGACCCACGCAAAACACAATATTGCTGCAAAGCAGCCACCGGGCAAACAGACTTATCGGTGGCTGCACTAAGTTCAAGTCTAACCCCTCTGTGTAACTGATCTGTCTTGGAGTGTCTCACCAAAAGAGAGACACCCCCCTGTCTAAAGGTCAGATCAGCGAGCTGGAAGGCGCGGAGCGACACGTCAGACTGCGAGGAGGCCATTGCCTCGCTGACCCTAAGGGCCCCAAAAAACATAACACAAGTCGCTGCCCTGAACAGCCGAGCCTCGTAAGGACAGGCACACAGACTGCCAAATGTCTGATTAATCAGAGACAGCTGCTGAACCGTCAGGGCCCGACGAGCGTCAGAGGGGAACCCCTGTCGCTCCCTCACCCAACCTTCCAGCATCCTCCGGATGCGAAAATCACCCGTAAACTCACCAAACCCCCCCGCCTTGGACAGAAAGGCGAGGCCGGCTAACCTAGCCCTGATAGTCCTAACTGAAAGGCCACGCCCCTTCAGCAGGACACAGAATTCAGCTAGGTGCTCAACCGGGGCAGGCCAGCAATGGGGGTAACCCTTACCCAGCCTGAAATCCCCAAACTCCTTACCTGCACGCTGATAAGCTCGCAGGGTGCTAGGAGCTACCGATAAGGCGATCGCCCTGGAGGCCTCGTCTCTCCAGCTCTCGAGAGCCCGCCCAGGCTCCACAGGTGGGCTGGAAACACCTCCGGCGACTCTCGGGCCCACGGGGCCAGGGTCCGAAACCTGGACAACTGACCACGGGACAAGGCGTCAGCCACCCCGTTATCTAAACCAGGGACGTGCCTAGCCAAAAACAAGGCGTTCAAAGACAAGGACCTGTGCACAAAATGGCGGACAAGCCGCATCACCCTATCACTCTTAGAGGACAGGGCGTTCACAACATGGACAACCGCTAGATTGTCACACCAAAAATGCACAGTCTTGTCCCTGAACTGCTCCCCCCAGAGCTCTAAGGCCGCTATTAAGGGGAAAAGCTCCAAAAAAGTTAAGTCCTTAACCAATGAACAGGCACTCCATTCCGGAGGCCATGCCGACCAGCACCACTGGTCACCTAAAACCACCCCAAAACCGCAAGTCCCTGCGGCGTCGGAACACAACTGCAGCTCCGCTTCCAAAAGAAGCTCCTGCCGCCAAAACGACAACCCGTTAAAACGTTCCAAAAACTCCCGCCACACGCAGAGGTCAGCCCTGACCCCTGCACATAAGCGGGTACGATGGTGGGGCAAACTTAGCCCCTTCATCGCATCATACAACCGGCGAGAAAAAGCCCTACCAGGCACCACTACCCGACAGGCAAAATTAAGAATCCCAGCCAACTCCTGGAGCTGCCGAAGAGTAACCTTCCTGCAGCCCAAGACCGCCTCAAGCTTGGACCTGATTTTAATCAACTTATCCAGGGGCAATCTGGAAGATTGCTCCACTGAATCCAATTCAATACCAAGGAAGGTAATCCTGGTGGCAGGGCCTTCGGTCTTCTCGGAGGCTAAAGGCACCCCCAATTGAGCACAAAGGGCTTCGAAGTCCTGCATCAAAGCAAAGCATTGCTCCGATTGCGCAGGCCCGGCCATCAAGAAATCATCAAGGTAATGAACGACGGACCCCAGGCCACTCCGCCTCCTGAGCACCCACTCGAGGAAGGTACTAAAGCTCTCAAAAAGGGAGCAGGAAATAGAGCAGCCCATCGGCAATGCCCTATCCACGTAAAACCCACCTTCGAAATGGAAGCCCAGCAGCTCGAAGTCGCCTGGGTGAATGGGGAGGAGCCGAAATGCCGACTTAATGTCGCATTTACCCATAAGGGCCCCCACCCCACACTCCCTAACCATAGCCACGGCCGCATCAAAGGATGCGTACCGGACAGAACAAAGCTCGTCAGGAATGAAATCATTCACTGACTCCCCTTTTGGAAAAGACAAATGGTGAATCAACCTAAATTCACCACTCGCCTTTTTGGGGACCACACCTAAGGGGGACACACGAAGATTCGGAAAGGGCGGCTCCGGGAAGGGCCCAAGGACCCTGCCCTCAGCCACCTCCTTTCGAATCTTAGCCCGTACAATGTCTTCATGTCCGACAACCGACCTGAGGTTGTCGGACATGAAGGCCCTCCTAATACCCACATAAGGGATCCTAAATCCCTCGGAGAAGCCCCTCAAGAGCAACTCAGCTCTCGGGCGAGGGTGGTAGTCGAACAACCAACCCTCTAGCACAGACACCCTAATTGGACTGGGCCCCTTTTCCCCCAGCTGGTGGGGGAGGTTTTCCTGGACCCCCGCCCTTCTTCTCCGCCCCTTTCTTGGGGCGGGGACAGACTGAAGCTGCATGGGACCCCCCACAATTCCCGCAGGCATGCTTGTACTTACAAAAGGGACGAAAACACGCCCCCTTTGCAGCAAACTCATGACAAGCGGGCGAGGCCCCCTTGCCAGCCACACCAGGAGTCGCCTTGGCCGGCGAAGCCGCGCCAGGCTCCTCCTCCATAAAGTGCCCACTATCCGTGCGCTCACACCCTTCCTTCCCGGACATATGCGTGGCCCGGAACCACAGGTCCGGGACCACCATATCCCACGGCAAGTTAGGCTCCACCGACATCCTCATGCGGAAACCCTTATCATAATGGCGCCAGATGGTGCCCTTATATTCAAAGTGGGCCCTGGCAATCAAGTCGATATACTTAAACATGGCAGAGGCCATAGCCGGCTGCCGTTGGATCACAACCGACCCATAGGTAAGAAAGGCATACAGCCAGGAGCTGAAGCATTTCGTTACCTTGGTCTTCTTCGTTTTCTCCCCCGGGACAATCTCTTTCTCCTGCTTGGGAACCTCACGGTTCAAAAGTGAAAAAAGATCCACGTATTCGCCCCGCCAAATGGCCTCCTTGACCGACGGGTGAAGGTGGCATCCTAGAGGGGTGGACGGCAGCCCGCACGGTATGGCCCCCGCTTTAATACAAGCAAAGGGGTCCCATACCGAGTTGGCCGCCACGCCAAAAACACCCGCCCCATGGGGGTAGGGTAAAACCGGGAGCGGGGGCATGACAGGAGGGGCCGGAGGAACCCACCCCCCAGCCCCTGGCACCGCCGGTGTCCCCGCAGGACCCGTCCCAGACAACGGAGCAGCGCTGGCCGCCGGCGGCCCCGGTGGAGGCACCGGCGGAGCCCACACCTGCCCGCAGGTGCCCGCGGGGGACCCCAAAAAGCTGGACCCACTCCCGACCCCCGCCGGGGGAAAACCCGGGGCGGGGGGAGGAAGAAAAGACAGGGATGTGTTGTGTGGTGCAGCCTCACCTGCCCCGTACGGGGTTGAAGACATCCACGGGGGGCCCAATGGTGCGGGGCCCGGGAAAGCCGCCATCGGCCCTGCAGGGGCCTGCCGTCCGAACGGAGCCGGCTGCCCAGCCTGGGCCGCCGCCGGATCTCTCCCCAACGCCGCGGGCACTTGATCGCTGGACGCTCCGGGGACTGCACCGCTCCTCCACTGCTCGAGCTCATCGAGCCTCTCCAACACCCTGGCCCAAGACATAGCAGGAGAAAAATCAGTTTGAGGGGCAGGAGGCAACGAGACCACCCCCCCCTGGTCAGGGACCACCCCCGCAGTCCCCTCCCTGCTGGCCCGGGCCCGGGCCGAAGGCCTAAGGGCCCTCCTGGGGCGCACCGCTGGCGGAGCCATAGGAGTAGTGGCAGGCCTCTTCTTAGGAGCCATCACACTGTTCCCTTGTATGCAATGAGCCACTAAAACCACCTAGGCCGAAACCCCCAGCACGAGTGGCAGGCCCAACTCCCCCACCGCAGGGCCCTACCTAGGGCCTGGGAGCCCCTGCTACCCCCTCAACCCCTTTATTGGGTATAATACTTACAATTATATTTATATTAACACAGTATTTATTGTTAAATATATCACTACTAATGGCAAGCCTCCCTGCGCAGGCAGGCCTCCAAGGCCTGCAATCCGGGAACAACAACCTCCCAAGACCGGGGGCCCAGACCAAACTCCCCCCACCACGCCCTCCTCCCAGCCGGGAGGAGGTTACCAGTCCCCCTCGGGCCCGAGGGGGATCCTGAAGACTGCTGCAGTGAAGAGGAATAAGGCCACAACGTCGTCTTGCAAGGAAAAGGACTCCGGATAACCTCGTTGCGCAACGAGCACAGCACTTTTCGCCCCCTCGGCAGGCCACAAAATGGCGGCCGCCACACGAGGGAGACCAAAATGGCGGCCGAGCAGCACCAAACAAGTGTCTGCTCAGGCTACCAGGTCCGGGCGAAAAGGCTGTTTCCCGGCCTGCTGCCCCTTAAATAGGGCCAGCAGGCCCCGCCCGGACCCGACGTCATGCCCAGCCACGTGGGCAGGGCATTCCCGGCCGAAATCTCGTCTCGCGAGATTTCGGCCGAAAACAAGATGGCGGCCGCCATCTGAAGGGTCCGAGTCTGCCCGGCCCTTCAGCAACATCGCCGTGGGGCCGGTGAGTCAGCCGGCGTTAATATAGTGTGTGATGCCAATAGAATGTCAGGAAATCATTAATACTAGACCCATTATCATTAATCAGAAAACAAAATACATGGATAATAACCCTTTGGAAAACTTCTGCCAAACAGCAAATGCTTTTCATCAACCATGAAGCACTTAGTTGACCAAAGTACTTAATTGGTATTAAATTTCTCATAAGAAACCTTTCATGATTCTTTTTACTGAATCATTGAATCAAACTGAATTTCTATTTTGAGTAACGTTGAAAATATGTTTTCATCTTTGTTTAATTTGATTTGATGCTGCCCAAATCCAAACAATTCTGTATAGCTCACAATACACCAAACAATATAAAAGCTAGAATAGTAGAAAAATGAAAGGGTGGGGGGCTGAGGGGTGGCAAGATGGCTAGATAAGCAATCTGATCTGATAATAGGTCTGAAATTCTCTAATATGTATTTGACATTGCAGTGAAATGCCTAAAAATGTGTACTCCAAATTAAGAAAATCTTCTGTTTCATTCCATCTGGATTTTCACAAGCCTCAAACATTAGGCTATGATGTTAGTAACATCTCCTGTGTGAATGACTTTATGACTACAATATTACTGAGTATGTTAAAGGCAATGTGTTTTAGGATGGCAAAGTTAAGCTGTATGTCAATATATTAATTATAATAAATATATTACACAAGGAGATGTTGGCTCCCTCCCACATACAGTCACCCCTTCTTCTTAGGTCCCCTAAGAAGCTATGTGGGACAGAGATTGTGCCCAGAAGTGTCCAGAAACAGGAAAGAGAATACCTTCTCATCCTTCATTGATTTACCATCCAGAAATAGTCTCAGATACATGGTTAAATGTTATCCAGTAACCACTCAGAATTATGTCTGTAAGTATTTAAAAACCATGTATCTTTCACATTTATATTTTAAGGAACTTCCCTAAGCTATTTATGAATATTGTTTTGTGACTGACTTTATAATTTAATTGATGGGGATAGATTCATCCATAGCTTTACTTGAATAGTAAATAATTTCTGAAGTTTTATAAAGTCTTGGATAGTTCTTTTTGTTGAGGAATATCAGAAAAAGGGAACATCTTATGTGTAAAGCAATGAATGCAGTACTTTCTTCAAAGTAAATATCATTACTGTCCTTCTGGAATAAAAAAAAAGTTAGAATGACATTGCATTTTGCAAAAATAATTTTACCAGGCTTATTTTTACTAAACATATTCAATGTTGGGCCTGTCTGCATAATATACACAGACAGGCCGAACATTGAATATGTTCAACTACAAGCGGGGAAACAGTTGAAATGACTGCTTTAACTGGATTTTTTCCATGGAACAAGAGGTTTTAAATAGCCCTTTTCAATTCCATGGTTCTAAACAGAAGGAAGGAAAAAGTGTAATTTTACCTATAAATACTTATTCTTTTATAATTCATATATGTCTGTCCCGGTCAACACTTCTTCTAAAATATAGACAATTTTTTAAACAAAAAATAAATAAGTAGATATAACAGTAATCCTAAAGGGATAGGGCAAACCTATTGTGATCTGTCTGCGTCCATTCAGCTGATCACAGATTCTGAGGATTGAGAGACGGGTATGTTTTGGTATCCTAGGCTAGTGTACTTGGCACCTGAGTCTGGTAGCAAGGATGTTGGAAAGGATGTGGAGTCAGAGACTGAAAGTTTTCTGACAGTCTTAAAATGGGTGAACAGTGAGATCACTTGGCCTTGCCTTGTGGCTATATAAGAAGGTGTCTTGTGATGAGCTCGTGTGTCAATGGTCGACAAAAGGATATGGTTTAGATATCATGAGTGAGAAATATTTCTGCTAAAAGAAAGAATTAGAAGCTGCAATTTGCCTCTCCGGGAATCCTGCC
Organism: Erythrolamprus reginae; assembly: GCF_031021105.1. NCBI lineage: Eukaryota > Metazoa > Chordata > Lepidosauria > Squamata > Dipsadidae > Erythrolamprus > Erythrolamprus reginae. The sequence goes on from NC_091951.1 coordinate 131,256,584, forward strand.
AAGATACTGTGAGTTATGGTGATTAACAGACTGCATCAAAGGAACATTTTAAGGAGTTTTTGGCTTCCAGCCTGAAACTGTGATCAGCAGCCGGTCATTTGTCATGGAACGCTGTCTAGTAATCGATAATATCTCTTGTTAAAGTTAATCATTTCTTCTATGAACTATTTGAAAATCTATACTGCAAACTTGTATCCCCCGGCTGTGTGTGTGTGGGGGGGGCATATTTTTTGAGGGGTATCTTGCTTAGACAGAACAAAACCTACCTAACCTGCAAACCAATGATCCATAGTAATTGTCCATCTAAGAACATTTTTTTTTAAAAAAAATCTAGTTGAAAATCATATCTTGGCCACTCTTTGATACTGACTTTCCCCAATTCAGAATGCTTAAGAGCAGATTTGGTATTAGGAATATAAGTCTTCTGTATTCAGGATCTTCTTATCTCGTGTATTTCCTCCCACCTACATGCTCTATACATGTGTAATGCCTTTGTTCTGGTAGAGGTTGCAAAATAAATGTGTCACTTCTCTGAATGTAGCCCCAGACAGTAAAACTTGAGAAGACTGAGTTTGTCAGGTGCTGACAGGGTTTTCTCTTCCTGAGGATTCTCATGTTATAGTGATATATAAAAGTCAGATTGGTGATCTGAAACCTCTGAATTCTAATTATGTATGCAAAAAACATACATGTCCCTTATCACATTTCAAATATCTTGATTGTTTAATCAGTACTCTTGATTTCTAAAGCGAGGTAGTTGATGCCTACCAAAATGTGACACTTTGGACATCATCCAGATGGAATGTCACTTTTCATTTGAGGTTAAAGAAGGAAGTCTCAACAAGGGAGGTTTTCCAGTATTCTGAACTAGAGCTAGTGTTATTTCAAATGACAAATAAAACTTGGCAGCTTCGTTTGCACATAATATTAAACAGGAACTTTACTGAACTGTTGTTCATAAAATGAAGTGATTAGCATTTTTTCTGATTATAGCTTCATTGTACATTTCCATTATTGACACTTATGCCTTGCATTGTATTTTCTTCTTTCATTTGGTCAGATTTCCATATTTCCCTGTCTCCTCCCAGCAAATACTTTTATAAGGTGTTGCCATTATTCAAAATCCATAGGATATTTCTCTGAACATAGGCTTTAAGGTTTTGCTTCCTCGACCTGTTATTATAGATTGCAATAAGTTCTACTACTTTTGTGCCTGTTTTTTGAAGTGACCACGCTTAAAAATTTTGAGTGTAGTTAAAAGCCAATAATTTGGCGTAGTTAAAAGCCAATAATGTAGTGTAGTTAAAGTGTAGTTAAAAGCCAATAATTTTAAGAGGTTTAGTCCCAGAATGTTCCTTGAGCCCTGAGTTCCTGGAGGTATGGAATATTTATTAATGAGATTAGATAGCAATATATGCATGTAATTTTGCTGGCAATATTGCTTAAATTGTTTAGTTTCAGCTTCCCAGTTTGCCATTCAAATATTATCCAGTCTAACTTTCTAAAGTAGCCAAGGAATGCTAAGTGCTGTTGCCTGCTGAAATATTTTGAAAAGAAAATTCAATTCAATTCAATTTATTAGATTTGTATGCCGCCCCTCTCTGAAGACTAAAGCATAGGACTCAAATTATTTTTAGAAATAACTAATAATTTTTACATTATTAAACTGAAATAGTTGTATTTAACTGTCGGGCAACTCTATAGACAAAACCTTGCCATTTTTAAACCTTCCTTAATAACTATCTACTATCAACTCAACCAAGGACATTCAAATTATTTCTTTGATCCCATTCATCCACTTTATGCATTCTCTTCCCTTTCTCCTTTTCTATGACCATGCATAATATTTTTATAGCTCATTCTCTACACACATTATATAACTAGAGTAAATGAGTTTTTGCATATTAATAATGAGAAAATAGTTGGACAACTGAGCTGTCAGCTGAATCAGTTTGCTGAGCTGTCACTCTTTATTTGGTCCAGAACTGATTGATTAAGTCTTCTTGTGGTCCATGCTACTCTTAGTAACTATCTTCAAATCCATAATTCAGAGGCATTTATCTTCTCTCTTTCTCTGTTTTTCAGGGAGCTTTCATAGCTATACATTACTATTGAAAAAGCCACAGCCAAGTTATTTTGAACTTTGTTGTCATAAAAAATCTTTATCTTTCTTGATCATGACTAAATTTATTATTGCCTTCATCTCTAAGATTAATCTCCTCTTCACTTCTCCAATGTAGTATCAATCTATCTATTCATGAGTTCAAGGAGACAAAAATACTACCTACTATCTGCAGTTCTTTGCTGTCAACTGTAACATCAGGATGCATAGTAGTTGGCATTAAGTTTGGCATCATAATATTTAACATTAACCATTTTTTTTTAAAAAAATCATGTTTTAAAACTTTCACAATGAGCTTTAAAAATAAGTGAACAATTTTGTTTTCTGAATATTTCAAATTGTTGGTCTTTGCCCTCAAATTTAAATCCAGCTGACATTACTTCCAATTGTGCATTGTTATAATATATTTGTTTTATAAACTAACTAGGCATGGGGTGACGTAGATATTTGTTTAACTGCCTTTACTAGTTTAAACAACTTCTTTCTCCAGATTCAATTCTTACAGCTTCTTGACCATTGTAGAAACCACATTTCAGATTGCATTAATATACATAACTAAAATATTTCACATTATGGCATGATCTACCCAATCAAACTTCTTGTTATGCATTACACAATGAAGGTATGGCTTTTCTTTGTATTCTTATATGCTTGCTGTTAGCCATATGTTAGTTATCTATTGAAGTGTTTATTCATTTGGCGTTTCATTTTCACTTTCCATGTCTTTGAAAAAAAGTGAAGTTTTGTTTTTCTGAGCAAATAGTGCAGTGGTTTTTTTTTCTTGCATCTCCTTTTTTCTGCATTCATTGACGTTCTAACATATCTAGGCCATATGGTATTGGCTCATATTTGTTGTCATATAGTACAGCTGTTAGCACTTAAAGGACTTCTTGTATGGCAGCTTGAAACAATTCCCCTGGTGTTTCAACTGTATCATGTGTTTTCTTTTTTTAAAAAAAAATATTAATGCTATGTAAATATTTCTTTGATTGCAAGCCTGCTTATAAAGAGGTTCAAGATAGTCCTTTCCATTTTATGTTGCTCTTATTTGTTTCTATTGGATAGCTTTGTCTTAAATACTTATCACCCAGAGTTGCAACTGGCAAGGTGACCAACTATATAAATTGACATAACAATAAATAAACTTTCCTAGAAATTAAAATCTTAAAACATTATTTTCCATATCAGATTATTCCTTTGTTGATAGTTTCATTGAAATTTATCCTTTTCCTTTCTTGTTCGATACTTTATATTTATATTCAGCCAATATGCATTCTTTTTGGTTTTTATCCTCTACATTTCCCTATCATTTCCTCTTTGAAATGCAATCAATCAATCAATCAATCAATCAATCAATCAATCAATTATCCTTTTGCATATCAGAATATCTCTTCAGTACCTCCCCAGATTCTCTTTTACATAAATTTTACGTTCTGTATGTTGTGATTGTGTGTTCTTCTGGTCAAAAATCCAGCTGGCATACTTTCTATAACTTTAAATATATTTAATATATATTTAACACCATTAACTCATGGTATGTTTCATAACCTGCAGTTGGAAATGTCCAGGCTGACTAGACTGCACTTCTATTTCCTATTATATAATCTATTTGATTCCACTGTTGTCCATCCAGATGGAACATTAAACATTAATCACATCATTAGCTTTTGAAAATTAAATACATACAATAATGCAGAGGGAGTTGATTGGGATCATGGAGAGAACAAAAAGTTTAAAATTCTCCTCTCTCCATACCAATGTTTTATTCTGAGTTGCTTGCACCTGCTGTTTGCTCTATGAGGAAAGCAATTAAGGCCAATGAAATTGGCATCTATGGAAAGCCAATCTCAGTTTTGGACTGATATGATAAAGGGGTAGACAAAAATTTGGCACACCTATTTTTTTCTAATCAACTTCAAAACATTCACAGTTAATTATTTAATTGTTTCATTTCCACTGGGATTTTGACTAAAGCAATCTTATGCTCCATATGATTCTTATATATGGGACATAGCAATTCTATATTTATTTGGTATAAAAAATAGCTTTAAAAGTTTGCTACATTTATTATGGTGAATTATTTAATAATATTCTATAATTTGGCATAATGTTTAAAACATTCAATGGACATAATTTACCATTGTTTTACCATTTATCACTGAATGTTGTACTTTGAGATATCAGAATTATCTGCACAGTATTCATTGGCACAGATAATGATTAATAAATAAGAACATTTCTCCTTGACCTTAATCACATCCCACTATTTCCCATACTCTTCATGCATCTAACCCTGAGAGGTTATGCCTGCATATGTTTTCATTTATTCTTGCATAAACACAACCTTGACACTTTGACACAACTTCTCATAACAAAAAGAAAACCATAGATATATATATATAATACATAGATGAACAGATTACTGAATGAACAACAGGGAGCTGAAACAGTCAGCATTCTTGACTTTCTAGAAAAACTATCTGTATAATTTTAATATAACACTTATATCAGCAGTGGTGAATAAGGAAACCTTTGAAATAAAATGTAAGGTTTAAAATAAATATATATAGAGAAAGATTTTATCCCAGTTTCTGCCAATTATTGAGATATGAATGGGTCAAAACAAGCTAAAACTGAACCCAGACAAAAAGGAGTTGCTATATATGCATTGTGGTTGTGTGCTGAAGGAACAGGTTCATGAGTTGAGCATCCTTGTGGATTGATGACTACTACCAAATGGGCAGGTGAAAGTATTGGCCAGGAATGCTATGCTCCATGATACTATGCTCTTGCAACAATTCGTTTAGACTACTGCAATGATTTTAATATCAATATGTCTTTGAAGACTGCAGTGGTTCAGGTTGAGACAGTCATTGCCTTATTGTGTCAAGATGATATTACAGGTGTCAAGATCATATCATACTACTTTTGTAGAACAGCATTGGCTGCTAGTAAATTTCTAAACATATCTAAGGAGAAATTCCTTATAGTAATCTTCATTACTATTGCTACTCATTTTCAATTTTGTGATGTATGGATCTGAAGCAAGAAGCATTGTTTTCAGTGATGATGCCAGCTCCTTAGAATACCTTCCTTCTAGTCTAAGCAGCAGCCTTCCAGAAATTAGTCAAAATAGAAATATAATATTCCAGAGAGCTTTGGCATGAATAAGATGTCACAAATATTCACTGTTGTGATACTTTTCAACATTTTATGATTGCTTAGGTAATGTAATTAGAATTTATTTTTGTAAATGATGAATCAACGAGTCCTCGGAGAGTGGCAGCATACAAATCTAATAAATTATTAAATTATTATTATTATTATTATTGGCAAACAACATAGAGAGCTATTTTCTTAGATAATAATAATAATAATAATAATAATAATAATAATAATAATAATTTATTAGATTTGTATGCCATCCCTCTCCGAAAACTCGGGGCGGCTCACAACATAACAGCAATACAATATAAATACAAATCTAATGTTAAAAACTTTTAAAAATTAATTTAAAATACATTGTTATAAAAACGTACCTGTTATACAATCATACACACTCAGTCGGACTGAACATAAACATAATAAGGGTCAGCGAAAAAAGGAGGGGGGAGATTAATTTGTTGCAAACATCAAAGCCAGAAGCACAAATGGATGACTGATTCATCTGGATTCAATAACTTCTTTATAAACATAATAACAGAGGAATTTACAGTTTATTTCTTCAAGTAAGCACAAGCAGGAGAGTTCCATTTCAGCAGAGCAGTGCACAGAGTACAAGAAAGCAGAGTGGACGTGGAGCCTTAAGCTTAAGCTTTCAGTTTTGATTCTCTGCACAGACTCAGAAGAGTTTAGTTCTTGTTGGTTAATTTAGTTGCTATGCCCATTCATTGGCTGACCTTGTTAACACTGGCTCTACCAGACATGAATGTTCTAACATGTTTGTTTTCTTCATGTACTCATTTAGATAAGGAGAATGAAATGGGAATTATTTAGTAATGTTTTCTCCATGTTTTAAAGGCTTGTTGGATATTAGATTCGGTTTCTCCTTACACTACAGAATGCATAAAACATGATGACTCCCATCCTCTCTTCTATGAATAATACCACTGACAACATTGCTACCCTTCAAAAAGACCTTGATCATTTAGCTGAATGGTCTAACAACTGGCAACTTCAAATCTCAACCAACAAATGCTCTATCTTACACATTGGTAAAAAGAATCAGAATACTAAATATATACTTGGAAGTAATGAACCCGTAGCCGACCCTCATTCTGTCAAAGACCTTTGAGTACTCATATCCAATGACCTAAGTGCCAGAGCTCACTGTAACAACATTGCCAAAAAAGCACTAAGAGTTACAAACTTAATCTTACGTAGCTTCTTCTCCAGAAACACTGAACTGCTAACAAGAGCATAAAAAACATTTGTCAGACCAATCCTCGAATACAGCTCACCTGTATGGAATCCACATTGCATAACTGACATTGACACAATTGAGAGTCCAGAAATACTTCACAAGAAGAGTCCTTCACTCCTCCTCTCGAAACAAACTACCTTATTTACAACTACGTCACCTCCGAACTGATTTAACTGTTGTTTATAAGATAATACACCATAACGTCCTTCCTGTTAGTGACTACTTCACCTTCAACAACAACACAAGAGCACGTAATAGATAGAAACTATATGTAAATCGCTCCAAACTTGACTGCTGAAAATATGACTTCAGCAACAGAGTGATCAATGCCTCGAACTCACTACCTGACTCTGTTGTTTCTTCCCACAATACCAAAATCTTCAACCTTAAATTATCTACTGTTGATCTCTCTCCTTTTCTAAGAGGTTTGTAAGGAGCATGCATAAGCGTCCCTGTCCTTCTGTCCTATTATCCTTTTTATCACTTCTTTATACTTTGTTATGTTAATACAAGCTATAACTCTATACTTGTTTGACAAATAGAATTAAATAAATAAATAAATACAATGAAGAAGGCCAAAGGATATATTTAAATTCAGTGGACACATCTAAAGTGGCAACCAAACAAATTTAGAATATACCTTATTTCCTGTTTAATGTCCAAGTCAGGAACGTTAGCATGAGACTAATATGTTAGGAAACACAGAAGTCTCTTATTTCGGGAGATAAAAGCTTAGGGTGAAATAGCTTTTTCTAAGGAATACCTTCAAAATTCTATTTTACCTGCTAGCAATTCCTTATTCTGAACCCAATAGTATTCTGTATCTATCACTATCCCTGTTCACTCAGGATAGTTTTTCAGAATAAAAATGCAAAACATAACATGTTTTCCCCCACCAGCCAAATATGGGAGAAAAAAAAACTTGCATTCAAAGGTGTCTGTTAGGATCTGGATAGTTGAAAGGAGAAGGCAAGTTTCATATTCTGAAAAGTTGTTTGTACTTAAATTATTAAGAATTAGTTTTTTAGTATATTTGTTTGACACCATAGTTGAATTTGGGAATCTCTGTAGTCTGATGTTTCTTGCTCCTTCTTCTTTTTTTCAATCAGGGTTTGTATGAAATATGATTTGATATATACCTCTAATATTACGCTCTTGCAGTAACAACAAAATCTTAAAATGAGGAAAAAAGCTTCAGATTATTGTTTTCAGAAAGTCCAAAATATATTTTGTAGGGAAGATAAGTATCTCCAGACGCTACTAAACTAGACATCTAGTATAAAATACTGAAATGGTTCACATTCACATGAGTGACTTTGAAAAAGAAGGGTTTGGCTCCAACATTGCTTGGTCTCGACTACGGCAGAAATAATCTAAGTAAACCCAACTTGTTTAATGTGAATACATTGTTTCTAAATCATTTTATTTTAGCATCTTTAATCAAATTATTATAAAAAAACAAAATTATATTAATAATAAATTTTGTGAACTGATTAAAGCTGATGTCTCACAATGTCATATTAATTATCTGAGTTGAACCAACCTAAGAATAATTTACTTAATCTGGACAATTGAATTCTGAAATCTGTGAGCAATACATCCATATAACCATCAATATGAAGAAAGCTGCACTGCAAGTTTTCTTTTCAAAATCCTAAATGGCTAATTTCTTGTTTTCAAACATTTTATTCTAAAATGATGATTAAGTGTCCAAGGAAACAAATCAACTGTCCTCTGAAGTATTTTCTTTATATCTGGACAGAAAAGAAATAAAAGCAGAAATTATTGAAATGTATATTGATTGTTATCCAAATTGATCTCTAACACAAGAAAGATTGAACTGATTGGTCATATCTGCTTTAAATATCTGTTAACGATTGTTTGGTGAACTTATTTATATAGCAGAAAGGAGGCAATGCCACCAGCAAATCAAAATAAAAGATTCATTTATTGCAGAGAAAACATCAGCATTTTTCTATTTGAGAGTACAGATGAACAGAGTTGAAGGAAGGCTAATGTCTCCCATTTGTCTTAATTAAAAAGTTAATTGCTCATGTATCCTGATTTGGTTAGCTGAGCTTGGTAGCATGAAAAAGTCCTTGCTTCTATATATCTTATTGGCCAGCATAGTGACATCATTGGTAAGTGCCAGGATTTAGTCATTTGTCACCCTATTTTCACACATTTAATAGCCTCCTACAGGAGGAACTTTCAGAAGCAAAGACTATTCTTTATTGCAGCTTGGGACACAGAAGGTCTGTCCAGCTGTTAAATGTTTCACTTCTGTCTGTTTCAGTTTATGCTGTCACTGAAGCATTATTTCAAAGAGCAGAACTTGGGAAATAGTAAAATATAATCTTAAATTCCAGTTTTCATCAAATGTATATATGGAAATAGAATGAAATCTCTAAAAATATAATATCAATTTTAACCATTGTAGTCATGGCCAAGTAACTAAGTAGGCAGGGACAATCAACCAGAGCTCTATGGATAAGAGCATAAGTTGATTTAGTAACATGTCTTGCCAAACAAACAAACATACAAAAAAAAACCCCAGCTCTGACCTGGACAAAGTCCACTTAACAGATAAGGTTCTTTATATGTCAAATCTGTCATCTTCTAAACTCCATTTTATCATGTAAGCTTTTTTGGCCATTCATATGGAGGTGCAAACAGTCTATTCTTCAAGAAGGAAAAGATGGAGAGCAAAGGTTGGCGGATATATATATATATACAGAGCTGGAAGGATTCAGATCGAATAGCTCTAACTGCTAGTTCTCTGCTTTACAATGCAGAGTTCACCAGATCGAATCCCAGTAAAAGAAAGGGGTGTGGCTAGCTGATGAGGCCTAATAAGGCCGAAATGGGACCATCCTAGTCTCCCTTAATTTTAAAAAATTCCAGCTGAAAACATTTTAACATATATATATATATATATATATATATATATATATATATATATATTTTCGTAGATTTTCACAGGTACAGGTATGACGGTCTTGGTATATTCGGGTTTCTTCCCGTGTAGGATTTGGAAATTTCTGGCGACGTTTCTACGAGGTCACACTTATCATCTTCAGGCTGGTGTTTCTGTCCTTGTTCTAAGGCGAACACTGCGATAGAAAAACATCCCCAAAATATGAACAAGCGGGATGATCCATATTTACGTCCATATTTACAACAGCACGAAGCTTAAAACTTCAGCCTGATGATGGTGAATGGGATTTCACCGAAACGTCGCATAGACATTCAAAATATTACACGGGGCAAAACCCGAACTCAGAACAATCTACACACACACACACACACACACACACACACACACACACACATAATTGAATGGCAAGTTTAGCTAAACAGAGGGCCCAAAGAAGAACAAATACAAGGTGCCAAACAATATGGTCATACCTTCAATATACTTGATACATAAAATAAGGGGCCTTATTTTACTTTAAGATTCATTGAAGGGTCCTGCTATAAATAAAATGCAATATTTTTCTGCAAGTTGCCTCGAGAAGGGCGGCATAGAAATCTAATAAATAAATAAACAATAATAAATAAGTCAAAGAAATTATAGAGTGATTCTTCAGCCCTTGAAAAAAATGGTCTATTCTATTGATCAAATTCCTATTGTATATATTAGAGTTCTATTTGTTCTTGGTTATATTCCTAGCCTTTGGAATCTATCAAAATACAGTATCAACAGTTATAAATTTGTAACACACAAAAGGCAGTTAAAAGAATAATTATGCAATAGTGGAAGGAGAAATCTACACTTGGTGTACAACAATAAATTACTGATGTTTCTTATTTTTACCATTTGAATTTCCCTTGTTTTGACAAAGTGAGGAACACATTCAAAGTTTGGGAGTATTTTCCTAGTTTTCTTTCTTTTTATTGTAATGCCTTGCAATTCTGAGATTCATTAATGCTACACATATATCCTTAGTTTTATTTTGTTGATTAATTTATTATTCTCTTGCACTGTTATCAAACATCCATGCTTTGCCAATTTAGCAAATTGAATTAATTTTAAACTGTTTGCTTTATGAACTACCTGTTTGCTTTGGTATCAGAGATAGTTAATAAAATATCCTCATATGTAAACTAATAGTGCTGCATGTTTAATAAACCATAAACTCTATTACATCCCCCCACTTCCGTGATGAATGTGCACCTGGAGAAGGAATGCATGTGTGTGTGTGGGGAGAGGGATTTCTGGCATGGGCACTGTGGTTTCTAGAAAAGGAAGCTGTACAATCCAGACAGAAGCCCAAATTAAGAAATGGCAGTTCCGAGCTGGATGGGAGAAGGGCAGGGAATTCTGGTAGCCAAAGCTAGAATCTCCCAAGGGTATATCTATTATGTTAGAGGCTTCTAGCTATAGTCTGGCAAGATTCTATGCATTAAGTGTAAACAAATACAAAATTGACTTTGATTTAATTTCAATGTGTTGGCTTTGGGCTTTGTCCTGAGAATTTATTTGTGAAAAGTAAAGTATTTACTGCTAGTATTATGAAATATAAACACAACTATCACCAAAAAGTGAGATCAGATGTGTTACATTATTATGATTGGTTTAGGAAAAATATTTCTAAATCATTTAAAATATTTTAATATCGCTAATAATAGTATTGCCAAGAAAATATTACTTTCTTGCCCATTTAGGTGACTTAAAAGATTTCAACCAAATGCCCACTGTTTTAATTCAGGATTGTTACTAAGTTACTCAATTGTTACTCAATTTCTAAGCAAACTAACTCAGAAAAGAGCTTTCCCTACCTTCCCATTTCTAAGATATTTAAATATTATAGTACCATCAACCCAACACATCATAAGCATCAAGGAGAATGAAATTAGAAATTAAAGATAGTATACAGCTGAGAACTTCAAAGAACAGAGCAAAATCTAAGATACAATGAATATAAAAATGCAACAAAATTAGTACATAAAAATACTAGCAATAAGAGCACACAGGTTAGCAACAAGAAGAGAGTTCCTAGTTTACACTCCAATTAGCTGAAAACCTACTGTTCAAACCTGACATTCAGAGGCTCAAGTAAAAGCAATTATTGATCTGAGGTACCTATTATAATTTTACCACAAGACAAACATTCTTTAATCTGTTATGAAGTAATTTCTTTCTATTTCCTGCTACAAAGGTTCACTAGCATATGTCATTACTATATAGTCTACATCAGTCTATTTAAATTGGTGGTGGACTCTAACTTACATTGCTGCTAGTTTGCTTCCTCGCGTGCTGTGTCACCACACCTCATGGGTGCACGTGCAGTCACACACATGCCCAGTGCCAGAAAAATTCAAAAAAAGAGAGCAAAAAACAAGGTGGAGTGCAGTGCCAGAAACTCGGCTTCTGCACATGATCAGAAGAAGAAAAAATCCCTGGAAAAAACTTATTAAAAAAAATCCATAAATTAAAAAATAAACCCCACCCCCACCCCACCCCAAAAAGATGATGGTTTCCATGAACATAATCAGTGTGAGCTCACCAGGGGTTTGCTACCGGTTTGGGTGAACTAGTACAAACTAAGAAGAACCCCCAGAGCTACCTTGTTTTTGCAAAGACTCACCAAATAATGAAATAAATTATAAGAGTATGCGTAAAATAGTTTGCAAAGTGTTGAATTACTTACAATTCTTGCAAATTCACAAACTAATGCATAAGACTGTTTGATTAATTAGGGAGTTGCCTAACATTTTATGTTACAGATGCAGTAAACTAAATTATTGCTGGGTATAGGTAAACCTTTTTATTCCTTATTCCTTAAATTATCACTTGCTAGGCAAAATATTCCTACTTAATTCTAAAAGATAATCTCATACAAACCAAAAGATACTACAGAAGAAAAATGTGCGCTACATCAAAAATGTCATTAAAAAACCACAACAAAGAATGTTCCTTCTGCACAAACTCAGAAAGCTCAAACTGCCCAAGGAGCTGCTGATTCAGTTCTACAAAGGAATTATTGAGTCTGTCCTCTGTACCTATATAACTGTCTGGCTTGGCTCTGTAACCAATCAAGACAAACACAAACTTCAACCGATAATTAGAATCTTCCATTGAGGACATGTATACTGCACTAATCAAAAAGATGACTGAGAAAATATCTATGGATCCCTCACATCCTGGACATAAATCATTTCAACTTCTATCCTCAAAATGATGCTATAGGGCAATGCACACCAGAACAACTAGACACAAGGACAGTTTTTCCCCAAATGTCATTACTCTGCTAAATTAATTCCCACAACATTCAAACTATTTACTAAGGATGCATTACTATTATTATTCTCATCCTTCCTATTACCTATTTCCTCCCACTTATGACTATAATCTTGTTGCTTGTATCTTTATGATTTATATTGCTTTATTTAGTTTCCTAGTATGATTTGATTGCTTATTTAGTATCCTATGACTATCACTAAATGTGAGAGCATATGCACCAAAGATAAATTCCTGGTGTCACATTTGAGCAACAAAGAATTTTATGTATATGAAAATAAGATCATTTACACATATATACATCAACATTTAGACAATTCAACTGAGATTTGTTTAGGAGGAGAAAAGAACACACTTCTTTGAACAAATTTCTTTTTTAAAATTCATTTTGCAAACTCTAATTTATCTGAATTAATTTTATATACTTATGTAATCTTGCTTGAACATTTTTGCTATAAAAACATGAAATTTGTAAATAAGATAAATGTATTATGCTGTATGGGAAACTACCCTAAAATTGGCACTTGCTGTTGCTTACATTATATGATTTAAATCTCATGTGGGGGAAAAACCCTCCATATATATATATTTTTTTAAAAGATATGTTGGCCCTATGCTTGCTCACAAAATTATTTAAAGAAATCTTGCAGGTCTTGCAGAAGAATGAGATTTCTTGCTATTCACTAAAGTGGAAACATTATTTTATAAATATATTTTGCTTTAAAGAGATAATTCATTAAAATTTGATGTGACCTTTAAGGCAGCCACAACTATTTTTCAATTCAGTTCAGTATCATATGGAAATTTAATGCTTGAGACCACTGTTGTACTGAAACAACCAACTTCTCTTTCTGGATTTCCTAATCTACAAAAAGACCAATGGCACTCTAGGACACACCATTTACCAAAAGAAAACACACACCAACTGCTACTGAAATGCACAATCCCACCACCACCCTGCATAGATCACCTCAGTAGCCGAAATCCTCATCTCCAGAACCAAACACCTAGCTGACAAAAACCACCTGACAACTGAATTACACAAGCTCAAAAATGTATTAATTTCTAATGGATTTGAAAGAAAAACAATTGCAAACCTAATCAAAAGAGATACACCCCCAAAAACCAAGACAAAGAACAGACTAATGGCACCACCCTCCTCCCTTACATTAAAGGCACCACAGAGAAAATCACCAAATTTTTCCACAAACATAATATTAAAACCACCTTTGTCACTAAACAGAAAATATCCAACATCTTAAGAAACCCAAAAGACAAGATTGAACCAAGGAATCTATGAAATACCATGCAAATTCTGCGCAGCCACATATATTGGACAAACTAATAGAAGAATAAACGCACGCATTCCAGAACACAAAAATGCAATCAGAAAAGAAGAAAAAACTTCCACCCTTTCCAGCACATTAAAAAAACCAAATTAATCTCCAAAACAGAACATCCATACAAAAGAATAATCATGGAAGCCATAGAAAAAGAAAAACACCCCTTAAATATGAATAAACGTGATGACACCTCCCACCTACCAGAAATTTGGAAGCCAGCCCTAGCCAAAAAACATATCACAATCACAACTCCACCATGTCAATAGTCTAACTAAACGTGATTCCACCAACCAATCAAAACATTTCAAGACACCCACCCAATCTACTTGCAAAATTTGAACCAGAACTCCACCCTCACCACTATAAGGGGAAAAAAACGGCAGTTCAAAACCTGAACTCACAACAAACTACATGTGTGTGTATAAAATTTCTATATATATTAAAAATTATATGTGTAACATATTTTTGCTGAATTGAAAATGAAGAGAGACTATAGATCTATTTCGAAGTTGTTTCTTCTCATCAGCTAACCATACCCTCACTGGGATTTGAACCTGTAGCCTCTGCGTTGGCTACAGGTTAATTAACTGCCTTGGATATGGCCCTGGGTTGGGCTAAGAGGCAAAAGGAAGCATTAAGCTCCTCCCATATTTGGGTATGACAGGGTGATTCTACAGAAGAAAATAACATATAAAAATTATATATATGTATATATTTATATATATAAATTTTTCCTTTCTCTTTATTGAACTCATTGTAATCACTGTATGCATTTAGATATGTATATAGATATTTAATTTTTTTTTAAAAAAATGTTGACATTAGTGTACATTGTTTGCATGAAGAATGCCTCTGCTTATGAACTTTTCTACATAAGAACCGAGTATTCAAGATTTTTTTGCCTCTTCTCAAGAACCATTTTCCACTTACAAACCCGAGCCTCTGAAACTGTTACCAGAAAAGGCGGGGAAAAGCCTCCGTGGGGCCTCTCTAGAATTCTCCTGGGAGGAAACAGGGACTCCACCCTCCCTGTGGTTTCCCCAATCACACATATTATTTGCTTTTACATTGATTCCATGGGAAAAATTGCTTCTTATTCCAAACTTTTCTACTTAAGAACCTGGTCACAGAATGAATTAAGTTTGTAAGTAAAGTTAACACTGTATACTGATACAAACTACCAAATCTTTCAATATCACATAAATATCACATTCCATTAAGGATTTTTAAAATGAAATTTTAACTCTTAGTTAGTTGCTGAAGAATAAAGTCAACTTCTTATAAAAATGTTGCCTTATTTTTATTATTCTTATTTATTTATTTATTTATTAGATTATCTATGTTTTGATATAGTTTACTTTTATGATTATTGTACATATTAAATAATACTTTGCTCATATTTTTTGAGAATTTTCTGAAAATATTTAATTCTGCTAAAGCTGAAAAATAAGCAAACAGCAATGCAAAGCAATAAGACATTTGTTTCTTTTTTGTTTTCACATTGTAGAAATGAAACCAAAACCACACTAATTCAAGGTTATTTTAAACTTGTCAAGCAAGCAAGATATACTGTTTTTCTATAATTATTCTCACATATTAAAATTATACACTGTCTTAGAATTGATGATTCAGTAATTTTCTGATTTATATAGATGTGAGATTTAGATATGTATTACATGAAACTGATTCCTTTAGGTACATTTTAATTAATTGATATAAAAGCTATATTTAAGCAAATAATTTAATTTGTTAATCTTGTCAATTTAGCATTACCAAATTACCTTTTTGCCATATTAGTTGGCAATCTGGGAATTGAAATTCTTCCACGACTACCAATTTGAGAAAAGTAGGCTTATAAAAAGCCCACATGTGAAGGTCACTATACTTTTATGCTCAGAAGAAATTCCTATTTCTGTCTTTAGAAACACTTGATCCAATGAGATACAGAAAACATTCCTATTTTAATCTGATTTTTAAACTTTCACATACATTTGTGTAAAAAAATATGTAAAATTTTTACTTCTTTTGTGATCATAAATCTCACTCAATCCATCGCCAAAAGATGCAGCAACAAATAGATTCATAGCTTTTAGTAAGTATGATGGAGTCTTCCCTCCTCCTCACTAAGGTCTTTGCTGGTCAAAGACAACACACATATCTATTAAAGTCACCTGTTAATTAAAGGCTTGTTTAGAAATATCTTGCCAGTTGAATACAACAGAACAAACAAAAGGTGTCTAAATGGTAAAGCTTTGAATGTTAATTACTCTTAGGGCTTTCCCCCCTCTTTTTTGGCCAGTCCCCCTGGTTTTGTCAGGCAAAGGAGAGGGGGGGAAACCACACATAATTAATTTGCAGTTTCTGCTGTGGGGAAAAAAATAACAACAGAAGAACAAATCAACAAGGCTTCCAAGCTGTTCTCTCTGTTTAGTTGTTTAGAATTATTCTTTATTCATTTATTTATAAGAAAACACTGACACATTGAAAACAGAAAACAATATTCAGCTGGAGTACAAGTAAATTTTACCACTAAATTAAAAGGCTATCTTTTATTTTTCACTAAATTAAAAGGCTATCTTTTATTTTATTTATTTATTTATTTATTTATTTATTTATTTATTTATTTATTTATTTATTTATTTATTTATTTATTTATTTATTTATTTATTTATTTAGTCAAGTGTATATATGATTACAAATGAAGTAGAAAGATGATTGTGAAAACATAAGTTGCATAAGCATAGTCATGAGTACATGAGATGGTTATGAATACATGGGGATATTAGGACAGGGATACTAGGTACATTTGTGCACTTATGCACATATCTTACAGACCTCTTAGGAATGGGATGAGATCAACGATACAGTGTAAAGTTTGGGGAGTTTGGGGAAGAAATTGCAGAGTGCAGTAATTACAGGCATTGACAGGCATTATCCACTCTGTTGCTGAAATTGTGTTTTTTGCAATCAAATTTGGAGAGGTTTACGTTAAGTTTGTATTTATTGTGTGCTTGTGTATTGTTGCAGTTGAAGCTGAAGTATTTGTTGATAGGTAGGATATTGTAGCAGATAATTTTGTGTGTTATACTTAGGTCAGATTGAAGGCAGTGCAGTTCTGAATTTTCTAGGCGCAAAATTTCAAGTCTGGTGGCATAAGGTATTCTGTTGCGAACAGAGGAGTGGAGGACTCTTCTCATGAAATATCTCAAGATTATGTTAATCACTCTTAATGCCTTTTTGACATTGCTGTTGCAGTGAGATATGGCATTTAGATCATTAGATATGAATATTACAAGATCCTTAATTGAGTAAGGATTATTAACATCTAATTTGTATTTTGTGTTCTGATTATTTTCCCAATGTGTAAGACTGAGCATTTGCTGATTAAGATTTGCAGTTGTCACTGTTTGACCATACTGACACATAGTCAAGGTCTTTTTGAAGGGTAGCAGCATTGTTGGTGGTATTGAATAGTTTTACATGATCCGCAAAGAGGACACAGTTGCTTTTAATATGATTGCAGAGGTCATTTATGTAAAGTATAAAGAGAGTTGGCCCTAGAA
This sequence comes from Erythrolamprus reginae, assembly GCF_031021105.1. Taxonomy (NCBI): domain Eukaryota; kingdom Metazoa; phylum Chordata; class Lepidosauria; order Squamata; family Dipsadidae; genus Erythrolamprus; species Erythrolamprus reginae. The sequence continues at coordinate 131,274,279 of NC_091951.1, forward strand.
CACTGTCTTGTGGACATCCCGGTTAACAGGTACAGGATGTAATAGAGCGCTTCTTATTTTGACCACTTGTTGCCTGTTTGACAGGAACACAGTTATCCATTTGTACAGGGTACAGAAATGCTATAATATTTGATTTTTAGAAGTGGTTTGCCACGTACCACTGAGTCAAAGGTTTTACAGAAGTCTGGGTAAATTGTGTCTATTGCTCTGCCCTTGTCGAGTTGTGGAGTGCATATGTTTCAACAGCCTTTCCTACTTTCCTTCCTATCCACATACATGTTGAAATATATCTTCCTCCTCGGCATAAAACCCTTGAATTCTGAGAGAGTTTCATTTGAAACCACAGTCATAGAAACGTTGAAAAATAAAGCTCCTAGGAGGCAGGGACTGTTATTTCTCTAATTGACCCAGGTATGTTTCAGATTTGGCTTTTTCTTCCTCTTCTGAGGATCTGGTGGGTTTGCTGATGTTTCAGTTATTGTCTGGAATGTGCAGCCTTGTCCTGGATTGCTCCAGTTTCCCCTTTCCCTGTTCAAATATCTCAGGGAGGTCTTTGGTCTTCTGAAGAGCTTTCAAATATGAAATTATAGCAGAACCATTGTATGTGTATTGGACCATTGTATGTGTATTGGAGTAAATCAAAGAATGAAGCCTAGTTTATATGAAAACCCATGAAGGTGATGAATTTGTGGTGATGAATTCTTCATCATTATCACATCTGCAGGTAGGTATATAGTATGTTTAAAGTGACTCCTTCCCTACTGGATACAGATGAGTCACAGAATCAGCTGCAAGTTCATTATGAGGAATATTCTAAGCACCTATTATATAAAGTCCTGGCATTCAGAGTTAGCTTCTAATTAGCTTGATTGCAGAATTGAATTGAATTGACTCATCTGGTGCTCTTATCTAAAAGTAGGATCCTAACTCCTAAAGTATGATCTGAAGTTTTATTAATTTAACAATCTGTTTTAAAGATCTTTCCCCTCTTGTTTGATTAACCTTTCCCAGGCATGTGATTGTCAATATTTCTCGGTATGAGGAAGTGGGCTATCTGTCCTGAAAGAGGAAGTAGCCTACCTCTTCCCACTTAGCTAGTGCTGGACCTGACCATTTTGAATAAATTTCATCTAGTCTCCAACATTCCCTTCTTTTACTCTAGTAAAAGTCAACACTGATCATGCTTGTTGATGACTTCTGGCACAGCTGGTATGTGTATGGGCAACCATCTGGTTCTTGATTTTTCAGTGATTGTCAATATTATTGATTCATAGCATCCCTCTGAGATAGCTCCTGTGATTATGAATGGGTTATAGTACTTCACTTTCTTTTTCTTGGGTTGTTTCCAGCTTGTGCTGTAAAAACTATAAAGGAATATTTAACAATATAAGGCCATAAGGCAAAGAGAGACATACCAAACCCCATAATAATCACATGAAATGTGTAATAGTCTCTTGGTTAGGATGGAATCCATGTTCCATCCCACAGGGAATGTCATATTCCATTCCATAGAGATTTCAGCCTATATTAACAGCCACAACATAATTAATCGCATCTGTTTTCCATGACATTACTTCAGTGTTGGGTTGCTCCTGATTTGACTGGTTTTGTGAAGCGATAGGGGCAGGAGGCTCTGCCCACCCACCCAGGACACCTCTGGGCATACACAGAAGAATTGCGCTCATGCATGAATATGCATGCAAAATGGTAGCAATGGGATTTACAAACCACTACTGCACTACTCAATTGATTTTATCAAGGTCAAAAAGTATAGGTTTATTTTTTCTGTCCTTGAAATACTCTGCCTATTAGATCAACACTTCATAGCTGTAGCTAGGGGGACCTTTGTACAGGCTCGACTAGTGCACCAATTGTAATACCTACCTGGATTGAGAGGCTCCTCTCATGGTCACCAATGCCCTTATCACCTCATGGCTGGATTATTGCAATGCACTCTACATGGGCTACCACTGAAGAGTGTTCGGAGACTACAGTTGGTCCAGAATGCAGCTGCATGAGCTGTTGTGGGTGTGCCCAGATACACCCACATATTCTTTGCAAGCTGCAATGGCTTCCTATTGGTCACTAGTCTCAATTCAAGATGTTGGTTGTTACCTTTCTATTTGCGAATATCAGTGAGATCGCCTTCTACCACATACCTCCCAGCGACTGGTAAGATCCCACAGAGTTGGTCTTCTTTGGATCCTGTCAGCTAAACAGTGTTGGCTGGCAGATCCATGGGGGATAGCCTTCTCTGTCATTGCCCCAACTCTCTGGAATCAGCTACCTCCTGGGATCCACACTACCCTTACCTTCTTGGCCTTCCAGAAAGCTGTAAAGGTCTGGCTTTTCCAATAGGCCTGGGGCCACTGACCTCAGGGGAATTACTAGTGAGGTTGGCCCATGAATATATATGGATGGCTGCAATTATTTTAAATTGAAATGTTTTTATACTGATTAATGTTTATTTTTGTTGTGAGCCACCCTGAATCCCTAGGGAGTTAGGTGGCATGGAAATATAAACAAACAAACAAACAAACACTACTGACAAATGTGATCCTATACAAAGATTAAGGATTATTTAAAATTATTTATTCAATAGATAGAGCAATCATAAGTAGGCTGGGTGATGGGCGTGCTTGCGGGGTGGATTTGACATCACTGCGCAGCACTTGGAAAGTGTGGCTGCACAGCTTAGAGGCAACAGTGGCAGGGGCACCATGGGGTTCAGAGGTGCGCCTACCTCTCCAACTCCTGCAGATGCTCATCCAGCACTGGGACTTTCCTTTTCTTCCTTTCCTTTCCTTCTCTTTCCTTTTCTTTCCTCTTTTCTCCCATCCTCCCCTCTCCTTACCTTTTCTTCTTTTCATTCTCTTTCCTTCCCTTTTCTTTCCCCTCCTCTCCTTCTTTCCTTTCTCCCTTTCTTTATTTTCTTTCTTCATTTCTTATCTCTATCTCCCTTCCTCCCCCCACCCTTTTTCTTCAATTCTTCTTGAAGAGTAGAAGAAAGTGCCTGGCACCCCTGCTGGCCCTTCGCTCCAAGGCTGGGCAGCATCGGGGCAGCTCGTGTGGATGGAGCTGCGAGGGACTGAAGTGGTAGAGTGGGGGTCAACCAGGGTTTCCCATCCCTACACCCCCTATCACACCCACCATGCTGCCTATCAAATTATCATCAGCCATGGAAAACACACCTTGTATCTTTTTCACCAGGCAATGCAAACATGCCTCCTATCTTTTTCAGCAGCCACAATGCGAAGGAAGTCCCTGTGTACTGTGTCAAAATAAATGAAGGAATTTAGTCAAAATGAAAGTAACTGTAGGAAATTGAGAATTAGAAAGTGCGTTGGGTGTAGGAGTCAAACCCCCAGCCCTGGGGACTTCACGCCTCTACACCTCCAACTCAGCTAGGGACCCGTTGGAAGATACGATCTTTTAGCACACTTAGCTAACTCTGTATTAGCTAACATCCACTTAGCTAGCTCCAAATGGACCATTCTCATTGGTTCAAATTATCCAATCCAAATGTGACTCCTATCTTTTTCACCAACCAATCAAAACATGCCTCCTATCTTTTTCACCAGCATCAATGCCAAGCAACACCCTGTTTTTACCTTTCATTGATATGATATCTATATAATATAGGTACATAAAAACACATGTATTCGAATATAATGCTGTGTCCAAATTTCAAAGCAATCGATGAAGAACGTTTGGAGATTTAAGATTTTGAACAAATGAACATTTACATTTTTATTTATATAGATTGGACTTCTGTGCCAACCATCTCATCAAAGCAATTCTAGCCAGTTTAAATGCTTGCATAATTCTGCAATTTACAATTACAATTGCTGTTGTTAAATGAATCCCATGTAACATTATATGCCTGTCATTTGTGATATCCTGCTGTTTCCCCCCCCCCCCCATTGACTTTGCTTTTAGGAAGCTCGCAGAAAAGGTCACTGATAGTGATCACATGATCACAGGGATGTTGCAACCATCATAAGTATGAGAACCTGTCTAAGTAGCAGTCATTCAGTATCACTGTAAATTTGACAGGTAGTCAGTGATCATTAAGCAACGACTTCCTGTACCACCATACAATTCCTCCCTGTCAATCTTCTAGTGAAACTACTATTACTACTACAGATTTACTCTAATCTGACAAGATATAAATTCTTTCAGTATCAGGTATTTCTTACCTCAATGGAGTTTCTATGGATAGAAGCATGTGGTCAGGGGAAGACTTTTGCTCAGTTTGAAGATTTGATAGAAACATAATAATATAACCAAAATAGAGGTCCATTTGTAGATAAGGATAAACGTGTCACTCATAAATGTTCAATAAAGCAAGAATAAAGAAAAATGATTTTAACAAAAATTGTGTACTGTTCCAAAGAAGGAAGTAACATCCTGAATGGGTGCCTCAAATAATGAATGAAGAAATGTTTAAATATATCTTTAGATCTTATTTATGTTATGTAGAAAATAACATAAAGAAACAGGCAAAATGGAATAGTTATCTATTCTAGAAGCGGTTTCATTTTGATTTTCTCTATATTAATATCAGCCCAATTATCTAGACTAGACTAAGAAATATACTTTCCTGTTTCAGATTTCAACTATATTTTGTTTGTTATTGTCTTATTAATGGATCTCTCCTTTTTCAGTTCAGGTAATTGTCCTTACTCTCTAAAAGAAGCGTATGGTTGGAATAACCCCATTTTCTGACAAGTCCTTTTCTGTATGATACTCATATCTGTTTTGAATTTTAGAAAATTTCAGAGAACATTTTGAGAGCATGGAGAGCAAAGAAAGTGGAAGAAAAACAATTGTGAATATAGACAGTTGCATATATAAAATAACATGAAGATAATAAAGATTTTATAAAGTGAGTAATATGACTGGAATTGCAGACAATTACCCCTTTAAATGATAATCTATTTTATGTACATGATTTTGTATAAATTATTTAGAATTGAAACTTGTTTTAATCTAATCTAATCTAAATGTAATACCCAATCATTTTCATTTCTAGTCCCATCATTTGTGCTAATTATTCATAACAATCCTATCTTCACTGAATTGTTTAGTTTCCTGGGTGATGCTTGAGTGTTCTTACTAGTAGTATGATATAAAGATCTGCAGTTGTTAGGCACCATATCTATTAATATAATGTTGTTTTGGCAGTGCACAATTATTATAAACAAATACTTGAATAATATGGTGCTGAGTTTAACTGTGTGTGGATACAACACTCAGATACATATACACACACATGGCATTTCACCCCTTTTCTGTGCATATTCACAATCATCAATCCGAACATCATCAAAACATTTTTTTTGCTAATGGTTTGGTGCTGCTTATTTAGTTGTTTGGTGTTCCTAAGGCTGCCACTACAAAAATTCCTAATTTTTCATGATTATCTGTCATTCCCAAATAGCAAACACACCCAAAACAAAATGACTCCAGGACAAAAAAAAATCCCATTCTACCTACAGGCATAGTAAATATGTTATAAATGTTAAATGATTCATATTGACTTTTGCCCCACACTGATAGAACTCTTATGATGCCTGTGCCAGAGATAAATATTGGGCACATATATATGTTTTATACATAAAAAACAAAACACCAAGTCGTGTTATGCAGACAACATGCCTGTTTCTCTTCTCATATCTAGAAGAGCTTTGGGAACATTTGACTTAATTGGTAACACTGTTATTATGAGCGTTTATGTCATTTTAATTATTGATATTTATGATCTTTTTAAATTCTATGTTGCTAACCCCTAGTGTAGTATGTGGTTATGCCAAAATGCAAAACACCAACTAAAAAGAGTATCCAGACACGCTGGTAAAAAGCAAAGTCATTTTATATCTTTGAAAACAAACACAGATAACAAAAACTGTTCTTACAAACTGCAATGCTATGAAGCTTCACAGAAGAGTCACGATGGCCAGACAATACAACAGGCTTCTTGCTGGCACACATACCACTGTAGATAATAAAACCCATGCCTCCCCCAAGTTTTCAGCCTTCGAGGCCACAAGCCAGAATCAGAGACGCCAAGGATCGAAGCAAGGTCACAGGACTCCCAAAAGATAATTCTCCACAATACAGGAAGGGCGGGCCTGCCTTTTCAACCTTTCTGAGGAGAACCACACCCAAAACCAGCTGTTGCCTATTAGGGATGGAAATACCTGGCTAATTGTCCCCTTCGTTGTGCTGCCCTTCTCTGCCTCATATCTATGATGGCTTGTGCATTCTCATCTAATGACTCCAGGCTACTCGCTGGGGAGAGCTCCCCCCCGGGGGTCTCAGGCTGTTCTCCCTCCTCCTCGTCCTGACATTCCTCTTCCCCGTCTGCCTGTTCCTCGTCCTCCTCCTGTTCCTCGTCCTCCCCCTCTGAGCATGGAGCCGGCAGAGTTCTGAAGAGCCGTGCCCTGAGGAGCCTCAGACTGAATCACAACAAAAACTATGCTGTGCAAAAGTTTAGTTCAAAAAACTAAAAATTGAGAGCTCTAGGGCAGTGTTTCTCAACCTTGGCAAATTGAAGATATTTGGACTTCAACTCCCAGAATTCCCCAGCCAGCAAATGCTGGCTGGGGAATTCTGGGAATTGAAGTCCAGATATCTTCAAGTTGCCAAGTTTGGGAAACACTGCTCCAAGAGACCTCAAGTAAAGGTTGCAAAATTCTAAGTTAGCAAAAATGACATTTTGTGCCAACTTCCAGAAGCTGTAAATATGGCAGTTTCAGTAGTATGTTGGAGATATTTGGAGAACCTGCACACTTTGTAAGACTTTATAAACTGGTAAAACCTCATGCACTAAGTCCTCTTACTTTTTACATGGTTCAGGGTCAAACTTTGCAAAAAAAAACCCTCAAAAGAAATTTACAGCAATCTTCAGGCTGCTGTAGTTTCAAAACTACTTGGCCTTTTCAGGTTGATTTTTGGTAGGTATATTCAGTAAACAGCTGCAATGAGGACTTCCAATTTGCTGCACTTTCCTTCAAGTTGTTGAAAAAATATAAGTGTTCAAAATTGGTATTTAACGGATTTTTGCCAAATTGTGGCTGTCTTTGATGCCCTGTTTGATCCTGTAGGACAGCTGCACTCCTCTTCAATTTAGCACCATTAGAAAGATCTGATTCCCCTCTTTAAGAATATATTGTTTTCATTTTGGTGTCTCTTCATAGAAGAATTGCAAAAATGTCCTCAGCTGTTTGTGGGCAGCCTGTGATTTCTGCACTGCACCCTTGATACAAGTGCAGTAAAAGTGATTCTTTTTTCATTAAGCAGAAATTTTTAAAATAAAGAACACATTATGTTATAAGACTTTGTTCAACAAAACTAAAAAACAGGAATGTTTGTTAGAAAATGGAAGGGTGAGGCCAGGTTTCATAACCTGTTTGAAGAAATCTTCTTCAGCCAGTTAGTTTGGCTGCCCTTCTAATTGGTGGACCATGTTGTTGCAAGGCAGAATTGACTGTTGCTTCTTCCCCCCCCCCCCACTGCACCCTTACTACAAGTTGCAAAGAATGCAGGCTAGTTTGCATTATAGCTTAGAAAGACAGCAGTGTGTACACAAGTAGAACCTGTTCTGGGTTGTGATTATTTGTTCAAACCAATGTGAATGCTCAGCAATGGATCCAGAAGAATTTGCTCAGTTGGTCATTCAAATACATCAGATTGTCTTTTACTGACATATAATAGAAGTAAAGGTTTGAAATTAATTTAAGTGCTTCTGCCCGATCAACAAAAGTTGTTGCAAAAGCGTTATGGACAACTTTTCGAAGCTGGATCGATTCTTTGCCTTCATCATGAAGTCTTATTTCTGACAAAGTTTGAATCTTTGTAAAGAACCTGCTGTAACCCTTTTTCCAAAAGTGCTTAACCTTTGCATTCAGAAAAAATAGGTACATAAAGCAAAAAAGTCCTTAAGAGTACAGTACTGGATGACACACTAGCAGGCCAGCTAAATGCCATTACAAGCAAAATATTTGTGCCAGGTCAGAAACTGTCCATCTTGTCGAAAAGAAGTCAATAACAGAGCTGCTGATTCTTCATAATGTTCAACATCGGCAGATGATGAACATATCGGTATTTCAGGCAATCTTAACAAAAGTTTGAATTTTATTGCCATTTCTTCATTACAGTTCAGAGAAGTCAGCAAGTATGATATATACCAGGCTATACTGAGCGCAAAATCAGGCAAGTGCAAAGTACTTTTAGCAGTCATATTGCAGTTGCTGGTGGTTTTGACCCGAATGAGTTTGAAACCCAAGCTACTAGTCAGAAATGGCACAAAGTTTAAGTATCAAAAGATAGTACAGAAAAACTTCAAATACTTACGTTGGCACCAAAAAGCTGGTCTATTGAAAGAGCAGCCTCAGAATTCAGGATTTCAACAAAAATGGTTAAAAGAGCATGAACTCTGAAAACAATTTGTGGAATTCTGGGCAAACCAGACAAGAAGAAAGGTAAAGTGTTACCAGAAGTGTTGTTTGTTTGTTTGTTTGTTTGTTTGTTTGATTATTATTATTATTATTATTATTATTATTATTATTATTATTATTATTATTTCAATACAACACAGCAAACGAGATCACTATGCTGGATTTCGTATTTCATCACCAGTTGGGCGCTTCCCAAGCAGGACTGCGTGATGTAGCGGCGAATTATGTTTGCAGATCCCAGTAAAGCGGCCTTTTGCAATTGACAGATGGAGATTTTGTCAATTCCGATGGTTTTCAAATGTCCGTTGAGATCCTTTGGCACTGCACCCAGTGTGCCAAATACCACTGGGACCACTTTCACTGGCTTATGCCAGAGTCGTTGCAGCTTGATTTTTACATCTTCGTATTTCACTAATTTCTCTAGCTGCTTCTCCTCAATTCTGCTGTCCCCTGGGATTGCGATGTCGATGATCCATACTTTCTTTTTCTCCACAATCAGGATGTCTGATGTGTTATGCTTCAGAATGTAGTTCCCCTCCATTTTTTTAACACAATTGCTAGGACTCTATCTGAAAATCTGACTTCCTTTCATCTCCTTTAGAATTTACTTTAGCCAAGCCTGCTGCTAAACTTTGCACCTGCAGAGTCTCTAAATGGGTAACTTCTTCTCCCTGTATGAATCCAGCAGGAAAGTACAAGTCCACAATTATGAAAAGCCAGGAACAGCTTTGCTTAACCTTTGCATTCAGAAAAAATAGGTACATTTTTTTTTAAAAAAAAGCTTTTACATATGCAATATTTTCATGTCTGTTGCCCAGGTGTAATTTTTCTGTCTCCTTTAATTTGAAAGCTATGCCTGATTTTTATTTTATTTTATGTGAACCATTTCTTTGTCATTCTCCTTTTTCCACCACTTGCCTCTAAGGTAACATCTACTTCTTTACTTTCTCTCCTGTGTATCTGCTGTAATTTCAAGTACCTTGGAGATACTTTGTACATCTTCATAGCTTTTGTACTTCCCCCTTCAACTGGCATCCAAATTTGATTATGGATTGATTCCACACAATTTATCAAAGATCCTTATCTCTTTTCAGAAACCCATATACTCTATCTCTGCTTTAGGATTTAAGGAACCTTCTATTCTTCGTTTCTGACTCCATGGAGGGCCACACAATTTATAGAATGCAAGTTAATGTGATTCTTTCTTACAGCTAAGCTCAACCAGTGTGCACTAAATCGACTCGTGTCCTTAGCTTACTGCTACTCACTGGGTTACAAAAATTAAATGTGATAACATGCAAATCAGGAACAGAAAACAGAAACCTGGATAGAATCTTGATCAACTGTGACATTTATGGCATTAACAAATGCTGCTTGGGCAGAATGAAAATGCCAGCCTGATGGCTTCAAGGCAAGTTGTTTTAAACTTCAAGTTGCAAAGTGATTTCTATATGAATACCTTATAATATCAAGGTCATTTTACTGAACTGAGGTGTCAGAGATGGCCAAAGGGCAAAAAGAAGTCACTTCTACAAACTTCATTTGAATATTCTAACTAGCTGCAGGTTGTGTTTTCTTTTCTGAAATAACAGTAAGATGCTAAGATTTATTTTGTCCCTAATCAGATATGTATTTCTGGACGTATTTCTTTAGTATTTAACTTGTGGATATAAAAAGTAAAAGAAGAAATCAAGGTTCAAAGTTTTGCACTCAATTACTGCTTTTCATCTAGTTCTTATAAGATATCAACATTTTGTTAAACATCTAGAATAAAAACTAAAAAAAAAATGTCTTGTATGAGAAATACAAAAAAGACTACAGCAGGCTAGACAAACAGTGCAGAGAATTCAATGTGATCTGTTCAGGCTTCATTAACCAAGGACGAAAATAGGCCATATATTCATACTTACTCCCATTGATCAAACAATATGACATTTTCCAATACAGTATAGCATAAAAGTGAGATTTGTGATCTAGTACCAAAGTCCATCCAATGAAGATAAAGAGGACTTTCTGTCAGAGTTTCATGATTGGCAGATGTGCTGAATATCTCCTTATATAATCAATTTGTCAATTTTGCTATTTCTTGTGGTGATGAGTTTGCAGAATCAGCAAGTGTAATTCTAAAATCCATTCTTGAATGTATACTTCCTCAGTAAATTTTTGTTGAATTTAACCTCAGGACACAAAAAAATAGTAACACACTATTGAGAAATCCTATATTATGTCTAATTTCAATAATAATTATGATAATGATGATGATGATAATAATTTATTAGATTTGTATGCCTCCCCTCTCCAAGGACTCATATGTTATAACATCATATGTTATGGCTTACAAAATAAGTATTTTCATCATGCCGACAAGACACTAAAAGTTGACAATGAAAGGGTCAACTTTTTGAAATTTCTGGCAGTGAGAAATCTACCAAGTCTTAAGCCATATCAGATCACCTGTGGTGGGTTGCTTTATATCTGTGCTGATTCTTTTCTTTTGGCGGGCGGGGGGGGGGAGTGTTGCTGATTCTTTAGAACTGTACTGCTTGCCGAACTGGCAGCGATGACCAGCAATCCGTGTTTCTGAACTGGTCCTCCAATCGCCATGGATTGGGAAAAAACCCTCTGCACATGTGCAAAGGCTACTGCGCATGCACCGAGGGTTATTTCTAGGAAGGTATGCAAAATGTGTATTTTCTTCACAATGTGAACTTGTGGGGAAGCTAAGTAGTATCCATCCCTGCAGAACAAAGCAGTAAATCTGAATTTGCCAAAAATCCAACATCTTAGTAAGGAATTATCTTAATTTGGCAGAAAAATTCATATATAACAAAACTATAAATGGTGATTTGTGAAGAACAAATAATTTGCCCTACACAATACAGAGGCTTTAGACTGACCTATGTCTCAAAGTTTTTACTCTAGGCAATTTCTTGCCAGTCTTCCAAGTGAACAGTTGGCTATTCATTATTTTGATGGTATTGGAAAGCAGGTGAAGTAAATTTCTATAGTGGCTTTCTATAGCCTAGGTATTGCTAGTTGTCAACTGCCAAATTTACTCCTTATGCAAAACTCCAAGAGGGAAATGTAATAACAAGAAAACTAAAAAAAGAAGAAACTGAAAATAGGAATATTTGCTTTGTTCTTATATTAAAGAAGGGATAGTAGGATTGAATTTTTCATTACAGAATTCAGACACCTGAAAAATTCTGTGACATATCACCAGAAACATTGTATCTGAAAGATAGATAAATTTGAATCTAGGCTACATTTGAAATTTGGAAAGAAAATTGCAGATGATGGAATTATAACTACAGATAATTTCTTGATTCATAAAATTGCTTCATAGCCAATCATAAAACAGCTATTTTTCAGAATGTAAATTATTCTCCCAAAATGCACCCTAGTGGGATTCTAGCACTGATTAACACCGATGATGTTACCTAGTTTGGGTAATGAAGTGTCTGAAAGGAAATAACCAAGCTCAGACAGCACCAAGGACCACCTCTCATTTCAACTGTGAGCTTAAAATATCCTTCCTTATCACTAGCAGGATTCAAAAGTTTTTCTCCTAGTAAAGAATATCGGAAAAGTTGATGCTTTGATTTACAGTATCTCATGTTATGATTATTATTATTATTTTTTTTTGGGGGGGGGATATTATTAAAATAACCTTTTGAAAAAATCACAAGAGATAGGAAATTTAGTAGGCACCAGTAAGTTACAGAACACTGATGATTGTGCATAGCATTATCTACTGGTAATATTGTCTGTTGCCAAATTGTACATAACATTTATTATATGCATACTATACTATATGCATACTACATTATATGTTTTAACTAAAAGACCTTCATGATCTATTTTAAAAGTGTTCTGATGTCAAGTTAGTAACCCGAAGATACTAATATGTATCTTTCTACTCATCAATTCTCTATAAGCTACTATATTAGCAGCACTCTGAGTTTATCTATTTATGCTAACAGAAGCAATTTTAAAATTGCCCATTAGGACCTGCAACTCCCAAACTTCCAACCTTATTACGTAATGATGGCCTATATTATCAGATATGGTTGTATTTCCCTGGGGTTGATCCTTCCTGCTACTAGTAATATATTTTTCTTCAGTTCTACATGATTAAGTCTGGTTCGAGCATTACATAAACCACCTTTGTGACCCTTGTCAGAGGATGTGTTACCAGAGTATATACAATCTATCTTATGACTATTGGAAGAAAATGTACTCTTTCCATACAGCAGCAGAAAACATTCTAAACTGGCAGGTATTATATAATCAAACATATTGCACAATCTTGCGCAAGATTATTTTTTCATTTGGAAAAAGGAAAATGTACTGTATGTATCTATAAAATGTAATTCATAATGTTACTCCAGTTTCAAATGGCCACTGAACAAATGGTCATTAATGAAGAACTCTCATGTATTCTCAATGGTTAGAGACATTTTTTTCTGAGTTTAGCCTTTCTGATGATCCAGCTTACATTATAATTAAAAATGACTATGACTTTGACAATACGGATCTCCTTCCTCACCTCCATTTGAATAAATATTATAAATATGTAATAATTGTTCATTTTAATATTTGTATAGAACCATCACAGCCTTTCTCCCTAGTAGCAAGATATGATCCTTAGAGCAAAAAACTCTTAATTTTAAAGCTACAGTCACAATCCCTTTGAAACTTTTAACATAATAAGAAAAAAGTCTGTTGTTGCTTCAACTTTTTCATCTACTTCAGAACATTTCAAGATTTATTTATTTATTATTTAGATTTGTATGCCGCCCCTCTCCGAAGTCTCCGAAGATGAAAGTAATCCTGTTAGATCAGACCTAGGCCCATTTAGCCAGACTTGTCTCTTGCACAGGGATGGATTCCTATTTTTTTAACTGCCACTGTGGATGTGGCTTATTTTGTGGGTGTGGCTTGTGGGCCATGTGATCAAGTGGGTGATCAAAGGTGGGTTCTTCCCAGTGCAGTCCGGTGTGCACGTACCGGTCACCGTGGCCTGCTGGTGATATCATGAAGACATCACCATCATGCCCACCCACCTCAGGAATTGACTTGAGTCCTAGCATGGCTCTCCCATTTTTCCCATGCTGCACCTCAGACAGCTCAGGTTCACTGTGCCTCTCAGCCACCTCCTCCCAGCTGCAGGCTGTCCCATTAAAGGCAGGGAAAGGGTGGGAACAATAGCAGGAAGACCGTGGTGGCAGTTCTTCTAGGAGGTTCTATCCTGAATGCTTCTCCCCATTCGATGATTCTATGCATCTTCACACATTCTGGGCTTCTTGGGTTGCTGGGGGAGGCAGCAGGAGCTATCTCTGTCCCCCTCCCAGCAGCCCCCAAAGCCCTGAATGCCTGGTGATGATTCCAGGCACCTTCACACATTCTGGGCTTCTCAGGCTGTTGAGAGGGGGACAGAGGGGGGAATGGGTGGCAGGAGCTATCTCTGTTCCCTTCCTCAGCAGCCCAAGAAACCCTGAATGCCCCATTAATGATCCCAGGCACCTTTGTGCTTCCTGAGCTTCTTGGGCTGCTGGTGGGGGGCAGAACAGGTGGCAGGAGCTCTCTTTGCACATATCAAGTTCCTCAGGCTTCTGGGGTAGTGGAATGAACAGCAGGAGTTATCTCCATTCCCCTACCCTGAGCAGCCTGAGAAGCCCCAAATAGCACTTAAACATATAACACTTCACAGTGCTTTAGAGTCCTCTCTAAGTGGTTTACAGAGTCAGTATATCGCCCCCAACAATCTGGGCATTCATTTAACCCAAATTTTAAGGATGGAAGGCTGAGTCAACCTTGAGCCTGGTGAGATTTGAACTGGTGAACCACAGCCAGCAGTCAGGAGAAGCAGCTGATGCCCTGGTGATCATACCAGGAATCTTTGCATTTTCTGAGCTTTTTGGGCTGCTGGGGCAGAATGGGTGCCAGGAGCTATCTCTGTTCCCTCTGTTCAGCAGTCCGAGAAGCCTCAAACTTGCAGCAATGATACCAAATACCTTTGTACATTCTGGGCTTCTCAGGCTGCAAGAATTTACATTCTGAGCCACTGTTAACACTGTTTCATTTTTGCCTATTGAAAAGAGATTTTGCATCTTTACTTACAAAATGGATAGTAAATTTTATTTTAGTGTCCATCCGGTAATGTCTATTTTTGCAAGAATCAACAAACATTGAGATTCCTGGCAGGATGTATTCATCTGTTTCCTGAATTGTTTCATACACTGAGTCCAATTTTTAAATGCTATTTAATTTTAATATTCATGTTTCTTATAATTAATATGACATCACTTTTGGTGGGATTTTGAATAGGTGTTGCAAGTTAACTTCAGTTTCTTTTGCATCTGTGACAAGAACTTATGAAATAAAGATCTTACCCAGAAATTAGCAACATTATTTGCATTCTGTTGCGCTATGATGATGTCCTCAAGTGTAAGCTCATCAGGGTGCAAAGGGCAGGTATACACAAGTGTTCTACTTCACCACATTTGCAAAGGGAAGAAGCCAGCAGATAGCCCCATTTGTTCAAAGTGTCTCTTGATTTTCTTGTACCTCTGCGCAGTCTATTCAACAATTTCCATAGTTTACAACTTTTTCCAGACCCAGGAGCCTTCTTCTCTGTTGATTCTGTGCAATGTTGGTTCTTTGTAGCTCTCCATAGGTCCAATCTGCTTTCAAATTCTTCAAAATCTTCCATTGACCTAAAGAAGCTTTATTTGGATTTTTATCTCTGATGAGGTGGTTGTAGGCCAGAAAAATAGTGTAGTTTAGATACATCGAAGAAATTGTGCCCCTAGTGAAAGAACTATGACACACCAGACTTAAGGAAGACTTATGGAGGACATTTATTTATTAATTAATCTGACCTGGATTGATTGAATGATGAATTGAATTGGTGATTTACAGAATTGATTAATTTTTTAAACTAATTGGTAATTGGCTATTTAACTATTTTAGTCTAATTGATAATTCACTAGATTAAGTATTTTAATTTTTATCTTTTATTAATGTTTTTATTACTCTTGTTTAACTAATTTATTGTGGGGTAATTTTAGAGATGGATGTCTGGGATTGGATGGAGAGTATGCATGAGATGAATGGGTCTGATGTTATGAATGATTGAGTCAACTTCCCTGGCAATGTAGAGGCGGGAGAGATGGGGGAGCCAATGTCTGAGGTGGAAGAGGGACAGAATATTCTGGTGCTGCTGGAGAGAGGCAGATATGGCGGGAGACATAGGGTAGGCCATTCTTGGGGAATGAGAGCCTGCTGTCTGAAAGCGGTCCCTTGTTCCGGCCCCATGAGCTCAGCCCGGGGTACTGGTGATGAGCAAAATCCAGACCCTGGGCTCCAGCTGTTGCTACTCAATGCCAGGTCAGTTGTAAATAAAGGTCTTCTCATCCTGGAAATAATCCTGGAGGAGGAGGTCGACCTGGTTTGTGTGACTGAAACCTGGATGGGCCCAGAGGGAGGAGTTCCTCTCTCAGAAATATGCTCAGCTGGTATGGCACCAGCCACAACCCCAGGGAAGGGGGGGAAGAGTGTCTATTATAGCAAAGAAGACTTTTGGCCTATGCAGACTCGCTGCTACTGAGATTGAGGGTTGTGAGTCCCTCCTTGTGAAGTTGGACCTAGGGGTTCAGGTGGGCTTGTTGCTCACATACCAATCTCCCAGCTGCATGTCAACAGCCCTGCCTATGCTGCTCGAGGAGGTAGTTGAGCTGGCGGTGGAGTTCCCCAGACTTATAGTCTTGAACACTTGTAAGAGCTCATATTAAGACTTACAAAGTGGTGCTCAAGGCAGCAAGATGCGCGTATCATGCTGCCTTGACTGCATCAGTGGAATCCCGCCCGGCCACCCTGTTTAGTGTAACCCGCTCCCTTCTAAATCAGGGTGGAGTTGGGGAGCCCTTGCAGGTCAGTACCCCCCTCCCCTTGGAGGTTGCCCTCTGTTCCTCTTCTCTTTCTCTAATTTCTCTATAGGATATATTATGCCTAAACAGGTCGTATTGTTCCTAAAAGGCTCTGGCTTCATCGACGGTCTCTAATTTTCTTCTAGATCTTTGCCAATAGAAGGAAACGCCTTCTGGAATCAGCCAACTGAATTTTTTTTCTTTAATTAAGATTCTTGTTAAGGAGTAAAATTCCCTCCAACTTTCCCGTACTCTTCTTGGCACTTGTTTTAATATTATAATATCTTTGTCTTTGTAGTTTAAGTTTTCCTCTCTTGACCATTTTAAAATGTCATCTCTTATAGTCTTCCTAATGAATTTGATATGCACTTCTCTTGGTAGGTTGTGTTTTCTGGCATAGCTAGTTTGGACTCTGTAGATTTCATCAATTTCTTTTATTAATTCCTGTGGGTCCATATGTAAGATCTCACCTATTATTTCTGCCATTTTTTAACCTAAATTTTCATCCTTTTCTTCATTTACATTTGGGAACCTCAACCCATGTGAGGCTCATTGTAATTCTAAATTAGTAATGGCTTCGTCGAAGCCTCGGTTTATCACATTACTGTGATCCTCAAATTTGTCCATTCTCTGTTCTGTTTTCTCCATTTTATCTTCAACCTTTTTCATCCATTGTTCATTTTCTTTTAAGGTTTGTTGTATCACTTCAATTTCCCTGTCCATTGCTTCTACACTTCACATTCCATAGCTCAATCTTCAGATCATCCATTTCTGCTTTTATATCTTCATAATGTTTTTTGGCTTCTTCGTGGGCATCATCTCTGTTGGCGTTCATTGAGATCTGAAGTAGGGCCAAGGAGTCCTGGATGGTCTGCAAGTTGGCTGCATCAGAGTCTTTTCCTTTTCCTTTTATTTCTCCTTGTCCAACATACTTGTTATTGTTCTTTGTGGTAGAGGAGATGGCGATGGTGAAGTAGACCCTTGTGTAGTAGCGGTTGGAGTTGTGGTCTGTTTTTTAGAGGTTTTTATAATAGTGGATGTAGTGGACATCTTAGATGTTTTTCTGGATCTTCTAAAACCTGAAAAATTTAACTGCTTCCCAAATGGCATCAATTTAACAAACTTACAGAGTCAAAGAAAAGGAAAAAGAGAAAAGGAAAGGGAAGTTAAAAAAAATAATAATAAAAGAGAATTTCAAAGTTAAGAAAGAATCTAGTAAGATTTTATATTATGTATTATATTATATTATATATCTAAAGAAAGAGAGGAAAGTAGTTAAGGAAATTAAAAGAGAAAAGAGAAATATATCAACAATGCTTAAAATAACTTGTATAAGTGAAAGGATATTTCCAAAACTATGCAACTTAATTTTCAATGTAAAAATGTAGAAATATAATATCAGAACATTAAATCAGTTGATGTAATTATTATTAATAAAAAGAAAACAGGAAGTTTCCAAATATATCAATTAATTGAACAATATAGAAGTGAAAATTAATAAAAAGATTAAGTGCTTAAACATTAACTCAACTCATCTAAAAACAGAAAAAAAGAAGTTAATTAAATTCATACAGTTGTTTATAGATCTGTTTTAGCCCCAGACCTATTTATACTGTAAAGAGAAGAAAAAAAAGGAAAGAAAAAACTTAATATCAAATTGGGTCTAATAGGAGAGGGCAGGGGTTCATAAAGGAAGAGGGGGTGTGTGAAAACAGGTTAGCAGTTCATTTTACTATGTATATTTTTATATAGGGGAAATTTTCACCAGTAAAATTGTAAGAACGAAAAAAAACTTAAGTCCAATCTTCAATTTTATGCCAATAGTCCAAACTTAAGACAGTGTCCGTGTCCAAAATCTAGATGATTGCTTAAAAAGAGAAAACAAAAACTAATTTTATTATGATTAGCAGTCCTTATTGTTCATATATAATCCAATTATAGTCGATTATAGTCTAGTTATAATCCAAATTGTGTATCAAAAATGTCAGGCTAATAGAAAGTAAGGAAAAGTTTCTTCAGTTCAAACAGCAAGTGAGTTAAAATAAACTTACAATTTTTTTATTCCCTATAATTTAATAAATCCAAAAATAGAAAAGGAAAGTAGGGAAAAAGAGAAAAAAAACTTATGCTGAATCAAGGTAAATCCAAATAAATCCAGATATAGATCCAATTATGTTAAAATGTGTCTAGTCCTTTGTCTGCCATTAATCCTTTAGTCCATTGTCTTCTTAGAATGTTAAGTCTCCATCTTGTATAACTGTTTTCCTGTTGTTACTGTAGCTACTGTTGATACATAAATTCACACAGAGATCCACATAAAAAGGAGAGCTACAGTTTTAATCTTCAATTTCAATATCCAAGTAGAGTTCTATCCAATCTTTATCCCCTCAGATCCACTAAATTTAGTTGAACTTTCCAGGAATAAGGTCAAGAGAAAAAGTGTTAAGAATGCTCTAATGTAGTTGTGGTAATTTAAAAGCGAAAGCTGTTTCGGTTCCCCCCCCCTTTCTTCTATGCAAACCGGCAAGATATTTTAACTTTTTTCTTCACCTTAATTAATCGTATAAATTGTTCTGTTTTTAATTAATTGTGTAAATAATAGTCTCTTTACCTTCTTTTTCTTCTTTGTCAGTCTGAACACTCTGTCAGACTTCTTTGTCTTTTTTGCTTCCTCTTTTGACGGAGGTGCCGCTATGGCCAGGTACCGGGCATTCGGAGCCCAGATCTTTGTCCTTGGCACTGTGGAGCAATTTTACACCTTCAGGGCATCGGCGGGTACCCCCTGGATGTTCCAAAGCCCCCTTTTCTGGATTGGACTCTCTGAGTCCGATCAGATCGTTGCAGGCACGACCACCAGGGCAAAATGGAGGTCCGGGGACGGAGCTTTGTCCCTAGCCTACCAGCACGGCTCAGCTGCCATCAGGAAGTCTGGGAGTGCATACTTCCAACTATGGCATCCTTCAGATTTGGAACCACCTTCAACACTACATATCAATGATCCATGGCAGAATATTACCAATTTAGAAAACATCAATTAGCATAGGAGTCCTATTAGCAGGAAGTACGTTCTTCATAGCATTTCCACATTATTCATCAAAATTGTCTCTATTATATTTTGTCAATTTGCCAGAAAAAAAGATAATACCTTTTTCAGCTTTTGTAAAGGAACACTTGGGTGTAGCACTTAAGGTATCGTTAGATACCATTCATTAAAGTTTATTCAAATTTATGTCAGAGCAACTGGTGATGGTAAAGATATCCTTTCAACATGCTAACAACATAAATAGAACTTTGAAATACCAGTGCCTAAATCTTTTCTTTCTTAATGATTCTTACAACATATTTCTTATGTTACACTGATCAGATACTCAAAGATGCTCATACACTTGTTTTTAACCTCAATATGTGGATGATCATCTTTTAGTTTAAAAAACCCCCAAGATTATGTAACAAACACACACACACAGACGCACACACATACGTGTGGAAAGAAAATACCACCAAATTTAATTTATTAAACAAGGATAACCATACTCTTTGTGGCACCTTCCAGATAAACTGGATTACAATGCTAATTGTCTCGCATGAGCAAACCCTATAGTCTAACCTATCTGGAAATAATATGTTGAGGAAGACTAGGCTAAGAACAGAATTTAAGAGATATTTATTATTTATTAACACTGTGCAGTGTTTCAGAAATAATTTGTAAAACGACCTTGAGAGAAGGCAGGAATTGAACATCTGCAGCTCTTTAACCCAGCGGCGTAGCTCCTGTTTGCAAGCTGTGACATGATCCCATGAAAAGAGTCAGTTGCTTTAAAGAATTGCAGACAGGTGCCATGTTCCTGCCTCCACATACTATGAAGCATATATTTGAAATCATCTTCAAACATTGCACAGCACCTAAAATTTATGCATGATGTCAGAGTACCAAGCTTGGTTATGATCCCTTCTCCGCAATGTGCTCACTGGAGAGGTAGGGAGGAGGATATGAAATGAAGCTTATGAAAGTGATAAGATTATGTTGGTTGCATTTTAAAGAAAAGCACGTGCCTAATCAGAACAGGAATAATGAGTCAAATCAGAAAACATAGTAATTTCACTGAGATGTAAGTGAGTTTAAAATCAGAAACTAAAATTATCTTTATAATGATCAGAAAGTTACAATCTTTTAACAACCTCAATTTGTGTATAAAAATGTACATGTTTCCCAAAAGCTGCTTAGGAATTTCATAGTCGGTTTATGTTAAAAGGAAAGAAATGTGAAAGTAATCACGTAAATTGAATGATAATAAGAAGCCTTTTATATTTTTAGACTAATTACAAATGAATAATTTAAAACATATTGAGCCAAATATTTTATTAACATAAAAGTTAATGGTATATGTTTACAAGATCTGATTTTCAAATTTTGTCATGAGACATCATCATAATCATAATCAGTTTGTGTTGTATGTGATGTGCAATTTATGCATGTGATTTTCAGATGTATTTTCTGCAACAACTAGTCTAGATACTCTAAATCATATTCATGAATAACTATTACTTCATCTTTAAATGTAACCTTAATTTGATATCCATTTCTGAATTGAAAACATGAGGTTCCAAACAGTGATAGCTGTAGTCCCAGTGCTGCTGAAGAATACTATCTATGCCCATATGGAAGAGGTTAAAGTATCCTCTATGCTTCTTTAAAAGACTGATAATATTCTTTATATCTGTGCTGATTTATGTCATGGAAAATAAAACCTCAATATTAGGCATAGCTTTAATGAGAAGTTGCAATGATGTAGTTTGCAATACGTTCTGTAACTATACCTGGGGCTTTCAAACAAAAATGGGTGTTAATCCCCCCCCTTCCTTTTCTGACTTACGTCAGGAATAAATGACTGGCAGATTGATATTCAAGGGTACACATTTCTAGAGGATATTTCATGCACACTTTTTGATATAGGTGCCTTGCCTATGAAATCTATCTCAATCTATCTTTATTGCATCACAGATCAGCAAATAAAAGCATTAAAACAACAATAATAGTTAAAAATAACAAATAAATATATTTTATCATTATATTTTGTGATTGGTCTTCCTTTAATCACAGCTGGCCTATGAAATATAATGTTTTTATAGCTGGCCTATGAAATATGTTTTTCCTCCCTTTTTATTTAATTTTAATTTGAGTAGATATTAAGGTATGCAGCAGAAAATTTACAAGGACCCACTGTGGGGTTTCTTCTTATTATTATTTGCCTCCTGCTTGTTCTTTGCCTTTTTGTTTGGTCATCTTCTTACTATCAAAACATTTTATAAAATGTTTTATAAAATGATGAGCCTTTCTGTTGAACTTTATTTTGATTAAAGAAAGACAATTGCAACAAGGGTAAAAGGAACAGGTCATTGACCTCTATTTGATGTATGAAGGTTTGTTGTATAGTCCATGCCAGCAGAATCACTGCATGTGGCAATATAATGAGAGAAGGCTCATTTGCAGCAGAAGGCTATGAAAACATATTTGGCATGTTTAATTCTTCTTATCAAAAGACTTGATAAGATACAAAGTGTGGATGTTATGGAGTTTGAATAAAAAATTCCAATTGATGGTTTAAAAATAGAGTTGTAGAATCATAGAACTGGAAAGGCCTTTTCAATCCACAAGTTTGATATGTTGTTCACTGCAGAAGTCCAGAGTAAAGCACATCTAATACATGGGTGTCCAAACTCAGCTTGAATATATCTAGCAAAGGGAAGTTCAACAACTTCCTCAATAAATGGTTACATTTTCAGACGGGTTTTACTGTTAGGAAAAGGTTTCTTAAAATTGATTTCCAGTATCCTATTTACCTTTATTGTGCTTTTATGCAATGTTTCAATTTCTGGGTTTTTGTTTTGGAAAATATGGCACTAAAAACATGAAATAATATTTAGAATACCATCTGACTAAATCAGAATAGAGTACAACTCTTGATTTACATGTTTTGAAAACAATATTTTTGTTTTATACACACTCATACAAATAATATACAATTTATAAGCAAACTGATGATTCTGTCTATAACACAATTCAAAAATAAATCACAAGCAGCTTGAACACAGTATGCAATCCCCTCCCCTCTAAAAGAAAGATAAATGGACAAACAAAAAAACCACTATAATATAACCCAGCATCACCCTGCCCCAAATGTTGGAGAATAGTCAGCTTCTTAATAGCTTCATGAATATCATCAAGAACCATTCATATTTCTCATGAAAAATCATACAGAGGACAAGTGACACAACAGAGAAAGCATGTTTTGTGGGTGTTGCTAGATAACATTGTTTAATTGATAGGACCAGAAATGTGGTCACTGTGGCAGATCTCACTGGATGGGCAGAAACAGCTTGAAATAGGAAGATCAAATAACCAGACCTTGCACCATGCTGGGTTTTAAAGGTTATAACCAACATTTGAATTGCATTAGAAAGCCAACCTGCCTATCATTCCTGCATACTGCATTCTGAACCAGTTACAAGTTCCTAATAATTTTTAAGGACATTCCTACATAGCATGCTTTAGAAAGAATTGTTCATGAGATGACTAAGGACATGAGTCAAGGGCCTCCCAGATCCCAAGAAAGAATATAAACTGACACACTCTAGTATATTGTCACCCGCTGTCACCTGCTATTCGAACAGGAACTATCTGTCCAAGCGGACTTTCACCAGTCTTGAATGAGAATTTGCATTGAATTTCAAGACCAAAACTGAAAAATCCTGTAAGGCCTTACTAGGTTGAGCAGACTGGAAAACTAACTCCACAGGAAGGGTAAAACAATTCTTATTAAGATCAGCTTCAATAATAAAATTTTGCAATATGATTGTGCTGTGCCTATCCCCACTCCACTTAAATAACAATTAATTAGGGACAAAAGTTAAAATAAAATAATAAATAAAATATTAAAGTTTAATAAATAATCACATAATTTCTGTATCATTTATTGTGTTATTACAAGTTCTTTTATTTCATATTTTAAAATTTTTATTCATCTAATCAAAATGCCTTCTTGTTATATTTCTTTGGATTATCTCATATCTTTCCCTCCTGTCTATTAGAACTTCTAATATCTATAGAAATGTAAGAAAAGGGCAAGGAAGATCAAGAATTGGTTAGAACCAGGTAAAAATGAATTGAATGGATTTTGATTAAAATATATGAGTAATCTACATCTACTCATTGTGAAGCATGTTAACAATATACTGCAAGGAAGTGACATTGAAGTGTGACTAGCATCTGGTAAAATCTACCTCATAATGAAAGATCCAGCAAAAGGGGCAGCACCAGACAAACTATCAACCAATTACCTGCTTACCAACAACTTTCAGTATGCTAACTGGCATGGTACCTGATGCAATCCAACAGCATCTATTCAAAATAAGTTCTTTGCACCTGACCAGAAAGGAAACTACCCAAACAGCATAGGAACAAAAGAGCAGCTCTTAATTGACAAGATGATTCTGAAAAATTGTACCTTACATTATCTACAATTGACCTCTCCCTTTTCTAAGAGGTCTGTAAGGGGCGTGCATAAGTGCACTTTTGTGCCTAATGTCCCTGTCCTACTGTCTTATTATCCTTTCTATTACTACATTCTACTTATGTCATGTTATGTTATGTTAATATGTACTATAATACTATACTTGTTTGACAAATAAATAAATAAATAAATAAATAAATAAATAAATAAATAAATAAAAAAATAAAATAAAATAAAGTACCGGAATGCATTCAATTAGAAATATCAAGAGTTAGTAGAAATATTAGAAACTTTGTGCAAAGATTGATCTAACAACTGCACTTGCCAGGCAATTGTGAAAGATTGGGAAAATCAAGAGAGGAATCTTTCAAGGAGACTTACTTTCACCCCTTCATTGCACTTAGTCCTCTGTCTAGCAACACTGAATAACTCAAATACCAAAAAATATCTGCCACACTATCTCTCCCATCTCCTTTAAATGGACATGGTAAAGCTGCTTGGAACAGCACCACATCTGAAATAGAATAACTACTCAATACTGTCTGTATATACAACGAAGATATTTCAATAAAGTTTGGATTGGGCAAATGTGCCATATTTACCATTAAACAGGAAAAATAGTGAAAACTGAAGGAATCAAAATGCTCTATGGAAATTAAAATGAAAAATCTGAATTAAAATTATCACTACAAATATCTGGGCATCCTTCAATCTGATAACACCAAGCACATTAAAGTCAAGAAAATGGTTAGAAGTTGATACATCAAGAGACTGAAGAAGTAAAAACTCAATGGAATGAATAATATGAAGTCAATTAACACCTGGGAAATTTCAGTGATTAGATATACAGCTGGAATATTGAACAGGACTCAAGAAGAACTAAAAGCCCTGGATGGGAAGACTAAAAAAATAATGTCAATGAATCATCCTCGCAGCAATGCTGACAGATTCTACTTATCAAGGAAACTATATGAGATTGGATTGTTGCAAGTACATCAGATTGTTGAAGAAGAAGAATAAAGGGCATAGGAAGAAAAAAAAAATGAAGGATAGTGAAGAGGATGCACTGAAGCTAGTATACCAGGAAAACATATTGAACAAATGAAGAACCAAATGAAGAACAGAAAAAAGGCATAGTAAGACAAAGCATTACATGGCCAATACATCATCATCATCAACAACAACAACATCATCATCATCATCAACATCATCATTATTAATTGTATTTGTATCCTACCCCTCTCCGAGGACTCGGGGCAGTTTACGGCATGTGAAAAACAATACAGTTCTGAAATCCAATAACTAAAAACAAACAGTCTAAAACCCCAATTTAATTTAAAAACTGTCATTTCCAATCACCAGCATACTTTCCATTCAACATACATTCATCCATAGGCAGGGGCTGATTATTAATGTCCCCAGGCCTGTCAGCACAAGTGTGTCTTCAAATTCTTATGGAAGGCAAGGAGGGTGGGGACAGTATGAATCTCTGGGGGGAGCTGATTCCAGAGGGTCGGGGTCCCCATAGAGAAGGCTCTTCCCCCAGGCCCCACCAAGTGCCATTGTCTACTTGATGGAACCTTGAGAAGGTCAATTCTGTGGGGTCTGGCCAGTCACTGCGAGTCATGTGGCAGAAGACGGTCCCATAAGTAATCTGGTCCGATGCCATGTAGCTACACTTTGAATTGTGTTCAAAAACCGATCAACAGCCAATTCAGCCTGTGAAGTGTTGGAGAAACATTACCAGACAAAGCAGATAATGACAAGATCTGATACTGACTAAGAGCAAGAAAATTGAAGAAAGAGACAGAGAGGTTAATTATGGCTGCAGAAGAGCAAGCTATGAGAACAAATGCATACAAAGCCAGAATTGGGAGATGGCACAAAGATTACCCGTCTGTGGAGAGGGGCGGCATACAAATCTAATAAATAATAATAATAATAATAATAATAATAATAATAATAATAATAATAATAATAGATACATCCGTCTTTGATATCCGTGTTTTTCAGGCTCCGAGTTGTAATAACACTTCATGATTGTGTGATTCTCTGACATTGAGAATTTCTGCCGCTTTATCCTGGGTGACGACCGAGCCAGTATGGACTTCTTTTTGTTTTGTCTCTCCATTAGTTTAAATGGGTTAGGTACGTTTA
Source organism: Erythrolamprus reginae (assembly GCF_031021105.1). Taxonomy (NCBI): domain Eukaryota; kingdom Metazoa; phylum Chordata; class Lepidosauria; order Squamata; family Dipsadidae; genus Erythrolamprus; species Erythrolamprus reginae. The sequence continues at coordinate 131,300,340 of NC_091951.1, forward strand.
GTCTGGCTCCTCTGTTTTGACCACTCTGGCAAGGTTAGACCTACCAGTAGTTTCAGCTTCATTGAAGCACACAAGCCCCACTACCACAACAAGGCGTACCCATCAGTGGAGTCAATTGCAAAAGGCCGCTTTACTGGGATCGGCAAACATAATTCGCCGCTACATCACGCAGTCCTAGATGCTTGGGAAGCGCCCGACTGGTGATGAAATACGAAATCCAGCATAGTGATCTCGTTTGCTGTGTTGTACTGACATAATAATAATAATAATAATAATAATAATAATAATAATAATAATAATAATTACAAATGCCACTTCTGCAAAGATGCTAAAGAAAAAATGGATGACCTAGTTAGCTGCTGTAAGAATTGTTGCATGACAAAATAGCAACAATGGTGCATTGAAAGTTCTGAAAGAAATACCATTTGTTGGCAAGCAATAACTGGTGGGACCATGAAATAGTGAAAATACATGTTTTTGGAGTATAAGACGCACTAGGGTATAAGACATACCTTAGGTTTTGGGAAGGAAAATAGGGAAATGGGGAAAAGAATCTGTTTACCAGATATTCATCTGGCTAGTATCCTTAGTCTGGTCAGGTTCAGCACATTATTTTATCTCCTAGTTAGGGCTTAAAAACAAAAACCTATTCAGAGAGTGTAACAATGAAAGAGTTTGCAAGCCTGTAAAAGCTGGGAAAATCATTAGCACCTTCTTAGGGCTAGAAAGAAACATTTGGAGCAAGTAGAGCAATGAAAAAAAAAGCTACAAAGACTTAGGGCTTGGAAAACATTCTTTGCAGAGAGTAACGATGAAAGGACTTACAAGCTGGTAAGAGCTGAGAACATAGTTCGCACCTGCTTAGGACTGGAAAGAAACATTTGGAGCAAGTTAGAGCAATGGAAAAAACCCTGCAAAGGCTTAGGACTTGGAAAACATTCTTTGCAAACAGTAACAATTAAAGAACCTGCAAGGTAAGAACTGTGAATATCGTTAGAACCTAGTTAAGCCTGGAAAAAAAAGCTTCAAAAAAAGCTACATTCAGAATATAAGACACATACTTACGGGAATACGGTAATGGAAAATAAGAAAACAAAGAAACTAAAGTGCTCTGAGAATTCACACACCTGCCTCATTACACCCCTGACTTAACAATTGTTGATAAGAAAGACAAAAATGTCTGGATAGTATACATGGCAGTAACTGGAGAAACAGAATAAAGGAGAAAGTAGAGAAAATAACAGAATACAAAGATTTGCAAATAGCAATAGAATGACTGTGGCAAAACAACAACAACAACAAGCAAAGGTAATACTAATAGCGATATGTGCCCTGGATACAATCCCAAAATATTTGGAGCACCACTTGAACACCTTTGACATTGACAAGTACACCACCAGTCAATTGCAAAAGGCAGCCTTAATTGGAACAGCTTATATTTGCAATGATATCCATACTGCCATGAAACATCCATATCTGTTTGTCTCAGGAAAAAAATTTGATAGGTAGACAAATATGCCAAATTTGATGTCAGCTGACTGTGTGATGAAACATAATAAATAATAAATTAAAGCAAAACAAAACAGAAACCTCAAAGAGCAGATATCATGGACCACTACATTTTTTTTGTGCCATCAATTTTCTGTTTCTAGCAGTCCGTTCCAAATTTATTTATTTATTTATTAGATTTGTATGCCGCCCCTCTCTGTAGACTCGGGGTGGCTAACAACAATAATGAAACAACATATAACAAATCTAATATTTAAAATAATCAAAAGACCCTTATTTAAAAAATCGAACATACACACAAACATACCATGCATAAATTGTATAGGCCTAGGGGGAAGGGAATATCTCAATTCCCCCATGCCTGATGAGAGAGGTGGGTTTTAAGAAGGCCTGTTTGTGTTTTTCCTGTTCACAAATACTCATGTTGCTGAATTCAGGTTTTGAAGTTTGGAAATAATAAACCTCACAATAAATTCAGAAGGATATCATGATTGACAGTTTTGAAAGCTGCTGAGAGATTATGGAGCACAAAAATAGATGTACTTCCTCCATCTAGGCTGTCCTGCAAATGATCAACCAGAATGGACAATAATGTCTCCATAGAGTTGCCTGATTGAAACCTGACTGAAATGAGTTCAAATGATCTGTCTGTCTCTGGAACATCTGAAGTTGAGTTTCTCTTTTTTTAAAAAAGTTTGGAAACTGGATAAAAATTATCCATATTCATTAGGCCCACCTCCTTCTGCATCACTCAAGGCAGTGATGATTATTTTCCCTTTCGAAGAAATAAATTTTCATTAGAGGTAGGGGTGGGCTACTGCCTGGATGGGGATGGAGAAAATGCAGTGGGGTAGTGAAAATGGAGCTCCATCCCAGAGCACCCAATTTGCCCTGAAAGATGTTGAAAGAAAATTCAGGGCATCCTGCATAAGCCACGCACACAGTGTGGTAGCCCTTCACTGATTACAGGTCACCTCTTGGGCATCATGGACTACCAAAACAAACCTAGATCTAAGAAATAAGTGTAATTTACGTTATTTACGTTGTCTTTTTATTGTTGTTAGCTCCCCCGAGTCTGCGGAGAGGGGCAGCATACAAATCTAATAAATAATAATAATTTTAAAAAAGTAATTTAGTAAATTTGTTAAATACAGTATAGTACCTATTTATCCAGATCTTTATTTTTGTTGTTATTTTGATTGTTCACTAGAATTGTTTCCAATTGTTTCCAATTCTTTTAAATAATTTTAAATTTTAAGCATCTTTTTTTTACAATGAACAAAGTAGTAGATAACTCCTGCCTTTTAGGATTTAATGTCAATAGGTAAAAAAAAATAGAATGGATAGCCAAGAACAGTAGCAAATGGATCATTGAAGAAATCAACCCAAACCTTTTACTGAAGGCAAAACCAAGCTCAAATTGTATTTTATTTATTTTATTGTAAGTCGCCCAGAGTCATGTATGTGAGATGGACAGCTATATAAATTGAATAAATAAATAAATAGGAAGACCTGAAGGAGCAAGTCATGGACAGATTGTTAAGGACAAAATCTATACAGTGCTAAAAGTCAGGTCATAGTCAGCATTTACTTGATGGCATATCATCATTAAAAAAAACATACTTTCTCATTAGCTTCTCCTCCAATGAATCTTAGTTATTGTTTTAATTTCATTAATGTACATTTGATTTTATGTTTGTACAAATATAGAAATATCTACATCAAATCTATATCTCAAAATATATAGTCAGTTTCCTGTAGTGTTTCTGGAGTATTTTCACTTCACTTACTAAGACTGCTCTCGTTAGATATGAAGTCAGTAATAGCTGTTTATTTATTTATTTATTATTTATTATTTGGATTTGTATGCCGCCCCTCTCCGAAGACTCGGGGCGGCTCACAACAAGTGAAACAAATCATAATAATCCAATTAATTAAAATATTTAAAGATTTTAAAAACCCCATATACTAACAGACACACACACAAGCATACCATGTATAAATTAAACGTGCCCAGGGGGAGATGTTTAATTTCCCCATGCCTGACGGCAAAGGTGGGTCTTAAGGAGTTTACGGAAGGCAGGGGGGAGTTGGTTCCAGAGAGCCGGTGCCGCCACAGAGAAGGCTCTTCCCCTGGGGCCCGCCAACTGACATTGTTTAGTTGACAGGACCCGGAGAAGGCCCACTCTGTGGGACCTAATCGGTCGCTGGGATTCGTGCAGCAGGAGGCGGTCTCAGAGATATTCTGGTCCAATGCCATGAAGGGCTTTAAAGGTCATAACCAACACTTTGAATTGTGACCGGAAATTGATTGGCAACCAATGCAGACTGTGGAGTGATGGCGAAACATGGGCATACCTAGGTAAGCCCATGACTGCTCTCGCAGCTGCATTCTGCACGATCTGAAGTTTCCGAACACTTTTCAAAGGTAGCCCCATGTAGAGAGCATTACAGTAGTCGAACCTCGAGGTGATGAGGGCATGAGTGACTGTGAGCAATGAGTCCCGGTCCAGATAGGGCTGCAACTGGTGCACCAGGCGAACCTGGGCAAACGCCCCCCTCGCCACAGCTGAGAGATGGTTTTCTAATGTGAGCTGTGGATCGAGGAGGACGCCCAAGTTGCGGACCCTCTCTGAGGGGGTCAATAATTCCCCCCCCCAGGGTGATGGAAGGGCAGATGGAATTGTCCTTGGGAGGCAAAACCCACAGCCACTCCGTCTTATCCGGGTTGAGTTTGAGTCTGTTGACACCCATCCAGCCCCAACAGCCTCCAGGCACCGGCATATCACTTCCACCGCTTCGTTGACTGGGCATGGGGTGGAGATGTAAAGCTGGGTATCATCGGCATATTGATGATATCTCACCCCATGTCCTTGGATGATCTCACCCAGCGGTTTCATGTAGATGTTAAATAACAAGGAGGAGAGGACCGACCCCTGAGGCACCCCACAAGGGAGAGACCTCGGAGCTGACCTCTGACCCCCCACTAACACCGACTGCGACCGGCCAGAGAGGTAGGAGGAGAACCACTGGAGAACAGTGCCTCCCACCCCCAACCCCTCCAACCGGTGCAGAAGGATACCATGGTCGATGGTATCGAAAGCCGCTGAGAGATCGAGGAGCACCAGGACAGAGGATAAACCCCTGTCCCGGGCCCGCCAGAGATCATCCATCAACACGACCAAAGCGGTTTCCGTGCTGTAACTGGGCCTGAAACCCGACTGCCGGGGACCTAGATAATCGGCTTCTTCCAAGGACCGCTGGAGCTGGAGTGCCACCACCTTCTCGACAACCTTCCCCATAAATCAACCAATACAGGTCCAGGATGTTTAATGTTGACATTAAAATTAAGAAACAAAGAAGACTCAGAATACTATAAAATTTTGAATTCATTTTTTGAATGGTTAGAAAGAAGGAAAGAAAAGTAAAACTACGGTATAATAATTTATTTGTTCTAAAAATAATAAAAGGTATATATTGAAATAGAGGATTTGAATTAGTTGAAAATATTGTAATTGTGATTAAAATAAGGTGGTAAAATATAACAAGTACACTCACATACAGTGGTACCTCTACCTAAGAACGCCTCTACTTAAGAATTTTTCTAGATAAGGACCGGCTATTCAAGATTTTTTTTGCCTCTTCTTAAGAAACATTTTCTACTTAAAAACCCGATTCCCGAAAAATTTCCCAGGAAATTTGAGAGTGACACGATGGCTCGGCCAGTTTCCTGCCATCCCCCCTTGGTTTCTCTCTCTGGGGCAGTGTATGAGAGGCAGCCTCGCACCAGGTGGATGGGACGCACGTGCTCCTTCTCACCGCCTCAGAGTCCTTCTTTTTTTAAAAAAAAGCCTTAAAGTTTTGTATTTTTTTTTATTCCCCTCACCTCATTTTCTTCCTTCGGCAGTGACTGATCTCCTCCTCTTCTTCTTCCTTCTCCTCCCACCCAAATTCTGAGCTTTTATTTCTTTCCTATTGGGTTTGCACAAATTATTTGCTTTTACATTGATTCCTATGAGAAAAATTGCTTTTACTTATAAAATTTTCTACTTAAGAACCTGGTGACGGAACAAATTAAGTTCTTAAGTAGAGGTACCACTGTATTTCCCATAATCAAAACAATAAAAAGAATGTGTTTAATGGACTGAAATGTCTTAATTTTAATACTTTTTTTCACTTTTTTCTCCCCCCCCTGTTTGTTTTGTAGATGTGTTTGTGTTAATATTTGTTTATGTATTTTTTTGTATTTTTTTAATGTTTAAATTTCAATAATTTTTAAAAAAAGTAATAGCTGACTGTCTTGCGTGTCCACACTCAAATGAAGAATGTTTTCACACAGCATCAGGAATTTCTTGGTTTGCTAGAATTTCCCTTAACACCTATCAGGATCTTTAAAGTTCTCCTTTCAGCTTCCTCTGGCATTTTTTTCACAGTTGATATGCTATTTCCATTTTATTACAATTTCTATAAAGTGGCAAGGAACTGTTAAAAATGTAGTGCATATTTAAATCATTTTCCACCCTTCAGTAAAGCTGTTTCATTTATTTAAGCACTGATTGTTCTGATCTTAAAATCTTAATTATGTAAAATTCCATGCATATAGAATTTGAGTTCCCTGAAATTGACTTCAACACATTTGTATGGCCAGAATCTCACAGTGTAGTTCTGAGTGTGTTTACTGAAAAATAAATTCTATAAAATCCAATGGGATTTATTTTCAAATAAATGAGTTTATGACTGTAGTCTTGATAAAGTAAAACATGATGACCTTTCAGATTGCTGGAATACTATTTGATCCACTTAAGCTCTGTTGAATTCAATAGCTTATGTGCTATTCATGAATAAGTTTCAATTCAACCTGCTCTGGATATATTATATAATTTTACTGCATAGAAATGAAGTTGCACCGAGAGACAAAATATGTCAGCTGGATCACTGAAAACATTTCCATTAATGAATAGTTTCAAATAGATATAAAACAAAATGTGAGAAAACCAAAAAAATCACCCTATCTCTCCTATTATTAGTTGTATTACTAGTATAATGATGGTTTTGTATTTTATACATTGTATAATTCAGAAGTGGTTTACAATTGATTCTTTCCTAAAGTTGAGAGAGAGATTAACTCAAAATCACCCAGCTGTCTTTGTGTTTAAAGTAGAATTAGAACTCACAGTCTCCCAGCTTCTAGTCTAATGATTTAAACACCATACCAACTGTCTGTCTATTTCCTAATTAAACAATAATTAATTTATACATCTATCTATTTATCTATCTACCTATCTACCTACCTACCTACCTACCTACCTACCTACTTACCTACCTATCTATCATCTTCTGTTTATAAAATAAAGCTGTGGGTTAATTTAGTTTATTTGTTTTACACAAAGTTTTGATAATAGTCATATGTATGTATATATGTACATGTACATGTATATGTGTATGTGCATGCATATGCATATATATATGTACATCTGCACATCTGTATACATATATATATATATTTTTTTTTTGCTGAATTTGAAAATTAAGGGAGACTAGGATAGATCTATTTCGGCCTTATTTTGGCCTCATCAGCTAGCCATACCCACTGGGACTTGAACCTGCAACCTTTGCCTTGTAAGGCAGAGAAATATCCTCTAGGCTACAGTATCCAATCCCTTCAGCTCTGCACCAGGGAAGGGTTACATATTTTGGTGTCGAATCACCCTGGTGTATTGAAGGAACATCACAGCTCCTTATTTGCCTCTCAGCCCAACCCAGGGCCATTTCCAAGGCAGTTGGTTTTATTGATAGCCGACAATTCTATCTGTATGTGTCAAATGTTTTTTTGCTGAATTTGAAAATTAAGGGAGACTAGGATAGATCTATTTCGGCTTTATTTTGGCCTCATCAGCTAGCCATACCCACTGGGACTTGACGGTCTTGGTATATTCAGGTTTCTTCCCGTGTAGGATTTAGAAATTTCTGGTGATGTTTCGACGAGTTCCCACTCATCATCTTCAGGCTAGTGCTTCTGTCCTTATTCTAGGGCGAACACAGCGAGACCTGAGCTGCCTTCCCTCTATAAATACTGGTGGGTGGGTGTGGTTTGATGGCTCAGCAATACCTCAGTTACATCAATGACTCCAGGTGTTACCCCACTGACTCACCAGGAAGTTTCTATATAGCAGGCAATTTGGAGTATAAGATGCAACAAAGTATAAGATGTACCTTAGTTTTGCGGGAGGAAAATAGGGGGGAAATTCTACCTACCAGGTATTTATCTGGCTAGCATCCTTAATCTGTTTGGCTTTGGCACATTATTTTACTTATTATTTGGATTTGGATTTCTATGCAGCTCTTCTCCGTAGACTCAGGGCAACTTACAAAGTGAGAACAATACAAAAATACATATGAGAAACTGATTAATTAAAACTAATCTAAATTTTGTCTAAAACCCCAATTATTTAAAAAAAACATTCATCCCACTTATATTCATAGATGTGTGACCAGAGCAGAGTACCCGTGCTCAATGGTCCCAAGCCTGCTGGCCAATTTGAGTTTTTAAAGACTTGCGGAAGACCAGGAGGATGGGGGAGGTACGAACCCCTGGAGGGAGTTGATTCCAAAGGGCCACGGCTGCCACAGAGGAAGATCTATCCCTAGATCCTGCCAGGTAACATTGCCTAGCTGATGGAACCTGGAGTAGCTCAACCCTGTGGTACCTGACTGGTCTCTGAGATTCATGAGGCAGAAGGTAACTTTAAGTATCCCCTGGTTTAGGGCTGAAAATTTCAGCCTGTTTTAGGGAGGAAAAAGGTGCACCTTATACTATGAAAAATACAGTAATTTGTATCCTATGTTTAATGTTCAACTTTTCAGTAGCTCCACTTCACCTTTTTACATGAGAAACCAATTTCAATTCATATGTTAACACTTCTTGCCACTGTGTATTGCTAAAATATATGTAGTTATGCTTGGTGGATCTGCAGTGCTTTTCTCACTATGTCTTTTGTACATAATATGCAGAGGTTTCAGTCAATTATTACTTACTTTTCTACTGGATTGTCAAAGGAAGGTCAGTAGTATGAACCCTAGTTCCTGTTTCATGGTAAAAAATCTAGTTACTTGAAGTAAGTTTTTAAAAGAAAAAAATAGATGAATTGACCCTAGGGAGATTGAACAAAATGATGTTATTCATCCTTTCTTATAGTGAAAGAAAATATTAGAAGCAAAATTTATGAAAATCATATGTGGGGCAAATGCAGAAGGATGTAACTTTGCCCTATACATTTCATGATGTTTGTTCATAATTGAGTAATCTCCATCAGACATTCCCAGACAAACTGTTCCTGTCACAAGATTCTTTAAAAAAAAAATAAAATATTACAATTCTGTTTATCTCGTTAGTAATTTGGAATAAAAAATATTGTGCAAAGAAAGATTAAATATACTTTAGTGATAAGACACCTCCATTCTTATTTGGGCAGGCACTTAAGAGAAAAATTTCCATAAATTTGTTGTATTAGTTTAAACTTGTACACAAGTAGAGAATGTGAAAAGTCAAACATATGCCTTATTCCTTAGATTTTTCTTCATCCCTCAATTATTACATTCTGACAATCAGTGGTTTCATTGTAGAACATTTCTCAATTTTAACAATACAACTTATAATACAACTCCACTGTATCATTTCTATAAATGTCAGAGCTGGGTGGTCATTCAGTGAGACACTTTGCACTCAGGCTCAACCCCACTGAATAAGGCATACAGCAAAGACACAAAGCAATCACAGTGGCTAGAATGTGCAGCACAGCAGTTTCAGGGCATTCTCAAAGTCTTATGTTGCACTGGGAATATTACATTCAGTCACATTGCTCAGAACACTCAAAAAATAATCCCTGTTTTCCATGAGTATATGCGACCTGGTGTCTTGAATGATCTTCCCTCCAGCCACAGACAAACTACATCACAACAGGGAGTGATCAGGTCATGACATTAGACTTCTGTATTCAAGATGTCCTGTATTCTGGTAACGCTTTAAAGTCTGGAAATAGTTTGATAAGTTTTCAATTATTTTCTATGTAATAGCAATTTAGAAATAATTTCAGAAATAAAATGCAAATATTAAATCTGTAATTGTGGATGCAGTAAAAGGGAAAAGAAAATATGGAGTTAAGAGTTGAACTTTGGAGTAAAAATAATGAGAGACAAAGGGTCCCTGAACCATGGAAAATTCTAAAACTGGCAATCAGCATCTTAAGCTGTAACTGAGAGCCTACTGGGAATTTGTGTAGCTCATGCAGCAGTGGTGTTATATGCATGTAGCAGTGCATTCTGTGCCACTTATAGCTTCCAAATGCTTTCCAAGGGTAGCCCCTCTATAACATATTACAGTAGTTCAACCAGAGAGTGATAATGCATAGCCCAATTAGCACACAAAATGGATTTGGCTTTCTGGAGCACAGTTGCCATTGGCTTCACATGCAAGAGTCCTTGGTTCCAAATGGATCCCAAATTGTTTACCTACTCTACCTTGGGAAATGCTATCCAAATGTTAAAGACAGAAGAACTCCATATCTGGAGAGTCCAAAAGCATAGCCACTCCTTTTTGCTAGGTTTAAGTTACAACCAGTTCTTTCCAGTTTAGATTCTCACAGCTCCAGAAACTATGAGAAAATTTCAATGGCAGAAAGCTCAAGGCATCCATTTATAACTGAGTTATTATTAGAATTAGAATTATTTTATGGCCAAATGTGATTGTATACACAAGGAATTTGTCTCGGTGTATATGCTCTCAGTGTACATAAAAGAAAATATAGATTTGTCAAGAATCATGTGGTACAACACTTAATGATTGTCATAGGGGTCAAATAAGCAATGAAGAAACAATCAATATTAATAAAAATCTTAAGGATATCCCACCTATCAAGAGTGACTAAATCAGAAGAAAATCCACCACAACACAATGCCTCCCCAAGCAAACTAGTTATGGGGGATATTATGACAATATGAAACTTTTCACCACAATCAATTCCATCTCAATATTATAAGCCTGTCTAAAGCCTGTCTGAAAAAGCTATGGATAATCTGTTTTTCTTTCAGAGCCCCTTGGATTTGTAAGCCTTTTACTGTCTTCCAAAAGTCTGGATGAAAACTGTTCTAAAAAAACCTGCTTGGGTGTATCTTTTTAGTTTTACATTTTAATACTATGAGCCATAATCCCCACACCTGCAAAATATTGGCTGGAAGTAGGTTGGTCACAGACATAAACACTCTAGCTAAGTTATTTAATTCATACCAGCAGTTCCAATGTATATTATAGGCACTTAGATCTTTTTCCAAGACAAATGCATATTTCTTCTCTTAAACCAGATACTAGTAGCAAAATCTAAACTCTTTGTGAATTATAATGTGGGATTGGCATTCACTACTGCTTTTTTGTTGCATTTTTTTACTTTTCAGAAGAGAATGGTTGATAGTGCTTTTCCCATTGTCCTGCAATATTTCCTTGAGCAAGAAGCCTTGGCTTATTAATTAAGACCATTTCAGAAATGCAAAATTTTTCCAAAATAATTCAGAAACTGCAATGTGAAGTAATGCTTCATTTAATTTTGGCATTGAGTATAATAGAATATCTGGGAGAAAATACACCCGGCCACTTATCTGCTTCTGTAGTCAATCCAACTTTTGGAAATATTGCATTGCCCTTTAAAGAAGAACAAGTTGACCTTTAAGTATTTCAATGGATGACCAGATTCCACATCTCACACTTGGAGACCCATACAGATCAAAATATCCTCCTGAGGAAGGATCTTTTAAAACAATTTGTAGCAGCTGGAAATATTCATGTGAGGATAAAAAAGAAGTTATTTTTGTCAGATTGGCAAAAACCTGACTGTTTAGAAGAGATAAAGGTCTAGAAGAATAAAAGTTAAAAATGGTGAAAGTTAACTGAGACTCCTGTTTTATAAGACAGGGAATTAACTTAAATAATTCATTTTCTAGAAGAATACCTGGCAAAATGTCAGCATTGTTGAAAGAATAATCTAATTACTCACAAAATATTAATTCACAAAAATCCAGAATTATGTGGCATGTTGACTATTCTATATAGTGAGAAGCATTTTATAATGCTTTTATTTAGTTACTGATATTGCTATAATAGTTATAACAATACATTATTCATCAGTAGAGATAGACTGGTATGACAGACAAGCTTTAGATTTAGATTTAGATAATTCAACTACTTGAGGAAAAAATAGAAAACTTAGAGAAAAACCTAAAAATCCCAAAACACCAACATCCAAATGAGAAAGTCCAACATACCCCCAACAGAACCAACACCTCAGAGGAGCAAAACAGAATTACCCCCCCCCACCATAGTAAATGGCTTGACACATATCACTCAAAGAAGAAAAATCCCAACCAACCCAAAACCTATACCAACTCCAAACCACCTCCTCCCAACCCCACTGCCTACAAGCAACAAATATACAATACTCCTGGCACAAGAAAACCAACAATCACCTGGAAAGGAATCACCAAGAACCAAGCACAAAAATACAGCCTCAACAATGAAAACTATCCCCCCCCTCTCCAACCCAACCAAAAAGAAAAGGAGAGTGCTGGTAATTGGAGACTCAATTCTCAGGGGAGCTGAGCCAGCTGTCTGCAGGCCGGACAATCAATCCAGAGAGGTGTGCTGCCTCACTGGAGCTAAAATCTCTGACATAATGCAAAACCATACCAAAATATTAAAGCCCACTGACTACCACCCCCTACTGGTGATCCACGCAGGAACAAACGACACAGGGAAAGACATGAATCAAATAATGAAAGACTATGACCACTTGGGCAACACAGTCAAAAAGGCAGGGGCACAGGTTGTTTGTTCCTCCATTCTACCACAAGAGGATGACACCCAGCCAGAGAACGCAAAATCCTACAAATAAACTACCGGCTAAGGAGATGGTGTCACCAAAATAACTTTGGTTTCCTCAACCACGGCCTGCAATACCTTCAAGAAGGGCTTCTAGCAAAAAACGGGCTACACCTCACCAGAGCTGGAAAGAACCTCCTAGGAAATTGACTATCCCAACTTATCAGGAGGGCTTTAAACTAGATCCAAGAGGGGCGGGTGACCAAACTATAAGACTGAATAATGAACAAAATAAGGAAGAGGAACAAATCAAGCCTACAAATAAATCAGAGGATAAAAAATGTCCATCCAGAGTCAAACACAAACACCTAAAATGCCTGTACACAAATGCACAAAGCTTGGGGAACAAGCAGGACGAACTAGAATTACTAATGCATGAGGATGAATACAATCTAATTGGAATAACAGAAACCTGGTGGGACGAAACACATGACTGGAATATGCAGATAAAGGGCTACAATCTCTTCAAGAAAAACAGGTCAAACAAAAAAGGAGGTGGAGTTGCAGTATACATAAAAGACCACTTCACTGCCACAGAACTATATCCAACTAAAGAAGATAACCCCCTAGAAAGCATATGGGTTAACATAAAAGAAAAAAAGTGCACCACCATAATTGGAGTACACTACAGGCCACCAAACCAAACTGAAACAATGGACAACCTCTTTACAAGCCAACTAACAGAAATATGCAATAAGCACAGCACAACAATAATGGGGAACTTTAACTACCCTGACATTAACTGGAAAACAAACCCAGCACCAAGTGGAAAGTCTGACAGATTTCTCACCAGCCTCGCTGATAACTTTCTAACCCAAAAAGTGGAAACTGGAACCAGAGGGACTGCTACACTTGACCTAATACTAACAAACAGGGAAGAAACAATAGAAGGAATAGATGTAGAAGGGATGTTGAGTGAGAGTGACCATGTCATCCTAAAATTCAACATAATGCAATCACTAACTGCTGTTCCCAATATCACTGTGGTCACAGAAAAGTGGACTTCATCAGGCTCAGAGCGAACCTGGAAAAAATCCCCTGGAAGGAACTTCTAAAGAGTAAACCCACACAGGAAGCCCAGAAGACCCTCAAAAACACAATCATAGATGGCCAAAACAATACAATCCCCATGAAAAAGAAAAACAGGAAAACTAAAACGAAAGCAGCATGGCTAAACAAAGACTTTGCAGACAACATAAAAAGAAAAAAAAGAAGGACACATAACCAAGGCAGAATTTGGGCAAGCAGCCAGAACTTGCAAACAAAAAATAAGAACAGCAAAGGTCCAACATGTACAATACCTTGCAATGAAAGTCAATGACAACAAAAAAAGCTTCTTCCATCACATAAACACCAAGAAGAAAATCAAGGAAACAGTCACTACACTAAAAAACAAAGATTAATGAAATCACAGACAACAGAGATAAAGCACAGCTGCTCAACGCCTACTTTGCATCAGTCTTTACACAAAAAGGAACCACCAACCAACCAACCTGCAACTCAACTACAATAAACAGTCATAGAATCGAACTCAACACAGACAAAAACATAATAAGGGACTATCTGTGGGAACTCAACAAGTACAAATCATCAGGACCAGATGGCAGACACCATAGCAGAACCATTTCTCCTCATCTACCAAAAAATCCTGGACCACTGGAGAGCTACCGGAAGACTGGAAATGAGCTGATGTAGTCCCCATCCACAAAAAAGGTAAAAAGACTGACCCAGGCAACTACAGGCCTATCAGTCTGACTTCTATAACTGGAAAAGTACTTGAGAAAATAATTAAAAAACAGCTTTGCCACTACCTAGAAACAAACAAGATAATATCCAACAGCCAACATGGGTTTGTCAGAAACAAATCATGCCAATCCAATCTCATATCATTTTTCAACACCATAACCAAATCAATAGACCAACACAACATAGTAGACCTCATATACTTCGACTTCAGCAAAGTTTTTGATAAAATAGAGCACAATCTTCTAATCCACAAATTAGAAAAAAAAAAAGCAGGGTAGACTTCAACACATGCAGAGGGATAAACAGTTGGCTGACCAACCGCACCCAACATGTTGTCCTCAACGTCTCCAAATCCACATGGAAGAAGGTAGGTAGTGGGGTACCACAGGGTTCTGTCCTGGGCCCTGTGCTCTTCAACATTTTTATCAATGACCTAGATGAGGGAATAGAAGGGTAACTAATCAAATTTGGAGATGACACCAAGCTGGCGGGGATAGCCAACACCCTAGAGGACAGGCTCAAAATACCAAAAGACCTAGACAAACTAACGCTGTGGGCCTAATCCAACAAAATGATGTTCAACGCTGAGAAGAGAAAGGTCCTACACATAGGTAAAAAAAAACCCTAGACACTCAGCACTTAGCAGTAGCAACTGTGAAAGAGATCTCGGAGTCTTGGTGGATAATCAAGTAAACATGAGCCAGCAATGTGCAGCAGCAGTTTAAAAGGCCAACACAATTTTAAGCTGCATCAACAGGGGGATACTGGCTGCCGATCGGTTTCCGGTCACAATTCAAAGTGTTGGTAATGACCTTTAAAGCCCTACATGGCATTGGGCCAGAATACATCCGGAACTGCCTTCTACCGCACGAATCCCAGCGGCCGATAAGGTCCCACAGAGTTGGCCTTCTCCGGGTCCCGTCGACCAAACAATGTCGTTTGGCGGGCCCCAGGGGAAGAGCCTTCTCTGTGGCGGCCCTGGCCCTCTGGAACCAACTCCCCCCAGAGATTAGAACGGCCCCCACCCTCCTTGTCTTTCGCAAATTACTTAAGACCCACCTTTGTCGCCAGGCATGGGGGAGTTAGGTTATCCTTTCCCCCTAGGCTACTACAAGTTATGCATGGTATGTTTGTGTGTATGTTTGGGGTTTTTTTTTATAATAAGGGTTTTTTAGTTGTTTTTATTAATTGGATTGTTCATGTTGTTTTACCACTGTTGTTAGCCGCCCCGAGTCTGCGGAAAGGGGCGGCATACAAGTCCAATAAATAATAATAATAATAATAATAATAATAATAATAATAATAATAATAATACACTCCAAGACCAGGGAGGTATTAATACCACTCTATAATGCCCTGGTCAGACCTCACCTGGAATACTGCATAAAGTTCTGGTCACCACACTTCAAAAGGGACTTTGAAACTCTAGAGAAGGTACAAAAAAGAGCAACCAAAATGATTAGGGGACTTGAAACCAAGACTTATGAAGAGAGATTGCTCGACAGCCTTGAGAAAAGAAAGGCCAGGGGGGACATGATTTTAATGTACAGGTGCTTGAGGGGTTGCAACATAGTGAAGGGGGCCACACTATTCTCCAGGGCACCAGTGGGCCAGATGAGGAACAATGGTTGAAAGCTGATCAAGGAGAGATTCAACCTGGAAATAAGGAAGAACTTCCTGATGGTCAGAGCAATCAACCAGTGGAACCGCCTACCAGCAGAGGTTGCAAACTTTCAAGCGGAGATTGGACTGTCATTTGGCTGGGGTGCTGTAGGATTTCCTGCCTAGGCAGGGGGTTGGACTTGATGACATTTATTTATTGATTTATTGATTGATTTGATTTGATTTTATTCGATTCGATTTGATTTGTATGCCGCCCCTCTCCGCAGACTCAGAGCGGCTCACAACAAAAACAGTACAAATCCAATACCTAAAAACACTTTAAAACCCTTAATATAAAACAATCATGCATCTCATACAGACCATATACAAAGCGGAAGCAGTCCAGGAGAATGCCTCCCACTCCCAACCCCTCCAGCCAGCGTAGAAGGATACCATGGTCGATGATATTGAAAGCTGCAAGGTCCCTTTCAACTCTAATAAATAAATAAATTTAAATATGCAGCTATACATCTCCAACCTGGCGGCCATTAAAAGATGTGGAATTCATAAGTTTAGATGGGGACATTCATGCAAACCCAACTTGGAATAGATTGAGTGGCTGTTTAATTCCAAGACTTTGTCTTCTCTGGCTCTTCTCCTCCAGAAATAGCAGGGTCATATTTCAGGTGGCTTCCTGTACTTCTAAATCTTGTTTGATGACCTGGCAGAGACCAGGGCCAAGAGAACCTTTGCACAACTTCAGTTGGTCTCATAATTGTGGCCTTAGTTAGAACTGAATGAAGACAGAAAGTCACAATTCTGTTGTATCTTTAATACATACTGTAATGTGCTCTACATTGAAGATCTAATGGAAACTTCAGCATCCAATAATTGTTTGCAGTGATCACTGGTGAGTTGTGGTATGTTGAGGTACATTAACATCTGTTTCTTACCATTAAGACTATCAAGACTGCGTTGTGTCTAGCATTTGTAGATTTCCTTCATACTGTAAGTGATATGCTAAAGCAAACAATCAGTCAGTCAGTCAGTCAGTCAGTCAAATCCCTCTGTTCTTGAGGAGTTGTATTGATTACCAGAAATTTTCTTAGTTCAGTTCAAAATGCTGATTTTTATCTCTAAAGTATGGGTACTTACGAACCACAATTCCCAAGTAGTTTCTGCCTTTCCTTTTTTAACAACCTGCTATTGGTTCCCCCACTCCAGGGATGCATTGTACAATAACATTCAATGACCATTTCCTGCATCTCTCCTGTGAGGCAGTTTTCTCCTGAAGAATGAATGTCTATTGCCATCCTGGCTTGATGAAAACACGGCCTTCCTAGAGGTACTTTGAGAAATAACTTGCACAGGTATTTTTATATTTCTGTAACTTTAGCCTTTTATTGGTATTTTAATTAACTTTATTTTGGCTCTGCATTGAGTTTTTACTGTACAAATTCTATAATCCACCTAGGGTCCATTTAGCTTCAGACAGACAGATCAATTTTGTAAATAAATAAATCCTTAAACTGACCCTAACTGTCAGTTTGGGAGAGAATTTGTGTATACTTTAACTTTTATCTTGTTATCAACTTAATCTTGATTTAAATTTCAAACTTATTATGTGCAGGACAAATTCTATATCAAACTGCTGTAACTTTTTTTCCTCATATTTTCTTGATCAGCCCAAGCAACAATGTGACTTATTTCATATTGTTGTTTGAAGAACACATTCCTATCAATTTACTAAGGGAACAATATATTTATGCTGAATACTCAATATACACTGAATTAATTACATTGTTGTTGTTTTTTAAAAGACACCCTCATTTTTCTTAATCATTTTCTTCTCTCCAACATCCTATGGAAAGCTTCCTTGAAAGATACAGTGGAATCTCGGCTACAGAACGCCTTTGATAGTGAACATTTCAGATAACAAACAAAAAAATTCATAAAAAATTTACACCGGATACTGAATAAAATTTGGATACCGAACAGTGACGGCATCCAGAAAGTGACAGAAAGCAACAGAAAAGGGAAGTCACCCCCGATTTTACAATGCCACGTGTTTTAATGTGGTGCATCGTTGGTTTTTTTCCCTTTCTTCCCCCCAACATATTGTCCCTCACTTCCACCCTCTCTCTTTACTGCGGATTCCCTTCAAGGACTGTGGTGGCGGTGGCGACAGGGGCCTGGAGCATGGATGTGAAATTCCCGGTGATGCTGCTCCTCGAAGGGAAGTTGTCATAGCGGCCTCAGCAGTTGCCGCCACTGCCACCGGGACCACCTAACTCAGTGGCATGCCTGCCTCGTCCCTGCCAAAGCAGAGCCTCTGGGAGCCCCTGGTGAGGATTCCCCAAGAGAGAGAGAGAGAGACGAAGGCAGGGAGATGAAAGGTAAAGAGAGGGTGGGAGTGAGGGACAATGTGTGTGGGGGGAGAGGAAAAAAATCCTATTTCACGGATTTTCATTTATCGCTGGTGGTCCTGGAATGGAACACCCATGATAAACGAGGGATCACTGTATTACCGAGTCAACAGGGGCTGGCAACCAATTAAATCTATTTCCTTTATTTCTTATGGAGAAAATTGTTTCAGATACCGAACATTTCAGGTACCAACCAATTTTCCAGAATGGATTGCGGTCATTAGCCTAGGTTCCACTGTATATTTTTTTCTAGTAGAATTCAATGCAGAATGTTCTAAGGAAGCTTTAACATGGGATCTCCATTTATTTTGAAGAAATAACTTCCCACTTAGATACAGGTTTCTTAGGATGCCTGTGTTAAAATTCTTTCTTTTAAGTACAATTCTCCTAAGAAAGGGATGATGAGCAGACAACAAGAAAACAGATTACAAATCGCTTTGGTTTCCTGACCCCTATTATGCATGCTGCTGCTACTAAGAATGGGTGAGTAGGAGAAGACTCACAACGGGGTTAAATGATTTACAATGGGGTTAAATGATTCCAAGATAAAGTAATATATCTTTTTCTTTTTAAAAAAATGGCTCCAATTGTTATTTCCAACTTCAAAACCTGAATTCAAAGACACATTTCTGAGTATTTGTGAATAGGGAAAAATCATACACAAACAAAAGCAATCATGTCAGTTTGCTACAGAATGTATTTTTGTTTTCTCTTATGATGTTCAAATAAATGCAACCTATAATTTGCAAGAAAATGTCTTGGTAGAAATTCTACATTAACATCCATCTATTGTCCTTTTAATTTCATTCTGTAGGGATCTCATTAGTTATTGTCTAGGGGAATCAAAGCATTTATACTTTTCTTTTCATGGTTCCTACACAGTATTACCATGATAGTTGGGTCCCTGTAGATTTTGTCTTCTATATTAAAGTTGAAAACCAATGGAACCATTAAAGTTCATTGTGATTCAGACAGAGTAACTCTTTGTATAAACATTTGGAGGAATGCTTGTGAAGTTGTCATCTGAAGAGGTATAATTAATTCAGTTACCCACAAGAAAGCAATAAGATAAAAGACTCATGTAGCCTGAGATAATGTTTTTCCCAGGGGCCAATCAGAAATTTTGGGAAGTCTACAAAGAGAACCAACAAAACTCGAAAACAGGACTTTAGGGGGCAACGGATATGATAGTAGTTCCCATGAAAGATCACGCAGATGGTGCAGTATTACACTGGTGTAAGTGATTGATGGGGAAAAATAGGAGGTTGAGGGAATAATCAGCATTTCTTTCCCAGTTTCAGATTCTGTTTCATCTATGCCATTTTCTACAGAAAGAGTTTTGGCCCACAGATATTTATTTATTTATTTATCTATCTATCTATCTATCTATCTATCTATCTATCTATCTATCTATCTATCTATCTATCTATCTATCTATCTATCTATTTGTTATTTGGATTTGTATGCCGCCCCTCTCAGAAGACTCGATATATACGCAAGTATAATTTAAAGAATATTAAAACATAACTTTCCTGCAACAACTTCTGGAAGTCTAATCCTGTCTTCCTTATTCTTCAAATGAGTTGAAAATATTCCTAGTTTTTGAACTGCTATTAATGTTTTCTGACTTTTTTGTAGTGAATAACCAGGTTTTAACATTGCTTGCTATAATCCTATGTTACTGATATTTTTATCTGAATTTTGTTCATGGCATTAAGCACCCAGTGGATCAATCGCACATTTGTAAATCTACTTCTGCCTTTCTATTTTTAAAAGTTGTATTATTTATACACCCATACATTACATTTTCCAATTGTAGCTGTTTAATTTGTGTTTTAGCTCATAGCTACCAAACAAATTATTGCTCATATTCAAAGATTGTTTCTACCAACTAAGGGGGGGGGGGGATTTGTCACCTGAAAACAGAGCACCCAGCTTCAATAAAAGAGATAGTGCTTAAATTGGTTTTTCTTTTTCAGCAACAGTTGTCAAGTGTAAAAGTATTTCAAACATATGAATAAATTTTCACTCACTTTTTGAATCACCAAAATTTCAGTTCTCTTGTCGATTTTGCCTGGGCATGCTTTTAGCAAAACACTCTGTAAAAGTTAAGAAGCAGTTGTCAACAAAGAAAACAGCTTGAGGACAATGCTTTACAAATAAGCTTTGATTGGTAAGTGTGCATGTTTGCCAGCAGCTGATTTTAAAGAAAAGGGAAGGTGAGCTGAATATCCAAGTTCCTGTATTGTGTTGCCAAGTTCCTCAGGGCTCCACTCTCTCCCCATTTCCTTTAACATCTTTATGAAGCTGTGGGAGTTCATCCATCAACCCTGGGCAAGGTATTAATCAGTGCTGAGGATAAACAATTATAATGACTGACCTACACTAAATGAGTTGTAATTTTAGACTCTGTCTCTGTGTTTGGTGGTTTTATAACAGGCTTTAGTTCTGTCCTGAATGGCTGTAAATTGGGAGGTTTCTCAGATCCAGTAACACCCCATCTTTATCTCTGAATGGTCTCTTAGAAAATTTTGAAGAACAGATGCATGCGTTCATATTGTACATCAGAGATCTTCAAACTTGGCAACTTTAAGACTTGTGGACTTCAACTCCCAGAATTCTCTAGCCAGCTATGCTTGAAGTCTACAGATCTTAAAGTTGCCAAGTTTGGGGACCCCTGTTGTACACAAACTGTATCCCTTCCTGGTCTGGGAGACTCCTCATGCCTTAGTCATAATTGGACAACATGGTCTTTTTGAGGCTTTCATTAAACAACATTTGGAAGTTGTACTCAATTTATTATTATTATTATTATTATTATTATTATTATTATTATTATTTAGAATATAATGACATAGGCTATACTGGTTTTTATCTTGAAAGCCCTACATTGCATGCAGTCAGAATACCAGCCTTTGCAGTCATTTATGGCCACCTCAAAAAAAAACTGTTGTTTGCTTCAACTTTCTATCAGTTCCATTCATCAGAAAGTGTCTCCTTGTGGATCCTGGAAATTGTTTTTTCTGCGTCACAATACTTGCCCTTTGAAACAAAGGTTGTGCTGGCTCCAACCCTACTCAGTTTCTGCCAGGCTAGAAAAAAGCTGAATTATTTCCTAGATGCTAGGGTGAGGAAATTAAATCAGATTTATGGATAAATTTATTATTTATCAGTATGGATTACTACTGGAATTTTAGGCTGTGCTTGTTAGGTTGTTCACCACCACCATGATATTTAACTCATTATATATGTATCATGTTAAGTTCAATCCTCAAATCTTTGGCTTTCTTGGCTTTTTGCCTTCTCTCTCTCTCCCCCCCCCCATTTTTCTTACATCCACTTTCCTTTGTTCTACATCTTTGTTTTGTGTTTGCCTTTTCTTTTATTCTACAGTTCCTTCATTCCATGAATTTCATGCTTCATAGAGATTACTGGTGAACTTGAAAATGGTGCATTAATACTCGATATTATTATTGTCTAATAATATATTAGACTAATATTATTAGTCTAATATATTATTAGATAATAATAATATCGAGTATTAATATTATTAGTCTAATAATATTATTGTCTAAACTTTTTGCTTTTGTTTTTCCACTCTAGCTGGAATTGGACATTATTCGCAAGCAGTTTATGATATGTTCTACAGTTATCCCATTACTATGTCTTTGCTGTTGTAACTAAATTCATCCATTCTCTTATGATAATCAATTTGATTTCTATGTATTCCATATGTTGATGTTCATGTACTTAGGAAATATTTGGGTTGCTTGAAGATTGTGTTGGCAATGAAAAAAATTGGATCATCAAAAATTGGTAACCAGTTCTCTTATTTCATTTCTGATTTGTAGAGCATATAGTCATATTACATTTTCTTCCTGCTCCAGTCTTTAAACTAGTCATATCATAAATCTCATTACTACTCTGAAAAATCCCCACTATCTCCACAGCAACTTGAAAGGGCCATTATCCACCCTGGATCATCATTCTCTTATTAAACTATCAAGATGGTTTTCATGATTTATTATTGTCTTTCACTCCACAGTATTAAATGATACCTTCTCTTTTGTCCTAAAGGGATTATCTAAATTCTTTCAGATTATTAGAGGGGATCTTGTAGGTCACCTAGTCTAACCCCTGCTTTAGCAGGAGTCCCTACACCATTTCGGACAAATGGCAGTCCAATCTTCCTTTGAAAGTCTCAAGTATTGGAGTCTCAAGTTCTGTTTCCTTGTGTTTTGGACTTAAGTCAGTTCTGCCTGCCTCAATTATATCTATAATTAGCTGAGAGGTGATAATTTAACCTTTAAAAAACTGGAATAAGAAAAGGTCATTTGGTTTACATAGCACTAAAACCTGAAGAATCGGAGACAGGAAAGATATTAAAAATCCAAGACTGAGAACTGGAGATAGTGAAAAGCATTGCTGTGTTGTTCAAATGGAAAGCAGACAATCAAGTTCAGAACATGGTTTTGAACTTATTGCCCTTGAATCTGTCACGCTGGAAATTGCCAGCCACAGAGACATTCAGTAACTAAAGAGTTAATGTGTGCCTATCCTCTTAATCACACCCATATTTACATCACATCCCACATAGTCATTTCCGCCTGCTTACGTAGCAGCACATTCCTATTCTCTTCCTTGTTCTAAATCGCCATGTTTCTAAGATGCTTTATAGAATGCCTCTCATGGCACAGTTACTTTCTCTTTTAAAATAAAGTATGCTTTGTTTTGATTCACTCTGCCTGAGTCTCCTCTTGTAAATCCATCGCAACAGAATCAACCTATTAACAATATGATAAGCTGGAATCCAAGAAAAACTTTGCTGTATATAGTACTGCTTATAAGGGATTGACTGAATTAAATTAAGGAAATACAATCTGAGGCAAACTAATTTGGGAACTACAATTAATAGTACATTATTTAATAACTACACATTTTGGTCTTATTTGTGTTTACTGTAGTTATAGTGTTAGGTCTATTCCATTTTAAAATTTTTGGTTAGAAACCAAGAACTTGGCTTGAAAAAAATTGGCTTGACAAAGTTTTATTTTGGAAGCATAAGTTAAAGTTTTTTGTAATAGAAAATATGTTTATAATTAAAAAACAGCAAATTCCTGAATTCCAGTGGTATAACTCTCAAAGAATTTTTTTAATGGACATAGACTAACTAGCCTATGTGATATTTCTGTTTCTCTCTATGGGGATGCAAATCTTGTACAGCTACTTGTGTAATTCCACTGAGATAAGCCAGAAATAGCTACAGTTTGAAAATATTGTACTGGTTCTGCAAAATGTATTTACTTGTAAACACCAGAATCATTTCTATGGATGTGTTAAAATAGTCCTATCTGGTGTACAGGACTGTATCTGGAGCTATACCACTTAAATAAGATTAATAATACATGAATCTCCTCTTTAATTCCATAACATTCCAAATAAATTGTATATAACTCACAAATATAGACAGAATCTTAAAATATTTAAAGGCATATTTGGCCTCTCTCTCTCCAGGTTGATTCCTTCATTTCTGCCTTCATTTTTGTTCCAGCTAAGTCGCTAAGCATTGCTTCTATTGTTTCCTCAGCATCTTTTCTGTAAAAGCTTCAAAGCTGTACAATTTAATAGAAATATGGAGAAGCTTCCTTTTGATGTATTCCGAGAAGCTTCAAACTGCTCAAAAGCCCTGGTTCTTTCCTGAATACATCCTCTCTACATAATCTAGCCAATATTAATTGCCTCATCTTCTGGATTCAAATCAGTTTTGTCTGTTTACCCCTACTAGATGACCAATTCATGACAGAGAGTATACAACTGACCAATAGACTCATCTTTATTGTCATCCTTCTAGATTATCTTGCCAGAAGACAATTCCTCATATGATTGCCATAAATTTGGCAGGATTGATACAGTAATTTTCAGCATCTTCCAACATCATATTATCTCATTATATATATTTAACTGTACTTTGACAGTACATTTTAACTTCACCTGTGGATGTATGGATGACTCTTGAGTCTACATCTTGACTCTTGATTTTTGGGGTATGTCCTTACAATTTTTTGGCAAGTTGGTTGTTGTTGGGTTGTTGTTTTTTGTTTTGGTAATGGTTTGCCTTTGCCTTCTAACAATGCCTGAATAAAAGTGCCTAGTTCACCCAGCTCACTTTGTGGCTAAGGTAGGACTAGAACTCATGGTGTCCTGGGTTTGTAGCCCAATGCCTTAACCACTACACGAAACTGGCTTTCTTCCTGTACAAGGACCAGCTTTATTAAACCATAGCTCAACTATCACTTTGAAATGTAGTTGGACTAGTAATTATGCTTAAAGTTTATTTGAAGACTATGTACCTTGTAAAATGAGGAAAAGAATGGTGGTGAAGAACAAAGTGTGATAATAATAACTAGCACTATTACCTGGTTGGCTTGCAGAAATCCAGATAACTGATATTCTTGTCATCTAGTATTCATCTAATTTTTTTTCATCCCATGTATTATATCTGTATAATCCTCTCTAATTTAGTTTTAAAATAATTAATCTTTTTTTCACAATAAGCTAATACATTGTTCTCATGTTGCCTGCCACTAGTTGTTTCTCAGTAGGATCATGGGATTTATTTATTAATTACAAGGAAATTGTTTCATTTTTTTAAGGAAAATATGACCTCTATGTGTCAATTCCAGTTAAAGAAAAGCTTTTTCCTCTTCTTGTATCATCCTCTTCTAAACACATGATTTTTGCTAATAGAAAGTGAGGGAAGAGTTGGAATGAAAGGTTTGATATCAAGTAGGGCTGATTGTAAATTCAATTTAAAGCTTAACCCAACTTAAGACAGTGTTGTGGTTAGCTCTGGCCCAGCTCCTGCCCCAAGGACTGTGGATGTGGGGGAGACATCCACATGCTGCAGGCCTGTTTTGCCCCCGTGGAATCTGATGATGAAGGCTCCTCTGCCCAAGAAGACATGAGTGACAGGGAGGAGGAGAGTGGCAGACAGCTCAGAAGGAGATCAATTATCTAGCTCCTCCTTGGATTCAGAACAAGAGTTAATGATACAGCCACGCATGCGGAGAGCAATGCATAGGCAAGAACAACTGAGAGATTATTATCAAAGAAAACGAGGCCACCTGTGGTTAGGTGGGGCTGTGGTAATTAGTGAGGCTGTGGGTTTGGCCATTGTGGAGGATTATCTGATCATTTGTTGTGTTTCATGACTGCTTTACTGACTTTGACTTTTTGTGTGCTGATTTTTCCCTGCTTTGAAACTAAACCAGAGCAAAGTGTGTTTCACTTTATGAAAGAAGGACTTTGAATTGCCTCACAGCTGCAAGCTAAGTATCACAGGACTGATAAGGGACTTGTATAAATTACCAGTTTGTTTGGAGAGGAGTGCTCTTTGCTATAACAAAAGAGGGCTTAGTTTAAGTGAATTTTCATTATAAAGAACATTGTTTTGAATTTTCAAACGTGTGTGTGTGTGTCTGAAATTTGTACCTGTGAATTTTTGGGAGGATTCTACCAGAGAGCCCGACAGAACAGACAGGATCAGTTTTTTGAGTAGCAAAATATGAAATGTGAAACTTAAAAAATTCTATTATGCCCAAAGACCAGCATAGAGCAATAAAATAAAAAGGGTTTTCAATCATATGGTATAGAAATATACAAAACGAGTCACGTTATAGAACAAAACTTCTTCCCACCCCCAGAAGGGCACAATAATTCAGCGTTGTTGGGTTTTTTGATGTTTTCCCTCTAGGAAGGATACTGCAACTTGGCAGCATCCATGACTAACCAATTCTGTGAAGTATGAGGCAGATTGTAGAAGGTGCCTTATGCTGATCCACTGGCAGTCTAGGAGCTCTGCCTAAAATAGTTTTGCAATTCACTTTCATAATACATTATTTATTTATTTATTGAGTGATACCTCATCCAATAGGAGTTATACAATAGTTATTTGACCACATCAGAGGCCTTAAATAAAAAGAGAAATTTCAACCAGTAAGTGAAAATTAAAAGCCAGGTTCTGGTCTCTATTATTTCAGACAAGATTCAAGGCATAAGTATGTATTAGATTAAATCAAGAAACCTGAAACACTGCTGTAAGGAATTTAAAATGGGCTTCTTCCAGGGAGGCAAAGCTGAGGAGTGATGCAAGTTGGGCTCCAGAAGTATCCTAAACCAAATATTTAGTTTGGAATAATTCAAGGGGTCTTGGAAGGCTAATTTCTCCTCTCATCCTGTAGGAATCCACAATGGTTGCTCAGCTGTTTTCTACATTCAAGGTTTCATGTGTACCATGTGCACTATGGCTATATGAGACATGAAATAGCAAGTATAAATCATATTCATGTAATCCATGAAGCTGGTACAATCTTGTTAAAGTAATTTGTAGCAGAGATACTTAATTTCTCACTCTCCCACCTTTAAGAGTCATAACTAAGATAGATGAAAATAAAGCAGATAATAAAACAAATGAAAAAAAGATTAAAACCTTCTGTTATAAATACTGCAGAATACAAACAATAATAGAAAAACTATTTCAACATTTGCTTGAATATTTTTTAAACTGAACTTTTATTTTTATTTTTAAAAAGACACACATCCAAACAGTGACTGTGTAGATGTATGAAAGAATTCCATTGCATTATATTTAGCTGCCATCATATAGCATATAGACTAGCTATTTAACAAGTCAAATCATAACATTAAAAGATTTCAACTTGTGTAAAGTGTGAGATATTTTCATTCAGAGGAGCAAAAGGAGGATGAGAAAATCTGATAATATGAACAAACAGGAGAAATGCATAAAGAAGTAATGGATCTGTGATATACAAGCTTTCAGACAGAGTCTTGTTAAATGCCACTACAGTGTGAAACAGTAATATTGTAATAATAAAAGATGAATTAGCATGAGTATGATTTACAAAATGCTCATCTTTATATGACAGAACACAGGTGCTTCTGTCTTGAGAGGCATGATCATTACTAGTGATCTGAGACAATGACATAAAACTATTCACTGTAATTTGTCATAAGTCAGAGTTCTGACTTTACAAGATTTTTCCAAGCAAAATTAAACACAGTTCTCTTAGGAATCACAGTTTGCACGAGAGAGAAAGAAGTACATTAGTGGCATTATTTTAAGCAATTTGGAGCAGAAACAAGAATTCCCAACACTCTGATTGCCTTTCACCATCCTTTCTGACTTGTATCTTATGATAGAGCATTTTTCACAAGGCACTATATTGCACCGGAGACGGAATAAGAACATGGACACCAAGAGCTGGATTTAAAAATTGGTCACTTTATTAAAGTTAAATGAACTTTAAATGATTATTGTTAAATAACCAGGACCTGCAGGGGTCATAAAATATTTTGGGGCAGAAATAATTCATGAATAACCTTCCTGAGCAACTTATGGGCGTAGCTCCTTGCTGAACAAGGTGAAGGTACCACGTCCTTCACCTGGATCCTGGCCACACCCAGGTGTGTGGGAGGGCTCATCGTCCCCTCCCCTTCTGGTTATTTGGATAGGTGAGTCCCAGGGGCAGCCCCTCTCCAATCGCCCAGGCCGGTGCAGACACCATGAGTTCCTGGCGAGGGACTGTCCAACATCTTAAAAGATGCCCAAAGGAGAACACGCAGTTGCTACCACTGCCCAATTTCTGCCCCTAACCTGCCACTGAGGGGGGTCAGATCTTTATCTTGGCCCCCCGACTCTCCTCTCAACCTGCACCAGCTCACGCAGGCATCCCTGCATGTCCCCAAGAAAAGGTTTTTTGGCATTCCACTCGGGGAGGTGAATGCCGGGCTCAGTAGAGACTCAACCTGTCTATACTGACCTAGGGGTGGTGTTAACAAATGTCAAAACCCCCACCTAGCCTCTTTCCTATTCTAGGAAATAACTATGGCGTCCCACAGTCCTTGAGAGGATTACAGCCCAAATCAATGTGTGACTGGGCAAACAATGCAAGGGACCCAGGGGTCTACATGGGCTAGGCAACAAATGCAAAGCCCCTCACATTTCATAGTCATGCCAACTCGGTCAAGACCCGCCATTTGGCGCAACCACACGAGAACCCGCAGGCCCTCGTGGGCATGACTGAACATGGTCAGGCCCATGCAACACTGAGGATGTTGCCACCATGTGCAGCCACTGCAAACTGGGTGGTACCACAGTCGATAACCATCCCATCCAACAATGGGAGGAGCCCGTCCATCATAGACTTCTCGGTCAGGCCGTAGGACCATGACCTGCTAACACATCACCCGCCATGATCTGAAGTCACACTGCGAAGCTCTCTGGGCTCTCCCCATAATCAGCAATCTGAAAGAACAAGGTATGTAAGTATCTCAGGAGAAAATAATCCTGTGATCTCTGTCAGAAGTATGCCACAGACCAAAAACCTCCCATGGCCTATGGAATAGAATCTTATTTAAAAAAACGGCAGCTGTTATTGCTGTCTCAGTCCCAAAGGAATAGTGCCCTACCTTCCAGGGCCACACAAGCTGGCACCCGGTGATGGGAGGCCACCCTGTTAAGAGGGGCAACTGCTGTGCTGGCTACCTTATGGAACTAAAGTGCCACAACCGCTGCCAGCATCAAATAAGGCTAGTGAAAAGAGGAAAGCCAATGAGCACCCTTATGGCTATCCTCTCTGATCCAGATTCCAACAGCCTCAGCCTCAGTGCCGACCCTCATCTTTGATAAACACAATGAAAGAAGGTGAACAATGCTAAATAAAGGCAAGGCACCAAGCATTGAGAGGAACCAGAATTAATTGTGCCCATTTTGCCACTCCCAATTGGAGGGAATTTCTCCAGCATGACCAAAAATCCGTCGGTGCCTTGCTTTAAGCAATTGAACCAAGGATATACCCCTGGCCGAGAGGAAAAACCTGTTACTGCCTGTGATTGGCCAAGCAATCCTGGTGTCCAATGTAGCACTCACTACAATCTTGAATATAGCCACCAGATCAGCAGGAAAATAATGTAAAGCAGCTAATAAAATTAATAACCAAGGAACCCTTGGTTTAGATAGGAAGGAGGTGTCGGACTCGGTGTTAAAAGTAAATAACCAACTGTGAGCCACTAATAGCCACAGTCGTCACCCACACCATTACAGGAAAGAAATAATCAGCTACATAAACTTCCTTGCAATAAAAACCGTGCAAGATCGCTCACATAGTTAACTATGTGCGGTCTTATTGCCAAAAAACCCTAGAGGCCAACACGCACTTCATGAATTATAAAGTGAGTGCAGTGGCCCATCAATATAGTAATACTACGCGATAGAAACTAACATTCAGCTGCCCTCCTTAACTGAAACCCCTTAGCCATGTACTGCAAGGAAGGTACCTCCTCTATATAAGCTAGCACATTAAAAGGGGGAAACCTGGAGAGCTAACTAATGTTGTTTTGTAAATGTCAAAAGGAAACCACATTTGGTCCCCAGGTGATACAATTATTAACCCCGAATATTCCTTCAAGGAACTAACAAACTGTGGGCCTGCCAGTGAAGACCTTAAATCCTGATAGTTGGATGTACCAAATGAAGGGGGAAGACAAGGTACAGCTTGGCTATCCTTGACACAAATGCATCCACTACCTGCCCCCTACTTTCCCTACCTGGGAAGTTGCCCCGACCATGTGCTAATGTACTTAGGATCCCGAGCCCCCAAGGGCTGTAAACCATTAAGTGGTTGAAAGCCTGTCTCCGCTACTGGGGAAACCGGTTCAGAGCCAAAGAACCATTAAGGTCCATGATATAAAGAAAAATACTAGTGTTGGGGGCTCCTCCTCAAGTCACTTTCACCTGAAGTAATGACTTGAAACGCTGACCGCAATCAGCGGCCTAAACTGCTCTAATCAGCCAGCCATACCCATACCAGGATATGAACCTGTGTAGTCAGTCCAGTAAGGCAGAATTAACAACCCCCAAACCACAGGCTCTAATAGCAAACCTGCTCAAAATTGATCTTCAGCATGAAGTGCATACATTACCCTGCAATTGCAGCATGGATAGAATGGTGTGCCAGTGCATACTTTACCTGCATAGGTGAAAGGTGTTGGACATACCAACGAAAACTGCACCAAACATCTGTAAAAGCAATTGTGATCAGTAACAGAATACCATTAGCATTTAGGAGTGAACTATTGAACTATTAAACACCTTCAATAATTATGGATCCCTTCAAAAGGGGGGCACTACCAGACTAAAAGCTCATATCAAGTACTCTCTTTTATTATCAAACAATTGATATATGCACATATGCTAAAGCCAGCTATTATAATTCGATGGATAGTAATCCCACAAATTGTGGCTATCACGGCATATCCCATTCATCCAATGGCAAGATCTGAAGCCAAACGCTGCCCTTCAAAAGTAAACTATGAGCAAAACGGGCAGCTAAACTCCTTACCGGGGTGGAATTTTATGCTATGTACATATATGCACATGTGTACCAATACACACATACCCTTGTACGCACATTAAAACACAAAAAAATCACCTATCCATCACAATTATATAATTAATAATTATGCACCATGAAACTGTACAAGTAAGTACACACCTTAAGTATATAAGTGAATATATAACATATCCCCGGAGAGGGGCGGCATACAAATCCATTTAATAAATAAATATGCACATATGCATACACACACATATACGTATATACAAACATACGCATAAACGGGTTGTAATAGTTTATATAAAACGGAAACCAGCGGTATCATTAATCCAACCACTTGATCAGACTAAGGTTACCTTAAATTGATATAAATAGCTCATTCAGCAACCTTTGCAACCTCAATCATAAATGATTCAGTGTTCTGCATATGTGCCACAACAGAGACATTAACTCTATCTTATTAACTAATACTACAATCTGTAAAACAAATAGGATACAGGCCTAAGCCCTTAAACAGAGGCCCAGTCAAATTAAACACATTAAGGAAATAAAGAGACTCCCTTGATTTTAACTTAATGAATCAATTATGCCTATAATTTACTACTGTTTAATAAATAATCTATAATTAAATTGCAAAGTTGATAAATAAAGGGAATTCCCAAATTTGTATATGCATAAATAAATTAGGAATAGCTCATGATTGGCAATAAATAAATCATTATCACATCAGTTTTAATTAATAGAGGCTAATTAATTAAATCAATCCAGGCTCCACGTTTACACCAAATCAATCCTGTGAGCCTCAAATCAGATAGATTAGCTCATCCAATAGCTGGAAGTAATCCATCGGCGCTGATCATTCAATTTATAACCTGATTTATAAGTAATAAATATATCGACACTAAGGCGATATACAGTAAATGTAAGCCTCTGCTCCATCAGAGAGCGAGGCGCGCCCTTCCAAGCCACTAATTTCCACGCCCGACGGGTTTAACCAGTGGGGCATTGAGTCTAAAGGGTAGGGAAAACTGTTATGTGAAATTGATTCCACATAATAGATCAATGACCCAGGAGCGGGCTAAAACAAGGCCCGTGCTTCGTGAAGGCTGCAGCGTAGAAACGACAATTTTGCTAATCAGAGAGGCCAGGTATCGGGGCGGGGGGGAAAGTTGCCTAGCCCTCCGTAAAACAACCAGGCATGGGCCGCCAAGGCCCGCACTATGCTGTGAAGCAAGGAGAATGCCTAACGGTCTCCCAGCTGACGAGACAGAAAATCACTCTGCGCGCGGCCTGTCAGAGGCCCGCACCACCTGGATCCCCTTGCCAGTGGACACCGAATGTGTCTTCTTCTTCATTAGCTGGGGGCAAAGGAAGAATGCCTTTGGCGCAGCCCTATTTATAGGGCTCGCCCAGCACACCCCCGGCAACAACGGGCAGAGCAAGCGCGCACAGCCCGGCAACAGCGATCTCGCAGTCCCCATCGCAAATGCCTATCAGGCGTTTACTGCGCCGTGTTCCTCCTGGCCCCAGGGCAATTCCTGCCGGCCGTTAAAGCGGCCAAACGGCATTTCTTAGAGTATTATTGGCTCATTGACTCAACTATATACAGTGGTACCTCGACATACAAGTTTAATTTGTGCCAGAGCCGAGCTCATATGTCGATCAATTCACATCTCGAACGAATGCATTTAGATTTTGCTTTTTGCGCCGAGATAACTGGAAACATGGAATTCTTGCGCCAGCTAGTGGACGCTCGGTTCGTATCCCGAATTTGAGCTCGGGTGTCGAACAGAAATTTTGCTCGTGTCTCGGCTCGTAACTTGGAATACTCGCATGTAGAGCAGCTCGTATCTAGAGGTACTACTGTATATGGGCAGGAGATCTGTCTGTCAAGGAACCTATATGTTCACTCTGATTGTATATTAAGTTCTCAGCAAAGCAACCCTTAGATTATAATGAGAAGACCCACAATTTGTGTTGAAATCCTATCTAACATTTAAATAATGTTATCTGGATTGTAATTCTTCCACATTAGTTTTTGTGTCCTCCGCCTCTTTGGGACAGTAGGTGATTTCATTGGAAATCTGTTTACTTTAGACTAAAAATACCCATTACTCTAGAAAATTCACTCTTAGAATGTGTTTTCTGTGAACTATTTACTACAACTTCAGATAAACTAACTCAGTAACAACATCTCAAAATGTTCATATTTTTCAATATAGTTTTCTTCTACATAAGCAAAATGAAGAACTATTCCTTCCTCTTCCCTCCTCATATTTATGCTTCCTTTCAAGCTTCCTATAGTACCAGTTGCGAAGGTATGAATTAAATATCCAGGTAAAGTATGCAATCCTTGCAAGCAAAGGTGTGTGGATTTTTTTGTTTTTTGTTTACTACTTTTGATGAACTAAGTGTGCCTATTGAGAATGGCCAGAAATTTTACTGCTGACTTCAAAAGTAATGTAACTCTTTTCTTTGAAACAGCTTCCTTTCAGTGCTTTGGGTAGACTATACATGCAAGCACACTGTAGGCTCTACTTTCTTTGCTAAATATTGTTTTAAAGATATATTTTAGAGGAATAGCTTTGTTTTGCTCAAAAAAATTAAGAATTTATCTGAGAACTAAGCTAACATAAACAGTTACTACATACCAAAACACACATACAAACATATGCACAGAGAGATTAATCCTGTCATTCACTTACTTAGCAAATACATGAAATATACATATATGGCGTGCTACAGTGCTCTACACTTTCCAAATAACATCTTTTAAGGTCATCATATGTATTGATTGTTCTCCAACATTCTTAATGAAACATGGGGAAAGGAGAGAAACAGAAATAGAGACTTGAGCTACTATTTATTTCCTATGAAGACAGCACAAAATGATTCTTCACTGTTATGCAGTATGTGTGCCATAGTCTTGGCTGGTGGAGTGGGATTGGAGAATGAGAAGTAACCTCACTGCCAGTTTGCTTACTCCTGTGCTGTATGGCCAAGCGTGCACCTTGGGCGTGTACACATGTGCAGTGCAAAAAACCCCAAAACATAAAAACCCCCACCAAAACCAAAATGGCTATGCATGTGCAGTGCTGGAACCCCAGCTTGTACCAGCAGGTCACCATCAGTTCAGGCAAACTGATTCTCTGCCTGGTTGCCGGGGGGCATGGCTATAGTGGGCATAACCTATTCAGCTTCCTTCATTATGCCCTCATGAGGAGGCCGACCTGGCTTGTGTGACCGAAACCTGGCTGGGCCCGGAGGGAGGAGTTCCTCTCTCTGAAATTTGCCCAGCTGGGTTTCGGGTATGGCACCAACCTCGACCCCAGGGAAGGGGGGGAGGAGTGGCTATTATAGCCAGGGAGAGTCTTGGCCTGCGTAGGCTCATTGCTCCAGAGGTTGCGGGTTGCGAGTCCCTCCTGGTGAAGTTGGACTTAGGGGTTCAGGTGGGCTTGTTACTCATGTACCTGCCTCCCAGATGCGTGTCAACAGCCCTGTCTGTGCTGCTCGAGGAGGTGGCCGGGCTGGCGGTGGAGTTCCCCGGACTTATCGTCCTGGGGGACTTCAATCTGCCATCGCTCGGCGGTTCCTCTGGAGTGGCACAGGAGTTCATGGCCACCATGACAGCCATGGACCTGACTCAAGTAGTTCAGGGTCCGAATCACGAGGGTGGGCACGCACCCGATATGATATTCCTCTCTGAGCAACTGAGTAATGATCTGAGATTAAGGGGCTTAGAAGTGTTGCCTTTGTCGTGGTCAGATCATTTCCTACTGCGGCTTAACTTCCTGGCTCCAATCCTTCCCCGCAGGGAGGCGGAACCAATTAGGAGGTTCCGCCCCAGACGCCTGATGGATCCAGAAGGCTTCCAGATGGCGCTTGGGGTTATTCCAGATACACTTGTCCACAGTTCAGCAGAGTCTCTTGCTGAGGCCTGGAACAAGGCTGCAGGGGAGGCTCTTGACCGGATTGCGCCGTTGCGACCTCTCCGCGGCACTAGACCCCGTAGAGCTCCATGGTTCAACGAGGAGCTCCGGGTGTTGAAGCGCCAGAAGAGACGTCTGGAGAAGCGATGGAGGAAGAGTAAGTCTGAATCCGATCGAACACTTGTAAGAGCTCATATTAAGACTTACAAAGTGGCACTCAAGGCGGCAAGATGCGCGTATCATACTGCCTTGATTCATCAGCAGAATCCCGCCCGGCCGCTCTGTTTAGGGTAACCCGCTCCCTTCTTAATCAGAGGGGAGTTGGGGAGCCCTTGCAGAGTAGTGTCAAGGATTTTAACACGTTTTTCGCTGATAAAATCGCCCGGATCCGAGCGGACCTCGACTCCAATTGTGAAACAGAGTCGACTGACAATGAGTCAGTCGAGGTGACTGGGGCTAAACGTCTTTGTCCATCTGTCTGGGAGGAGTTTGACTTGGTGACACCTGATGAAGTGGACAAGGCCATTGGAGCTGTGAGTTCCGCCACCTGTTTACTGGATCCGTGTCCCTCTTGGCTGGTTTCGGCCAGTCGAGGGGTGACACGGAGCTGGGTCCAGGAGATTGTCAACGCCTCCTTGGGGAGGGGGTCCTTTCCGCCACTTTATAAGGAGGCGGTTGTGCGCCCCCTCCTCAAGAAGCCTTCCCTGGACCCAGCCGTGCTTAATAACTACCGTCCAGTCTCCAACCTTCCCTTCATGGGGAAGGTTGTCGAGAAGGTGGTGGCACTTCAACTCCAGCGGTCCTTGGATGAAGCCGATTATCTAGGTCCTCAGCAGTCTGGATTCAGGCCCGGCTACAGCACGGAAACTGCTTTGGTCACGTTGATGGATGATCTCTGGCGGGCCCGGGACAGGGGCTTGTCCTCTGTCCTGGTGCTCCTTGACCTCTCAGCGGCTTTCGATACCATCGACCATGGTATCCTTCTGCACCGGCTGGAGGGGTTGGGAGTGGGAGGCACTGTTCTTCAGTGGTTCTCCTCCTACCTCTCCGGTCGGTCGCAGTCGGTGTTAGTGGGGGGTCAGAGGTCGACACCGAGGTTTCTCCCTTGTGGGGTGCCTCAGGGGTTGGTCCTCTCCCCCCTGCTATTTAATATCTACATGAAACCGCTGGGTGAGATCATCCAAGGGCATGGGGTGAGGTATCATCAATATGCCGATGATACCCAGTTGTACATCTCCACCCCATGTCCAGTCAACGAAGCAGTGGAAGTGATGTGCCGGTGCCTGGAAGCTATTGGGGCCTGGATGGGTGTCAACAAACTCAAACTCAACCCAGACAAGACGGAGTGGCTGTGGGTTTTGCCTCCCAAGGACAATTCTATCTGTCCGTCCATTACCCTGGGGGGGGGGAATTATTGACCCCCTCAGAGAGTGTCCGCAACTTGGGCATCCTCCTCGATCCACAGCTCACATTAGAAAAACACCTTTCAGCTGTGGCGAGGGGGGCGTTTGCCCAGGTTCGCCTGGTGCACCAGTTGCGGCTCTAACGCTGTGGGCCTAATCCAACAAAATGATGTTCAACGCTGAGAAGAGAAAGGTCCTACACATAGGTAAAAAAAACCCTAGACACGCATACAATCTGGGAGAAACCCCACTTAGCAGTAGCAACTGTGAAAGAGATCTCGGAGTCTTGGTGGATAATCAACTAAACATGAGCCAGCAATGTGCAGCAGCAAGGCCAACACAATTTTAAGCTGCATCAACAGGGGGATACTGGCTGCCGATCAGTTTCCGGTCACAATTCAAAGTGTTGGTTATGACCTATAAAGCCCTTCATGGCACCGGACCAGAATATCTTCGGGACCGCCTCCTGCCGCACGAATCCCAGCGACCGGTTAGGCCCCACAGAGTTGGCCTTCTCCGGGTCCCGTCGACTAAACAATGTCGTCTGGCGGGACCCAGGGGAAGAGCCTTCTCTGTGGGGGCCCCGACCCTCTGGAACCAGCTCCCCCCTGAGATTAGGATTGCCCCCACCCTCCCTGCCTTTCGTAAACTCCTTAAGACCCACCTTTGCCGTCAGGCATGGGGGAATTAAAACACCTCCCCCTTGCCCATGTTGTTTTGTTGATTGATTGACTGTGTGCCTGTTTTTTATATATACTGTTTTTTATGAGATTATTAATTTAAATTGGAACTGGATGGGTGGGCATTGGATTTGGTATTGTGTACTGTACTGTTTTTTGTTTTTGTTTTTATTATTGTTGTGAGCCGCCCCGAGTTTGCGGAGAGGGGCGGCATATAAATCCAATAAACCTAAACCTAAACCTAAACCTCATGCCCTCATCACCTCCAGGTTCGACTACTGCAACGCTCTCTACATGGGGCTACCTTTGAAAACTGTTCGGAAACATCAGATCGTGCAGATTGCAGCAGCGAGAGCAATCATGGGCTTCCCCAAATATGCCCATGTTTCACCAACACTCCGTAATCTGTATTGGTTGTCGATCAGTTTCCGGTCACAATTCAAAGTGTTGGTTATGACCTATAAAGCCCTTAATGCCATCAGACCAGAATACCTTCGGGACCGCCTTCTGTCGCACGAATCCCAGCGACCGATTAGGTACCACAGAATGGGCCTTCTCTGAGTCCCGTCAACTAAACAATGTCATTTGGCGGGACCCAGGGGAAGAGCCTTCTCTGTGGCGGGCCCCGGCTCTCTGGAACCAACTCCCCCCAGAGATTAGAATTGCCCCCACCCTCTTCGCCTTTCGTAAGCTCCTTAAAACCCACCTCTGTCGTCAGGCATGGGGGAACTGAGATATTCTTTCCCCCTAGGCCTCTACAATTTATGCATGGTATGTTTGTATGTATGTTTGGTTTTATAAATAAGGGGTTTTTAGTTGTTTTAATATTGGATTGTTACATGCTGTTTTTATCACTGTTGTTAGTTGCCCCGAGTACACGGAGAGGGATGGCATACAAATCCAATAAATAAATAAATAAATAAATTATGGTGAGGGGTGGGGCATTTTGACCCTCCCCAGGTTTTGGAGGTTTTCATTGAGCCTTGGGGGGGGGCAGAGACCCTTTGGAGGTCTCTTGGAGGCCTGTTTCCAACCTTCCCGGAGTCCTGGTAGGCCCATTTTTCACCCTCACCAAGCCTTTGCATACATTTACCTGCATTCAAAATGCTCTGCATGGGGACTCCTGTGAGGGCCAGCCAGGAGTGGGATTTTTTTGGAGGTGGGGTTTTCTCTGAACTGCACAGAATCTTAGCTAGAGGATCTCCCGAAAACCCTGCAAATCCCCAGCAACCCACCCTTGGTTTCCTCTAAATTTTGCAGGATACACAAATATTTCTTTTTGTCAAGCAACTTTCAGTATAGATAGGTGTGGTAGATAATTGAAAGAAATTCTACAACTCATATCCGTCAAGATTTATACACTTGATCACTTTCATGACAACTGACTTGAGAATAGGCAATGAAAGGAATCTTTGTTGAATGAAAAATAATTCGTAGTACTAGAATTAGCCTTCAATCAAAAAATATTTAACTTATGAGTCCCCTGATGGAAAAAAGTACTTTTTAAAAAATGACTGTTGTTTTGTCTTCATTTTCCAGGTCTTTGGGAGACTGTTCTATATTAAATGGAAGTAAATGTAATTTAACAAAACAAATTTACATTATTTAGGCATCAGTATGTACATTTATGATGTATTCATCATTTTTTCCTAGCTTTTAAAAGATTATCAAAAGCCAAATGTGAAGTAAAAGAAAGTCTTCCAATCATTTGAACTTTCCTGCTATGTTTTTGAAAGGAGGAGATAATCCCTTTTTCAGCAATTGTATTTTATTCTGTTGAGGGTTGATGGTTGTAAAACACTGTACCTCCCTTTAAACTTTTCCATATAACTTGATTAGACAGCAGCAATCTCTAATGCTTTCATGTGCAAATTTAGGAATGACCCGGAACAAACGAGTTTCCTTCATCACTATAGCAACCAGGACTATGGAAGAATGCCACTCACCAAGCAATGCAAGTCAAATTTTATCCCTTTGATGTTAATTAACAAATTGCATTCAGAAAAGTCACTGCATTTTTCTTCTTTAAATGTTTGGGATATCTTTTAATATCCTTGAAAATGAAGAAGCAGATACCATACAACAGTTTTAAACAGGTAAAGTGCAGCTGACTCCTCATGCTTATTGTTAATATATCTACACAATGCCAAGGAGTATAAAGCCTGCAGCACGAGGCTGCTGCCTTACCTTGATGAGAAGGAGCCTGCAAACAAACACTCCAAGCTGTGATCATAATATTACAATACGAGAGGCATACATTGTATTGCTGGTAAACATGATAGCTACTGCAAATATTGAAATAACATTTTTTAATATTAAAAATGGTGAGAGAGGTAACACTTTTGTGTATATTTTCCCCTGTCTGGAAGCATCCAAGAACCAAATCCAGTTTAACAGACAACTTGCTTATTTGCCTCCAGGTAGTTTTAACAGCATGCGCTTTTTGACAAAAGTGAAATCCATACTAGTCCTAATCATGTTTGCAAGCTTTGCAAGATTATGGTCTTCCTAGTGCTTAAGTGGTGAACAATGGAAAATTGTAAGCCACCCCGAGTCTATGGAGAGGGGTGGCATGCAAATCAAATAAATAAATGAATGAATGAATGAATGAAGGAAGGAAGGAAGGAAGGAATAAACAAACAAACAAACAAACAAACAAACAAAATTCCAGGATTATAGTTTACTTGTAAAGTTGGAAAACATTCTAGAAAGAAGCAGTGGCAAAGCACTTCCAAATTATTATGAAGCCAACTACATAGTATCATGTATATAAACATTGTTATACTACCAATATGTATTTGGCAAAAACAAACAAACA
This sequence comes from Erythrolamprus reginae, assembly GCF_031021105.1. Taxonomy (NCBI): domain Eukaryota; kingdom Metazoa; phylum Chordata; class Lepidosauria; order Squamata; family Dipsadidae; genus Erythrolamprus; species Erythrolamprus reginae. Next base: position 131,339,790 of record NC_091951.1, read on the forward strand.
AATAAATAAATGGTCAACTCAACTCAAAATGTTTAGCTACGGAAGCCCCATGATCTCCTTGCTCCAATGCAAAGAGCATTGCAACTAACTATTTTCAGAATCTCCTAGGTCCATTATTTGATTATTTGAATATATATTTATATTGTTTATATTTTGGTACAGTTGACCCATTGATCTAATAGATTTCTCCACCTCCACCAAACATCTTTGTTGCTATCTAGTTATTGAAAAATTAAACAATCAATTTTCTGTTAGAAAATGCAAATGGTTGAAACAGTTTGTGTTATGATACTTTCAAGATATTGTCCTCAAAGTGCTTTCTCCAGAGGCAACTGGACTTTCTGATTTTTCTTTGAAGACGTTTCACTTCTCATCTAAGAAGCTTCTTCAGCTCTGACTGGATGGTGGGGAATGGAAGGATTTATACTCCTTATATACAGCTGATCATTAGCATTCTTTTAAAGAGTTTTTGAGGCCAGCTTTGAGGTTTATCTCTCACTTGAGTACTGCAAATGGGTGTGGAGCTTTCTTGGAAATGTTAGGCTGAAGATAGATAATGTTGTATCCCCATTCAATTTTGATGTAGACATAGACATTTTGACATCTATGGAAAAACGGAATTATGAGATAATAAAATTTGAATACAGTTATAATTGCTTTAAAGAAGAATGGAAATAATTTCTTTATATCTTTTTTTCTCTTTTTTCCTATTTCTCTCTTTTCTTTTTCTTATTTTCCCACTAGTTTCCCCTTATTTTCCTTTTTTATTTTTTGTGTTTTTAATTTTGTAAAGTTTTCTTTAATTTTCTTTAATAAAGTTATTTTTTAAAATGAGCTAGCTTTGTCTTTTAAATGTACACAATTTCTAATTTTCATACTTTATTGTATTTTCACTTAAATTTGAAGTCTATATACTTCCTCAGTTCTGATATAATGTCCTATTTCTTTTCCTCTTGTTATTCTTAGAAACTAAACATAGAAACTTCCAGTTAACCTTAATTTTCAAGTTCATTTGAACAAATTCTTCTACCAGAGAGTATTGATTGCCAGTTTCAAAGCAATTTAAGATCTCTAGCTTTCAATCTTGGCTTTTTCTAAAGTAGGCAGGCATAATTTCCTGCTTTAGACAAATGAGAAACTATAGTTATTATGAGAACTTAGAGGAGGAAGAAAAGAGTACATATCTTATTAAAGCAAGATTATCTAAGTGAAAGTAAATCTATCAAACTGTTACTATTTAAATCCAGTAAGGAAATGTTTTTTTTTTTTTAAAAATACATCCATGCTTCTTAGAGGTGGGTTCCTACTGGTTCAGAGAGGTTCTATAGAACCATTAGTAACTTGGTGGCCTGGATCTCTGGAAGTAGCAGTGACCCAAGCCTGCCCAAGCCGGTTCTCTAGGCAGTGCCATAGGTGGTACCATCTTGTTTTTAGCTTCTGTGCATTTCCAGAACTTTTTTTAGTACTGCACATGTGTATGCACCTGCGGAGTGTGTCTCAGAGTGAACTGGCAGTAGCAGAATTCAGAATCTACTCTGATGCTTCTGGAAAGCAAGGCACTTCTTAATTGTTTTAAGATTAATATTTATTTTCATACTTTCTGATCTTCTTTATTTTATATAACGCATACTCCTCCCAGGATTATTTTTAAATTAAGAAACTGGTCTTTTTACTTTGACTGGCAAATATCATAGCATCATCATTCCTGAAACAGTGGTATTAAAAATATGAAAAAGGAAATCTGATTTAGATACATTAATGTATTTAACAACACACATGCAAACAGACACAGACACACATACACACATAATAGTTTAGTACAGGGAACAGCAGCCATTGGAAAAAAATCATTGATTCCCATTTTAATGTTTCAAAACCATGCTTGGAAAGAGTTTGGGTGCATCTGCTTCTGAGATTACACTGATTTCGATTTATTATATCTTAGAAATGATTTAATAAATATTTATATGAAAGTTAAGTTCGAAAACCATAATTTAATATTGGTTTACTTTAAGAAAACATTTTAAACAAACATTTGGCCTGCATCAAAAAGACTCACATAATAAGCTAGCTAAACCTCAAAGGAGAAACATTCAGTCTTTCTTTATACTACAGAAGAAAGGAGGGGAAAATGTGAAAAGTTATCAGTTGTCAACCCTGAAACTGACCTTTGTGATGTAGATGAGATCAAGAAACGGATACCACTTTTGGAATTTTGCTTTTTTTGTGTTACTAGACAATGGCAGAATCTTGAAAATGTCCCAATTTTCCTCTGTCCTCTCTTTCCATCAATAATCAAGAAAGGAATTAGATTTTTCTTTCCATGTCTATTTCCTACTACAGAAAGTTCAATTCTGGAATGTTAAATTCTGAGGTAGAAGTATCTGTTTGTGTCTGATAAATTATTATTAATTTCTTAATTACTGCCAATCAATCAGGCTGAGTAAGCTATTTGTGTATTTAAACCTCAAACATTTATTTGTCATCTGAATCAATGTACCCTCTAAGGTGCGCGGCCACGTGGGCACACACCCAACCCCCCCAGGCACCCTTTTCCAAGGCCACGCAAGGAGCCGGGGCCGCCTCTGCCCCCCTCGCGCCCCTGGCTTCTCGCTGCTGCCCTTGCCTGCCCACCCGATCCGCCCCTCTTTCTCCTCCTCCGCTTCCTGCCTTGGGGAGTGGCTCCTCCTGCAGCGGTGGCTGCAGCGGCACTGGCGGCTGTGGCTTCTCATCCTCCTGATCCGGCCGCTAGCTGCTCCAAGTTCAGTCCCTTCGCCGAGAGTGCTTTTGTCCAGGCTGTCAGCAAAGGGGCTGCAGGAGAGGTGGGGCAGGCGTTCTTCTCACAGCGGAGGTCGGCAAAGGTTAGTTTGAATGTTGGGCGCGTGTGCACGCGCACTCCCCATCCCCTGCCAACCCACCCAGAACATTCAGATGAAGAAAAACCTTCGCTGGCCTCCACAGAGAAGAAAGGAAGAGAGAGAAAGAGAGAACAAGAGAGAGAGAGAGAGCAAGAGCGAGCAACAGACAGAGCAAGATAGAGAGAAAATGAGAAAGAGAGAGAGAGAAAAAGGGGGGGAGAAAGAGAGATAGCAAGAGAGAGAGAACAAGAGAGAGAAAGTGTGTGTGAGAGAAAGAAAGCAAGAGAGAGAGAGAGAGAAAGAAAACAAGAGAAAGAGTTAGAGAGAGAGAGAAAGAAAACAAGAGAAAGAAAACCAGAGAGAGAAAGAGAACAAGAGAGATGGATAGATATATAGAGAGAGAGCAACAGAGAGCGAGATAGAAAGGAGACAGGGAGACAGAAAGTGAGAAAGAGAGAGAGAGAGCAAGAGGGGGTGAGAGAGAGAGAAAGAAAGAGAGAGAGAAAAAGAAAGAAAAGAGAGAGACAGAGAGAGGAGAGAGGAAGGAAGAGAATGAGAGAGAGTGAGAAGAGTGGAAGGAAGAGAGAGAGAGAGAAATGATAGAAAAAAGGGGAGAAAAAAGAGAAATGAGAAAATGATTGAGGCAATGAATGACAGGAAAGAGAGAAACAGAGAGAGAAGTGACTCTTCATTTAAAGCATATTGTAAAAGCACTTAAATAATAACAGAGAAAAAAAACCCCAGCCCTCACCTGTTTTTATTAATAGTTATGTTTTTGATTTTGCTGGTTGTTTTAATTTTAATAGTAATAGATTTTGTTTTTGTTTTATTATTAATTTCTTTCAATAAAAAAGAAGGGATTTATTTATTTATTTATCTCTCTCTCTCTCTCTTTATTTATTTATTTATTTATACTTCTATGCCGCCCAGTCCCAAGGGGACTGCCGCTCAGACACTATACTTTTCTGCCCACACCGGAAAAAAATTAGAGGGAACATTGATTTGAATTAGTAAATGTAGAGGAACTCTTATTTTATAGAATGTCAGGGTAACTCAAAGAGAAAAACCAACTTTGCAGTTTATCTATACATTCTGATCTAAACAAATGTCTGAAATCATGGACTAGAGAAGTTCTATAGACACATTTGAGTCTTGCGTGCATTTTTCCATATTTACACATTAGATATTTATTCATTTCTAGATTCAACTACATGTTTAATTTCTTATTTTCAGTTTTCATATCAAATTGGAATAGAAAGTGCAACACAAGTAAAGCAAAGTCTAGAACAGAAATATGTAATTATTAATATCTCATATCTATTTGAATAGATCGCATTATAGGACAGGGATGTCAAACTTGATTTTATTGATGGTTGCACCAGGGTTGTGTTTGACCTTGAGGAGGCAGTATGGGCATGGCCAGTGTTAATTCCTTGGACTTATGATTCTGCCAAAACAACCCAAGTTGGTTGCATGTCAAGCCTGATTGAGCAGCAAAGGACTGGGTAATTGAGGTGTCCTGATTGGTTGCCAGTTTGAAAGTTCAACTATAAAAAGAACTGTCAAATGCTGAGTTGGTGTTCTGTCTCTCGCTATTGCCTATGGTGCTGAAGTTGGGAATAAAGTGTTCCTGTTCAGAACTTCATCTTGCCTCCATTCCTGCCAGCCTGGGTGACTCTGATTTAACATGGCAATGAGGAGGGGAACTTTTGACATGAATGGCTGGCTGAAATCTGGAGAGCTAGATCATTTAGACTGTGGCCCTTCATAGCTGAGTCACTCTGAGCTGAATCGCTTCAGAGCTGTTCACTAGCCAGGGTAACGAGATGCCTCTGCCTGCCTATACCCATATTCGTCCTTTTCAGGATGGCCACATTACCGGCTTTCACTCCCTTTGAGCCTGCCACTAAAATGTGGAACAACTACCTCACACGTTTTGAATGTGTTCTCCGCTCCAACGACTTTGTGGAGTTCTCTTACACCAGGAAGCTAGGCTATTTTCTCAGCTCTTGCAGCAGAGAAACATTTGCCACAGCATGAGTTTTAACAGTTCCTCATGCAGTCTATATGATGCCTTGGGAGACGTTTTGGACAAGCTTTATAACCACCATTTCTGAGGCAATTATCAAGGTTTTAGACAGGCTGTTCAACACTCATGGGCTCTCTGACACAGTGGTAATAGACAATAGTCCCCAATTCACTGTAGCCCCCTTCCAGATGTTCCTGGCCAGACTCCACAGCACCATCTCACCTGCAGACAATGACCTGGCTGAAAAGTCAGTTAGATTAGCTAAAGAAGGTTTGGGGTGCCTTGGGCACAATAACTGGCATTATAGCATGTGTTAGCCCAGCACACCAGCTCTTGCCAGGCCACGAGTTAGTCTTGCTTAGTTACTAATGGGCTTCCATCTCTGAACCAGTTGGACCATCTGCACCCCAACTTCAACAGCGGACAATCACCTGTTCTTGTCCGACGGCCCAGGGAATTTACAGTGGGGGATTCCATATCTGCCCTTAATTTGGCTACCTGGACATCTGCTCTTATAGGTTCCAGCTCATTGATGGCCAGCTGTGGCACTGGCATAACAATCAACTAAGATGACAGGTCCCCTACATGGAGCCTGCTCAGCCAGACCAGGCCCAATTCTTCCCAGAAGTTTCCACCCATCCCCAAGCCCTGGTCAGCCACCCTGTCCATCCACCATCTCTGAGTCATGAAAGGCATTCATCTTTTATCAGGCCTGCTAAATGCCCTGCTCCAGCAATTTGATTTGATTGATTTATTGGATTTGTATGCCGCCCCTCTCCGGAGACTCCTGTTCAAGATGAATCTGCGATTGGATCACATGGAGTTTCAGAGGACCCACAACCAGCTCCTCACTCTTCAGCCACCAGCCCTGAACTGAGACAATCAGGGCGGAGCTGATGTCGCTCAGCACACCTCACTGATTATGCATGTGAGATCTGGAGGCTGAGGGGTGTTAAATCTATGGACTTATGATGATGCCGAAGCAACCCAAGCCAGTTGCAAGCAATGTTCCCTCTAAGCTGCGCAGGCACGCACCCACGCAGCCATCAGCAAGCCTCCATGCACTAACTTTTGAAGCTTGCTCGCTTGCTCACCTCTTCCTGGCTGCGATCACTAAGTTTGGCCCCGCGCAGTTACCGTCCCAAGCAACTAGAACATATTAGAAACAGATAGAAAAATAGAAACAGAAAATAACTTATTTTTTCCAATTTCAACTTTTCTATGCTGAGAATGAAAATAAATTGAAATATGATGGCAGTTATCTATTAACATTTAATTTTATTAAGAATTTTGATTACAATATCAAAACTAGCACAAACTAATTAAACCGGGTTATATTAGATATTTTTCATTTATTCCAATTTTTAAAAAACTTATGGCTACAACTTCTTTCTTTAAGGATGCCCTTTTCTCCTGAGAAGCAACTTTCTGCACCACTTGTTGGACAATCTTAAGCCCTCTCTTTGTCCAGGGATGACTCACAAATTCTCTCTCCTGCCACATCCATCACCTTCACCCTTAGCGGAACCATCTTCAGTTTGCCATTTCTCCCCCAGAAATCCCATGGACTCCTCCTTTCAATTTCAAACTAATGAATGCCAGCTTGTAATCAGCATGAATCTTACCTTTTGACAGTATGTTTTTCTTTTCAAACGCATTGATAATTTTCTCTCTGCAATTATGTGACAATTTGCATTCTTCTTAATTTCAATCACACAGAGAATCTTTTTAGGGATTTACTAAAAGTTTTATATTATTGGTTTGTTTTTCATTTGTTTCTTAGGTATATTTTCTTTTTTTTTTTGAAAATAAATTTATTAAATTACTGTTGTTGATATTGTTATTTAATACATGTTTAGATAATTAAAATGAATTGTTTTATTCTTCTTTTTCTTACTATATAACATCAGCCATTTTGAGCACCTGATAATAATACCTCTGATGTTTTTATTTGAACTCACACTATCAAATAATATAATTCTCCTTTCCTAGAAAAGTATAGTTGGGCATATTGTTAATGTTTCTATTGTGGTTGCTTAATATCCTTAGGATATCACCTTTCTACTGACTCCACTAAAGAAAGAGCAGTGTGAACTCATGGGAATAAAGGGACTGATGTGCATGCACTGCAATGTCAAAGCCTTGTTTCATGTTGGTCAAGAAAACTATTCTGAAAGTTATTTTTTGCTTTGATGCCGAGAAACTTTGATTTCTCTGGTGTATGAAGATTCTTCTGTAGTCCAGCTCTGTGAATTTCAAGCTAGGCAGTAAACATAACAAAACTGGCAAGGAGAAATACAGAATATACAGGCATTTGCTTATTACTTGCAATTTTCTTACACTTTCTTTTACTCAGCTTTTATCAACCTTCCTTGCTTCCTTCCTTCCTTCCTTTCTTCTCCTTCCTTCCTTTCTGTCTTCCTTTCTTCTCCTTCCTTCCTTCTTTCCTTTTTGTCTTCCTTCCTTCCTTCTCCTTCCTTCCTTCCTTCCTTTCTGTCTTCCTTTCTTCTCCTTCCTTCCGTTCTGTCTTCCTTTCTTCTCCTTCCTTCCTTTCTGTCTTCCTTTCTTCTCCTTCCTTCCTTTCTGTCTTCCTTTCTTCTCCTTCCTTCCTTCCTTTCTGTCTTCCTTTCTTCTCCTTCCTTCCTTTCTGTCTTCCTTTCTTCTCCTTCCTTCCTTTCTGTCTTCCTTTCTTCTCCTTCCTTCCTTTCTGTCTTCCTTTCTTCTCCTTCCTTCCTTTCTGTCTTCCTTTCTTCTCCTTCCTTCCTTTCTGTCTTCCTTTCTTCTCCTTCCTTCCTTCCTTTCTTCCTTTCTTCTCCTTCCTTCCTTTCTGTCTTCCTTTCTTCTCCTTCCTTCCTTCCTTCCTGTCTTCCTTTCTTCTTCCTTCCTTTCTGTCTTCCTTTCTTCTCCTTCCTTCCTTCCTTTCTGTCTTCCTTTCTTCTCCTTCCTTCCTTCCTTTCTGTCTTCCTTTCTTCTCCTTCCTTCCTTCCTGTCTTCCTTTCTTCTCCTTCCTTCCTTCCTTTCTGTCTTCCTGTCTTCTCCTTCCTTCCTTTCTGTCTTCCTTTCTTCTCCTTCCTTCCTTTTTGTCTTCCTTAATTCTCTTTCCTTCCTTCCTTCCTGTCTTCCTTTCTTCTCCTTCCTTCCTTCCTTTTTGTCTTCCTTTCTTCTCCTTCCTTCCTTTCTGTCTTCCTTTCTTCTCCTTCCTTCCTTTCTGTCTTCCTTTCTTCTCCTTCCTTCCTTCCTTCCTTCCTTCCTTCCTTCCTTCCTTCCTGTTTTTCTGAAGTCTGGGGAGATTGTGAGAAGCATAGGAAATCACTACAATCTCCACAGGATAGATGCTCTAAAGTAGCTTTTTCTCATATGGTACTCCCAGCTTAGTGGCTGGAGTTCATAAAACTTATTGTTGAACATACAGTGATCCCCCGGTTATTGCGTCCCCGACCATTGCGAACAGGGTAATTCGCGATTTTTCAACCCGGAAGTCAAAACACCATCTACGCATGCGTGCCCTTTTTTCTATGGGCACGCATGCGTAGATGGCACCCGGCAGATCAGCTGCTGGGTGGCTTCCCTGGGTCTTCCCCCTCTTGCTGGCGGGAGGGCGAGCAGCGGGCATCAGCAAGGAGTTTCCCCACCGCCCACGCAAACTCCTCGCTGCCGCCCGCCCTTCGCCCGCCCACACCGTTCATTCTCGCCGCTTTGGAGCTGAGTCCTGAAGCGAATTCGCTTCAGGACTCAGCTCCAAAGCGGCGAGAGCGAGCACGGACAAGCCGTTCACTGGCACTAGCTCTCGCCTGCCTGCCCGCTAGCGAGGAGCCGCCTGCCTGCCCGCTAGCGAGGAGCCGAAGATTGGGGGCAGCGCGGCTGTTTTAAAACATCCCCGCCGACATGGGGGGCTCGCTAGCACACCCCCAAACCCGGGTTGGGGGTTCGGGGGTGTGCTAGCGAGTCCCCCATGTTGGCGGGGACGTTTTAAAACACCCGCGTTTGTCTTCGGGACTCATTGGAAATTCACGCGGGTGTTTTAAAACGTCCCCGCCGACATGGGGGGCTCGCTAGCACACCCCCAAACCCGGGTTGGGGGTTCGGGGGGTGCTAGCGAGCCCCCCATGTCAGCAGGGATGTTTTAAAACACACGCACCGCTTTCCAATGAGTCCCGAAGACAAACGGGGAAGTTTGACGTTTGTCTTCGGGACTCATTGGAAAGCGGCGCGTGTGTTTTAAAATGTCCCCGCCGACATGGGGGGCTCGCTAGCACCCCCCCAAACCCGGGTTGGGGGTTCGGGGGGGTGCTAGCGAGCCCCCCATGTCGGCGGGGACGTTTTAAAACACACGCGCCGCTTTCCAATGAGTCCCGAAGACAAACGTCAAACTTCCCCGTTTGTCTTCGGGACTCATTGGAAAGCGGCACGTGTGTTTTAAAACGTCCCCGCCGACATGGGGGGCTCGCTAGCACCCCCCAAACCCGGGTTGGGGGTTCGGGGGGGTGCTAGCGAGCCCCCCATGTCGGCGGGGACGCTTTAAAACACACGCGCGACTTTCCAATGAGTCCCGAAGACAACGCGTTTGTCTTCGGGACTCATTGGAAAGTCGCGCGTGTGTTTTAAAACGTCCCCGCCGACATGGGGGGCTCGCTAGCACACCCCCAAACCCAGGTTGGGGGTTCGGGGGGGTGCTAGCAAGCCCCCCATGTCGGCGGGGACGTTTTAAAACACACGCGCCGCTTTCCAATGAGTCCCGAAGACAAACGTCAAACTTCCCCGTTTGTCTTCGGGACTCATTGGAAAGTGGCGCGTGTGTTTTAAAACGTCCCCGCCGACATGGGGGGCTCGCTAGCACCCCCCCAAACCCGGGTTGGGGGTTCGGGGGGGTGCTAGCGAGCCCCCCATGTCGGCGGGGACGTTTTAAAACACACGCGCCGCCCCCAATCTTCGGCTCCTCGCTAGCGCTGCGGAAGTAAAAATACCATCTGCACATGCGCAGATGGTGTTTTTACTTCCGCAGCGCTATTTCGCGAAATCCCGCTCGTTGCGGGGGGTCCTGGAACGGAACCCTCGCAACGAGCGGGGGATCACTGTTGGAAGGACCTATATTGCATTACTATGATTCAGCTTTTACAGCACTGCTTTGGATAGAAGCAGTGTTGGATTTGGCAGCTGAACACCTCACAACAAATACATATTCAAAGAAATACACGCTGAGGAACATTTTATAACACTATGTATCAAAACATTTTACCACAATATCTATCATATATCTATCTCGCTCTCACCCTCACTTACTGTCACTTATCTATGATAATGTGTATATGTCAGTGGTGGGTTTAAAATCTTTTTACTATTGGTTCTGTGGCCATGGGTTGGTGGTATAGATTTGTAAGAAGCCTTGACAGCTTTTTTTTTGTTTAAACAATGAGGAGGGAGGGAAAAGGCTAGGGATAAATGAAATAAACAAAATGCAAAACATCACAAGAAAGAACATCAGGAATACAAGATAAAGGGATGCAGATCCTCACATGAAATATAGGTTTATTCCGTTGCCAAGAATCCTATGAATGAAATACATCTATTTATAAGAGCATAAGACAAGCCCTGCTGGATCTGGCCAGAGGTCCATCTGTTCCCTCAGTTGAGCCACCTGCTTATGGGAAAACAGATATGAGAGCAGGAATATCTTCCATTCATCTTCCCTACAACAGAGATAAAATGGCATATTCTCTTTTCTTTACTCTCTCGGTGTATGTCTACTGCTAAATCATGATTACACCATTACACAGTTATGAAGTGCATTGTTTCTTCATAAACCCTGAGAAAGTTGGCTCCTCTGGTCTCGTCTAAAACAAGCATCTTTTCTTTATCACTTTCCTTCTATCTTGAACAACAATTATCCTATATTTTCTATTTTCTTGAATATTTTAGCAAAATACAAGCTGGGTCCTTTTTTAAACCCCTTCTTTTTTTTTCTTAACAAGGGGGGATTGCTGTATTTTTTCAGATAGTAGGGTAAATTTTATAATGGGAAATGGAGCGAGTATAAAACAGGAAAATCATAGATTGAATGTATTCTGCAAAAGATTGTGCTGTGGTGGATATCAATATCAGAAAGGTGTTGCAACCTCTGTACTCCCCCCTTGTTTTTACAGCTGCAACATTGAATCTGTAGATTACTCAAAGGATTGCTACTGAAAAGTTATTTAGGTATTGTTTTTGTTCTGAGGTCAATTGAAGACAAGTGAAGATCAAGATCACATATCTTCTTCAGACTTCATACTTCATTTCTTCTGTTCCTTTTCTTCTTTATTATACAGCTATGTGAAAGAAAAAAGTCAGACTATCTAGAAAACTACTAGATTTACCTTCAGAGTTCTCTCTTAGAAACAGGAGGATAATATCCTGAAGACTAAAAATCCAGCTACTAGTTATTAATATATACAGGAGATCAAGAGTCAATTCAACCTTAAATCAAACAACTCTCAGGGAAATCACAGACTATGCTCTGAGAGAGAATAATTTGACACAAACATCTTCAGCTGCTATATTGAAGGGTAAGGGCACAATTTAGCAATCTGGATTTTCAATGTGAAATGAATCTAAAAATATAGTGTTGAATATTTTGTTTCTTTTCAAATAATCAATTTTGTTTTAAAATATGTTTTATAATTCCAAAGGATCCTTTTTGCAAAATAGTATGCTAAGGAATCAGTTAAGTAGCAAGACATTTAAAAAGTGAAAATCATCTTATTTAGGCTGCTTTTATTTTTAGCTCTGCTTAAAAAAACGAAAGATTTCTCTCCGCTTCACCTGAGCAAAATAACAAAGGAAAAACCATAACCACTAAGTATCAAAATAAATAATTTTGGTTTTGATATTTATTAAATCCTTGTAGCAATAATAGTCAAAATCCTAGCTTTAGATATTCATTTTATTATCTGTCTGTCATCTATCTATCTATCTATCATCTATCTATCTATCTATCTATCTATCTATCTATCATCATCTATAATATCTCTATCATATCTCTATCATCTCTTTCTTTTTCTCTTCACCTTTTCTTTAATTTGGATTACTATAATGCAGACCACACAAATCTTTGAAGACTGTTCAAAAGTTGCATGATGACTTATTGTACCCATTGGACAGCTCTGTTTGTGCAGCTGCTCTGGTTGCCAGGTTCAATTCAAAATGCTGGTTGTTATCTATTAATCTTCACCCAGCTTAAGATAATTGTCTATAGGACTATTTTTTTCTGTACTTTATTTTTGCCCATTCAATAAGATTTGACAGAATGATCATGCTGCTCTTCTCTTCAATCAAATAGCTGCTCCGAATCCTCAGAGAGGGGCGATATATAGATATATAGACAGACAGACAGACAGACAGACAGACAGACAGACAGACAGACAGACAGACAGACAGACAGATAGGTAGCAGTAGCAATAGCAATAGCAATAGCACTTAGACTTATATACCACTTTACAGTGCTTTACAGCCCTTTCTAAGCAGTTTACAGAGTCAGCATATTGCCCCCAACAATTTGGGTCCACATTTTACTCACCCCATAATGATGGAAGGTTGAATTATTAGCATATGATATGATGAAGCCAGACAACTGCTACAGTTTCCAATAATTCTCTCCTGTTGCTGTTTATTCAAAGTTTGTGAGAGTAACTTTAATAGGATAGGAAATTAAATGACATAGAAATAATGTTATTATTTTTTTCAGTTTTTTCTGCAGTGCATTTAGAAAGTATTCATACTTCATTCATTTTTGTCAATTTTGTTAAGCTACAAGCTGGTTTTACAGTTTTTAAAATTCATTTTATTTAATTTTTAAAAGTGCACTCTATAGGTGGCTTTACAGTTTTTGAAATTTATTTAATTTAATTTTTAAAAGTGCATTCTCTCTATAAATAAAATAATATATAAATAAAATAAAAATGCAAATGAATCTCAGATTTCATTCTCTTGATTCATTTACATTTTTATTTTTTTTATTTATTAAATTTCTATGACAACCCCTCCCCTACAAGATGACTATTATAGAAACAAATGAGAAGTAATCAACATATTAAAATGAACTGACGTTAAAATATTAGTAAAAAACTATGCTGAAACCATGCTTCTGTTATATTTTAGAAGTTAGAATTTTCTCTTTTTCTACATCCATTACTAATAACGTTTCTCATATTTTTGTTGCTTTTTACCTGTTTCTTCAATGATAGCATTCCCCCTTCCAAACTGCCATTTCTTTCCTTTTCTATTTTTCCTTTATCTTATTAATTTAGAATTCAATGCTGTGATGATTATAGAAACACTGGTTTTTGAAATGGCCAGCCTATAACACAAAAGGGGAAAGTAATGAAATAATTTGAGTACATGTTTTCTTTGACATTTATTCTGTTTGTGACAGTGCCATCAATATCCACAGATGGTGAAATAGTCCTTAGCTATGAATAGCAATCACTGCAATCTTGTTTCCTTTGTAATAATTGCTCCTTCACTTATGATTTTCTTCAAAAAGGATTATTTATAAATACATGATTGTCTTTCCAAAAAAGGACTGTTTGTTTATTTGTTTTGGAAAGAATTTGCCCTGTCTGGTAGTTTTGTCAGTTAAAAAGATTCAATGAATGAGATCTTCCTTACAAATAATTAAGAATGCATTAATAAAATATTTCAATTATGTTTTTGACACTATTGTTTAACTGAATTTCCAAAAGCACTCACAATGAGTGAATATTTTCATATTAGTGGAGGCTTCTAATTAATCGGAAATGACATTTCACAAATTAGAGCAAACTCCATGTAGTCACTGAGAGTCAAGCTTGACTCAAGGGAATCTTTATCACACCAAGGAAAAGAAGAAAATGAGAAAATAAAATACAACTTTGTTGCATATGTGCATGCTAAACTTCTTGTTAATGTCTGTAGTGTAACCTTTTTCCACTCTCCAAGCATATTGGGACTGAAACTCCCAGAATTTCAAACCAACATGATTATATGGTAATTGAATCGGGTCTCCTAGATATCAAGGAAATTCAAACAAGTCCTTGGGGAAGAGTTTATTAATGCAAAGCATTTTCCCTTTGACAACATATAAAGATTGTTTGTGTTGTTAGAACTCCTGGAATAAAGAATTAAATCTCAGAAAGTATTTCTGATACCCCATGGCAACTTGGAGTTTGCAAGTCTTCCCTCCAGCCAGAATAAATATAACTGATAAATATTAACAAATTTAGAAAAATGCCAACTTCAGATTTTAATAAAGCCCCCTGATCACAATATGCAGCATTCATACATCTATATGGCACTTTGCAAAAGGGCAAACTGTTCCAACATCCCTATATTACCCAGTGAGCTACCTAATGCATTGCCTGATGAACAGAGAGCCACCTAGACAGATTGTCTAAATTTATGGGGCAAAATAAAGAAATAAGATATAAATTCCTCATAAGATTTGCAGTACTTTAACTTTTAATACTTTAAACCTTTAATAATTCCAATCTTGTGAGGAATACTTTAAAGTTACTTTAATTCTTGCTTTCCAAGTTATTAATAGAGTTCCCAAAGGTGTGGAGTTCAGTAAACATATTAAAACACATTCAGTTACATTCTCTCACTACAAATGGGGAAACAGTAGTAAGAAGGACCCTTCTCCCCTTTCTGATTTGAATATCTTAAAACCAATTTTTACAACTCATTTTACTACAGATTTGTGAGTACATACTGTTCTCTGTTTGTTGTGATTCCGTCCGAGGCCCCTCAGGGAACGGCTGATCTTCTGTCGGTTTCCTGCTCAGAGGGGGAGGATGAGGAACAGGAGGTGCAGGCAGACGAGGAGGAGGAATCCCAGGCTGAGGAAGAGGGGGAACAGCCAGAGGCCCCCGAGAGGGAGCTCTCCCCAGCAAGCAGCCTGGATTCCTTAGAGGAAAATGCACAAGCAATAATCGATCTGCAACAGAGAAGAGCAACACAAAGAAGGGAGCAATTGGATAGGTACTTTCAGCACTAAAGAGGCAACAGCTGGGTTTGGGTGTGGTGCTCTCTGGAAAGGCTAAAAGGCAGACCCACCCTTCCTGGCTTGTGGAGTATTATCTTTGGGAGTCTTGGGACCTGGCTGTGATCTTTGGCGTCTTGGAATTCTGGTTTGTGACTTTGAATACTGAAACCTTGGGGGGGGGGGGAAGGTGGGGGTCTTATGCTCTACAGTGGTGGGTGTGCCAGCAAGAAGTTTGCTGTATTGTCTGGACATCAGGACTCTGCTGTAAAGTCTCCTAGCCTGCCTGTTGGGAAGAACAGGTTTTTCTCTGTGTTTATTTTTCAAGCTATAAAGTACTTTTGCTTTTACCAGCGTGTCTGGCTGTTTTTTCCAGTTGGTGTTGAGGTCTGGGGGAACCCAGACAGAACACTGTTCCACTTTGTTTTCTAGGAAAATTTTCCAGAATGTTATATCCTGAAAAGTTAGCCAAACTGGTTTGAGGCTGATTTTACTAAATTTTATTTATGATGAAGAATAGATTCATTGGAATTGAGTCCAGATCTATCTCAAAGGGGGAGGAAAGGAGAGAGTTATGCCTGTGGCTACATTTGCCTAGGGAAGAAATGTAACAAAGAATAATTGGCAATATTTTGCATAATTCTGCAACTGGAAATAAAACATTAGGCTTATATCTTTGAAAATTCTCAATCACCTGGATCATAGTTGCCCCAAAGGTGTTTTTTTCCAAAAAGCAACTGGTCTCTCTTGGTTTCTCTTCTCATTCAAGAACAGATGGAGCTTCTTGGATGATAAGCCAAATGTTTTCCAGGAAAAACCAAGAAAGTCCGGTTGCCTTTTGGAGAAGCACTTTAGGGGAAAACCCTGGGTTGCAATCTTAGTTGATGGTGTAGTAATGGACATGGAGACATGATTTCTGAGCAAAGCTTTTCAAAGCTCAAAAATTCTCTCAGCTTAGAAGAAGCCTTCTACTTGTAAAGCTGGGTTTATTCTTGTAGCAAACATCTTGAGTACACAATTCAAATGATGGCTAACTAGTAACAGATTAATATACAGACAGATCATGTCAAGATATAGGTAAGCGCATGATGCTAGTTTTTAACCTTTGCTCTTAAATAGAGCAATATAATATTCTGTACCCTAAATAGAAGAGTTGAGTAAGTAATCTGTACTATAAATAGAAGAGTGAGAGCAGGATGTTTGTTTAGTCAACATTAGCCAGGATAGGCATTCCATATTGTTGACAAATAATTGACTACAATGGTTAATTGCAAATGTCATGAATCCCTGAGTCTTCGGAGAGGGGCGACATACAAATCTAATAAATTATTAAATAAATTAGTATTACATTCCTTCATTTAATCCCAAATTTCCTAAAAAATAAAAAATCCCCCAAAACTTGTATTTCCTCTTTCTTTTTACCCTTTAACAACTGTATAATGAAAGAAGAACTCTCGTTATTTGAAAACTCAAGACATAATATAAGTCTATGGGTTGGAATAAATGGAAGCACTTACATTGACCAACTGTTCATCATGGAGTTCCTGAGGGATCTGAATTAGACCAGTACATTGTGTTTATAAACTGAAGTTAAGAGTGAACTGTGAGGAAGTCTAGTTTATCAATGATACCACACTATTTAAGGTAGTAAAATAAAAGGGATGCTTAAGAATGTTCCAAAATTTTCCAGTGTAAAAGCAGGTCATGGTAGCAATACAATGCAAGTGAAAGGGATGCAGCATGGGAAAAAAGGTCCATTTTTAGTCAAGAGCCTATGAAAATGTTAACGAAAGTTATTAAAAATAATAATGAATAATTTATAAAATATTGTAAACTTGGAATGGAGTAAAAAAAAGGTGTATTTTCTAAAACTTAAAAAATCATGCTAGCTTTTTTTATTTGGAGAAAAGATTAGTAAAGGGAGTCCTGATAAAGAGATGTAAAATTGTGTATGATATGGAAAATATGAATAGATATATGGTATGTTTCTCTTGCTGCTTTATAGTATCAAAAAATAGATTTATCAATTGAAAATAAATGTAGGGATCTATAGGAAAAGGACAACAATCTGGCCCACCTGTGATCATTCTGTTTTTGTGTTTAGGAAAGAAATTTCTCTGAAATGATGGCCAACAGATCACAAGTTGTCTAGTGAATACATAACAATATCTCAATTTAAGGATGCCACACCAGGGGTCTACTTATCTTCCATACTGGTTTGCATGATGTTAGAAATGCATCACATCATGCAAATGATCCTCTGCACATGTGTAGAAACCTCTGAGCATGCTCAGAGGCTTTTTTCCAAATGCTTTCAGGAAGCGGCAAATGGAGGGCTGGTTTGGGGGCATGACCAGCTGTCCATCACTGCCAGTTCAGCAAGCAGGGGCAAATTCCCACCACCCATATGGGTCAGGGTTAGGCAAAGTTGGCTCTTCTGTGACAAATGGACTTCGACTCCCAGAATTCCTGAGCTAGCATGATTGGCTCAGGAATTCTGGGAGTTGAAGTCCACAAGTCATAGAAGAGCCAACTTTGCCTACCCCTGGTATGGGTGATCTGAACCACCAGCAACCCATCACTGTGTCATACTCTTAATCCATATCAGCTAATATGGGAGGTCAAGTTTATACTTCTAATACAAACCTAAGCTTTTTGCATATGCATATGTGCAACGTCAAAATATATGCAAAAGAGGCATGGTTTGTATCACAATATTCTACCTACCATTTGCCAACACTTCTGCTGCCATGAATAACACTGCCTCAAAGAGTAAAAATAATTTACATCTTCTCAGTAGCAGCTTACAATCCACTGTTCTGGATGGCTTCATTCTTGACTGCAAGGAAGATTCTAATCTAGCCAAGACTTGTCTGCAAGTCAAGCCAAAGGCAAGATAAACTACAAAGTGTCAAAAAATATGTAATACATTACTGAGCCCAGAATCTGAAGGCAAAAAGTCAAGACGATTCCATTCAAATTGATGTGATCTGAAAATTGATTTGAGTAGCATTGCTGAATGAGGCCACTTTGGTTTGAAATACCAAATCAGCGTGAAAACAAAAGTCATCCAATGTAACAGATTAATTTGGAACTATCCAATTTGAAAACCTAATTCAATACAGAGATTTGACTGAATCACCTTCAAATCAAATCTCTAAATTAAAGCTTCACAGAGCTTATTATCTTACTCCAGCTTGAAGAACCTTGCACACAAAAGGAACAGTGTCTATTGAAATGTTCTGCTTGAAATAATGTCCCATCATTTTTGTACTTCTTGAGCCACTGCTTCCTTCTTGCCATTAACTGCCCTTAAAAAGCTGTCACTTTGAGGTTACACCACCTGTACAACCATCCTTTAAAATGCATTTTTAAGAATCATTGTTCACATAATCCACTGATGTTAAGGACCTGTAACAGAATTAAAGGGAGTTTCTCATTCTATAATAATTATTTTATGCCATGAATTGCTATGGCAACCTTTTGATTTTGGTTTTGATTCTTTTTAAAATGGAAAGCCTAGCTACTATTTTAATTACAAATGGATTTTGATTACAGCCTATCTATTAAGTAAATTAGGCTACATTTTTCAGGCCCCATAAATGTTAGACTTACACAGTACTTTAAAAGAAATTATTTTGGGAGAAAACAATGAAGTAGATTACTGTGTACAGATACGATACAAAAACACAACAGGCATATCAGTTTGATTTGTTATCATAGGGACCAGCACAGATACACTAAAGCACCTCTTTCCACCTTAAAAATTTGCCCCATCTTCACCTTGCTTTTTTTTAAAAAACAAACAAACAAAGGATGAATGTTCAGATGGGTGAGAAATAGGAAATGTGATTTCAAACTAACATGTCAAGCTTTTACCTCTGCACATAGATTTTTAACAGCTCTAACAACTTCAAATTAGAAAATATTGCATACTTTGGGGAGAGCAGATTTCCACCCCTGTTTACCTTTAGTACCCAATATGCTATTGGTTTGGTTTTATGAATGAATGAATGAACGAACAAGTGAGTGAGTGAGTGAAGCAAGCAAGCAAGCAAGCAAGCAGTCAGCCAGTCAGCTTGATCACTCAATAGTGAGACACTGGTGAAGTGGACACAGCATTACCTGCATTTTCTGCATGGCATGAGAAAAGTTCATCTTCCTGTTACCACTTTCTATGGAGGGTTGATCAAGAGTTTCCTGTCATATTGGATTACTGTCTGGTTTGAAGCATTACTGTTACAGAGAAGAAGGTGGTGCAGAGAGTGGTGAGAATGGCAGAAAGATGATTGGTAGTTTGCTTTCTTCTATCCAGGACATTGCATTTAAACAATGCTTAAGCAGGGCCTGGAATATTGTCTGGGATGCTACAAATCCTCTTCACCATCTGTATGCCTTGTTACCTTCTGGAAGGAAGCATCATGGTATCTGAAGCAGAACATCTAGATTCAGTCACAGTTTTGTTCCATATAGCATCAACCTAGTGAGCCTTCAAATTTCCTCTTTCCACTATGTATTCAAAATGGACAATGATATACTCTCTCTCTCTCTACCCACCCACCCACCCACCAACAGATCTGGAGGTCTATTATCGGCTGCAGAAGCCTTCAGGAAAGCCTTGCTGGCCTTGCCAGCCAAAGAAGTTCCTGAAGGCTTCTGACAGCAAAAAGGAGAGAGAGAGGGAAAGGGAGAGAAAGAGAGAGACAGCCAGAGAGCCAGAGACAGAGCCATGGGGGTGGCTTATGTTTATGCATGTATCTATCATGTGTATATGTATGTTATGTCTGTATTTGGTAGATATATACTTTCTCTTGAGAGCAGACAACAGAATTTCATTTTAATGTGGGCCAGTGTGCTCACAGGAAAAAAAAGACAATAAATTGTCTTATCTTATGTAAATGCCTAGATATCTGCTTCAGTGTAAAAAGATTCAAGATATCTTACCCTCAGAGCAAGTGTAGTGTAAGAGCAGTTTTCTCAACTCAGAAAAAATCATGAATATTCTGAGGTTGTTTTTTCTGTTCTAGAAGAGAAGCAGCACTGTTTTGTGTATTTGGACTGTTCCAGGTGTTCCAACCTGGTTTTGTAGCAGTTGTGATTTGTTTGTTTTTGGCTGGCTAGCTGGCTGGCTTCTTCAGCAGTAGGACAAGTCATTTCTCTGTTGCTGTAGAAATGGATTAAATTGTTTGATATGGTGATGGAAGAGTGATGAGAAAGCAACTGTCAAAGATATGGCCAGTTCAAAAATTTTTCATAGCTGTTATGCTTCCCTATGCACTCATTAAGTTACAATTGATATGGTTAGATGTGGAGCCTTGTATGTGTGTTATGCTGTGCTTTATTCTGAAGACCTGAGAGATTCATATATAAAATAAATCAGGTAAAATAAAGCAGACAAGCTCAATGATGTGCTTTACATGCAAGAGTTGCTAATGTTGTTGAAGTTGCAAATGAAGATTCCGCTAGACCAATATTGAGCTCTCAGAATTCATTTCAAATGCAAGAGAGAAAGAGAGAGGGAAGGAGGGAGGGAGAGGGAGGGAGAGAGCTGTTAGTCTGTACTGGTGTGTTGTACTTTGCAATGCCAATACACTTTGCAGTGTACTATTTAACGTGGAGTCAACGTTATGAAAGAGTCCAATTATCATAAGATGGCACAAATGTATGAGCTAAAATATCATAAGAAAATCAAGGCAGGTGTTATAAAAAGACCCCCTACTGGCATTCAGTGCAGGGAGATGGAGAGAGAAAGGGAAATTGAACTTCTTTTTCTGATTGCCTCTCTGATTGCTACTTGCTATCTATGGAAGTTTCTCTTTCCCTTCTAGTTAACTCATATCTAGAAGGGTGTGTGAGCAACTACAGTGCAAAATCTGTGTAGCTGACCTGTGGCCTATCATAGAATTTTGTCTTAGCACCAAGCTGTTCAATTTCTATACAAACTGGTGCAATAGATTATCATGAGCCATGGTGCACAGTTTTATTGCTTGTTACCAACCGGCTTCAAGAACATTTGATAATATGCTAGATCTTCCAATTGCAGTGAAGAGCTATTTTTACTACTACACTGTGGGTGTGTCTTCTGCAGGATGTCCTGCATTTTCTTTCAACATTTTTCAGTGCAAATTGGGTGCCCTGGGATGGAGCTCCATGTTCGCTACCCTACTGCTCCCCCTCTCCCCACCCCGTCCGGGCAGTAGTCGACCCCTCTCCAATTGTTAAATGACATTAGCACTTATTTTAGTGTTAATTTGAACTGGTGACTTAATTTTATTTTAGCTTCAATAACATATTTGCCAGATTAGAAGGTAGGATAAAAATAAGTATATAAAACAAAAAGGGTAAAACTCGCATTGCTGGAAGTGAAGAATCTGAGATCTAACAAAACTGTTGTCAAAGCACCATGTAAAGGGCCATAGCATCCAAACTGAAGGAAAGCAGCTTACTTATCTGCCCCTCCCTCTGGAGTCCTCTGCTGCTAAGCTTCTGAGTGCCTATTTGTCCCTAGAGAAGAACAGACGCATTGCTTTGCCAGGTATGAAGCTTTAACTGAATGGTTCTGAACTGGCATAAATTTGCTTTTAATTGTCTTGAATCTGCTTTCAAGAGAAGGAGATTAAAATTGCAGAGTTCTGTCCATAGTCTGGGACAGCTATTTCATGTCTGTTCATGCAACAATTGTTAATTCCTGTACAACATTTTGTCTGGTGGATTTTTGTCTTTAACAAAGAGCTTTTATCTTTTCCCTGACATCTTTTCAGTTCTAGTAATGACACACTAACTAACACTGTTTCTTAGATTACAATACATGTGCTCTTCATTTAGAAATGAAAAGGCTATACAGTTATGAGTGGAGTACATTTATAACCTGGAAATAGGCCAAGCTTGTTTGAACTAATTCTTTCCTGACAACTTTACACATTTAGCACACACACAAAAGCCCCCCTATTTTGTCTCTCTGGATTAGTTTGAACTCTGCTATCCACAGTGACAGAAGACAAATTAACACACTTTTCAATCCTGCTTATTTTCCTTTTGCTGTGTCACTTTGATTGGTCCATTGTTGAACAAAGAAGGCAAAGAAATTGAGCTTTATAAGAATGGTGAGGGAAGCTGACTTTTTTGGTTTACTTTCTCAGGTTCTTTCAAATTATAGGTATGCTAACTATAAGAGGATCTTCAAAATATATGAGTAAAATGGCATAAGAGATTAATATGCTACTCTACCATTGTGGGAGTTATGCTTTGTAGAAAGAAAAGACTATGAAATGAGACTATGAACAGAATCATGCAGGATCACTTGATCCCCAGGGGGAAAAAAGTGGGAACCAGGTCTGAGAATGTGGGCAAATAGCATAAATCCAGCAGGTTGAGTAGTTCCGAGAACTGATAAATACTGATAAATACCTTTTTGGCTGGCCCCAGAGTGGGGCGGGAATGAGGATTTTGAAGTATTCTTCTCCTGGAGTAAGGTGGGAATAGAGATTTTGCAGTATCCTTTCCCTGATACACCCATCAAGCTACGTCCAGCAAGCCACACCACATCCACCAAGTCTCACCCACAGAACTGGTAGTAAAAAAAATGGATTTCACCACTGTATAATACACATTTTATTTTATACTCTACACTTTTAGGAAGAGCCTTGAAACAGATGTATAGAGCTATGGATTGTTCCTGTGAGTCTGCAATACTTATGAAATTGTAACAAGAAGTATTTTAGATGTGTGATTTCCAAACCAATGTTTTAACACAGTAGTAAACATCTCTTCTCCAGTAAACGTCTCTTTTGCTGGCTGGATTTTAATAATAAAAGCATAGAAAAATCATTATACTTTAATACAAAAAATATGTCATGATGTTTGTTATGCATCAGAGTTGAAAACCTTCATTTTATTCATTTTCTTAATGAATAGCCTAGTAAAAATAGGCTAAACAATGTATAAAATATTTCCATCTCTCTGTTTCTTTAACAGTTTAAAATTCATAAAATTTTCAGAATGCTTGGGAATTCCATTTTGTTAGTATTGTCGATCAACAGATATATGTACTTTTCAAGATAGTTCTTATTTCATAAATATACCCCTCCACATTCTTTTGCTTCTTCCTCCTGTCATACCTCAATCCTTATTTTGAAAAGTTTTTGGAAAAAGTTATCTAGACACAGTCATACATACCACATTAAGATCTATTGTAGAGTATTGTACTACAATTCCAATTATTAGATTCCTTATAAAATTAACATTGGTAAACTATGCATACATATTATGCGGTTCTTTTTTGGAGTTAGCAATCTAATTCAAAGTGGAAAAGCAACAATTAAAAATAGTAAGCAAAATAAATAAAATAAAAACAGAAGATTTAAAAAAGGAAATGGAATTAAAATTAATTTTCATAAGCATAATTTGTTAGGGCTTCATACCTTTCTAACCTCACATAATATCCATGCATAGCTTTAAACATTGCAATGTATAAAAGGAACATTTTAATGGTGTCATGACATCTTTAAAATTCAATATGCTTTTGTCTGTTATTATGTACGAAAAGTATCTGCAACTTTTTGAGTTGGCCATTCCTTTGGTTTTGCAATACTAATATAGGAAATTCCCCAGCAGCTTCAATAATGATTCTGTAATCCTTGACATATTTAATCTTTCTACACTGCCTCTTTAAAGGTAAATGATGTATATAAAAGTACGTGGCCAAAAAGCAGTTCTAGGATCATACTTCAGTTGGCATATATTAGAAAATTGTATCATAAATAATATTAGTAGCAATTAACTTACTCTGAAATAGTACTACCGGTAATTGATTTAAATAGGATGCACAAAAATAACTTGATGGTTACATTTACAGTCATCAATCTGTTCGTCAGTAAAATCCCACTAGAAAAGCAGGGAGGTTAAATGACTACACTGATCTGCCATGCCAGGGATGTCAAACTCGATTTCATTGAGAGCCGGATCAGCTGAGTGGTTTTCCTCTGGGGGCCCGGGGCAGGGTGGGGGCAGGGTGGTCAGTTTGCTTGGTGTGTGTGTGTGTATATACACGTGTGTGTCTCTACACTCACACACAGACACACAGATACAGACAGAGAGTATGGGTGTGGCTAGCTGATGAGAGCATATAAGTCTCCCTTCATTGTCATTATTAGCAAAAAATACGAAAGGCTAGAGACACTAGTGTGGGTGCAGCCAGTAAGGAGCAGCCATTTGCGGCCCTACTGGAATGCTCCAGTGGTGATGGGGTGTGGGTGCACATGCATGCCCTTTACCTTCCTGCACATGTGCAGAGTCATGGCTTGAAGCACAGTCCTGGAGGCCCAGCCAGGCAGAACGCAGCTTTCCACCAAGCCCAGACCTGAAGTGCTCCAGCCCTGGCCCATGGCACTCGCAGTAGCTGCCCCTCTCCGGACCTTGGCTCCGCTTTCCTGTGACCCTCCTGCTGCCTATGCCTGGCCAAGAATGACCCGGGCTCCAGGCTTGCCAGTCTCCTCCCTGGACTCCTGTGGCTCCTTGGCTGGTGGGCAGGCCCTATGGGGAGGCGTGGGTGGTGTGGGGGAGAACAGCTGGCAGTGGGCAGTAGCAGAATGCCAGCCAGCATGAGAAGCTCCCTATGTGGTGCCTGGTCATCTGTTACATCGGCCACCTCTGTGAGCTGCTCAGCCAGGAGATGTGCCCACTATTCCATCTGCTTGAGCTGCCCCATCGCAGCCAATGAGTTGGGAGACACGTCTCCTGGCCAAGCAGCTCGGAGAGGTGGCTGATATAGTGGATGGCCAGGTGCCTCGTCTGGAGCTTCTCGCGCTGGTAGATGTTCTGCTGCTGCCCACCACCAGCTGTGCCTGCCAGGCCACCCACCAGGCCCGCCCTGGAAGATTCCTTCCTGCTGGCAGCTCCTACCTGGGACTGACCACCACCATCGCTACACCTTGCAGGACCCAGCCCTGCAGCCACCATCTGGACCCAGCAGCAGCAGCAGCAGAGACATCCCATACCCACAAGATGAGTGCCGCACTCTCTGAGCGCACCTAGTGGGGGGCGCTGTTGCTTGTGACTGGGGCAGCATTCAAGCCTTTGGACATTGTGTTTTTGACATTGTGGATTTTTGTTTTTTCTGTTTCTTACTTTGATTCCTAATTTCTAGTCCATTGTAAAATCTATTCCAAATCCTATAGTAGTCCGATTCTTCTTTTTCTTTTAATTCCATTGTCATCCTATCCATTTCAGCACATTCTAAAATCTTACTAATCACCATTTCATCCAAGGGAACCTTTTTTTGCTTACAGTATTGCGGCAGTGTTGGAATAAAAAACGGACTCCAAAGATGGATTTTATGGGTGACTTTTATTAACATGTTAATGTAGACCTGCAGATATGAAACCTTTAAATGGGGCGGAATTCCCTACAAATAATATTTCTAAGCAACTATGCATGAAGCTCCTTGCTGAGCAAAGAGATGTTTCCCTGGCCCAGCTCTGGGTCATGATGCAATGTGGCCAAGCCCTGTGTTCCTGATGCTCCCCTCTGACTGGGCCCAGTGCTGAACCCCATTGTAGACTCATCTAAGGCGAAGAGGTGGCAGCCAGTTGAGAGGTGTTTGGGCCTGTTTTCAGGGCATCTATCCAAGCTAAAATTGCAGACAAAATTTGGGTGGATAGGCCAGGATCCCCCCTCCTTGTCCCTGGGCCACCTGCCTCTTTTCCTGCCCTTTCCGCTGCCTGCCTGACCTTACGAGAAAGGACGATAGTCTGTGGTTCAAATCCTGGTAAGGATATGGCTAGCTGATGTGAGCTAAATAGCTTGAAATAGATCTATACAGCCTCCCTTCATTTTCATAATCAGCAAAAATATGTTACACACACACACACAAACACAAATACAGAACTTTGTTTTTGTATCATTAAGGCTCTTTCTAGTTTCAAAATAAGGTCACCACTTCTTTAAAAATACTTGATTCTTTCAAAGAGGGATAAGAAAATGGACAAAATATTTTTTCTGAAGGACTGAATCATGAGGATATAGAGATATTGAGATATTGAGAATAACAATGACATATGACAGGTCAAAGAAACTAATAAGACAAGATGATAGAATGCCTAGGGTTATCTTTGTTCCTTAATCTCTTTGCAACACAATGATGATTAACACACAAGCAGCTTAACAGACAGTGCTATTAGAAGTGAAAGAGTGTTAATTGTGTTCTTCCCAATAACCTATTGATTGCTAATCAACTTTTCTGTAAGAAGCAAATAGGTAACTAGCTATCAAGGAAAACAGTAAATGAGGATAGGATTTCTAAGGACATTCTTTGTATTGGGGTTATATAAAGATTAGCCCAAATTATAGTCCTATAAGAATATTTCCAAAGCTTTAAACTGAAAGTCATCCAAATTTAGCACCTTATAAAGGAAGGTCCACTAAACAATTACACATGTAGAAATTTTATTTATATAGTATGGTTAATACCTTGTTGAAAGTATCTGCCTGCCTGCCTGCCTGCCTGCCTGCCTGCCTGCCTGCCTGCCTGCCTGCCTGCCTGCCTGCCTGCCTGCCTGCCTGCCTGCCTACCTACCTACCTACCTACCTACCTACCTATCTATCTATCTATCTATCTATCTATCTATCTATCTATCTATCTATCTATCTTCTATATCAATAGTTCCCTTTAAAGTTTTAAAAATCCATATACAACATTCTGTTATGCATGATACATTTTGGCACATAATTAATTACCCTTAAGAACTTTCTGCTCTTCAGAGTAGACTTTATGGTACTTGGGTCAATTATCCAGTCAACAATGTTGGCAAAAGTGATGTATTGGTAATTTAAGAGTGGCTCTCCCTACAAAGACAAAGTATTAATGGTATTCTACTTATTTTGCAACAACAGGAGAGAATAGATATTCCAAAATTGGTAACCATTATTATTATTATTATTTTATTATTATTTATTAGATTTGTATGCTGCCCCTCTCCGCAGACTCGTGGCGGCTCACAACAATAATAAAAAACAATGTACATTACAAATCTAATACTTAAAAATATCTAAAAACCCATAATTAAAAAAACATACACAAAGCATACCATGCATAAATTATATAGGCCTGGGGGAGATGTCTCAATTCCCCCATGCCTGATGGAAGAGGTGGGTTTTAAGGAGTTTACGAAAGGCAAGGAGGGTGGGAGCAATCCTAATCTCCAGGGGGGGAGCTGGTTCCAGAGGGTCGGGGCTGCCACAGAGAAGGCTCTTCCCCTGGGTCCCACCAGACAGCATTGTTTTGTCGATGGGACCTGGATAAGGCCAACTCTGTGGGACCTAATCGGTCACTGGGATTTGTGCAGCAGCAGGTGGCCCCGGAGGTATTCTGGACCGATGCAATGTAGGGCTTTATAGGACATAACAAACACTTTGAATTGTGACCGGAAACTGATCGGCAACCAATGCTATTGCAATAATCACCTATGTATTCTAATGTTCACCTTCTCAAATAATAGCATGAAAATCATACCCTAAGACCTTAGCAGATAATTCTTTAGAAAGTGAGTTTGTCCATATGTGAGTTGCTTCCAACTTCATCTGTGTCTAAGATGCAACTAATTCATTGACAAACAGTCTGGTATGCAAAAGAGATCTTGAAATTGTCTTAAACCAAAGAACCTTAACAGAACTAGTGTTTTTCATTCACAAATCAATACAGTCATTTGAGAATGCCTTGAGAGAATCAATAAGAGTGAAGTATGTCATTGTTTGCAGGAGCAAAGTAGGCCACAATGGGATATCAGCAATGAAGTAATGCCTTGGACAGGATTTATACAATTTGTATGCAATGTATCGGAATGGACCCCACATAGATAGACAATAGATACAGACAATTATAGATAGAAAGATTTTCCTCTATCATTTACTAAGAAAAACTCTTACAGTAAAGACATTATTATTTCTGTCTACTGAATTTTATTTTTCCTGGATCTCTATTCCTTGGACTAATATCTATAGCTCTATACTTTTAAAAATCTTTCATTAATATATAAATAATAATAAATTGTTTAAAGAATAAAGATAAGCATTGCTATCTGGGGTTAAATTATGTTGTTGTTTCTGTTTTGAAATTGTAGAGAAATTATAGTGATCCAGCCTATATAATTTAAGGATATATAAGGAAGTAGAAGTACTGTAATATTCATCTGTTTCAGATAATTTTTCCTTAAGATGCTGTCTAATCAGACTATCCAATAGAAACACAGACACAGAATAACAGCATTAGAAGGGACTTGGAGGCTTTCTGGTCCAACTCCTTGTACAAGAAGGAGACCCTATACCAGTGATGGCAAATCTTTTTAGCACTGAGTGCCCAAACCGGAACACATGTGCATGTGCATGCATGTGAGTGCACTTGAGCACTGGAAACCTGAAGACCAGCTGGCTGCTGTGTGCATGCCTATTCTCTGGCCATTTTTGGTGGTTTCTTGTGGCATTTTCAGGTTGTTTTGGGACATTTTAAGCACTTCAGCACCCATGAAGGGTGCCATAGGTTCACCATCATGGCCCTATACCATCTAGACAGACAAGTAGCTGTCCAGGCTTTTCTTAAAAGTCTCCAGGGATGGTGCACCCACACCATTTGAAGGCAAGCTATTCCACTGTTAGGAAATTTCTCCTTAGTTCTAGGTTGCTTCTCTCCTTGATTAGTTTCCATTTCAGAAAATCTCAGCTTCAAGAGTAAAAAAGAATGTTGAAGTCCATCAGAGTTGGAATGTACACTGTACCCTCAATTTGCAGTTCCTTAGAACAGTGATCCTTGCAGCTGTGATGTCATAAATCTGAGGAAAAGATACATTTAGCTTAAGAAGTAGCTGAGAGGCAGAATGTCCTTAGCATAATTCCAAAGGTTCTTTTGCATTTAGATCCATAGGACGATCTTTGTCTCTTAGAACTACTTGTGGAGGGTGGTATGAACAGGGCTACATGAATTCTTGTCCAAAATGGAGCAATATAACATCACCAAGCTCTAATAATCTTTGGTATCTACATATAAGAGAGTAAATGCCAAAGAGAATACATTAATATTGTGGTATTGGGAGGGAGAAAAAAGAAGGGCAGGGAAAATATAGGCAGCTTTGGAATGACTAAGAATATACTTTTAATTATTTTCATTAAAACTTGTAAAAAAGGATAACTAATGCAAATAAAAATTAAGTAAGAAAGAAAAAAGGGGGAAAATCAAAGACAAGCAAAAAGTGTAACAAAAGAAAAAAGAGATGAAGAAAATTAGGAAAGAAATAAAATCAATACAAAGAAATGGCATTGTATTTTATAAGTAGAATTTTAACCTCTCCCTCTCAAGTTTTACCATAGTATCTATTATTTCATCATAATAATCTATTCCTTCTAATCATCAAAGTCAGAGATCACAAATTCATTTTAAAAAATAGTCAAAAAGTCTACAAAAGTTTTCCATTCACCAATAAATGTATAGAAATGAATGTATCCATCTCAACAGAATTTTGCTGCTTTCGCCAATCATTCCTCCATATTGGGTAATGTTGAATCTTTCCATATCTGTGTATATAATAATTTTACTGCACAAATCATATATTGCAACCATCTTCCATGGCAATATATTTTTTATTTCAGATTACTTTTTGGATATGATGCTATGCAAATTAAACTAAAGCCTTCGTACATTATTTTTAAAAATGAAATATGGTTAAATATACATTACTGCCAGGAAAAAAATCCATGCTGAGAAACATTTAACCATCTTATCCCATCCTGAAATGACAAACATTTTATTTCAAATAGGGAAGGCTGTCAATAAATTGAGATTCACTGACAGTGTAAAATTATCATTTTATTTCCTTGAACAACAGGGCAAAATATGAAATTCACATGACTCCCCCCCCCCCCATTAACATGCATATCTTGCTGTTAACATAATTCATAGTTTCCCTCTTAAAACTATATTATTAGAAGCTTTTTAGTAGCTGGAACACAATAGCCTGTACAGAACTTATCAAATAGTTACATCAGGCCCCCCACACGGGAAACCGAAATTGCAACTTATCAGCCACTTGTTATGATGGAATGAAATGAATAAGCTTAAAAAAAAACATAAGGGAAAAATCTGATTTAAAATGTAATGTACATGGATTGAAAATAAAATCATACTGGGCCTTTAAAAAGAGCATTTGTGGTAAGGAAACAATTTATTCTATACGTGCTGCAACAGTGGAGAAAAAAGGATGTACAAATTTTGCCCCGATCATAGAAGAAATTTTTTCTACATAGTTGGCAATATTTTTGCATATAGTATAGTCTTAATATGCCATTTAAAGACGTGTAAAGTCTTTTCTGTTAACTAGGTTAGTGCCTATACAATATGTTCAGATATGCTCTTTTTTGTCAGATCAAGTAATCTAATTGCCTCCAACTGGCTTGTTGCTGATATCATGGAAATCAGCCCCATCTTGGGGTGAAGACCATCTGTTTGACGCCACAGCCACTATGACTGCAGGGCTGAATAGCAGATTCCAGACAAGCTCAGTGGGATATTTATATGCTTGTTTTGGGTCTCTTGCATTCATGATTGGAGCAATGAGGTTGAAAAGCAAATATACCAAGTTCCGTACTTTTTTTGCTTTTTGATAAAACACAGGCAAAATGCATATGCCATGGACCATGGATGTTGCTTTCTTTAAAGGCAAACTGTATAACTTTGTTTGCTTTATTTATAAGACATCAACACTATCAGGACTACAAATAACAGATGACAAAGCATTGCCAGTCAGTAATGTTTGGAAAGCTCTCACTGGTTTCAATACCAAGGGTTTCTTGGAACTAAACATCATTGACTTCAGCTATCACATTGAGCTAATCAATGCCTGTTGAATCCTTAGAGTTTTAGGTTTCTTTATCAAACAAAGTTCTCCTATAGTTGCATGATATTATATACAAAACAAAAACAAGAGACAAAAACAAAACACCCCCTTTTGTTTTTAAACATCTGTTCTATTCTGTATTCACTCAAGCTGCAAATGTAGCAGCTGCCCCAAGTCTTCGGAGAGGGGCGACATACAAATCTAATAAATTATTATTATTATTATTATTATTATTATTATTATTATTATTATTATTATTATTATTATTATATCTAAGCTGTTGTGGAATACAGTGGAACCTGCTTCCTGATAAATGTCTAGAATCAGGCCACAAAAAGAAATGGAGGAAAGGAGAGGGACAGAGGTGGGCTGCTAAAGTCGAACAGTGATGTGTGCTTGCCCCATGGCTCTGAGTGCTAGCAGAGTCCAGCACAATTCTGCTACTGCAGCTGTGCAGGTAGCAGAATTGCACGTGGATGTCACGCTGTGGATTGACAGCCTCCAAAGACATTAAGAAACATCCTCTAGTTAGATAGTTAACTGTTTATTAATGTAGCTCCTCCCTCTCTATGATGTAACACTGCTTTTCTCACTTCCTCCTCCTTGCAGGAAGAGAAGCTATTAGCAGCCATTCTGGTTTTTGTCTTTTAGAGATGTAAGACACACTTTCAGCCGCTCCAGGCTAAACTTATTTTTTCTACTTTTTCTAATAAAAGTTTGATTCATTTTAAAATGAATACTTGTGCTTTAATATCAATCGACCTCCGGAAAGCCTTACTTCAGTTTTAACAGGCTGAGTGCTCTGCCGGTAAGATCCTCTTTCCGACAGTGGAGACATAGGCATGCACGTGTTTTGGTGCATTTTTTTTGCTTCCTCAAGCGCACAGAAGCAAAAAACCCCACACTGAAACATGGGCACATCTGCGTCTCTGTGCATGATTCTGCTACCTGCACAGCTGCAGTAGCTGAATTGTGCTGGACTCCACTAGCACTCAGAGCCACGGGGGTGAGCACATGTCACCGTTCCACCTTAACAGTCCACCTCTGGGGGGGGGAAGGGGGAGGAGAAAGAGGAGGAAGTGCCAATTATCATAGTTTAATGATAATAAAATAAACTATACTTGGTATAGAAACATAGTGATAGGCAGGATGTTAAGGTGGAAATACATATATATTAGGTGATAACATACAGGTGTACGTGTCAATGAAAACTATTTTGGTCTGTACATCTTGGGATCAAAAGAATTGAAAATCAAGTTAGCGTGGATGAATGGGAAAGTTCCAATAGTTTCTTTGCAGAAGGATACATCCTAAGTAAAATACATAATTATGACTATAAATGACAAATACTAAACCCTGGGGCATAGCCAATTACTACTATTCTTATGACAACTTATATAAATCTTGGTGGCTTTCCCCTTAATGGTGTTTTGAAGGACCTTAAGGATGTGAGTCTTCTCCCAGAATCTAGCCTAGGGTAGTTGGAGCTCTTGCTGGGTGTACGATATATGGTATGTTTTATAGAGTGGTGGCACAATGGTTAGAGGGCACCTTAGCTAACTGCTAGCTATAGTTCAGCAGTTCAAATCTCACCACCAGCTCAAGGTTGACTCAGCCTTCTATCCTTCTGAGTTGGGTAAAATGAGGACCCAGATTGTTGGGGCGATATGCTGACTCTGTAAATCTCTTAGAGAAGGCTATAAAGCTCTATAAAGTGGTATATAAGTCTAAATGCTATTGCTATTGCTATTGCTATTATATGTTACTGGATTGTCCATCTGTTTACTCTTTTATGTAGATTGTTAGTTTCATATTGACTTGTTTTGAGAGCCATCCAGAGTCACTCTGGAGTTGAGTAGCGAACAAACAAACTACTAGAGCTCCAGTCAAGCCCTTTTCACATAGTACTTTGAGCCAATGATAGAAATATATTTCATCTCTCTTTGTGGTCTTTCAGCTATAATGATATGGTTTGGGCTGCTGGTATAACTGCAGACTTTTGGCATGCTAATATCTGCTTTGTGGTTGCCACTAGTTTAGCTACTGGCTTAGCCTATGGCAGCACATTTGAAGGTCAGCACAAACAGACAAAAACCACAGCTGTCACCAGCTTATGTTAATAAAGTCATAATATTAACCTCAATGGCTTCTCTTTTAAATCTCAGATATCAACATCTTAGAGGAACAGGCTACCCATTTCAGCTTTTTAATATTATACCAATATGACCTTTATTCAGCTTCTTGAATGAATCAGTCTAGACTAGAGACAATGCAATTACAAGAGAGAAATAGGATATAAACATTAATACCCATTGATTTTGGTGAGTTTCTTCCTTCACAAAACAAGTAAAACAATGGTTTGACATTGCACTAAATTCATGATTCATGTAATTAGAATTTTAGATTTATTTTTGGTAAAGTTGCTTGTTGTTATTGTTTCTATAGCTGTTGCTTTACTGTATGTTAATAAATAAATAAATTATTTATCAAGGATAACTTAATTTCCACCCAAGGTCACCCAATAACCCAAAGATTATTGCAAAGAAAAGAACTCTTTTCTTTGCAATAACGCTCCCTACTGGAAAATACCAATTGTTTTGATTAAAACTTTAAAATATAGTAGTCTATATGGCATTAACTGGATAGAAAAAATATTTTTCCAATCAGCTTTTATTTTATGATCAATTTTCAATTTTCTCACTCTGAAAAGGTAGCACTTGTCTATGGGATGCTTTATAATATACATTAGTGTAGAATATGGAAGAGAAAGTCAATTCATTTGTTCCAGAATGAATCTTCTTAAATATTATTGAGGATCTAGAGAAAAATTCTAGGAACTCAATAAAGTATGCCCTGGGGCTTTTAGAAAAATGTTTATGTCTTCAAGCACTAAGAAAATTGCTATCAAACAAGTTGCACCATATCTAGTAAATATGCCAGTCTGTCAAGACCACTATTTGAAAATAAAATCAATATGTTCAATTATTTAAAACCGGAAATAGATATTCCACATAGAAGATATTTTTTTAAAAAATCCCTAGTTGCAAAATACAACCTTTAATAATTGTCAGAAAGTATGGTGTTATCTAGGTTATCATGGATGTGTAGAAACATAGAAACATAGAAGACTGACGGCAGAAAAAGACCTTGTGGTCCATCTAGTCTGCCCTTATACTATTTTTTGTATTTTATCTTAGGATGGATATATAAATTTTGTGGTGATATGAGAAGGTGGCTTGGGGAAAAGTGATTGATAAGAAAGAGAAAAGTTTTTGCCGGCGAAGAAGGATACCATGGTTGATTACGTGCTATAAGAAAAGAAGATATATTTATTCCTGAAAGCAAAATACAGTGGTACCTCTACTTAAGAACTTAATTCATTCCGCGTGACCAGATTCTTAAGTAGAAAAGTTTGTAAGTAGAAGCAATTTTTCCTATACGAATCAATGTAAAAGCAAAGAATGCATGCAAACCCATTAGGAAAGAAATAAAAGCTTGGAATTTGGGTGGAAGGAGGAGAAGGAAGAAGGCTGAAGGAAGAAAGTGAGGTGAGGAGAATCAAAAAAATTAAAAAGTGTTAAGGTTTAAGGTGTGTTTTTTTTTAAAAAAGAGGGACTCTGAGGCGGCGAGGAGGAGCACATGCCTCCCATACACCCGGTACGAGGCTGCCTCCCATACACTGCACCAGAGAGAGAAACCCAGGGGGAATGGCAGGAAACTGGCTGGGCCTTCGTGCTGCTCTCAAATTTCCTGGGAAATTTTCCGGGCTCAGGTTCTTAAATAGAAAATGATTCTTAAGAAGAGGCAAAAAAATCTTGAACACCCAGTTCTTATCCAGAAAAGTTCTTAAGTAGAGGTGTTCTTAGGTAGAGGTACCACTGGAGTTCGCTTTTAGTGGCAGGCTGCAGAGAAATGGGTTACGATGGCAAACCTTTGTAGGGAGAGCTTGTCTGGAGTGTGGAAATCTCTATGTGCTGATTGTGTATGTGTGTGTGTGTGTGTGTGTGTGTGTGTGTGTGTGAATGTTCTTGTGAACATATAATTCTGCTAGACTTAATTTAATTAACAGTTTGTGTTTGAGGCCTTATCTTTTGATATGTAGATTATGTCTGGGTAACTTATTTTGGGGTTTGAGGAAGTTTGTTAATTTGATTAACATGGAATTACTGATTCTCAAAACATTATAGATTCTATTAATATTTTATGGGAAGATGAAAATTGTATTAAGAATGAAATATATTTGGATATAAAACTTCTCACAAAAACACTCTAATATTACAAGGGTTTCATCTTAACTTCTTCACCAAGAAGAAATGGATTTGTCTTTGTGTTTCTGCTACTGCTTTATGTTTATTTTAAAAAGTTAGCAAAAAAAGGGGGGGGGGCACACAGATTGAAATGCCCTGGGATGAGAAGGGATCACAGATGACCAAGGAAATAGAAAGATTTCTTTCTTTAAATTTGACTTTTATTCAACACATTACAAATCTGTTTCTGTTATTTTAACATTATCCTTGATATAACATCTTTAAAAAAGATAAATAAGAACAGCCTTTCTTAGAAAAGCTTTATATTTTCTTCATACAAATGCAATACATTGTTGTTGCTATTTAAATGGTTATATTCCTTTCTATGCAACAGCATCTTGGCACACTACAACAAAAACAGCAGTAAATGACATAATAAACAATACTAAAAGATAAAGAAAGAAAGGAAATATTTTGTATATTCATATTAGAAAGTTCTTTATAGAAAGGTGAGTTTTAAAAGAGTCTACCACTTGATTATAGCACGGGTGCCCTGAATTTTAGAGAAGGCATTTCTAAAAGCTTTCGTGGAATTTGACTCCATTCTCTACAATGAAAGAAAAACTGTTAACCTGGATTTTGTCCTTGTCTGTTAACTCACAGGGATATCTCAACTTTTCTTGATTTCCTCCTGTGAAATCTAACACTTGTAGATGACACATAGCACACGATATACTGGACACAGCAGGCAAATAGAAAATTGGTACACCGTATTAGATGTCAATCTGCCCAGCTCATTGAAAGTTTAATTAGACCAAG
The DNA here is from genome assembly GCF_031021105.1 of Erythrolamprus reginae. Lineage (NCBI taxonomy): Eukaryota > Metazoa > Chordata > Lepidosauria > Squamata > Dipsadidae > Erythrolamprus > Erythrolamprus reginae. The sequence goes on from NC_091951.1 coordinate 131,375,615, forward strand.
TTAATTTTCTCTTTTCAGTTCCCTGAGATTTTATAAAATTTAACATTCTTTAAAGGTAGTTGCTGTTGCGGGAATTACCTTGTTTTTCTAAGCAAAATTTAGCTGATTACTATGTATTTACATACTGTAATTTGAATGGTTAATTATGTAATTAGTGTAAATACATGTACTATGATTTATTTCTCACAAAAGCAGGTAAAGTGCATTACTTTTTGCTTCCTATTTTACAAATTATACCAGCAAAAGTCTTGACTTTTTAAAATCAAGAGTCACACAATTGAAAGAAAAGGTACTGTCTCCTTAAACTTGGCTAGCGAGTCTTCTAAAGCCAGGACTTGCACAGCTGAATAGGTCCTCTTATTCTAATTAAAATAAAAATAAGGCATTCTGGGTAAAGCAAAATCTATTTATTTAGTATCATAGCAGTAAGGGTTGTTTTCAACTTTTCAGCTTTAGGTGGCATTCTTTGATACCAAGCTAATTTACTCTGTTGACATTTTTTCAATATCATTCATATATGCATTTTATATGTGTTTATTTACTTGTATTTATATATATGACTTATTTATATTTACTTATATTTATATATATGACAGTCTTTCTTTCTCAGACCCTTTCTCATATACTTGCTGTTGTGTGGAAAGTGGGAGGAGGAAGGTGTGTTGGATATGTTCACCACTTAATATATATAATAATATATAATATATAATATATATAATATGTTCACCAAAATATGTTCGTGCATGTGTGCGTGTGTGTGTGTGTGTGAGAGAGAGATAGAGATAGAACATATAATTATTGGTGAATAATTATTGGTGAACACACACACACACACACACACACACACACATTATATGTGGTGAACATATCCAACACACCTTCCTCCTCCTATTTTCCCTACAACACCAACTCTATAAGTTATCCAGTCAGCTTTCATGGCTAAGGCAAGACTTGAATTCACCATCTCTTGCTTAGTAAACCTCATTGCTCACAGTCACTCATGCCCTCATCACCTCGAGGTTCGATTACTGCAAAGCTCTCTACATGGGGCTACCTTTGAAAAGTGTTCAGAAACTTCAGATCGTGCAGAACGTGGCCACAAAAGCCATTGTGGGGCTTCCCAGATTCTCCCACATTTCTACAACACTCCGTGGCCTGCATTGGCTGCCGATCAGTTTCTGATCACAATTCAAAGTATTGGTTATGACCTTTAAATCCCTACATGACATTGGACCAGAGTACCTCCGGAACCGCCTGCTACCGCACGAATCCCAGCGACCGATAAGGTCCCACAGAGTTGGCCTTCTCTGGGTCCCGTCAACTAAACAATGTCGTCTGGTGGGCCCCAGGGGAAGAGCCTTCTCTGTGGCGGCCCTGGCTCTCTGGAATCTACTCTCCCTGGAGATTAGAACTGCCCCCACCCTCCTTGTCTTTCGTAAACTACTCAAGACCCACCTATACCACCAGGCATGGGGGATTTGAGACACCTTTCCCCCAGGTTCTTTATATTTTATGTTTGGTATGTATGTGTTGTCTGGTTTTAATATGATAGGGTTTTATATATTTATTTTTAATATTAGATTTGTTTCACTATAATATTGTTTTTATCATTGTTGTGAACCGCCCCGAGTCTTCGGAGAGGGGCGGCATGCAAATCTAATAAATAATAATAATAATAATAATAATAATAATAATAATAATAATAATAATAATAATAATTATTATTATTATTATTATTATTATTATTATTATTGATAATTATATTATCATAATCTAAGTAGGGATTATGAATTTATCCATTATCTTATTTTGCCTAGTTTAAGATAGGTTTTCCCAAACTGTCAGATATTATTATTCTCTTTATTGGATCCCAGATTCAGATATATCCATGGTTAAAGGTAAATACGAAAACTGAAATTTTTTAGATTGTAACTATTATCCAACATAGGCACATTCTGTTAGGTTTTGCCTAGAAAAGCCTACTAATAAGGAAAGGTACACTCCATTTTTAAACTGGATTCATTTTTTGGCTCTGGGTCTTAGTACTAAGAGAGATACTTTATAAAAATGAATGTTTTATTGGTTTTAAAGAAGCAGCCATAATTACAATTTTATAACCTTTTGAATTCCCTTGTGATTAATTCAAGCTTGTTAATAGCTGAATTAAATGTATAATCGTGTTAACTATTCAAACCATTTATATTTTATAATTTAATTCCCTGAAATGGCTAAATGGATATATAAACATGACTATGAAGATACAGTATGCTAGGTGATAGCTTATCAGTTGAGTAAAATTCATGCTCAGTGAGGAGGGGACCCTTACTCTGTATATTTTATGATCTATTTCAGGAGAATTACTAAAGAAAGGTATATCATTAAAGTACTGTTAACTTCTTATTTGATCCAAAGTTAGGATGAGGGGTCTGGATTAAACTCCTA